>NC_054470.1:117968434-118690445 GCF_017639515.1 Carcharodon carcharias | reverse complement strand
AAAAAGTTGATGACAAAGCGCTGGTGTGGGGGAGGTTGAAAGAGTTGAGCAGACCAGCCACAGGGGGGAGAGAAGAAGGCTCTCCCCAGGCAACGTGCCAATCTAACAGGTGCCAGGGACAATCACTTGAACCCAATTTGGAAGGAGAGGAGGGAGTGGGGGATAAGACACACTAATCATTGGGAAGGAAAAAAAAAATAAAAGTTCTACATCTCCCGCACTGCTGATTGCTTTGATATGAGAGAAGCAGCAAAGTTCTGGGATTGCTCAGTCTTGGGGAGATCCTCTTGTCACCTTTATATCCTATTAAATTAACAAGGTCTGGGAAGGTTCTTAGCATGTCCAGAGGTGACATTTGCCCCTGTTTGCAATGAAACTTCTGCTAAGACACTGTTTAATTTCCCTTCCCTCCTTGTAAAGTGAACTAGTCTGTGACGTAAGGCACTGCCCAAAGAGATAAATTGAGAAGGTCCAGTTCCAACTCTGGTATTTTCGTGGCTAAAAATGCCCTGGACGCTAAGTTGCACTCACTCCCCTCCCCACCACTGACTGCCTTGTCTGGATGGCGGTTTAAAACGATGCTTTGCAAGGAAGGAGTTTGAGAGCATTAATCTCAGCGTGTAAACAAGGGAGAAGGTTGTATAGTACGGCGGCAGCAGCAGCAGCAGCGGAGCTTAGACGTTAACTGGGATCTAATCTACTGCGGCTGCCGAGTAGTGAAGCGACAGACCTTACAGCAGCCTGTGATCTAAATACTAGGTTAAGGATGGGGCTTGTGGTAGGGGGTGGCGGGTGCGGTGGGAGGGAGGAATGGAAGAAGAGCTTTGAAGCTATGCAGATGAGGTGAATCTGAGATTACTGGGGGAAAGAACACAAGGCAATGTCTTCAAATGGTGCATCAGAAAAATTCCATCTGACAATCGTGGCATTCTCCAGAACTCATCTCTCTCCCTCTGTTTCATCTTCTCCTTCCACCTTGCCAAAGAAATGTGTTAATGATTTATTTTTAAATTTTAGATTTGATGCTAGACGTGACCATATCCTACGCAAAATAACAAGAACAGTAAAAAAGATCGAGATGACCTCCATGCCCGCCCCCCTTTGCACACACACACTCACTGAAACTCACACTCTGACCTCTTACATTTGCACACGTATACATTCACACTGACCAACATTGGTGCACACTCATGCACACTAATACTCATGTTTTTTTTATTCATAGTGGGTATCACTGGCTAGTGCCAGCATTTATTGCCCATCCCTAATTGCCCTTGTCCAGAGGGCATTTAAGAGTCAACCACGTAGCTGTGGATCTGGAGTCACATGGAGGCTGCATCACATGTTGTTACCATCTGCCATGGTGGGATTTGACCCAGGTCCGCAAAGCATTATTTTGGGTCTTGGAATACTAGACGGAATACCACTACATCACCACCTCCCCACACTCACTGATACACACAAATGCACTCACACACAGTAACTCACTCAAACTCACGCACCATGTTCTCACACACATACTAACACACTCACTCAAACACAAACCCTTATACTCACAGAATCATATAGTTACACACTCAATCACACATACACACATTCGCTGAAATTCACACATACTTTCACAAATACACTAAACCATAAACACACACACATATACAGATACAGAAATGTACACCGATAATTAAGTACTAGTGCCACTGCCTAGATTGGCACCAGGTTGCACCAATAGAATATTGAAATTTATCTCAAGGTGGTTAGAATATTTACATAGTTCCATAGAGACTTGGTTAGACCCTATGTGGAGAGCTGTGTTCAGTTCCGTGCATTGAAAATCTGGAAACATATTTTAGGCTGCAGCATAGATTCACCAGAAAAATACCAGGTCTCAATGGGATAGTTTCTGAGGATTGGTTGCATAAAGGGTTGTAATCTGTTGAGTTTAGGACGTTTGTGGGTGATCTGATCTTAAAATGATAAGATTTGATTAAGTAGATACAGATAAACTATCTCCTCTGATCGAGGAGTCAAAAACAAGGAAAAACCAGAGCAAGGCAATTTAGAAGTGCAATCAGGAACTTCTTCACACAGAGTTGGAAATCTAGAACTCCCTCAAAATGCTGTGGATGCTAGAGTTCAATGGAAACTTTCAAGAATGTGATCAATAGATTTTTGTCCAAGGATATTGAGAGAAATGGAATAAAAGTAGGTATATGGAGTTGACATACAGCTCATCTGTGAATGAATAGACTGGGTGGAACAGTTGGGAGGGGCTGAATGGCATCCTATTCCTACGATCCAATCTGCTTTGCCATTTTGAAATAGTATTTTCTGAAGGCTACTTGAGTGAAGTTATAGCAGGAATCTTGTCTCTGCTTCAACTTCATCCAAACACTGATAATGCCTCAACTCTACAACAACAACTCGGATATCTTTAGCACCATTAACATGTTCACAGAATTGATTAGTAAACAGAGTTTGACACCGAGCCACATAAGGAGATATTAGGGCAAATGATCAAAAGCTTGGTCAAACAGGTAGGTTTTAAGGAACATCTTAAGAAGGGAAGTGAGGTAGAGAGGCAGAGAGGTTTAGGGAGGGAATTCCAGAGCTTAGGATCCAGGCAGCTGAAGGCACGGCTGCCAATGGTGGAATGATTAAAATCGGGGATGCACAAAGAGGCCAGAATTGGAGGAGTATTGAGATCTCGGAGGGTTGTAGGGTTGGAGGAGATTACAGAGATAGGAAGGGAATGAGGCCATGGAGGGATTTGAACATTTGCCCTAATATCTCCTAAACTTGCTTTATAAGGCTCCTGTGAAGCACCTTGGGACATTTTATTCTGTTGAAGGTGTTTTATAAATATAAGTTGTTGTTGTTGACAAGGATAAGAATTTTAAAATTCTAGTGATTTACCACAGACCAATAGCTAATTTTCGGCATTACTATCATGTCCTCTTAATATCTTTCATCCCATTCAAAATATTTATGAAGTGGTGAGAACCTTTCTGTTTGCTGTTTATTTCTAATGCAGAGATGCACTTGACCTTCCGAGAGTTATGAAAAGGATGAATAATGGGGTTGTTTTACCAGTTACAAAATCTCATTTGTTTGTAATCAGTCTTGAACCAAGCCAAGACGAAGAAAAAGCATAAATGCTGGAAATGTGAAATCAAAGTGGAAAATGATGGGAAATGAATTGTTATTGATCATGGATCACTGTTCAGGCACATCTTTCCTTCACAGTTACACAGGGAAACCCCCAAGTCCAGCCTTGACCTTATCATAGGGAGCAGAGCAGAGGAAGGAAGCAGTGGAGAGGGGGGACCTGAAGAGGAAAAGGCTGGGTAGGTAGGGAGTGGGGAAGAGTAGGAGAGTAGGGAGGTAATGTGCGTGGTTGCAGGGGAGGGGGAGGGAGCAGAGGAGGGGCATGGAGCAGCCTGGAGGAAGGAGAGGGGCGAGGGAAGGGAGAGAATGGGCAACAAGGAGGGAATGGGGAGGGTGAAGAAGCAGGGAGGAGGAGTATGGCAGAGAGGGGGAAAGTCGTAGGAAGTTGGGAAGGGAAGGGGTGTGAATGGTGAAGGAAATGGGATGGGGCAGGGGTAGGTACATGGACATTCACATTTCTTATTTCTATTTCCCCAGCAGTGGACAGATTGACAAATAAGGAAACCAGTGCCAAGAGGCACACAGTCAGGGGAGTATTGGAACAATCCCTGGTAATTAGGGGTGGGAGGGAATGAGGTCAGTTATCTCCAGCTCATTTCTGATCACAGCCATTGGGAGAGAGAGGTCACAGTCCTGCATCCTGCTCCTGTTGGCCCACAAGGAGTGCTGTAAAAGGCATTTACCTCCTGGAGCTGCTCACCTCCCTATCACTGCCTAGTTTCCCAAGACCTGAGCTACCCTGGAGGCAGCTGTTAAATTTAAATCATGCTCCCAATAACAGTTCAGGAACCTGATGTGTTAATGAAGTCTCATGCCTTTCTGAGACTCACAATCCTCACTGGTCATCGTTCGTACACCTGAACAGCGAGCAGTGGACGCGTTTTTCATTCTTTTGAGCATTTAACCCTCTCCCTCCCACCCCGTCTCTCATTGTGAATGGGGTGGAAATTAAGTTAATACCAATGGCTATTAACTCTGCTTCTCTCTCTCCACAGACACTGCCCGACCTGCTGAGTATTTCCAGAATTTCCTGCTTTTATTTAAGATTTCTAGCATCTGCAGTATTTTTATTATTTGATGTAGATTTCCAGAACCTTCATACTGCTGTGTAGATTTCTGGATTCAGCATCATAAGTTGTGCTAATTTCAGTTTACCTCCCTCCATAAAGTTAGATCTAAGAGTTGAAATTTTGCCAACATAAGCAAAATTGCACCTTGACCTCACTCAATTGTATCTGATCTCCAGTGTGCAAGCAAAATTTTCTACACACATTTTCTTCATCATCTGCATTTAATCACCATTTCTTTGCCGAGCCCATCCTATGTAACGATGCCACTAATATGACTGAGCATACGTTTTCTAGTCTCTTTTCAAAACATGTAGCACTGTTAATTGTAAAGCTTTTATACTCTTGTCATCCAGAATTATACGAATCTGAAGTTATGATTGTTTCTGCTAAAGGACTGGTTGTATCCGCATTAAAACCCAATTACATCCAAAACATTTAATCATTCTTATCTTTGGCTCATAGTTATCTCCTCTACATTTATCCTAACTATATATCTCAATCACAAGAATCGCACCTGCTGCAGGAATATATTAGTAAGATAAAGCTCTCTGAGTAGTCTGCACAGTTAGGTGCTAAATTTAAGGCTGTTGATGTTAATGGCTCATTTAATTAAGATCAACAGAATTCAACTCCATATTTACCACCTCGAGATTTGAATGAAACAATATCCCTGCTCCCCGAGGATTGGACTTCAACCAGGGTTAAAATGCCACTAAAAACAGTCTGAATCTCAGCCACTAAACTGACCTAGTTTTATCTTATCTATTTGGATATTTGAGTTTTGACAATAGACAAGCCATGTTTGGTTTGTCCCAGGCTTTAATTGGAATCGCTCTCCTCCATCAAACAATCTTCATTCTGATAGCAAGAATTGGTGATCTCAGTGACGAAGGATTCTTTTTGTTCCAGATTTATTTCCCTGTTGGTCAATTTTCTTCCCTTAAAAAATGAGGATGATGCCAGATCTGAGATGATTTAGCTAGTAGTAAAGACTGAAAAGGCTGGGGTTCTTTTCTCTCAAAAGGGAAGGCTGAGGGGTGACCTGGCTGAGGTCTTTCAGATTATGAAAGTGTTCAAAGGAGTAGATGTAGAGAAGATTTCCCACTTAAGGGAGAGACAAGGATCAGGGGCCACTAATAAATCCAAAAAGGAATTCAGGGGAAACATCTTTACCCAGAGAGTGGTGAGAATGTGGAACTCACTACCAAAGGGAGTGGTTGAGGTGATCAGCATAGGTACATCTAAGGGGATGCTGGATAAACACGTGAGGGGGAAGAGAACAGAAGGATATGCTGATAGGGTGAGATGAAAAGGGGTGGGAGGAGGCTTGTTGGGGAGCAAACACTGGCACAGACCAGTTGGACCAATTGGTCTGTTTCTGTGCTGTAGGCTCAATGTGATCGATGTAAAACATCATCCTCTAGCCGTAACAGGAAGACAATGTACGATGGAATTTCCCTGACTGACTTTATCAATTCTGATCAGCTGGGGGAAAGGCTTATTTAAATCCATT
This sequence comes from Carcharodon carcharias, assembly GCF_017639515.1. NCBI lineage: Eukaryota > Metazoa > Chordata > Chondrichthyes > Lamniformes > Lamnidae > Carcharodon > Carcharodon carcharias. Next base: position 118,684,697 of record NC_054470.1, on the reverse strand, counting down.
TTAAATAAAACAAGAAATTTGACTTTCACCCAAAAAGCAGCAACATGGAAAGGCACATGTTCCCTGCACTGGCTCCCTGCACTGGCTTCCTGAACTGGCTCCCTGCACTGGCTCCCTGCACTGGCATAAAAACAGAAAATGCTGTCTGGCAGCATCTGTGGAGAGAGAAGCACAGTTAATATTTCAAGTTCATATGAATCTTCTTCAGTGCTGAAGAGGGGTAGAAATGTGATGGATTTTATACTGTTGGGGGGGGGGTGGCACAGTGTGTCGCAGGAGGAGCAAAATAGAAGGTCAGGGATAGGTGGGAGCTCAGGAGAGATTTGATAAAGATGTCATGCACACAAGACAAAGGGAGTGTTAATGTTAGTGTTAAAGACTAAAGAAGGTGCAAACAGTGGTATAAAGGTGAGATAGCAGAATGTGTTAATAGCAGAACAAGGGTCAGTGCACTGTGAAAACAAAACTGCTGCCTGCACTGGGTGCCTGTAGTGGCTCCCTGCACCAACTCTCTGCATTGGCAATATAAACTAAAGGGTACAATTCTAAAGGGGTACAGTGTACCAAAGCAAGGAAGCTATGGTAAACCTGGATAAAACACTGGCTCATTTCAACTGGAATATTGTGTGCAATTCTGGGCACCACACTTTAGGAAGGACATGAAGGCATTAGAGATAGCGTGGAGAAGATTCACAGGAAAGTTTCCAGGATGAGAAACTTCAACTACGAGGACAGATTGGAGAAACTGGATTTGTTCTCCTTGGAGAAGGGAATGTTAGAGGAGATTTGATAGAGGTGTTTGAAATCATAAGGGGTCTGGACAGACTGGAGAGGGAGAAACCATTCCCATTGGTGAAAAGATTGAGAACCATAGGGCACAGATTTAAGACAATTGGCAAATGAAGCAACTGTGACATGAGGAGAAGCTTTTATATGCAGCGAGTGGTTACAATCTGGAATGCACTGCCTGAGAGTGTGGCAGAGTCAGATTCAATCATTGGCTTTCAAAAGAGAATCAGGTCATTATCTGAAGAGAAAAGAAATTGCAGGCCTACAGGGAAAAGGCAGGGGAGTGGGACTAGGTGAGTTACTCTTGCAGAGAGCTAGCATGGACATGACGGGACAAATGGCCTTGTTTTGTGATGTAACCTATTCTATGAGTCTATGATTCTACGAACAGCAGTACCTGTGGAGAGAAAAACAGAGTTAGCATTTCAGCTCAACTACCCTTCATCAGAACTGGAAAACATTAGAAATGTGACATACTTTAAACAAGTAACAAAGTAACAGAGGCAAATGGAAATCCCATTTGAAAGGAGAGCAGAACTCATTAAATAGATTCAGTTTGCCGCAGAAGATGATTTGGGTGCACAGAGCCATGAATACAGAAGCCACTAGCAATCCCAATATCTTTATAATGAAACAAGTCTCTAAACGTTTTCCTTAGAGGATGAATTGATATTTCTGAAGGATTGAGGAGATCAGTGTCATTCTAAAGAGGAATACTCCTTGGAAGAAGATAAAGAAAATTAAGAAAAAAAGTCTAACCAAAATGTTCCTTTCAGCAGCTGGCTTGGGCGTTCAAATCTCCATTCATGCCAAAAGAGGTAATGATCCTCATTGTCGAGAGGATGATGAGATCCCGGATCTTAGTTTCAGACCTTGAGGAGTAGTTCAATTCAATGTTTAAAAAAAACTCACACAATTGGCTTCAACTTAGCTGCAACATCTCTTGGAATCTTCTCATTGAACCTTTTGCAACTTCATATGGGTCCAGGTGACAGATGTCTGAGCAGATGGCAGCTTTCCCTTTTTTAATATTAGATGATATAACAGGATGCAACCAAAGTCAATTAAAACAAGGTCAGATGTCCCACAGATTTGGCTCTGATGCTTCTTGTGGAGCTAGAAAGACACCTAGATTGAACAGCACTGTGCGCCATAAGTAACAAACCCATTGGTACAAAATTCCTCAGCTGTTCCGACGAAGATGTTAAACTATTTAAAATTAATAGTTTGGCTTTAAAAAAAAACAGATAAAAGAATTCCATACAAATGAACAGCAGGCTGGGATTTTCCAAGGAGCAGCAATCAACACCGGATTGCCACTCCACTCGAACTTTCCCCCAGCTCGATGCTGCTCCGCATTTCTTGCTGGGTCTTCCGAGCCCGGCTTTACCAGAAATGTGGAGTGCAGTGTCCATCAGAGAGCTCCATCGCAGCAGAGTAGAGTCGGCGGGAAGACAGGACGTGCCTCTTATTTATGGCACTAGCTGCCGTATGTAAGTTTAAAGGTTCAGTGTGAATGTTAGTGAATGGGTGAATGGATGAGTGGATAAATAAGTGAAAGGGCAGGGTGGTCGGGTGGGTAGGTGGGTGAGGTAAGTTGGTAAGTGGGTAGGGTGTGTGTGGTGGCAGGTGGGTTGGGTGGTAGATGGATGAGGTGGTAGGTGCATAAGGTGGTAGCTGGGCCTGGGGGTAGTCAGGTGATCATGGGGATAGTCGGGTGGGTAGTCAGGGTCTCAGTGTGAGCAATTGTGCTTTCAGTTGTGTCGTTAGACTGTTAGAGTTTTCTGTCTAACATTTCCCGGATACCTATCCAGTAAATAGTGTGGATAAAAGCAAAATACTGCAGATGCTGGAAATCCAAAACAAAAATAAAAATACCTGGAAAAACTCAGCAGGTCTGGCAGCATCTGCGGAGAGGAGCACAGTTAACGTTTCGAATCTGTATGACTCTTCAACAGAACTAAGTAAAAATAGAAAAGAGGTGAAATATAAGCTGGTTTAAGGCGGGGTGGGGGGGTGGTTGGTGGTGGGACAGGTAGAGTTGGATAGAGGACCAGTGATAGGTGGAGATTGTCAAAAGATGTCATAGACAAAAGGACAAAGAGGTGCTGAAGGTGGTAATATTATCTAAGGAATGTGCTAATTAAGGGTAGAAAGCAGGACAAGTAGTGTGGATAAAAGCAAAAAACTGCAGATGCTGGAAATCCAAAACAAAAACAAAAATACCTGGAAAAACTCAGCAGGTCTGGCAGCATCTGTGGAGAGGAACACAGTTAACGTTTCGAGTCCAAATGATCCTTCAACAGAACTAAATAAAAATAGAAGAGAGGTGAAATATAAGCTGGTTTAAGGGGGTTGGGGGGGGGCAGTTGGGACAAGTAGAGCTGCATAGAGGGTCAGTGATAGGTGGAGATAACCAAAAGATGTCATAGACAAAAGGACAAAGAGGGGTTGAAGGTGGTGATATTATCTAAAGAAATGTGCTAATTAAGAGTAGAAAGCAGGACAAGCAAGGTACAGATAGCCCTAGTTGGGTTGGGGTGGGTGAAGGAATCGAAAAAGGCTAAAAGGTAGAGATAAAACAATGGATGGAAATACATTTAAAAATAATGGAAATAGGTCGGAAAAGAAAAATCTATATAAATTATTGTAAAGGGGGGATCGGAAAGGGGGTGGGGATGGAGGAGAGAGTTCATGATCTAAAATTGTTGAACTCAATATTCAGTCCGGAAGGCTGTAAAGTGCCTAGTCGGAAGATGAGGTGCTGTTCCTCCAGTTTGCATTGAGCTTCACTGGAACATTGCAGCAGGCCAAGGACGGACATGTGGGTGTGAGAGCAGGGTGGAGTGTTAAAATGGCCAGCGACAGGGAGGTCTGTGTAATGCTTGCGGACAGAACGAAGGTGTTCTGCAAAGCGGTCACCCAGTCTGCGTTTGGTCTCTCCAATGTAGAGGAAACCGCATTGGGAGCAACGAATGCAGTAGACTAAATTGAGGGAAGTGGAAGTGAAATGCTGCTTCACTTGAAAGGAGTGTTTGGGCCCTTGGATGGTGAGGAGGGGGTGAAGTAAAGGGGCAGGTGTTGCACCTTCTGTGGTTGCATGGGAAGGTGTCGTGGGAGGAAGTTAAGGTGTGGGAGTGATGGAGGAGTGGACTAGGGTGTCCCGGAGGGAACGATCCCTGCGGAATGCCACCGGGGGGGATGAAGGGAAGATGTGTTTAGTGGTGGCATCATGCTGGAGTTGGCGGAAATGGTGGAGGATGATCCTTTGAATGCTGGGACTGGTGGGGTGATAAGTGAGGACAAGGGGGACCCTATCATGTTTCTGGGAGGGAGGAGAAGGCCTGAGGGCGGATGCGCGGGAGATGGGCCAGACACGGTTGAGGGCCCTGTCAATGACCGTGGGTGGAAAACCTCGGTTAAGGAAGAAGGAGGACATGTCAGAGGAACTGTTTTTGAAAATGGCATCATGAGAACATATGCGACGGAGGTGAAGGAACTGAGAGAATGGGATGGAGTCCTTACAGGAAGCGGGGTGTGGGGAGCTGTAGTCGAGGTAGCTGTGGGAGTCGGTAGGCTTGTAATGGATATTGGGGGACAGTGTATCACCAGAAATTGAGACAGAGAGGTCAGGGAAGGGAAGGGAAGTGTCAGAGATGGACCATGTGAAAATGATGGAGGGGTGGAAATTGGAAGCAAAGTTAATAAATTTTTCCAGGTACAGACGAGAGCATGAAGCAGCACTGAAGTAATCATCGATGTACCAGAGAAAGAGTTGTGGGAGGGGGCCGGAGTAGGACTGGAACAATGAATGTTCCACACACCCCTTAAAAAGACAGGCATAGCTGGGGCCCATGCGGGTACCCATAGCCACACCTTTTATTTGGAGGAAGTGAGAGGAGTTTAAGGAGAAATTGTTCAGTGTGAGAAAAAGTTCAGCCAGATGGAGGAGAGTAGTGGTGGATGGGGATTCTTCGGGCCTCTGTTCGAGGAAGAAGTGGAGAGCCATCAGACCATCCTGGTGGGGGATGGAGGTGTGGAGGGATTGGACGTCCGTGGTGAAGAGGAAGCGGTTGGGGCCAAGGAACTGGAAATTGTTGAAATGATGTAGGGTGTCAGAGGAATCACGGATGTAGGTGGGAAGGGACTGGACAAGGGGAGAGAGAATGTAGTCAAGATAGCAAGAAATGAGTTCCGTGGGACAGGAACAGGCTGACACGATCGGTCTGCCGGGGCAGTCCTGTTTGTGGATTTTGGGTAGGAGGTAGAAGCGGGCCGTCCGAGGTTGGGAGACTATCAGGTTGGAAGCTGTGGAAGGAAGATCTCCAGAGAAGATGAGGTCAGTAACAGTCCTGGAAACAATGACTTGACGTTCAGTGGTGGGGTCATGGTCCAGGGGGAGGTAGGAGGAAGTGTCTGCGAGTTGACGCTCAGCCTCTGCGAGGTAGAGATCAGTGCACCAGACAACAACATCACCACCCTTGTCAGCGGGTTTGATGACAATATCAGGCTTGGACCTGAGAATGGAGTGCAGCAAATTCAGAGAGAGACAGGTTAGAGTGGGTGAGAGGAACAGGAAAATTGAGATAACTAATGTCCCGACGACAGTTCTCAATGAAAATATCAAGAGAAGGTAAGAATCCAGAGGGAGGGGTCCAAGTGGAGGGAGAATATTGAAGGTGGATAAAAGGATCCATTGAACTGGGAGAGGACTCCTGCCCAAAGAAGTGAGCACGGAGACGAAGGTGGCGGAAGAAGAGTTCAGTATTGTGCCGAGCCTGAAATTCATTGAGATGAGGGTGTAAGGGTATGAAATATAGTCCTTTCCTGAGCACTGAATGTTCAGCGTCGGAGAGGGGAAGGTCAGGGGGTATGGTGAATACCTGGCCGGGGCTGGGATTGGAAGACGGGATGGGAACAGAGGGACAGGCAGGGGTGGAAGGTCCTGGATGGGTGTTGGTGTCAATGAGTTGTTGAAGCTTGCGTTCCTTTGCACCTGAAAGAAAGAGACAAAGTTTCTTGTTGAGGCATTGTATGAGATGAAGAATAAAATGAAACTGGGGCCACACGCAGCTTTACAAAAGGGTGCGGCAGTGCTGCTGGAGGGAGAGGTCGAGTGTGTTCATATGGCAGTGCATGGCACTGAGCATGGATCTCAGAATGTGACGGGAACAGCAGTCTGAGGAACGTTGTATGTCCCAGAGATACCTGAAATCGTGGGAGGGTTCAAAACATGAGGGATAGAACTTCAGTTGAAATCCATGTGGGGTAAGTCGGAGATGGAGACAGTCACTGAAGAAGCAAATATGGCTGTGAAAGCGGGTTTTAGTAAACACCTTGTCAAACACCAGGAGAGAAATGGAAAGCAAGGAAGGTGAACAAGGCAAAAGAGAGATACGAAAATCCTGACAGAGAGAAGAGCAATACTTCTTCAAGGTAGGCATTTCTTGAAGAGAAGTGGCAGTCAATTAAACGCTAAGATAAAAACAAAAAACTGCAGATGCTGGAAATCCAAAACAAAAACAAAAATACCTGGAAAAGCTCAGCAGGTCTGGCAGCATCTGTGGAGAGGAACACAGTTAACGTTTCGAGTCCGAATGATCCTTCAACAGAACTAAGTAAAAATAGAAGAGAGGTGAAATATAAGCTGGTTTAAGGGGAGGGTGGGACAAGTAGAGCTGGATTGAGCACACAAGTAGTGTGGAACTGTCTGAAGTCTCTGACTCCAGCTCAAGGTCAGCGATATTAGACACGGGTTCCAGGGAGCAAGGGAATTGCCCATCGGAAGTTGAAACTTCCTGGGCAATTCCTACGGAGGTCAGCATGTCAGAATATCCGTGGTAACCCAACGCACATCTCCAATCGTACATCCGGAGAGCGGAAGGTTTGGGCCTTTGTTTTTACTAATATTACTCAGTGGTACTTTAACTTATTGCAGAATTGTACAGTGGCATTAACAGGTCAGTAACAGGTTTTTGAAAACTTGACACACGGTCCAGCATGCTTGGGTGAGCAAGTGGCAAGTGCTTTAGGAAGCATGTCAAGGTCTTGGAGAGGCGACAGGAGAGGTTTATTAGAATAGTATCAGGGATGAGGCTGGAGACTGGTGAAACTGAGCTTGTTCTCTTTAGAGCAGAGGAAGAGGAGATTTGATAGAGGTGCTCAAAAACAGGACGAGTTTTGATGGAGTAGGTAAAGTGAAATGTCAGGAGGGTCAATAACCGGAGGACACAGTCTTAAGGTAATGAACAAAGGATCAGAGATGACATGAGGAATTTTTTTTTATACAGCGAGTTGTGATCTGAAATGAGCTGCCTGAAAGGATGGTGGAAGCAGATTCAATAGTAACATTCGAAAAGGAAATTGGATTAATACTTGAAACGAAATCACCTCCAGGATGAGAATGGGAGCTGGCACAGAGAAGATGGGCCAAATCACCTCCTTCTGTGTTGTATCATTCTCTGATTCTGCACTAGTTCAGTCAAACAATCAAGCATTTAAAACATTCATCCTGGTGTTCAGATCTCTCCATGATCCGATTCATCTCCCTACCTCTGTAATCTCTTCCATTCCATTAACTCTCCAAGATGTCTGAACTCTTCCAATTCTGACCTCTTGCACATCCTCAATGTTAATCGCTCCACCATTGGCAGTCATGCCTTCATCAGGTAAGGCCCCAAACTCCAGGATTCCCTCCTTAAACCTCTCCCCTTCTCTACCTCACCTTCTTTAAGACACTCCTTGAAAAGTACCACATTGACTAAGCTTATGGTCGGTCACCTGTCCTAATATCTCCTTTTGTGACTCACGTCAAATTGCTTTTGATATTTGCTACTGTGAAACACCTTGAAACATTTTACAACATTAAAAGCATTGTATAATTGCAAACTGTTATTGTAGAAGAAGTTTTGATGTGCACAATGTGTGACAATCTGCCTACTGAAATATGTGGTAACCTTACAACAAACTTTACACCAAATGGCAAGGAGTATTGTCCTTTGGCTTTTGGCAGTCAGTGTCTTGGCGAACAGTCATCCCTTAACCAATGCCTCAATAGCAGAATATTGAGCCATTTATCTTACCTTATTATCCGATTGTTTGTGGGATCCTGCCTTAATTGGCCCACCCGCCTAAAACCACAGTGCGGTGCCGATCGCGGGTGGCGGTTGGCTTCCTGACTGCCATGTCTGTCCTGCCGAGCACGCCCGCCAAGGGCAAAATCCTGCCCAGTATTTCATAAATTTATTAATTGACAGTGAAGTACTTTGGGTTGCGCTGGCGATATCTAAAGGAATTTATGCAAGGTAGTTATTTTGTCCACTAGTAGCATTATTGCTACACTTGCGGGTTGTTACTGAGGATCTCAATGAGTTGTGCAGGGTGTCAACTGTGGGTCAGCGAGTAGTACTTTTGCTTCTAAGTCAGAAGGTTGTGGACTCAAACCCCACACCAGACACCTGAGTGAAAAGAATGTAGTCTGACACACCCAGTGCAAGAGTGAAGGAGTGCTGCATCGTTAGAGGTGCTGTCCTTAGGATGAGCTGTTAAAACAAGGGCCTGTCTGCTCTCTCAGTCAATGTAAAAGATCCCATGGCACTATTTCAAAGAAGAGGAGGGGAGTTCTCCCCATGCAGTGTCCTGGCCAATGTTCATCCCTTAGTCAACATCACAAAAACACATTGGGAAAAATTTTCCTCCCATTGGGGGGGAAGTGCAGGAGCGGGTGCAGGCAGGTGTGCCTCCGATCAGTGCCCCCAATCGGGGGCGTGCCGCCATTTTACGTGGGAGGGGCAATTAAGGCCCACCCAGTGTGACGTCCGCTCGGAAGCACATTGCTCTCCCTATGCTGGCAGGGCGGGGGAGGGTTTCCCTCAGCCGGCACTGCGCTCTTTCACACATGTGCACGAAAGAGTGCACAGATCTCTCTGAGGCTAAGTGCTGCTCGGAATTAAAATTTTTAATATAAATGATAAAAGAACCTCCCTGACAAGTCCCCTCATGTGACAGGGACATGTCCATAACTTTTACTGAAAGATTGGTTAAAAATTTAAATACCCTCATGAAACCACATCCTGTCTGTGGGTGAGTTTTGATGCTTTTCCTGAAGTCCACCAGGGCTCCCAGCCTGCCTGCCAACCTTAAGGTTGGACGGGCAGGTCCATTAATGACCTTAATTAATTTTTAAATGGCCTCAGTAGGCTGTTGACAGGTCGGCGGGTGCACAACTGACTCGGCTGCACCCCCGCCGACCTGAAAATGGAATTGACGCGGGGTGACGTTGGGAATTCCACCCGACCTACCCCCACTCACCAACTGGAAGATCCTGCCCAGAGGGGATCTCATGTAAATCAGTTAACCTTCCATTTCCTCATTTTATGCCACTTGCTTTTCCAACATCATTAGCTCAATTCCGACTAAATTTAATACTTACCAGTGCATTAATCCTATACTTGGACAAATTCACTTTGAGTGACATGTGCTGTATATATTAATGCATAACGTCTTACAGTTAAAGGGACACAAGTATAACTGATTTTTCTAATTACTTCAAAATATACTAATACAATCAAACTATGATTATATTACATTCATTTTATTTTAAATGGACATCACCAAATCATGACAGCATTCAAATATAAAATGGATACTACCCTTTATCCAGTATAATGTAAAAACATCCAAGCGCAGCTGGTTCATCAATCCTGGTTCACAGTGCAGTGGCCAGGCTAGACACTCTGTTACACCCTACACCCACCTCATTTCCCAACTCAAATTCCTCTTCCTGCCCTGTCAACCCCACAGCTTTGCAATCTCCCGAGAGACAGGGGGAAAGAAACAGAGACAAGTAAGTAACAAAGTATTCCAGAAGATATTTCCTTATCCTTCTCAGGTGATTGAAACCAGTCGCATGGACTGAGCGCTCCCTACAAAGACCTTCTATGTAACTCCTGAGGACCCAAATATCCTGAACAGGTATGAAAAAAAACCTCACACTCAAGATTCAACAATTGTCATTTATATGGTGTTTCTGGTGTCAAAAAGATGCCTTTGGGGGCTTCACAATGTAAGGAAGAAAAATATTCAGAACAGGAATAATTGTCTAATTACAAATGACACCGTACTGCAAAATAATTTATTGAGTGAAATGCCCACAGGTAATGATAATGTGTTTTATAAATACAAGTTTTATTGTATTATTCTTGTAAAAGTCAATCACATGTTCCAGAGTGCACCACAATGTGAAAGAAAGGTAGAAGTGTCACCATTGCAGTCAGAGTATCACTATTGCTGTCTGAGTACTACCACTGCAGCCGGAACATCACCAGTGCAGTCAGATTGCTGTCTGAGTACCACCAGTGCAGTCGGAACATCACCAGTGCAGTCAGATTGCTGTCTGAGTACCACCACTGCAGCCAGAACATCACCAGTGCAGTCAGATTGCCGTCTGAGTACCACCACTGCAGTCGGAACATCACCAGTGCAGTCAGATTGCTGTCTGAGTACCACCACTGCAGCCGGAACATCACCAGTGTAGTCAGATTGCTGTCTGAGTACCACCACTGCAGCCGGAACATCACCAGTGCAGTCAGATTGCTGTCTGAGTACCACCACTGCAGCCGGAACATCACCAGTGCAGTCAGATTGCTGTCTGAGTACCACCATCCCAATATTCTTATGGGCTCTATGAGGTGTGATTACCAATTTACTATCAGTTAATGCTGAACTATGGACATCCTACTCTAACGCCCACTTAAGTACTTAATTTACACCGGTACATTAAACTGCTTGCTGAGATTAACCTCTGAGTTTGTTTTAAGATTCCTGGTCCTTTTCAGCATACATTAAACTGAGGTTTGATGAATCAAAACGTGATTGAGGTGCTAAAAGTTCCTTTCCCACTGCACTCACTCAGAAGGACAGTTTCCAAGTGAACCAAAAGAAGCTGAGACAGGTTTGTCATATTTATTCCTGGGGTCAGGCAGCTTGGGGCTGCTAAAGCATCAATCAAAAGCAGAACAAGAGGCACAATGGTAGTATACATATTAATGAGGAATGACACCCAGTGCCTGCCATAGCACAAATTGTTAATTCAGACACAGTGTGCACCTGCTGTACCCTATATAAAAAACAACCAGGCTCACTTTGCCAACTCCGTGGTCCCCTGTATTGACTTATCTAAATAATACCATAACGAGACACTGGGGTTACTACAGTGTCATCTAACAAAATACAAACAAAAAGTGCACTGTTTTTAAACAGGCACAATTAATAAGGAAATAGATCTTTAGAAATTCAGAAAATCAAACAACAATAATATTATTGTTGTAGAGCCCACAATTCCCTTCCTAAACCTTCTTGCCTCTCTTTTTGATTATTAAGGGAATTAGCGGATATGGGGATAAGATGGGAAGGTGGAGTTGAGGTAAATGGTGGAGAAGGTTCAAAGGGCTGAATGGCCAACTCCATATTTCCTATGTTATTATGTTCTTAAAATGCTCTTTAAAATCTACTTCTTTGGCCAAGCTCATATCTCCTTATGGATTTCAGTGCCACATAATCGCTCCTATGAGGCACCTTGGAATGTTTTACCACGTTAAAGGTGCTAGATAAATACAAGTTGTTATTGTACAGTAGGCCCTCTTGACCATGCGGGGCCCATCAGTCACAGAAAACCCTCATGGGAAACAATGGACACCATGCATTCTGTCTCCAGGTTGACATACCAACACACAAATATATGAATTAGGAGCAGGAGTAAGCCACTCGGCCCCTCGAGCCTGCTCTGCCATTCAATAAGATAATGGCTGATCTGATTTTGATCTCAATGCCACATTCCTGCCTACTCCTGATAACCTTTCACCCCTTGCTTATCAAGAACCTATCCAGCTCTGCCTTAAAAATATACAGAGACTCTGCTTCCACCGCCTTTTCAGGGAGAGAGTTCCAACGACTGGGCACAGACAAGATTACGGAGAAGAGGCAGGCAGTTACAGTGACACCCCTGCCCAGCAGGCCATGTCCAAACGGTGGGCTGTGAATGGGCACCTTAGCCAGGCCCAGGAGCAAGACCCAGGCAGTGGTCTCCACCTGCCCGTTCTGCACCGCACTGCCAAAGATCACCAGAATGGGACTGGAGTGGAGTCAGGTACAAAGCTCTGCTAGATTGTAGAATCAACCTAAGTGTATCATAGTCCTAACTCCAGTCTGCACTTCATTTAGTGAAGTTCCTTGCTGGGACTAAGCCAAGAAAAACAACTGTTGGTAGCTCCCTACCTGATCAGTTACCAGATCAAGTAGCCTGTGCTGCTCTCTTGAAGACAGCCGGACCCTGGTAACCTTGAGAGAAAAAGTACCAATCATTGTCACAATAGCCAGTTTATTTCATTTTATTCTTTACATGGAATCATGCAACAACAAGAACAGCAACAATTTATGCTTATAGCAACAACCTGTATTTAACATATGAAAACATCCTGAGGTCCATCATGGAGGTAATTTGAAACAAAATTTGACACTGAGCCACCTAGGGAGATATTGGGACAGGTAACCAAAAACATGGTCAAAGAGGTGGGTTGTAAGGAGTGTCGTAAATAAGGAGGGGTGGAGAGGTTTAGGGAGGGAATTCCAGAGTTTAGGACCCAGGAAGCTGAAGATACTGCCAACAATGGTGGAGTGATTAAAATCAGGGATGTTCAAGAGGCCGGAATTCAAGGAATGAAAATATCTTGGAGGGTTGTGGGAGAGGTTGTGGTTGTAGGGCAGGAGGAGATTACAGAGGTAGGGAGAGGGGAGGCCTTGGAGGGATTTGAAAACAAAGAAGGGAATTGTAAAATCGAGTTGTTGCTGAACTGGGAGTCAGTGTAGATCAGCAAACACCAGGTGTGATGGGTGAACAAGAGACTTGGTGTGTGTCAGGGTGTACACACGCAGCAGAGTTTTGGGTGATTTCAAGCTTATGTAAAGAAATGGGAGACCAGTCAGGAGTACATTGGGATAATCAAGTCTGGAGGTTACAAAGGCCAGAATGCGGGTTTCAGCTGCAGGTCAGCTGAGGCAGGGACAGAGACAGACAATATTACCGAGGTAGAAATCAGCAGTCTTAGTAATGGTGCAGGATATGTGGTTTAAAGCTCATCTCAAGGTCAAATATGACACCAAAGTTGCAAACAGTCTTATCAGCCTCTGACAGTTAACAAGAGAGGGATTGAGTAGGTTGCTAGGCAACGAAGTTTGGAGAGGGCACCAAAGTCAATGGCTTCAGTCTTCCCAATATTTAGTTGAAGGAACTTTCTGCTCATCCAGTACAGGATGTTGGATAAGCAGTATGATAATTCAGATACAGTGGAAGTGTTGAGAGCAGTGACAGTCAGGTAGAGCTGGGTATCGGCAACATACATATGGAATCACAGAATGACACAACACAGAAGGAAACCATTCAGCCCATCATGCCAGTGCTGGGTCTTTGGTAGATCTATCCCATTAGTCCCACCACCCGAACCCACTCTTTCACCATAGCCCTGCAGTTTAATGCCCCTCAAGTACCTGTCTAATTTCCTCTTGAATGTTACCATTGAACCTGTTTCCGTCATGCTTCAGGCAGTGCCTTCCACATCATAATGACTTTTTGCGTGAAAAGAATGTTTTCTCACATCGCTTCTGGTTCTTCTGTCAATTATATTAAATCTGTGTCCTCTGGTTACCAGCCCTCCTGGCACTGGAAGCTGTTCCTCGTTATTTACTGCATCAAAACTGTTCATGATTTTGAACAGCTCTGTCAAACCTCTGTCGATGCTGGAGATCTGAATTAAAAAAAAAAGTGCTGGAAATACTCAGCAGGTCTGGCAGCAACTGTGGAGAGGGAAAGAGTTGACATTACTGGTCAGTGACCTTTCATCAGAACTCCTCTTAGCCTCCTCAGCCCTAAGGATATGATGTATCAGTGGGCAGGTCCATCAAGCCTGTCCCACACTCACAATGATTTAAACATCATGGCTATACACTTCTTCACAACTCTCAGCCTCCCACCCACAGCCATGTAGTCTGCTGGGAAATGGAAATTCCACTGAGAAAGACTCAGGGCCAATAAGCAAAACAATATTCTACAAAGTTCCTCTCTGACCTCCTGAGGCGATCTAGAGCAGTCCAGGAGATTACACAGGCCACTTGTTCTCTATAAAGACATTGACACTCATTGACGCAGTCAGGAGTTTATCCAACCCCCTCTTGAAGATGTAATTACATATTAGATAATGGAAGAATAAAATAAGAAATGTATAAACTAAAATCACAATCCTGTGATTCATAACAGGATGGACTTCAGTCTGTCACAATGGTCAAGCATCAACACTAACCTACAACTGTAATCTGATAGTGTAACCAGGTGGGACTAAATAACGTAGATTGTAATGTTGAACTAATCTCCTGGAGTCCTGGTTTGATAGCCATTATTGGATTTTAGAAACTCTTTTGGAGATTTTACCCTTGATTCAGGGAATTAAGTGAGAGAGAAATGTGTGGCAAATGGTATGTAGTCTGTAAAAAGAATTGGCTCAATTACTCAAATTTCTTTTTCCTCCTGTGATTTTCATCCATGCAGTGTGTCTATATTTAACATTTCTCTTCTTCTTGTCAGGTCATAATCTGTATGATTATATAAAAGAATACCTTGACCACACATGGTGCAGATTCCAATATTTTCATCAGTACCTCCAACCCTTGATTGTACAGATATTAACATTTCCCGTGAGTGGAATTGGTGGAACTGTATCTTTGGACCTACGGGTAATAATTCTGACTCCAAATCAGAAGGTGACAGCTTCAAGCCCCACTTCAGACAATCCCAGGCAACGGAGACTAGAATCTGGTCTCTAAAGACTTGGTTGATGTCCAGCAAGGGACTTGTGACCGAGTGGAGTGACCACTAGCTCAGCGATATCAACCCTGTCTCTGAGTCAGAAAGATAAGGTGTGAGGCACACTCCAGACAGCCAGAGAAATGTAGACTGGAACAACGGCTCTGAGTACAGGATTGGCTTCCAGTGGGGGTTACTGTGTCTGATTGGGGGTGGGGGGGTTTCAGGCAGTGGTTGCAGCCCATTTGCGAGAAGGTCCTCAGTGGGTAAAGCCCGTGAGGAAGACAATAGAAAACGACCTGAGAAACGCTTCCCTCTTAAGTGGCTCAAGGATGTTGGAGTACGGTATTGTGTCCAATTCAAAGTAGATAGAGACAAACTGCTCCCATTGGTGGAATCGGAGGACACAGATTTAAGGTGAATGGCAAAAGGACCAAAGGCGACAGGAGGGAAGATCTTTTTACGCAGCGAGTGGTTAGGATATGGAATGCACGGCCTGTGAGTGTGGCAGAGGCTGATTCAATTGTGGCTTCCAAAAGAGAATTGGATAAACACCTGAAGGTAAGTAAAATGGCTGGACTATGGGCAAATAGTGGGGGAGTGAGACGAGCTGAGTTACTCTTGCAGAGAGCCAGCATGGGCTCAGTGGGCCAAATGGCCTCCTTCTGTGCTGTAACCATCCTATAATTCTGCATGTGAGATTTGAGCTAAAACCTGCTCTAGGGCTAGATGGATGGGATCCATGTATGAAGGTGTTGGATCCAGTGCCCTGGTTTATTGGGACCAAAAGATCTGGATTGCACACTTGCTTTGGGGTGACCGAGTTAGTACCAAGACAGAAAAGGTATCTGTGGACTGTTCTTAGAAGAAACACGTTCTGTTTATTTAAAATAGGAGCTATACTTGTGTGCTTCCAACTCAAACTCTGTCTTTACTCTTCAGACTCTAACTCAAGATTACTGACCACAGAGGCAGCCTGCACTACTCTGCTACTGGGTATCAAGATCATGTGATCGTACACAACAACATTTGTCATAAAGGTATATTACACATCAGATTACTACAGCAGGGAAGGAATTTATGAGTTTTGTCCTAAGGATTATTAAAAGCTCTGTTTCAGTGTCAATGTTTGATGCTTAGTGTCTGGCCAGAGGTGGTCACAGAATGAATTTTTCAGGTGGCAGGCAGGCTTGGCAGGAGAAAGGTGGGGGCAATCACGGAGCCAATCGCCACCCGCGATCAGCTCCACACCGCCATTTTAAAGGGGGGGCCGATTAAGGCCCGCCTAGCGTAATATGAGAGCGGTAGCACTGAGCGCTACCTGTGCAGGCAGGGGAAGGAGGGAAAGTTGGGGCCAGCGCTCTTTCACGCACATGCACAGAGCTGCCACAGGGAGATTGAATCGATATCGAAATAATTAAATAAATGGTGTAACACTGTATTTAAACATGTCCCCTCACATGAGATGGGACCTGTTTTGATATTTGGGAACATTTTTTAATTTATTTAGTAAAAGCTTTAGGAAACCTCATCCTGCTCGTGGGTGAGGTTTCCTAAAAAACGCGAAGGCCACTTGGCATTTTTGCCTGCCCCCCAACTTTCGTAATGGCCTTAACAAGCCTCTTAATTGTCAGCAGGTGTGCAGCCGATTCCGGCGCGCGCCTGCCGAACGAAACATCGTGGGACTGCGCAATGACGCCGGGATGCATACCCAACGTCACCGCGTGTCATTTTACATGTCTGGCCACGCATGCCAACGGAAAAATCCTGCCCCTGGGGTCTACCCCACTTTCACCGCCACATTCCCAGGCCATGGGCACATTGTCTTTGTCAGATTTGCCATGCTTTCCTCCATTTCTGCTATTCTCCTGTTGCCATTTACACCTCTTCTGGATCCATCTTTTGTTTCAGTACTTGTCCCAATACTATGGGAGAATGACTGACACTAGGTGAATTGCTCCTTCAGAGACCTAGCACAGATGCGACAAGATGAATGGCCTCCTTTTGTGCTGCAACCATTCTCTGATTCTATGAATCTATTCCATGCTTACAGTTGTTTTTGCTTCATGCCATCTTCCCTTCTGTCATTTAACCTCTCCTGCCTTCCACCTTATCACAGAATTTCCTTTTTGTTCTTTCCCTCTCCCCTTTCCCTGCCTCTGTACTCACTTAAAAACTGTCTAATCATTAACATCTTCCAGTTCTAATGAAAGGACATCAACCTGAAATGTTAGCTCTGTTTCTCTCTCCACGCTGTTGCTGGAGTTGTTGGACATTTCCCAGCATTTTCTGTCTTATTTTTGATTTTATGGCTGGATAATGGCCACTGTTGTGTTTGCTGTTTGAGAGGAGGTCACTGTGTAGCTGATCTGTTAGTGTCACAGATCATCATATTTGCTGGGTGAGTATTAGGGTCACTCTGAGACTGTCCTCTGAAGTATTACTAGACGAATTTTTCTAATCTGTGGCTGAACCCATCTTGACTCTTTTCCTCTCACAAACAGGCAGCTCCAATGTTGAAATATTTTATTTACTTTAATTAGTCTTCTCACAGCCCCTAATGAAAGGACACCCTCATCACTTTCAATTTGTCTGATTACTGCTATTTATCCATACCTGGAAAATACATATAATTTTACTTAATCTTTGCAGGGGGTGAGATTTATAAAATTAGGGTTTTCAAATTCTTCCATGGCTCTCATGCTCTCCCTATCTCTATAACCTTCTCCAGCCCTACAGTCCTCTGAAATATCTATGCTACTCCAATTCTGGTCTCTTGCACGTGCCCAATTTCCATTGCTCCATTGCCTTCAACTGCCCAGAGCCGATGCTCTGAAATTCCCTCTGGAAACCTCTCTGCCTCTCACTCCTTTCTTTAAGGTGTTGCTTAAAACCTATCTCATTGATCAAACGTTTTGTCACCTGTCTGAATATCTTTCTCATTCATGGGATGTGGTTGTTGCTGACTGGGCCAGCATTTATTGCCCATCTCTAATTACCCTTGAGAAGGTGGTGGTGAGCTGCCTTCTTGAACTGCTGCAGTCCATGTGGTGTAGGTGCACCCACTGTGCTGTTAAGGAGAGAGTTCCAGGATTTTGACCCAGCGACAGTGAAGGAACGGCGATATATTTCCAAGTCAGGATGGTGAGTGGCTTGAAGGGGAACACTTGCAGGTGGTGGTGTTCCCATGTGTCTGCTGCCCTTGTCCTGCTAGATGATAGAGGGTTTGGAAGGTGCTGTGGAAAGAACCTTGGTGAATTTCTGTAGTGCATCCTGTAGATGGTACACACTGCTGCTACTGTGCGTTGGTGGTGGACAGAGTAAGTGTTTGTGGATGGGGTGCCAGTCAAGCGGGCTGCTTTGCCCTGGATGGTGTCAAGCTTCTTGAGTGTTGTTGGAGCTGCACTCATCCAGGCAAGCGGGGAGTATTCCATCACACTCTTAACTTGTGCCTCGTAGATGGTAGACACGCTTTGGGGAGTCAGGAGGTAAGTTACTTGCCACAGATTTTCCAGCCTCTGACCTGCTCTTGTAGCCACTGTATTTATATGGCTAGTCCAGTTCAGTTTCTGGTGAGTGGATAACCCCTGGGATGTTGATAGTGGGGGATTTGGCGATGGTAATGCCATTGAATGCGAAGGGGCAATGGTTAGATTCTCTCTTGTTGGAGATGTTATTGCCTGGCACTTATGTGGAGCAAATATTACTTGCCACTTATCAGCCCAAACCTGAATATTGTCCAGGTCTTGCCGTATTTGTAGCTAATGTAGCTTCTGTCAGGTTTTGTTTGATAATCACTTCTGTGAGGCACTTTGGGATGCTTTACTACATTGAAGGTGCTATATAGATGTAATTTCTTGTTCTTTTTATGTGGTGAGGGGAGGGAAGCTGACTCACGGGGAAGAATTTTCTCACCATCGGGGGGGGTTGTGCGGGGGTGGGCGCGAACACAATTGGCGCCCCCATCGGGTCTGCTCCGTCATTTCACTTAAAGCCCGCCCAGCGTGACGTGTGCCCGGAAGCACTGACCGCTCCCTGTGCGGGCAGGGGGAGGGTGGGGATTCCCTGAGTCGGGAGTGCGTTCCTTCATGCAAGCGCGCGAAACAGCGCATAAATCTCCCTGAGGCACAGAGGTGCCTCAAGGAGATTAGTTTAAGTTTTAAACATATAAATAAAGAAACTTAAATTTTTTAAGACATGCCCCCTCAATGTGACAGTGTCACACGGGACATGTCGATAAATTTTAAAAAAGAATTTAATTCAATTTTTAAACGCTTCATGAAACCTCGTCCCACCCGTGGATGAGGTTCCATGAAAAATGTGAAGGCCGCCTGGGATCTTCACCTGCCCAACAACCTTCAGGTGGGACGGGCAGCATTCTTAACAGCTTTAATTGATTTCTTAATGGCCTTTATTGGCCGTTGATATTTTGGCGGCACGTGGCCGCCGAACGAAATCTTGCGATTGTGCGTCATTTTATGCGTCGGCGAGCAGGCCCCACCCCCGCTTGCCAACCCGAAAATTCTGGCCATGGGGTCTTGTGGGATGATTTTATTCGACACTCTGATATAGGTTTTGTTATTTCAGGCACTATAAGCCAAATCGTGCATTGGAATCAACTGGACTGAAACAGACCTAAAATGGTCAAAGATTAGGTCATGGGAAGACCTCAAATGTTCAGCAGTCAGTACAGAAGATGGTCTAGGCCAATTAAGGGAAAGGATGGTAGGTTGGGGAAGATCACAACAACAACAACTTGTATTTATATATCCCCTTTAATGTGGTAAATTATCCCAAAGCTCCTTACAGTGGCATTGTCAAACAGAATTTGATAGCCAGCTGCATATTAGGGTTTGCACAGCTAAAATTGATCCACCTGCCATTGGAAACAGTTTCCCCCTATTTATTCTTTTAGCTTATCATGTTGAACGACTCTACAGAATCTCCTCTTAACCTTCTCTGCTCTAAGGACAACAAGCCCAGCTTCTTTCGTGTCTCCACGTAACTGAAGTTCATCATCGCTGGTACTGTTCAGATGTTACTCAATATGGAATTAACTGCTGTCGCCGGGAATCTGTTTCACATATTCGCTAATCTGTGGGGAAAGAACTTCTTTTTCCAGCCTCTGGTCTAATTTAAGGTTGTCAGCTTCATGTTCCCTGGTTTTGGAGTCAACCCAAGTTAAAGAGTCTGTTTTGCATAGTACCCTAATCTATTATTATATTTGATCATTTTTACTTTGTTAAGGTAAACAGTATTCAGTGATATGGAACCAAGGAGGTTAAATGGAATTGAGATACAGATCAGCCATGATCTAATTGAATGGCGGAACAGGCTTGAGGGCCGAATGGCCTCCTCCTGGAAAGGGTTTTGTGGGATTTCAATATTTTGCTATTATTACATTGGGGTTTTAATGACATCATAGCACCCATTTGTATATATATATATATTATATATATATTAAGATGTTTACTTGATAGTACAAAACTTGAGTATTCCTGAAAAAGAGACATGTTAAATCTTTTCGTCTTGCACAAAGCCTGTCTATCATCAGGACAAAGGCAAGAATACCAAATTTCAAAGGAACTTGTCAAACATCAGCACCCTTTTCTCTTGCAGTATAAATTGTTGCTCCATTTCTAATTTGGCATTCTAGCATCTGTCCTGATGAGTGCAAGACAAAAAGCTTCAACAGCATGTCTCTTTCATCAGCAATATTTTAAGATGTAGGCAGAAATCGAGTGAGAATGGAGCTACTTTAACCAAGTTCTTTCTCAGTTCCCATTGGAAGGAGGTGGGAGGTTAACAGTGGTTAAATCAGCAATGCCCACCTTGGAACGGGGTGGAGCTGGTGGATCAGTGGCTTAGGAGTATTAGAGCAGGAAATATCTGTGAGATTTTGAAAGCCACAATCTGCAAAGTAGCAAATGCAACAAGGCCATCCTGGGAAGCTTATTTTGCGACTGAAGATTTAAACCTTGTTGTGAGCCATGTCTCAATGGCTGGTACTCTTGTTTCTGAGTCAGGAGATTATGGGTTCAAGCTCCACCCCTGTGGAGACTCAAGCATATCATCTAGGCTGACACTCCCAGTGCTGTACTGAGGTAGTGTTGAAATGTTGGAGGTGCCATCCCTCTGACGAAATGTTAAACTGAGGCCCTGCCTGCTTATTCAGTTGAATGTAAAGAATCCCATGACGACCAATTTGAAAAAAGAAAGACTTGCCTTTTATAACATCTCCAGCAAATCCAGTGATTTTGAAGTGTAGAATCAGTTGTAGTATAAGAAAGGAAAGAGCAGGGAAGTTCTCCTTGGTTCACTGAACAATATCACCCAAATAACGTCACTAAAAACACATTGCTTTTCATGGGATGTGGCTGTGTACAAATTGGCTGCCACCTTTCCCACATTCTTACCATGACTATGGCCTGGATAACAAATTGCGGGGGCGGGGGGGGATTAGGTTGGTAGGGTGAAGGGTAGGTTCAGATGGGAAATGATGAAGTGTGGTTTCCCAGCAAGTTGTGGAGTTTTAACTCCATAACATTCTGACACCCTGATTAATGAGCTTAGTTCTGTTGAAGGCTCATGAGGACTGGAAATGTCAACTCTTTTCTTCTCCGCCGATGCTGCCAGAACAGCTGAGTTTTTCCAGGTAATGCTATTTTTGTTTTGATTTTCAGTCAGGGAAGAGGACTCTGGAGCAGGTCACAGGATCAAGTAGGTGCAGTCCACAGCTCCATAGGGGGTCCTACCCCAAGAGGAATGGATCCAATTTTTAATCGAGTTGTGGTGGGAGCTGGTGGGGTGCATGGCTTTCCCATTCCAGACACCAGGGATCTTTTTAAGATGTTGGGAGTCTGATGTTTGGGGGCTTGTGGACACCAGGGAGAAGCAGCCCTGTTGAGCTATATATATACTTTCCTGAAGCTTGGAAACCTGGCCAAGCCAGAGTTAAACCAGTAAAACAGGTTAAATCAGAGGCTGCCAAACTCATTAAAATAATTAAATTCCCATTCACCTCCTGGGAGCAGGTTGGCTGTGCTCTCCTGGTCCTATCAGGTAAACTCGGAAGTGGGCGAGTGGAGGCTGCTGGGGTTTGGGATTCACATGTTTAAAAATTTTGACATCTGACTCGACCTCAACTCAACCATTTTCGGGAGTTAAATTCGTCCCTATATTACAAGAGTGACTACACTTCAAAAATGTTTCACTGGCTGTAAAGCACTTTGGTATATGAAAGGTGCTATAGAAACGTAACTTCATTCCTGCTTTCAGTGAGCCCACAAGCGATGGGTGCAGGGAAAGGGAATGCCATGATTAATGTTTCTCAGCAGGTGCCACAACAATTAACTGAGTGACTGTCTATGGGTAAGAATTTTAAATTCAGTTGGCTGAATACAGGGTACTATTAGAGAACACCTTACAGCTCTCCAATTGATTTTTTTTTCTTTATACTTTCATGGGATGTGGATGTCACTGACAAGGCCAGTATTTGATGTCCATCCCCCGTTGCCCTTGAACTGAATGGCTTGCTCGGCCATTTCAGAGGGCAGTTTAGTGTCAACCACATTGCTGTAGGTCTGGAGTCACATGTAGGCCAGACCAGGTAAGGATGGCAGATTTCCTTTCCTAAAGGATATTAGTGAACCAGATGGGTTTTTTACGACAACTGACAACAGATTCATGGTCACCATTACTGAGAGTAGCTTTCAATTCCAGATTTAAAAAAAATAATTAATTGAATTCAAATTCCACCAATTGTTATGGTGGGATATGAACCCATGTCCCTAGACATCAGCCAAGAGCCTCTAGATTACTAGTCCAAGTGACATTACCATTACACCACCATCTCCCCAAATTAATCCTGCTAGGAGATGGATATCCCAATAAAATCAGCAAGAAAGAGGACAAACACAGAGTACCTGTTGATACTGTACAGCAGATGTTGTGGACTTTACAAAGTCAAGCTTTATGTGTTTTTTATTTAATTTAACCTAAGATAATAATAAGCCTCTTTGCTGTCTGGAATCTATAATTTGCTGCAACTGCTAAAGTTACTAGACCAGGGATTTCAGAATTGACCACTGTGTGCATTAATGAATGGTATCACAAGGTATGTCCCCTGTCTAGTCTTTAACCCTTAGGGCACTAATTTACCTGTAATGGGTACTGAATGTCTTTGATACTTACAGCATGATGTGAAG
Source organism: Carcharodon carcharias (assembly GCF_017639515.1). Taxonomy (NCBI): domain Eukaryota; kingdom Metazoa; phylum Chordata; class Chondrichthyes; order Lamniformes; family Lamnidae; genus Carcharodon; species Carcharodon carcharias. The sequence goes on along the minus strand of NC_054470.1, from coordinate 118,661,849 downwards.
CAGAATTTTCAGGGAAACCTCTAGCATTGTCATAAATAAACCACACAAATATGGTGAGACTATGAAGAGTAATTCCCTCGATCGAACAGTGAAAATATTTTTCCTGATTGAGATATCATGTGGGATTATTAATTGGGTCATCTTTCTTTTCAAATGTAGTTCCAATTGGGATTTGTAAATACGTCTAGTGTCTACCTTTTATTGCATTCTTATTTTAACACATCTTGGCTCTTGTAAGAAAGAAAGGACCTGCATTTTTATAGCACCTTTCACCACCTCAGGATATCACAAAGTGCTTTACAGCCAATGAAGTATATTTTTGAAGTGTAGTCACTGTTGTATTGTAGGAAACATGGCAGTCAATTTGTGCACAGCAAGATCCCACAAACATGATGCTCTTGGCCACACTGTCAGCCCCATGATTCTGAGCCCTATTTCCTCCATTGGGGCAAGTGAATGCAGTTGTGATGTTCTCCCCTGCCTGTCCCCTGTTGCTCACTCCTTTTATGGGAGCCCTTCTACTGCATGTGTTGGGGCAGAATGTGAGCGATTGTGTGGCACTGCAATGCATTTGTATGTGTGTGAGAATGAGGCGGAGAATCTGGATGTTAGGGAATGTCAATAAGCGCTACTGGGTGAGTGATGGGGGTGTAGTGCATTGAGCAGTGTGAGAGGTTGCTAATATGGTGGGTGGGATGTGATGTGAAGATGCATTCACTGATGTTGGCCATGCATGTGATGTCATTAAAATTCTTTCTGCACTATTGTCATGTTCTCAGAGCCAGACTCTGTATTAAATCAATCCCAAGCCGCTTGGTGAAGTATGAAACTAGATACTAATATTTTTCTTGATAATAGTTTCATTTACAGAATGCATCCTAACATATGCCTGCTTCCTACCTACCACCCCCATGTTCCAGCATTCTCTCTTTATAAGTGCTCCAGATACTTAACAATATAATTAACATACAATTAACACTCTGGACATTGACGTCCCTGGTCACCAGCTCCCGCTCCCTTCTGAGGACATGACTGGAGGGCCTCCTGCCACCCCAACCCCCCACCCCAGAACAGGGCCTCTTTCTTTTAATCGACCTCCATCACTAGTGCCTCCAGAGCCGTGGCAGTGAATTTTAGAATCCTCTCCTTCAGGCCGATGCACCATTTTCTTTCATTTTGAATGTTTCTGCTTCAGTTGTTTCCAGACTTGAGTGTTTCAGTGCAGCTTCCCTTTAAGAGAAAGAGACTGCCTTAAGAGTTGGTGGCTAGCTGGAACATGTGCTCGCCTCACACGCTGTTCGACCTGCTATTGTGCGTGAAGGCAGCTAGCAGTAGCCTGTTTGCATGTTGCCTACCTCAACAAATGCAACACAAGCAAATCATGAATCGTAACCCCTGTGCCAATTAATGGCGCAAATGAATTTTTAGCCCACAGAATCTTAGCAACACAGAATGAGGCCACAGAACCATAGAAAAGTTACGATACAGAAAGAGGCCATTCAGACCATCATGTTTGCGCTGGCCAAAAGAGAAAAAAGAAACTAGCCACTCATTTTAATCCCACTTTCCAGCCCCTGGTCTGTAGCCTTGCAGGTTACAGCACTTCAGATGCAGATCCAGCTAACTTTTAAATGAGTTGAGCATTTCAGCCCCAACCACCAACTTAGGCTGTGAATTCCAGACACCCACCACCCGCTGGGTGAAAATGCTTTTCCTCATGTCCCCTCTAACCATTCTACGAATCGCCTTAAATCTATGCCCCAGTTAATTGACCCCTCAACTAGGTAAAACAAGTCTTTCCTGTCTCCCTTATCTGGGCCCCTCATAATTTTGTGCACCTCAATTAGGTCACCCCTTAGACTCCTCTGTTCTAAGGAAAACAACCCTAGTCTATCCAATCTCTTCTCATAGCTGCAATTTTCCAGCCCTGGCAACATTCTTGTAAATCTCCTCTACACTCTCTCCAGAGCAATTACGTCCTTCCTGTAATGTGGTGACCAGAACTGTACATAAAATTCCAGCTGTGGCCTAACCAGCATTTTGCACAGTTCCATCATGACATCTCTGCTTTTGTACTCAATGCCTCACCCAATAAAGGAAAACATTCCATATGCTTTCTTGACCACTTTATCCACTTGTCCTGCCAACTTCAAGGATCTGTGGACATGCAATCTAAGCTCTCTCACTTCCTCAACCCCTCTCAATAACATCCCGTTTATTGAGTATTCCTTTGCTTTGTTTGCCCTCTCCAAATGCGTTACCTCACGCTCTTCAGATTGAAATCCATTTGCCACTTCTCCGCCCATTCAACCAAACCATCAATAGCATTCTGGAGTCGACAGCTATCCTCTTCACGATCAACTACACGGCCAATTTTTATGGCATCTGCAAATTTCTCAATTATGCCTCCCACGTTTAAGTCTAAATCATTAATGTATACGACAAACAGCAAGGGCCCCAACACTGAGCCCTCTGAAACAGGTTGCGCTGGAAACTGTTTTCCATTCACAAAAATGTCCATTGACCATTACCCTATATTTCTTGTCATTGATCTAATTTTGGGTCCAACTCGCCACCTTCCCCTGTATTTCATGAGATCTCACTTTTCTGACCAGCCTGCCATTAGGGACCTTGTCAAGTGCCTTACTAAAATCCATGTAAACCATAGCCATTGCACTAACCTCATCAATCCTCTTTGTTACTTCTTCATAAATATCTATTAAGTTAGTAAGGCACGATCTTCCACGAACAAAACCATGCTGACTATCCCTGATCATTCTGTGCCTTTCTAAGTGACAGCTTATCCTGTCTCTCAGAATTGTTTCCAATAATTTGCCCACCACTGAAGTCAGGCTGATCGGCCTATAATTTTTTGGCCTGTCCCTCACAAGCTTTTAAAATAATGATACAATGTTTGCAGACCTCCAATCCTCTGGTACCTCACCTGTATCTAATGATGATTTGAAAATGATCCTCAGAGCATCTGCTACTTCCTCCGTTGATTCCTTCGACAGCCTGGGATCCAATCCATCTGGCTCTGGTGATTTATCCACCTTCATGGATGCCAGTCCCTCCTGTAATTCCTCTCTCACTATGCTTATTGCATCTAATGCCTCACACTCCTCCTTTTAACTAGAATGTCAGCATCACCCCTCTGCTTAGTGAAGACAGAGACAAGGTGCTCATTGAGAACCCTGCCCACATCTTCAGCATCAATCCACAAGTTACTGTGTACATTTCTGATAGGCCCTATCCTTTCCTTAGTTACTCTCTTGCTCTTAATGTACTGGTAAAACATCTTAGGATTTTCTCTAATTTTACCTTCCAATATTTTTCTTATCCTCTTTTTGCTTTCCCAATTTCCATTTTTACTTTATCCCTGTATTTTCTATGCTCCTCTAGGCTTTCTACAGCATTAAGTATTTTGTGACTGTCATAAGCTTTCTTTTTCTGCTTAATCTTGACCTGTATGCTTCTGGATAACTAGGGGACTCTAGATTTAGCCACTTTTTTTTGTGGGGACATGTCTACACTGTGCCCATAGAATCTCACCTTTGAATGCCTTGCACTTATTTGGCACAGTCTTTCTTTCTAATAGCTGTATCCAGTCCATTCTCGCCAGCTCACACTCCCAGCTTTGTAAAATTTGTCTTCCCCCAATTTCAAACTTTTACTCCTTTCTGTCCTTTTCCATAATGATGCTTAATCTAACTATATTATGGTCATTATCTCCAAAATGGTCACCCATTGCTACTTCATCCACTTGCCCAACTTCATTTCCGAAGATTAAATCTAGAATTGTGGCCCACTTTCATTGGATTTGTTACATGCTGGCTAAACAAAGTTCTCATTTGATGCCTCATTTAGTATAAATCCCTCCTCACAGCTGTAATTGATTATTTAACCAATAATACTACAACCCCACCTTTTTTATCCCCCTCACTTTCCTGCCTGAAAACTCTATATCCAAGGATGTTGAGCTGCCATTTTTGCCCCATCTTAAGCTAAGTTTGCATTATATCGATGATATCATGCTGCCATGTGTCTATCTGTGCACTCAGCTCATCAGCTTTATTTACTATGCTTCTTGCATTTACACATATACCTTTTAACACTGCCAAATTCCTGTATACTTTTTAACCTGTGCTGCTTTTGTCTTTCAGAGTCACTCACTAATTCTCTATCTCCTGTTCCCTGCTCTGAATTTGTCCTCAGGTTCCCATCCCACTGCGAATCTCAATTAAACAACACCCCCCCACCACCTCCCCCAAGCAGCAATAGCGAATCTCCCTGCGAGGATATTCATTCCAGTCCTGTTTAGCTGTAGGCCGTCCAGTTTGTACAGGCCTCACCTTCCCCAGAACCAGTTCCAATGCCCCAGAAATCTGATGGCCTCCCTCCTACACCAGCCTTCCAGTCACGTGTTTATTTTGCTCAATTCTCCTATTTCCATATTTGCTTGTGCATGGGACTGGGAGTAATCCTGAGATTACTGCTTTAGAGGCCCTGCTTTTCAGTCTCCTTCCTAACTCCCTAAAGTCTGCTTTCAGGACCTCAACCCCTTTCCTACCTAAGTCATTGGTACCAACGTGGATGATGTGGCTGTTCACCCTCCCCCAAAATAAAGTTCTGTGGCCGCTCCATGACATCTTGACCCTGGCACCATGGAGGCAACATACCATCCTGGAGTCATGTCTATGGCCACAGAAATGCCTATCTGTTCCCCTAACTAATGAATCACCTATTATGGCTGCTCTTCCCCTCTTCTTTCTCCCCTCCTGTACAGCAGAGCTGCCTATGGTGCAATAAACTTGACTCTGACTACACGCCTCTGAGGAAACAACAACCTCACCAGTATCCAAAAGGGAAAACCAATTGGTGAGTGGGACCCCAGGTGACTCCTGCACTACCTGCTTAACTTTCTTGGACAGCCTGGTGGTCACCCATTCTCTTTCTGCCTCCAGGCTCCTAAGCTGCAATGTGACCACTCTCTGAACATGCTATCCACGTATCTCTCAGCCTCGTGGATGTGCGGCAGTGACTCCAGCCACCGCTTGAGTTCCAAAACCCGGCGCTCAAATTCTGCAGTGATGACATTTCCTGCACAAGTGGTCATCTAAGACACAGGTAGCATCAACAACTTCCCACATATTACAGGGCATGCATTCCACATGACTGAGTTGTCCTGCCATGGCTTCAATTTACTTTCCATGAGTAAACTTAATTTTACATTGGCTCACTTATGCAACTTTAGTTTACCTGGCCTTGACTTAACTTTGTTTCCCTATTGCTTGTGTTTCTTACTTAAATGTAAATAGCCCCTTCTTTTAAAAGTAATGTGCTTTTCTCATTCCTCAGCTACTTGATGACACTCATTAACAGCAGTTTCTCACCAACCATTGAACTAATGTTTCTCCTGTGTTACTAGGTGCTGCTGACTTTTTTTTTGGAAAAATATAATTTATTCATAAATCTTCAAAAACATTTTGAACCATTTCAAAATCACCATTACAAAAATACAATCAGGTTCAACTTTTACAATATGAATCACAAGGTGTATCAGTACAAACAATGAATATTACAATCATTGGCAGACATTCATTTTAAGCTGTACAGCCTGAGGGGCTCTAAACAGTTCCCAGCCCCTCAGTGCACTGTGGCAGAAAGGTCTTAGGCAGCGACCCTTCCCCATTGCGCCTTTGTGGCGGCTGCCCCAAGCTTAACTGTGTCCCTCAGCACGTAGTCCTGGACCTTGGAATGTGCCAGTCTGCAACACTCAGTCGGGGACAACCCTTTGCGCTGGAAGACCAACAAGTTTCGGGCAGACCAAAGAGCGTCTTTCCCCGAGTTGATGATCCTCCAGCTGCAGTTGATGTTTGTCTCGGTGTGTGTCCCTGGGAACAGCCCGTAGAGCACAGAGTCCTGTGTCACAGAACTGCTGGGGATGAACCTCGACAGAAACCACTGCATCTCTCTCCAGACCTTCTTTGCAAAGGCACAATCTACAAGGAGGTGAACAACGGTCTCTCCCCCACCACAGCCACCTCGAGGGCAACGTGCAGAGGAGGTGAGACTCCTGGCGTGTAGGAAGGATCTTACAGGGAGGGCCTTTCTCACCACCAGCCAAGCTACGTCTTGGTGCTTGTTGGAAAGTTCTGGCGATGAGGCATTCTGCCAAATGACTTTGTCAGTCTGCTCAGGGAACCATCCCACAGGATCCACCCTCTCCTTTTCCCTCAGGGCCTTTAAGACGTTACGTGCCGACCACTGCCTGATGGACTTGTGGTCAAAGGTGTTTCTCTGAATAAATTTTTCCACAAGGGACAGGTGGTATGGCACGGTCCCAACTACTTGGAGCGTTCCGCGGCAGGGTGGCCAGACCCATCCTTCGTAACACTGGGGACAGGTAGAACCTCAGCATGTAGTGACACTTGGTGTTTGCATATTGAGGGTATCTGCACCACTTGATGCAGCCGCACACAAAGGTGGCCATCAGTATGAGGGCAATGTTGGGCACATTTTTTCCCCCTTTATCTAGAGGCTTGTACATTGTGTCCCTGCGGACACGATCCATTTTCGACCTCCAGATAAAGCGGAAGATGGCTCAGGTGATCGCCACGACACAGGAGTGTGGAATGGGCCAGACCTGCGCCACGTACAGCAACAGCGAGAGTGCCTCACACCTGATGACCAGGTTCTTACCCGCAATGGAAAGGGAGTGTCGCTCCCACATGCCCAGTTTCCTTTGCACCACAGACACTCGCTCCTTCCAGTTTCTAACGCGTGCCCTGGTCCCTCCGAACCATATCCCCAGCACCTTCAGGCCGTCGGCCCTGACAGTGAAAGGAACAAAGGATCGGTCAGCCCAGTTCCCAAAGAACATGGCCTCGCTCTTCCCACGATTTACCTTGGCTCCCTGGGCCAGTTCAAACTGGTCGCAGATGTGGATCAGTCTGTGCACCGTCAGGGGATCCGAGCAGAAGACGGCGACATCATCCATGTACAGGGAGGCTTTGATCTGAGCGCCTCCACTGCCTGGGAACGTCACTGATCTTATGCCCGGATCCTTCCTGATGGACTCAGCAAAGGGTTCAATGCAACACACAAAAAGGACAGGGGAGAGGGGGCAACCTTGCCTGACTCCAGATTTGATAGGAAAGCTTTCTGATTCCCACCCATTGATTGAGACTGCAATACTGATGTTAGTGTAAAGCAGTTGGATCCAATTGTGAATTCCCTCCCTAAACCCCATTTTGGAGAGCACATCCACCATGTAGGTGTGCGATATTCTGTCAAAGGCCTTCTTCTGATCCAGGCTGATGAGGTAGGTATCCACACCCCCAGGTGCTGCTGACTGCTTGTCCCAGGGTCTTCCTCTTGCACTCTCCTCTAGGTGCTGCTACTGCCTAGCTCAGTGTCCTCCTCTCGCACTCTCTTCTAGGTGGTGCTAACTGCCTGTCCCAGTGTCCTCCTCTCACACTTTCCTCCAGGTTTTTTTTTGAAAAATATACTTTATTCATAAAATATCTGGCAGAACATTCCAAACCATTTCAAAATCACCATCACATAAGTACAATCAGATTCAACTTTTACACATGTATCACAAGGTGCATCAATACAATCAATGAATATTACAATCGTTTCAATACGGTCAATGCAGACAGACATCAACATACATCATGTTGCACTCTGAGGTACTTCAATACATTTATAATACACTTAGTATTCACTGCATACATTCATTTTGAGCTGTATAGCCCAAGGGGTTCTCAACAGTTCCCAGTCCCTCAGTGCACTGTGGCAAAAAGGTCTTAACTGCTGACTGCCTATTCCAGGATCCTCCTCTCACAATCCCCTCCTAACAGTGCTAACTGCCTGGCTCAGTGTCCTCATCTCACACTCTCTTCTAGGTGCTGCTGACTGCCTGTCCCACTGTCCTCCTTTCACAATCTTGTCTAGGTGCTGCTGACTACCTGTCTTGGGGTCCTCCTCTCGCACTATCCATTCAGCTCATTTTGCCTGTGCTAGCTCTTTGAAAGAGCTATTCAAATTAGTCACGTTCCACTGCTCTTTCCCTATAGCCCTATAATGTTTCTCCATTTCAAGTATCTATTCCTGTTCCCTTTTGAAAGTTACTATTGAATCTGCTTTCGCTCGTCTGTCAAGCAGTACATTCCTTGTTATGCTTCAGTTGTACAAAGCATCGGTCAGCGCAGATTTTGAACACTGTGTGCAGTTTTGGTCTCCTTATTTAAGAAAGGATGTAAATGTCTTTGAGGCGTTTCAGAGGAGGTTTACTAGATTGATACTTGGAATGAACAGGTTGTCTTATGAGGAAAGGTTGGACAGACTGGGCTTGTTTCTGCTGAAGTTTAGAACAGTGAGGGGTGACTTGAATGAAATATATAAGATCCTGAATGGTCTCGACAAGGTGGACATATAAAGGATGTTTCCTCTTGTGGATGAGTCCAGAACTAGGAGGCATTGTTTTAAAATAAGGGCACCCTTTTAAGACAGAGATGAGGAAAGATATTTTCTCTCAGAAGATTGTGTGACTTTGGAACTCTCTGCCTCAGAAGGCGGTGGAGGTGGGGGGTCATTGAATGTTTTTAAGGCAGAGGTGGATAGATTCTTGTTAGGCAAGGGAATCAAATGTTATTGGGGGTAGATGGGAATGTGGAATTTGAAACACAAACAGATCAGCCATGGTCTTATTGAAATGGCGGAGCAGGCTCAAGGGGCCGAATGGCCTACTCCTGCTCCTATATCTTATGTTTGTATGTATTACAGATCACAACAGCTCATTATTTTAAAAAATTGTCATCTGGTTCTTTTGCCAATTACCTTAAATCTGTGTCCTCTGGTTACTGACCCTCCCACCAGTGGAAACAGTTTCTCCTTATTTACTCTATCAATATTCGTACCAGGATGTTTTAATGTTAGCTTTCTATTACTTTATGGTGTGAAATCAGTTTTGTTTGTAAATGCATCACTGAAATCCAACTGTTACCCATAGCCCATGCATCTGTTTTTGCAGTTTTTCTGAACTATTTATTCATGTTATGGTTCTGCAACTGTTTACTTCTCAGGTGTTCACTGGAAGCATTTTGGGCTTGTGTCATTCTGGTGAAGAGTCATACGGACTTGAAACATGATCCCTGTCTTCCTCTCCGCAGATGCTGTCAGACCTGCTGAGTTTTTCCGCTATTTTTGTTTTTATTTTTGTTTCAGATTTCCAACATCCACAGTATTTTGCTTTTATCTCTGGACTTGTGTCTGTTGTGTCTTTCTCTCTGGGTCAGGCTGTTGTCTAATCCAACAGTGAATTCGGACCTCTTATGCTTTCTTGCGTCTTTGTTGAGAGTTTGGCCACATGGCTCACTTAGACTGTGTGGGTTCCATCGAAACTGATGTCAGCAAAATAACTTAATGCTGGAAATGCTCAGCATGTCTGGCAGCACCTGTGGAGAGAGAGAAACAGATTTAATGTTTCATGTTGATGGTCTTTCATCGAAAACTGGAAGATGCTTGCAGAACTATGGGAAAAGGGCTGGAGAGTGGGACTGACTGTGTTGCTCTTGCAGAGAGCCAACACAACCCAGACAGGCTGAATGGCCTCCTTTGGTGCTGTAACAATTCTGTGTTTCTATGTTTAAGATGTATCAGGTTTTAAGCAAAACCAGAGGTGGGGAAAGAGGGTGAAAAGAGCAAAAGGGAGAGGTGGGTCGGTCAATCAAGGTCTGAAACTTTGCTCTGGTTGCTGACTATACATTCCAATTTAAGGAATTGAACTTACTTATATGACAGGATTTAGGGGCCAACTTCTGAACCTTTGCCTTAGGGAATATTCATGTTTGTGGCCTGGGATGGGAGGCTGCAGTATGGAGTGGGGGAGGGGGAGAAGGTGGTGGGGAAGGGGTTGAGGGAGAGAAAATCAACCCCATAATGTATTTTAGATTACATGTTGGAAATAGACTATGGGTGATGTTAAAGCTTGTGTGCATGATATCAAATTCCCATTTTCCACCCTCCGCTCTTCTACCCACATCCCAACTGGCATCAAGTTCCATTCATCTGTTGCCCCTGTGCTCACTGACTTACATTGGCACCTAGTCTGGCAACACCTCAAATTTAACATTCATGTGCTGCTTTATAAATCCCCTCCATATCTTTGTACTCTCCTCCAGCCCCACTAGAAGGAAAAAAACCAGTAAAACGTGTCTGAACTGGTCTTGTATACCTGAAGATGGAACTCCAGTAGTGCTGGTGCCAGTAGTGGTGGATTTTACTAGTGTTAGACAATTTTTCAACTGATTTTTTCTTGAAATTTCTGCACTCTTCCTATTCTGGCCTCTTGTACAACTCAGTTTTTCATCAACCCTAACAACTCACAACTTGAGCCCACAACCCTTCTGACTCAGAGGCAAGCATGCTGCCCATTGAGCCACAGCTGACTCACAACAGTAATAAAGCTTAGCTGAGAAAGGCATGCAATTTGAGCACACACTGAAGTAAATTCTATCATACCACCCAACTTCCGATCCAGTATATGCCCTAGGGTGGTATGATTATAAAGGGCAAAGACCATGTCTAAATTACACATTACATAAGCCTGGGAATTACTGTGAAGTGATATTAGCATACAGATGTTTAATGCCTTTATATCAAACTGGTCTCTCTGCTGTTCTAACAGAGATTGTAACATTTAATATACCAAAGAAGAATTTGAACACAACAGCCATCTGCATTTATATAGTACCTTCAATGTAATAAAATATCCCAAGCACTTCATGCATTGTCAAACAAATTTTGACACTGAGCTGCATAAGAAGATATTAGGACAGGTAACCAAAAGCTTGGTCAGAGGTAGGTTCTAAGGAGCATCTGAAGAGAGGGGTGGAGAGGTTTAGGGAGAGAATTCCAGGGCTTTGCACATTGGCAACTGGAGGCATTGTCATCAAGTCTGTGTTTCACTTAGAATTGGTACTAGGATATTTTATTGACCAATATCCTTGACTTATAAAGGATGTTGTCTACATCAATTCCCCCAACCCTCAGATTCCTTGGCAATTCTCCTAAACTGAAACAGCTGACAGTCAGATATTCCTGAAACTCCTTTTCAGTCATTGACAATTGAGGGGTCCCAGATCATGGAGCAGAGCCTAAACATTAGAGCCAGATCTTTCAGGAGCGAAATGAGGAAACACTTCTACACACAAAGACTGGTAGAAATTTAGACCCCTGTTCCACAACTGGTAGTTAGGTCTAGATTAATTCTTAATTTTGTTATGATCCTTGGCCAGACTCCAAGTTGTTGGTGAGATCCAGCTAGGGTCCAACAATGTTTTGCTTAAAATAGACAAAGTTTGAGATTTAACACACCAGCTAATAGAATAAAGCCGCAAGATTCCATCAGCTTGGAACAAGCAAAAATAAATTTTACTACAAGGTCAGAAGGATAAAACAATTTACAGTATCTATCTTATACTCTAACATTCAGGGTTAATATGAGGTACATATGAATTAACAGGCAAACTGTGGTTGGACACACCACACTACACAATAATTGACAGGTGTGACCAAAACAGATTCCATGGATTTCTCAACAACCCACCTGATGGTAGTCACACAGTAAGTCAACCATTCTTACTGAAACTTTGTCTTTCTCATGAGGGTTTCTAATCTCCATATTCGAAGACCTCACCTTGGAATTTTCTCCAGACATTGCTCCAACTCAGATGGCTTCAACGATGGCCCAGCTTGCTGGGTTTCCATCTCACCTTCCGAGATTCTGTTCCCCTGGATTCCCGAGTACACTTAAGCATCAATTTACAAGCACAATTTCAGTTCTTTGGCCACATGAAGCAGATCACCATTGCTCCAAAAGGGACCCAGGGGCCTGCAGCACAGAGTCACCAACCTTCAGCTGCCTTCTTGGATCTTCAGCACTTCTCTTGAGCCCTCTTCGACTATCAGGGCTTCTCCCAAGCCCACTTCACATAAAGTCTGCTCCCTGCAGTTCTTTCTTTTATTGGAGACTGTTTCTCCTTTTCTGAACTCAACTGTTCCTGTCCCCTGTCTCTTGTCCCAGCCTCTGGGACACTTTTTGGGATCTCTCCCTGTCCCCCTCCCTTATCCCTTGCCCCGGGAGCACTTTCTTGACTATGGCGTTCTGCACCTGGTCACCTGACCTGGGTTTTCATGCTGTTCTTCTTTTCTCCCTGTGCGACGGCGCGTAGGGCTGGTCCTTGGCTTGGAGAATGTGAAAAAGCTGAAGCAAGCATACGCAACCAGTTTCTGGCTGGAGCAAGCGCGGGAGGCCGGGTATTGCAGTTCCTGACCTCGCAGGTAAGTTTGAGTTTCTTAACAATTTTAAATCTGAGATTGATATTTGTTATCCAACGGTATTCAGGGATATGGGGGAAGGCAGGTGTATGGCGTTAGGTCACAGATCTGCCATGATCTCATTGAATGGCAGAGTAAGTTCCAGGGACTGAATGGCCTCCTCCTGTTCCTATGTTGTTAGATTTCCCTCCTTGGTGACTTTGATCCCCTCGGTGTTAAAATCTAAACTGGGCTTAAAAAACAACAGATGTGTAACCCCTTGGGGTGTGTGGAAACTATAATGTAGCCCTCTTAATCGGATCAACAACCTCAGTTAATGACTTTAACTGGTGGCTTCCTGATACCTTTGCCAAACCATTTCCAGTGTCGGAAACAGGTACTGGAAACTTAGCCTCTGTCCCCAGTGACCTCCATAGAATGGCAAATTCCAATAAGTCATACTACTTTCAGGAAAACCTTCAGCATTCAGGCTATCGCCCCTGATTCCTTTCAGTGTTTTCTTTCCTCATTTGCCTGTAGGAGTATTTGGAATTACGCCTTTAAATAGTCTAGTCACAAGGGGTAACAGTCAAATTCCAGTGATGCAAATAAAAACAAGGTGGAGTTTTCACCACAAAGTGTGGAAAGTTAACTTTCAACATTTCAGTACAAATATTGATAGAGTAAATGAAAAGAAATTGTTTCCAGTGCGAGTATGGCCAGTAACCAGAGGACACAGGTTATTGGCAGAAGAACCAGAGAGACAATAAGGAGAATTTATTTTACATTCACCATCACCTTCTCAAGGGCAATTAGGGATGAGCATTCAATGCTGGCAAACAGCGACGCACGCAACCTGAGAGTGGATTTTTTAAAAGTAGTTGCTTCAAAGCTTGTGGTGCCAGTGCTGGAGTTTGCAGAGGTAACAAAATGGAGTGATTCAGTGAATAGATAAATGGATGGGAAGGGATGAAGCTGCAATCAATAGTGCTGGAAGATACAATTGAAAATTGTTTCCTGAAGTGGAGAGTAATGAGGGGATTACCCTTTGATGAGAGACTGAGTAGACTAAGCCTATATTCCCCGGAGTTTAGGAGAATGAGAGGTGATATAACATTCTTAAGGAGCTTGATAGGTTAGTGTTTCTCCTCATTGGGGAACCTAGTACACAGGGTCACAATCTCAGAATAAATGGCTGGCCATCTAGGACAGAGATGAGGAGAGATTTCTTTACTCAGAGTGCAGTGAATCTGGAATTCTCAACTTCAGGGAGCTGTGGAAGCTCAGTCTTTGAGTATAATCAAGACTGAGGCCGATAGATTTTTGGGCATTAAGGGAATTAAGGGATATGAGGATAGTGCGGGAATGTGGAATTTAGATAGAAGATCAGCCATTATCTGATTGAATGGAGGAGCTGGCTCGGAAGGTCAAAAGGGTTACTCCAACTCCTATTTCTTACGTTATTACAAGTTGCAGGCTGCAGTTAATTTTCCTTCCGCCCTTCACAAGGGTGAGGGAAATGCAGCTCCTCAATGTCCTTGTCAACAACTTATCTGTCTTCGTGCTAACACATAAAGTGCATTGAATCCGTCAGTGAACTTGCCGAAGCAGGTGCTAAAATGAATAGTAAATGCTAAATGCTCAATGCACAGAATTTCAACAAGATAGCATTAATACCGATCCTTACTCAAAATTAAACTAATTGAACCAGAAAATCACTTTCAAATACAAAAAATATCTGGAATGAAAATAGCTACATTTATTTTTGTTTGATTAACATCAGTAACTTGCACCTTGAATTCTGAAATGACTACTGAGGTTCAAAGGTGATATTACCACATCAGGAACTTCATGCTAAATTGCTGGCTTACAGTCTCTGGAATCAAGGAATCTCCCTCTACAGTCAGACCTGTAGGATCATAACTATCATCAGCATTTGGAGTTTACTAGTAATTTTGCATGTTCATGACTATTAAAAAGTGGTCAGGGTGAAAGATGATCTCATTGAAATGTGTAAACGTCCTCGAGGGTTTGACAGGGTAGATGCTGAGAGGCCGTCTCCCCCTGGCTGGGATATGGGATTGTCCGTTTAGGACTGAATTGAGGAGGAATTTCTTCGCTCAGAGGGTTGTGAATATTTATGATTCTCAACCCCAGAGAATCCATAGTCCTTGAGTACATTCAAGGCTGAGACCAATGGTTTTTTGGACTCTTTTTGGACTTTTTTTTATTTTGAGTAAATGCCTTGGTTAATGTGAACATACGAATTAGGAACAGGAGTAGGCCATTTGACCCCTTGTGACTGCTCCACCATTCAATTAGATCGTGGCTGATCTGGTTGTGGCCTCAATTCCACATTCCACTTACCCCTGATAACCTCTGACTCCCTTGCTGGTCAAGAATCTATCTACCCTGCCTTAAAAATATTCATTGACCCTGCCTCCACAGCTCCCTGGGGAAGAGAATTCCAAAGATTTATAACTCAGCAAGGAATGAAGAGCAGTTAATGTCATAAGGAATTACAGACTGATAATCATGCAGTGTTATTTCAAAACCTGTGTCTCAGAAATATTACATTTTCAGGTCACCCCATCATAAGAGTCAAACCAAACACCATCCATTTCTGGATTTTGTAGAACTTAAAAATCGATAGCAGTTGTGTTGGAGAACTCTGGTCTCCAAACCTAACTATTCCTCAAAACATACTCACCAGGATGAAGAGCTGCAATTGTGTTGGAGTGGTGTGGAGAGACACCGACTGTAGAATCATACCCTGGTGCTAGTAGCCAGTCATACTAGTATATCCTTTACATGTGAGGCTGATCTTAAAAATTAAGAAAGATGACTGAATATAGAATACAGTGAATTCCAACAGGTTGTTTGACTCTCTGTGGGTGGTATTGTAAAGGAGGAGAGGCAACAGATCCTTCAGGTCTTGAAGACCTCACTGGGCATCTTCATACTGACACTTTGCAGAATGCACCGATGGATAGGAATTAAGAATGAAAGAAAATCTTGGCTAATTTTATTCTTGACTTTCCCTGGTGCAGTAGGTGTTGAAGGCAAGTTGTTACACACTCAATTAGAATCCTGGCAAAGATCAGCTAAAATCCATGCACCATCCAGAGCTGGAACCTTGGGGGGACACTTGGCTAATCGCAGTGAGGGATGTATTTTGGCATTTTAATTCAAATGATGTATTGTGGGATTATTTTGCTTTATTTACTGTAATAATTATATTAGAAAAAATGTGCTGATCATCAGAAAAATCAAACCTTTGTTCAAAATCCAGTTCCAAAGAAGAGTCAACTAAAATCAAACTGCGAATGCTGGAAATAAATCTTAAATAAAAGCAGAAAATGATGGAAAAACTCAGCAGATCTGACAGCATCTGTGGGGAGAGAAACAGAGTTAACGTTTTGAGTCCGTATGACTCTTCTCCAGAGCAGAAGAAGAGTCATTTGTTTCTCCTGGAGTGGACAGGATAAAATTGTTTCCCTTGGTGGAGAATTCGAGAACCAGGGGACATAGATTCAAGTTAAGTGGCAGAAGGTGTAGGGGGGACATGAGGAAGAACTTTTTTATGCAGAGGGTAGTGGGTGTCTGGAATTCGCTACCCAAGTGGGTGGTAGAAGCAGAAATTCTGAACTCTTTTAAGAGGTACCTGGATCTGCACCTTAAGTGCTGTAAGCTGCAGGGCTATGGGCCGAGTGCAGGAAGGTGGGATTAGAAAGGACACCTGGGTGTCCTAGGGCTGGCATGGACAAGATGGGCCGAATGGCCTCCTTCTGCACTGTAACTTTTCTATGGTTCTATGGTTCTATGCTACAAGACCCACTGAGTTTTTTACAGAATCACTGAATTGTTACATTGCAGAAGGAGGCCATTCAGCCCATCGTGTCTGCACCAGCTCCCTGAATGAGCAATTCACTTAGTGCCATTCCCCCACCCTCTCCTCATAACACTACACATTTTTCCATCTCAGGTAACTATACAATTCCCTTTTGAATGCCTCGATTGAATCTGCCTGCACCACACTCTCAGCCAGCGCACTCCAAACCTTAACCATTTGCTTTGTGAAAAAGTTTTTCCTCATGTCACCTTTGCTTCTTTTACCAATTACTTTAAATCTGTGCCCTCTCATCCTCGATCCTTTCACAAGTAGGAAAAGTTTTTCCCTATCTACTCTGTCCAGACCTCTCATGATTTTGGATACCTGTATCAAATCTCCTCTCAATCTTTTCTTCTCCAAGGAAAGCCGTCCCAATTTCTCCAGTCTATCTTCATAACTGAAGTTCCTCATCCCTAATACCATTCTCTTGAATCTTTTCTGCACTCTCTCCAACGCCTCCACATTCTTCCTAAAGTGCGATGCCTAGAACTGGATGCAGTACTGCAGATGAGGCTGAAAGTGTCTTATACAAGTTCAAAATAACCCCTTGCTCTTGTACTCTGTCCCCCAATTAATCAAGCCTGGATGTTGTATGCTTTATTAACCGTGCTCCCGCACCCGCTTTAGAGTTGTATCCTTTATATTATATTGTCTCTAAATGTTCTTCCTATCAAAATGAATCTCTTCACGTTTCTCTGCACTGAACTTTATCTGCCACTTGTCCACTCATTCCACCAACTTGTCTATGCACGTTTGAAGTTCTACTTTATACTCCTCACAGTTCGCATTGCTTCCAAGTTTTGTATCACCCACAAATTTTTAAATTGTGCCCTGTACACCAAGGTCCAAGTCATTAACAGGAAGAGTAAGGGTCCCAAAACTGACCACTGGGGAACTCCTAATACAAACCTTCCCCCAGCCCAAAAAACATCCATTAACTGCTACTCTCTGATTCCTGTCACTCAGCCAATTTTGTATCATGTTGGCACAGTCCCTTTTGTTCCATTTGCTCACAAGTCTGTTGTGCACTTTTCCAGCACTTTCTGTTTTATTTCGTATTTTCAACATCCACAGTATTTTGCTTTTATATCAGAAAGATCAAGTTTCCCAACTGTTATAATAAAAAGATGTGTATTTATCTAGCACCTTTTACAAGCCCGGGACATCCCAAAGCACCTTACAGCTAATCAAATACTTTTTCAGTGTAGTTACTATTGTAATGTCAGAAACATGGCAGCCAATTTGCTCATAGCAAGCTCCCACAAACAGTCATGTGACGATATCCAGACAAATTTTTAGCGGAGTTGATTGAGAGATAAACAATGGTCAGTACAAGGGGGAGAACTCCCTGATCTTTTTTGACATACTGACTGTGGGATCTTTTACAGCCACCTGCAAGAGCAGACAAGGGCCTTGGTTTAATATCTCATCCGGAAGACAGCACCTCTTTCAGTGTAGCACTCCCTCAGTAGTGCATTCACATGTTAGCCTGCACCTTGTGCTCAAGTCTCTGAAGTGGGACTTAAACCACAACCTTCTGGCTCCGAGGAGGAAGCACAACCCATTGAGTCATGGCTGACTAAATAATACGTGTAAAGTTGTGCATTTTGATAGAAAAAAAAGAAAGGCAGAGTATTTCTTAAATGGCAAGAAGTTGGGAAGTGGTCATGTCGAAAGGAACATGGGAACAGGAGTCGGTCATTCAGCCCATTGAGCCTGCTCCAGTGCCCTCCTTTATGAGTCTTTAAAAGCTAGCATTCAGGTGCAGCAAGCAATTAGGAAGGCAAATGGTATGTTGGTCTTCATCACAAGGGAATTTGAGCACAGGAGTAAAGGTATTCTTGCTGCAATTGTATAGAGCCATGGTGAGACTGCACCTGGAGTATTATGTACAGTTTTGGTCTCCTTATCTAAGAAAGGATGTACTTGCCAAAGAAGGGTGCAACAGAGGTTCACAAGACTACTCCCTGGGTTGGGGGATTGTCTTATGAGGAGAGGTTGAGGAAGCTGGGCCTGTATTCTCTAGAATTTCAAAGAATGAGAGATGATCTTATTGAAACTTAGAAAATGTTTACAGTGTGTGACAGGGTAGATGTGGATAAGATGTTTCCTCAGGCTGATGAGTCTAAAACCAATGGGTACAGTCTCAGAATAAGGGGCAGGCCATTTAAGACTGAGATGAGGAGGAATTTCTTCACTCAGAGGGTGGTGAATCTTTGGAATTTTCTACCCCAGAGGGATGTGGAAGCTCAGTCATTGAACATGTTCAAGACAGAAATTGATAGATTTCTGGATACTAATGACATCAAGGAATATGGGGATAGTGTGGGAAAGTGGCTTTGAGGTAGGTGACCTAATTGAATGGCGGAGCAGGCTCAATGGGCCGAATAGCCTATTCCTGATCCTCTTTTCCCATGTAAAGTAAAATTCAGTATAGGATTGACTGAATCAGCCAAATGGAATGCATTTTCTGTGTGGAGATCAGATTATGGAAGAAACGAGGAGGAATCTGAGTCAGAGTTTGAATGCTTCAGAATATTCCCTCATTGGAATTATGTAACTTGCTGTCACTGTTCTGGTGGGAATCATAATGTTCAACTCCTGTAGGAAGTTCAATGAAACCTTTCCTGTTATACACTGCAGTAAACGACATAATGCTGTCTGTCATGATTATCTATTTTGTAATCATAATACTGCCTATGAATTTCAGAATTTCTATCATCATTAACTTAAGAATCTACATATTATTACATGGAATTTTATAGCACTGAAACAGGCCATTTGGCCCTTCTGTTCTTTGCTGATGTTCATGTTCCACACGAGCCTTCTCCCACTCTACTTCATCTCACCCTATCAGGATATCCTTCTAATCCATTTTTCTTCGTGTGTTTATCGAGTTTCCCCGCAACCACTTCCTTCGGTAGCAAGTTCCACAATCTCAGTACTCTCTGGGTGAAGAAGTTTATCCTGAATTCCCGATTGGATTTATTAGTAATTATCTTCCATTTATGGCCTCCCGTTTCTCCACAAGTGGTAACGTCTTAGTGCAGCAATGAGGGAAGTATTTTCAGGTAAAAGCAAAATACTGCGGATGCTGGAAATCTGAAACAAAAACAGAAAATGCTGGAAAAGCGCAGCGGGTCTGAAAGCATCTGTGGAGAGGGAAACAGAGTGACGTTTTGTGTCCATATGACTCTTCTTCAGAGCTACCACTTCCTTTGGTGGCTCTGAAGAAAGTATTTTCAGGTTCTGGTATCAGGAGCTGACCTGCCAGATCACATGTAGTAAGAATTAGAGTCAATCTCCCTCTAGCTTTTCATACCAACTACCCTTAGCCTCCCACGTCAGCTATCTTTGTGGCATTTCTGAGTGACAATACTGTGAACACTTGGGACTCTGATGTGGCTTGTTGAATCACCATTTCACATCGTGGACAGAAAACATTTCCATTCCATCTGTATGGGCTCAATACAATCCTAGGTCCCAGAGTTGGAAGGTCAGTGTGTTAACCTTGATGTCATCTCTCCTTATTGCTTGAGCCTCCCAAGTTACTTCCTTTGCCAGGGGCAGTCCCACCATGAGTCAGAGACCTGAAATCTATGTTCAGGTCCTTAAAGTAAAACTGCATTGAACACGCAAAGTTTTTGCGATGGAATGCCCCACTCTCACTGATGAGAGTGACCAGGTGACACAGGATAGACTTTGTCCTGTCCTTCATGGATATATTAGCAGAAAATGTGACGCAAGTAAGATTTGTCTGTTTGGATTTGATCAGTTCTTTACAATGCTTCTGTCTGACTTGTGTTATGTGTGATGGGCCTTGACAGACCCTGGGTCCTAGGGGGAGCTGCAGTTAGGCAACAATAATGGTTTGTTTAAAGTAGATGAGATTCGAGACACTTGCTGAGTAAAGCCACAAGACTCCAGGGGTTTGGAACAATCAAAAATAAACTTTGCTATGCAAATTCAGAAACATAAAACAATTTACAATATCTATCTTACACTCTAAACATTCAGTGTAAGTATGAGGTGCATGTGAATTACCAGGCAAAGTGTGGTCGAACGCACCACACTACAGAGTAAATAACAAATGTGATCAAACCCAATTCCATGGATTTTCAACAACCCCACTCCGAATTTTGTCACATTGTGAGACAGCCAGTCTCAGTGAAACTTTGTCTTTCTCACGAGGGTTTCCAACCTCCATCTTTGAAGATCATGCCTTGGAATTCTCTCCGAAAGTGGCTCCCACTCGGATGGCTTCAACAATGACCCACCTCGCGGAGTTTCAATCTTGCCTTCCAAGATTCCATTCCCCTGCATTTCTGAGTACACTCAAGCTTTACCTTACAAGAACACCTTCAGATCTTCAGCCGTGCCAGGCAGAACGCCATTGCTCCAAAGGGGTACCTTTGCCCCAACAACCCACAGCACAGAGTCACCAACCTACAGCTGCATTCTTGGATCTTCAGGCCTTCTCTTTTTCCCACTTCACTTAAGGTCTGCTCCCTACAACTCTTTGTTTAATTTGGAGCCTATTTCTCTGCTCCTTTAATTTAACGCAACTTATATCTGTCCCCTGTCTTTTATCCCTTACCTGGGACATTCATTTGGGACCTTTCCCTGTCTCCCTCCCTGTTTTGGGATATTTCCCTGTACCCCTCCTGTGTCCCGTGGCCTGGGACACTCACTCAGCAATTGCGCTCCATACCAGGTCATCTGACCTGCTTTTTCATGCTGATCTTCTTTCTCTCGTCTGCTCAGGCATGCAGGGCCAGACTTCGGTCTGAAGAATGAAAAATAACAAGTTACGCATGAGCAGCCAGTAACCGGCCAGTGCCTGCACAAAAGGTCTGAGGATCGTCGGGAATCGACGTTGTGATTCCAAGTTTCAGCTCAGAGACCTGAGTGTGAAAAATCTAAGCTGACACTCCCTGTGCAGTACTGAAGGAGTGCTGCACTGTCAGAGGGGCAGTGCTGAAGGTGTGCAGCACTGTTAGAGGGGCTGTCCTGAGGGAGTGCTGCACTGTCAGAGGGTCAGTACTGAAGGAGCGCTGCACTGTCAGGGAGGCAGTACTGAAGGAGCGCTGCACTGTCAGAGGGTCAGTACTGAAGGAGCACTGCACTGTCAGGGAGGCAGTACTGAAGGAGCGCTGCACTGTCAGAGGGTCAGTACTGAAGGAGCGCTGCACTGTCAGGGAGGCAGTACTGAAGGAGCGCTGCACTGTCAGAGGGTCAGTACTGAGGGAGTGCTGCACTGTCAGAGGGTCAGTATTGAAGGAGTGCTGCACTGTCAGAGGGTCAGTACTGAAGGAGTGCTGCACTGTCAGAGGGTCAGTACTGAAGGAGTGCTGCACTGTCAGAGAGGCAGTACTGAAGGAGCGCTGCACTGTCAGAGGGTCAATACTGAGGGAACACTGCATGGTTGGAGATGCTGGGTGCAATTTTCCATGCCTGCTGGTGTTGGGCATGCTCGGCAGCGTGAGCAGGCAATATGGCGAGAAGGCCAAAAATCGGTTTCACAATGCCGTGAAACCAGTTGCGATGGTCCCCTCAGCCCATCTATGGCGGGCCACATTTCCCGCTGTTGGACATTGGGAACCTCATTGTAATTCACCTGTATATCATTATAAAGCCAGCCCGCCAGATCCATCCCCCTTCACCCGCTGGATCATCTACCCATGTTGGTGGGAAAACACAAACAGGTGTTGAACACGGCTTGACGTACAGAAGTTGGGACTGACTGCCAGGGCCTTGCTCACATCGCAGACAATGGAGGAGCAGAAGATGCTGGAGCCCAACAGCAAAGGGATCTTGGAGGAACATCTATGGCATTGCTGGGTGGATTCTCGTGGACATGGCTCCACTGGGAAGCAGCTCATGGAAGGTGGAAAGTCACCGTTGAGCATCTGCTCACAGCGGATGATGGTCGAGGGGGTGGAGAGGAAAGTCCAGCTGTATTTGGGAGAGAACCATGTACCAGAGGGAGGGAGAGGAAGGTCTAGAATTGACTGGGAAAGGAAGAGATGTTTGGGGCAGTGAGGTTGGGAGGGGAAAACAAAGGTGTTGGGGGGAGGTTGGGTGGGGTGAGGGACTATGGGGGGGAGGAGGTGGTAATGGGGAAGAAGATGGCAACTGGGGAGGTAGATGTAATGGAGGGGTGGGTGGAAGGTGTTCAGAGGGGAGAAGGAGTGCAGCGAGGGGAGGAAGTTCAGCAGGGGGAAGGAATCCGGAGGGAGGAAGGAGAGTAGAGAGGGGAGGGAGTAAGGGTGTCTGAAGGAGTCAGGAAGGGGGAAGGACTAAGTGGGGGTGGAGTCCAGGGGGCAGAAGGAGTTCCAAGGCGGGAAGGAGTCCGGAGTGGGAGTTTTCCAGGTGAACATGCAAGGGAGGGGTCTGTGGAGTCAATGACTGCCTCCCTGGGGAGTGAGCTGAGGGTGGGCATGGTCCAAGGGCATGCTGAGAATGACCGAGGGCAGACTGAGGTGATAGGGTGGGAAGGTAAGGGTTCGACAGTATCAGTTGAAGGGACAACAAGGGTGACTGGTGGAGACTCAGAGGCAGACATGGACCCTGGGGGTGGGAAGGAGGAGGGGGAGGCTAATGTGTTTGAGGATGGGATTTTCAGGAAGGAAGGGAATGTGCACCTTCCCCTGGACATCCTCGAAAGAAAAGGGTTGTGACTGGTAGTTATGGAGGGGAGGTGGAAGGTGATGCCAGGGGAGGTCAATAGTGATGGGGGAAAGGAAGTGTGTGACTGGAAAGGGAATCGAAGGTTATCAGAGCTAGATGGGAATGTGGAAATCGAAACACAAGAAGATCAGCCATGATCTTATTGAATGGCAGAGCAGGCTCGAGTGGCCGACTGGTCTACTCCTGTTCCTATTTCTTATGACTTGGGGTGGGGGTGGGGGGGGGGGGGGCGCTGGTGGTGGTGGTGGTGGGTGGAGGACGGAGGAGCAAAAGATAAACTGAACCTCCACCAGGCTGTCTAAATGGAAAGTGAAACAAGAGTCGTGGTGGTTGAGATCAGGCGCTGCATGGGAGTGTGGTCAGTGGGTGGGCGGAGATGCAGGTCGGCTCAAATGGACAACTGAAAGTGAACCCCAGCAGGCAGCATTGAAAATGCTGAGGACAGTGAGGTGAGTGTGATGGAGGAAGGATCCGTGTGTGTGGGAGAGAGTGCTTGCACTAAAAGCCCTGGCACACACACAATTCTCCCTCCAGAATCACTCATGGTCCGGCTGCGTGAAGCTAAACTGCTAGTGGAGGGGGAGGACTCACAAAACCTGTCTCAATGAAGCTGAATACATCATTACACATTATTCAGTGAAAATGAATATATTTCCAGATTGTAAAGTGAGAAAATGTGTTCATCCCGCCCTGTGCAACCAACTGTGATCAGAATTTCTTAACTTTTAAATGCCTTAGACTTCTGGATGCTGCCCTGACATCGTAGCAGAGGTGGAGACAGCCTGTGCAATGGTCGGCCCTGTTGCCTCTGATGCCTTCAGTGTGGGTTCTCTGGAGAGCTGAGGCCTTGAGGGCCCTGGTTTGCTTTGGCTGTCCTCCTGTGGGCCAGCTGCTCCCTCTGCAGTGACAGAGGACGAGGTTGAGGGGGTCACAGGCAAAGGGGACTTGGTAGGAGAGGACAGCCTCTGAGATTCCTGAGTGGATGACCCAGGGGTGTCCAGCTGCTGCTCCTCCTCCCTTCGGGTGTCCAAGAGCCCTGGCCTGACTCCTTGAGAGGAAGGAGCACCTGGAGGGACATCGAAGTGCCCCATTTCCCTCTCGCTTTGCCACTGCAGGAACTCACCCAAGGCTCCCCCAGTGGAGTGCAGAACTGCATGCATCTCCACATTCTGCTGTACCAGGGTCTCCATGGCGTCTTCATCCTCCCCATGGAGACCTTCATATCCTCATATTTGAGCACCACTCCATCAGAGAGCAGGTGGACACACTCCTCCGACTCACATGCCACTTTGTTGAGGGCTTCCAACAGCTCTGCGTGATGTTCCCCCGCCTTCTGCTGACTCACCAGAGGTTCATCATCTGACTCAGACCTCACAGATGCCTCTTCTCTAGCAGTCCTCTGAGTGCTGGGGAGCTCGGTTGAACCTGCCTCCTACTGCTGCGAACATGTGTCCGTGTGGTGACCACCAGATTGTGACCCTGAACCTGCTCTAGATCTAAGTCCCACCGAGGTGTGTGTCTCTGCGCTGGTGGAGGGTGTGGGTAAGCGCTCTGACGGATCTTCCAGGCTGCTTATTTCCAGCTCTTCAATGGAGGAGGGGTCCTCTTGGCTGGAGGTGAGGACCTGGATGGAGCTGAGGGACTGGCTGGTTGAGGGTGTCGGTCGCTTGGCTGAGCTCCCTGTGAACCAAAGTAGAGATAATTAGTGCTCGGCAGCAGAGTCAAAAGCAGGAGAGAGAGCACTCACAGTTGCATTGAGAGAGGGATGATGTGGTGCAGGATCCTCATGTGGGTGTTCATCACCGACCTCACCATCACCACAGGCAGGGTCCACGCCCTCACCAGTCAGCACAATGGCTGCTCCTCAAAGTGAGTGAGGGGCCTAATGTGGGCCACTCCACCCCCTGGTCTGGGACCTCTCCGTGCTGATGTGAGCCAGCTTCTCCTGCATGGAAACAGATGGAGAGAGTGTGAGCAGGACACATGACACTGAGTGGAATGTTTGTGTGGTGAGCGGAGCCATGGACGGGATGAGGAATGAGCACCAGAGGATATGAGCCTGATGGAGATGTGAGGGTGTGTGTGAGAGTTAGTGGTGTTGTCTCTTGAGGCGTGACATCCCTGTCGATGTGTGACGGGTTTGTGAGTTGAGAGTAATGATAAGAGTGACCCTGGCGGAACGGAGGAGATTATTCATCCTCTTGCAGCACTGGGCTTCTGTCCTCTTTTGCAGGATGTTGGCACTGACCACCGCTTCCCAAGCCAGATTGTTGATGTTGCTGCCCATCCTGCAGCCAGAGCGAGGGTAGAGGACATCATGACAAGCCTCCACTGTGTCCAAAAAGCACTCGAGGGACGCATCATTAAACCTGGGGGCTGCAGTCTTTTTGCATTTTGGGGCCATTTCTTCCATGAAGTAGTTGTGGGCTGGAAGCATGGGAGGTGTGCTCGTGGCTGCACTTTAAATATGGTGCCTGGCATGATGAAGCAGTGAGGTGATGGCGTGGCGGGCAAATGAGAGCCCACCCACTATCAAAGTGGCATGTTTTCCGGGAATGCATAATAAACGTGCTGGATTGGGATGATATGGCGTGAGAAGCCACCATTGTGGCCAATGGGTAAAACATTGTTTTTTCCATCCACTACTGCACTCGGTGCAAATCTGGGATGATTCCATCCGCTGTCTTTCAGAGGAGACATTAAAGCAATGCCTTAGCTTTTTGCCATCTTACATGGTTGTAAAAGATCCCATGGTACTATTCGGAAGAAGAGTAGGGGTGTCAACACTGATATTGTGGCCAGTATTCGTCCCTCAGTCAATTTCGAAAAATGACGAGATCATCTGGTCGTTACCACATTGCTTTTTGTGGGAGCTTGCTGTGCACACCTTGGCTGCCACATTATAATAGTGACTACAATTCAAAATTACTTTGACGGCTGCAAGGTGCTTTGGTACATCCTGTGACCACGAAAGGACTGTCTAAATGTAAGTCTTTTTCTTCTTTCTGTGCAGGGCCCCTCATTAGTAAATATCCTTTGGCACTGAGGTGATGATAATGGTGTTACTCATGGATTTCCTCTTGGCTACATGCAATATTGCTCCTCAGTTGTTTGGCAGGACAGATGAATCAAGCTGAGCTAGTTGAATAATGATCGTTCCCCATTCCCTTCCCCCTCCCTCCAGATGGAACGTCTTGCTTACGTGTGGCACTCTATCTTGCAGCCCAGCTAAGAAATTACTCACTCAGGAAAAAGAGGCGGGTCCAAGTGTCAAGCAGCTTTTGGGGCAAGCTTGTGATCTTCTGAGTGCAATGCAAGCACTGAATGCCTTGAGCTGGTGCATTACATCCGCCCACCCCCCCATTCCTTTGATGACATTAACTCAACAAGAATATGATCATTCTCAGGGATCTGTAATCAGGTGATTAATTTCCCCGCTCCAAATGTAATTTATCTGGCAGAAAGTATGCAAGATTTTCTGCCTGCCAATGTGCGGCATGATAACATGAGTATTTTGATCTCTTTTTCCTACCAGCTTTTGGTGATTTCAGATGATATCAGGGTCGCAATATTAGTTGTTAAAAATATATAGAGGTTCTGACTGATTTTACACAGGGTAGTTGTAATAAACTTGCTGTACCAGACAAGTTTCTTACGAGAAACAGTTAACTTTATTTACAGAGCTCTTGTAGAAGCTACATGCTTGAACCAGGTCCATGACCAGAAGCTCTGCCCTTAAGATTACCTGGCTGATTCGTCAGTACAATCATGTGATCCCTAAAACAGTAGGAAAGGTTTTACTCACAATCACTGCTGTAATAAATTTGGTATTAACTTACTATTGTGTCAGGAAGCCATGACCAGATCACAGGCATTAGAGTTGATGAATTTGTTTTTATGTTGGTACCTTAAGCAAATGAGTAAGGTAACTCAGATTGTAAGGATTTCAAGGATAATCTTACTATGTATTGAAGGCAACAAACTTTGTAAGGGTGAATTTGCCTTTGCATTCTCAATCTAGCTTGGTAACTTCATGTGCTGTGAACTGGAATACTGACTTGGAGATTTCAAGTTGCCGGTCTGCTCCAATTGAAATGGATTAGGGAGAACTGGAGTCACAATTGTATATCATTGGAAAGATATGATCAATATTCAGTAATGCAATAGGGAAAAACCTTGGGTGGCAGAACGGGAGTGAGGTGTAACGATATTAAACCTCTGACATATGAGTTAGATATCATGACCCTTAAAAGTATCCTCTGGTTGACTCCTCCAATTTTCGAAAGTAAAATTTACAAACTCTTCTATCCCTTTCTCCCTCTTGTGTTTATCCTGTTTCTCTTAAAACCAACCATACTATTCATAAGATCATAAAATCCTAAGACATAGGATCAGGAGTAGGCCATTCAGCCCCTTGAGCTTGTTCTGCCATTCAATAAGGTCATGGATGATCTGATAATGACCTTAACTGTACTTTCCTGTCTGCCTCCTATAACCTTTGACTCCCACATTGATCAAAAACCTGTCTAACTCAACCTTGAATATATATATATATCAATGACCCAGCCTCCACTGTTCTCATACAAACATAAGAAATAGGAGCAGGAGTAGGCCATTTGGCCCCTCAAGCCTGCCCCGCCATTCAATAAGACCATGGCTGATCTGCCCCAGGCCTCAACTCCTGTTTCATGCCAGCTCCTCATAGCCCTCAACTCCCTAATATTTCAAAAATCTCCCTCCACTTTAAATACTTTCAGTGATCTAGCCTCCACAACTCTCTGGGGTAGAGAATTCCAGGCATTCACTACCCTCTGAGAGTAGAAATTCCTTCACGTCTCAGTGTTAAATGAATGTCCCCTTATTCTGCAACTATGTCCCCTAGTTCAAGATCCCCCCACTAGTGGAAACATCTTCTCAACATCTACCCTGTCAAGCCCCCTCAGCATCTTGTACGTTTCAATGAGATCACCCCTCATTCCTCTAAACTCTAATGAATAAAGGTCTAACCTGTTTAGCCGTTCTTGATAAGTCACCCCTTCGTCCCAGGAATCAGCCTAGTGAATCTCTTTTGAACTGCCTCCAATGCCAGTATATCCTTTCTTAAATACGGGGACCAAAACTGCACACAGTACTCCAGGTGCAGACTCAACAACACCCTGTATAGTTGTAACTCCAACCCTCTAGCAATACATGCCAAAATTTCATTTGCCTTCTTAATTACTTGCTGCACCTGCATGCTAACTTTTTGTGTTTCATACACAAGAACACTCAGATCCCTTTGTGCTGCACTTTTTTGGAGTCTATCTCCATTTAAATAATAATCTGCCTTTTGATTCTTCCTACCAAAGTGCATGACCTCACACTTTCCTACATTAAACTCCATTTGCCAAGTTTTTGCCCACTCACTCAACCTATCTATGTCCCCTCGCAGATATCTTATGTCCTCATCACAGCATGCCTTCCCACTTATTTTGTATCATCAGCAAATTTGGATACATTACACTCAGCCTTCTCCTCTAAGTCATTAATATAAATGGTAAATAATTGAGGCCCTAGGACTGATCCTTTTGGCACTCCACTAGTCACATCTATCTAACCTGAAAAAGACCCATTAATCCTGATTCTCTGTTTTCTCTGTGTTAACCAATCCTCAATCCATGCTAATACACTACCCCAATACCATGAGCTCCTATCGTGTACAAAAACCTTTTATGTGGCCCCTTATTAAATGCCTTCTGGAAATCCAAATACACTGTTCCCCGTTATCAATTATCCAGTCGCATCCTCCAAGGGTCCCATGCTGACTTTAGCCACTCCCTTTCTTTTTATATACCCATAGAAGCTCTTGCTGTTTGTTTTTATATTTCTTGCCAGTTTACTTTCATTACCAATTTTTTCCCTCTTTATTAGCCTTTTAGTCATCTGCTACTGGCTCCTAAAAATTCCCAATCCTCTGGGCTACCACTAGTTTTTGCCACTTTGTATGCCTTAGTTTTTGATTGGATATTCTCCTTGACCACCTTTGTTAACCACGGGTGGTTCATCTTTCTCATCGAGTCCTTCTTTTTGACCAGGATAAATTTTTGCTGAGCATTATGAAACATCTGCATAAATGTCTGCCACTGCTTATCGACTAACCTTCCCCTTCGCCTATTTTCCCAGCCCGCTTTAGACAACTCTTTCTTCATACCTCTGTAATTGCCCTTATTTAAGTTGAGGACACTGGTTTGAGACTTGGATTTCTCACCCTCAAATTGAATTTGTAATTTTACCATGTTGTGATCGCTAGCCCCGAGAGGATCCTTAACTACGATATCTCTTATTAATCCCACCTCATTACAAATTACTAGATCTAAAATAGCCTGTTCCTGGGTAAGTTCTGCAATGTATTGCTCTAAGAAACAATCCCTGATGCACACTACAAATTTGTCTCCAATGTTACCCCTGCCAATCTGATTTGTCCACTCAATATGCAGATTAAAATCACACATGACACTTGTAGCGCCCTTCTTACATGCCTCCATTATTTCCCAATTTATACTTTGTCCTACAGTGAGGCAACTCTTCGGGGGCCTATAGATGATTCCCACCCATGACTTCTTCCCCTTGCTCTTCCTTATTTCCACGCAAACTGATTCCACATCACGATCTATTGCACCTATAACACTACTCACCATCACACTGATACTTTCCTTTATTAACAAAGCTACCCCACCTCCTTTTCTTTTGCCTATTTTCCTGGAACGTTGAATACCCTTGAATATTGAGTTCCCAGTCTTGGTCACCCTGCAACCACGTCTCTGTAATAGCTACCAAGTAATATTCATTTAATTTCTATTTATGCCGTCAATTCATCTATCTTGTTACAAATGCTGCATTCATTCAGTTAAAGAGCCTTAAGATTTGACTTTTTACCATTGTTCCAAACACTAATGACATTCTGAGAGAAGAAATTCCGCCTTATCTCTATCTTAAATGGGAGGCCCCTTATTTTGAATCTGTGCCCCTTAATACTAGATTCCCCCAAGTGGTGAAATATTCTCACAGCATCTACCCTGTCAAGCCCCCTTGGAATCCTATATGCTTCAATAAGATCAACTCTCATTCTTCTAAATTCCAATGTGCTTAGGCCCAACCTGCTCAACCTTTCCTTATAAGCCAAACCCCTCATTTCAGGAATCAGCCTTCCCTGAACTTCTTCCAATGTAAATATATCCTTCCATTAATAAAGAGACCACAACCATATGCAGTTCACTTGGTGTGCTCTCAGCAATGCTCTGTACAGTTGTAGCAAGATTTCCCTACTTTTATACTCCACCCCCCTTGCAATAAAGCCCAAACCTTACCTCAACCACTGTTATCGTAGCCAGTTCCATATTCCCACCACTCTCTGGGTAAAGAGGTTTCTCCTGAATTCCTTATTGGATTTATTAGTGACTGTCTTATATTGATGGTCTAATTTTGGATCGCAAAGCTTGAGCGCTCAATGCTTTACAGGAGATGGAGTTTGCTGATTTAAAGGGCAGAGCAAGTGAATTCAATCTCCTGTTTAAATACATCTCATTATCCTTGTCCTGATATTCTATTGAAACAAATTCTACTGTCAATCGTCCACCTTTGTCCCCATTGTTTTTGACCCAGCATGAGTAGTGATAAAGGGAATCCCTGTATCTTAGTCATGTGGGAGATGAAGAGCAGAAACCAAGGGTAACAAGAAAGGTCAGGTTGCAGTGGAGGAACTCTGTGCTTACCTCACGGCAACATCTCTATCTGGAGACAGAGGCAACACGATGTTGCTTTGGAAAATTGGTGCTCCTATTCCCTAAGGAGCCTGGAATGTCAAAGTCAATAACACTAGGATACATGAATGCCTGATTAACTCTAATGCTGGAGACTTCCACTGAACTGTCTCAATCATAATAAATATGTCCTGCTTTCAGTGCCACTTATAGGGTGATCAATGTTACCTGACTGGTCTCACTTACCAACATGATGCCAATCTATTCTGCAGTCCCCATTGCTCCCATCTGACAATGATGGTGAGAACTTGCAATTATGTGTCAGCTGTGGTTAAGTGGGTAGCAATCTCACCTCTTGAGTTGAAATGGTTATCGGTTCAAGACCTGGTCTTGAGACTTTGAGCAAATAATTCAGGCTGATGGTCCAGTGTAATGCTGAGGGAATGCGACACAGTCAGAGCTGCTTCCTTTTGGATGAGAAACCACTGGGGACTAATATTGGATGGGGTGTAAAATCAGCATCCCACCTGATGCCACAGATTTCCCATTAGGGCAGAATTCCCACTCCCCACCCTGCCCACACACCACCCCCCCCCCCCCCCCCCCCCCCCCCCCCTCCCCCACCAACTCATGTTTCTGCAGATTGGAATTTTAAAAAAATTGACATTTAAAAACCACCTTTCATTGAGCACCAATGTACTTTACAGCCAATGAAGTACTTTATGAAATGTAGTCACTGTTGCAATGTAGGAAATGTGGCAGCCAATTTGTGCACAGCAAGATCCCACAAAGAGAAATATGCTAATGACTAGACAACCTTTTTTTTCATTTTGTGATCATTGAAGGGTAGACATTTGGCAGGACACTCCTTTGAAAGAATGTTATAGCATCTTTCACATCCATCTGTGAGCTGAAAGGGCTTCAGTTTAACACCTCATCTGAAAAACAGCACCGCCAGCAAAACAGCACTCCCTCAGTTCTGCAGCGGAGCATCAGCCTAGAGTTTTGTGCTCAAGTCCTGGAGTGGAACATGAATCCACAATCTTACTCACAGGTGATTGAATACTACCCACTGAACTACAGCTGACATGGTTAACCCCCACTATGAGGGTAGGCCGTGTCCACTGGTTTTCCTGTTGTGGACAAGGTGAAACAGATTTCCATAGTCAACAGTGTCAAATCTATTTAGAATCCTGATTGCCGATATCATATCACCTCTCAATCTTCCTTTACAGTCAGATGCAAACAGCAGCCATTTTTGGAGATGTGAGGGCATACCGACTGTCTCATATCATTATCAACAAAGCATTAAATTAAGAGAGTGATTGTATTAAGAGATTGTTGAGCTCAGTTCCCATTAGATGGAAATAACAAGCAGCTTTCCTGTAAACTACCTGCTCATTTACAAGCGCTGGCCACAGTAATCACGTTCATTATACATATGCTATAGCTGCTTCAGTAAGAAGCTGCTGGCCAAACCATTCAGAGGAAAAATTAGGATTGCCATTCATATTGATCAGGTCCACTGGTGCTGTACACTATTTAATGGAAATTATTGATTTTGGACTCCAATCAACTTTTAGATCACGCAAGGCTTAGAATTGAGATGAAAAAGCCAACAGGGTTGTACCAAAGTATGGTCCAGTGAGTGAAAAGAAAGGCATTGTTTCAACAGTTTAATACACAGGAAAGCATGTGTCAGCTGTGGCTCAGTGGGTTGCACTCTTGTCTCTGAGTCAGAAGATTGTGGGTTTAAGTTCCACTCCAGAGAATTGAACCTAATCTAGGCTGGTGCTCTCAGAGCAGTATAGGGAGCGTGGAACACTGGTGGGTGTGCTGCTTTTCAGATAAGATGTTAAACAGATGCTTAGTGAATGGTGATGTCCCTTGAACCGGCAGTGAATGAAGGCCCTGTGGATGTGTGATGGGTTTCTGTGTATGTGAGTTGAGAGTGATGAGAAAAGTGACTTACCCTGGTGGATGAAAGAGATCAAAGTGAGTGAGGGGCCTAAAGTGGGCCTCTCCACCCCAGGTCTGGGACCTCTTCCTGCTGATGTGAGCCAGCTTCTCCTGCATGGAAACAGATGGAGAGAGTGTGAGTAGGACACATGGCACTAAGTGGAATATTTGTGTGGTGAGTGGAGCCATGGACGGGATGAGGACGTGAGCTCCAGAGGATATGAGCCTGATGGAGATGTGAGGGTGTGTGTGTGAGAGTTAGTGGTGTTGTCCCTTGAGGTGTGAGATCCCTATCGATGTGTGATGGGTTTGTGAGTGTGTGTAAGTTGAGAGTGATGAGAAGATTGAGTTGCTCTGGTGAAATGGAGTTCATTATCCTCCTGTGGCACTGGGCGTCTGTCCTCTTTTTCAGGGTGTTGGCGCTGACCACTGCCTCCCAAGCCAGATTGTTGATGTTGCTGCCCATCCTGCAGCCAGAGTGGGGGTAGAGGACATCACGGTGAACCTCCACTGTGTGCAAAAAGCCCCCGAAGGTCCCGTCATTAAACCTGGGGGCTGCAGATTTTGCCTTTTGGGGCCATACCTTCCGTGCAGCAGTTATTTGTTGGAAGCACTGAGAGGTGTGCACTTGGCTGCACTTTAATATGGTGCCTGGCATGATGAAGCAGTGAGGTGATGGCATGGTGGGCGAATGAGAGCCCACCCGCCATCAAAACTGCAAGTTTTGCGGGAATGCTTAATTAATGTGGTGGGTTTGGGATGATATGGCGCGAGAAGCCACCATTGCTGCCAGTGGGTAAAATGTCGGTTTACACACCAGCTACTGCATGCAGTACAAATCTGGGACCATTCCACCCAGACATTTAAAGGGATATTTCAGAATAGATACATTCCAATGAGAAAGAAAAATTCCAAGGGGAGGGCCCAACATCCGTGGTTAACTAAGAAAGTTATAGACAGTATCAGACTTAAAGAAAAAGCATATAATTACGCAAAGATGGGTGGCAGGTCAGAAGATTGGAAAGAATATAAAGAACAGCAAAGAATGACAAAAACGTTAATAAGGAGGGAAAAATTAGAGTAATGAGAGAAAGCTAGCTAGTAATATAAAGAGGATAATAAGAGTTTCTATAGATATTTAAGTAGGAAAAGAGTTAACAAAGTGAATGTTGGTCCTGTAGAGAGTGTATCTGAGGAATTGATAATGGAAAGTAGGGAGATGGTGGATGAATTAAACAAATATTTTGCTTCGGTCTTCACTATAGAGAACATAAGTAACATCCTGGAATTAGCTGTAAATCAGGAAATGGAAAGGAGGGAGGAACTTGCGAAAATTACAATCACCAGAGAAGTGGTATTGAGCAAATTGTTGGAGCTGCAGGCTGACAAATCCTCAGGTCTGGATGGACTTCACCTTAAGGTTTTGAAAGAAGTGGCTAGTGAGATAGTTGATGCATTGGTTTTAATTTTCCAAACTTCCCTAGATTCGGGGAAGGTTTCATTAGATTGGAAAATAGCAAATGTAACTCCTTTATTCAAAAAGGGAAGGAGACAGAAAGCAGGAAACTACAGACCAGTTAGCTTAACATCTGTCATAGGGAAAATGTTAAAAGTTATTATTAAAGATGTATAGCAGGGCACTTAGAAAAATTCAAGAAAGTCAGGCAGAGTCAACATGGTCTTGTGAAAGGGAAATCATGTTTAACCAATTTATTGGAGTTCTTTGAATGAGTCACATGTGCTGTGGATAAAGGTGGGTGTAATATACTTAGGTTTCCAGAAGGCATTTGATAAAATGCCACATGAAAGGTTATTATGGAAAATAAAAACTCATAGGGCAGAATTTTGCCCTTGGCACACGGGATCGGCGGTTGGCAGTCGGGGGTGAGTAGGAGTGGGTTGGTGGTTGGGATACAGTGCACTGCGATTTTATGCTGGTGGGCCAGTTAAAGCCTGCCCAGCGTGCTACGCAGCTTGTGAATGCACAAGAAGGGAGGGGCAAGGGCGGGAGCATAATGTCCGCCGGGTCCAATGGCAACCCGGCAGCCAATTCAAAAGTGGCCTCGGCAGCTCCTGAAGGGTTGCCATGGAAGGAGGCTGAAGTCTGGTCAATGGGATCCGTTGCGGGTGGATACGGGAGGCAGGAGGGCAGGTCGGCTGTGCAGTCGGCCCCGCGTTTCTTGGATGAGTGTCTTGGTGCCCCCCTGGAGGGGGTGGCAGTGAGGAGAGAAACCATTGTCACCAAAGATGGGAGGAGGAGGCTGCCCCACCTCAGCAAAAAGGCCTGGGAGTAGGTGGCATCCAGGGCCAGCAGCCACGGTGTGGTGAGGCACACATGGTCCAGTGCCGGAAGCGCTTCAATGATCTCCAGAGATCGGGAAGAGTGAGTACTGTGTTGGCATGGGTCACTTTGCAGAACAGTTAAGAGCTGCCCAGCCCCCCATGGACCTCAGAGGTGTTACAGTGTGAGTGGCAAATGTCAATGAGGCAGCATCTGGGCAAAGGGGGTGAACCCTGGCTGCTTGGACTGAGTGCCTTGTGGCTCCAGGGTCACGAATCGGCTGAGCCCTGCGAGGTGTTCCTCGGGTGGGGTTGGCCAGGCTGCAATGGTGCTGCAAGTACAGGGTGGACTAATCAATGCTCCTCTATCCTTTCAGGAGAAAACATCCCATGATGATGTTGAGAGGCTGCAGACTGGCAGGGGACCCCACACCTCCTCATCCTCATGCGCTACGAGCAGGAGGCCCTGGAGCTGGAGAGGTGCCTCGGTCAAGCGGCCGCGGTGAGGTTGGGGTGCCGCAGGGGTTAAGAGTGCAGTGCACTGAGGCGAGGTTATTGCAACCATTCCAGTGCAGTCTCTTTATTGATGTGAGCCTCGAACCTGGAGTCCCCATTGATAATCGAAAGACGAGGGCACCATGATGCATATCTCTGTCTCATCAAGGTACCAGGCATGCACAGTAACAGTTTCATGACTCAAAATAATGACATGTCCTTCTCCCTTTTAGCTCACCAGCAGCCGGTCGTCATGAGGATCCTGAAGGCCCATCCCTGATCCCTGAGGACCACCATGCACCGGTGTCACATCCTCTGTCAAGCAGGCACCAGGGCAGATACCAACATCTCAGTGGGCATAAGATCAGCATCTAGTATCTTGGTGCACATTGGTGAGGGCACTTCACGCTTGCTTGAGGCGCAGGCGGAGGCAGAGAGTGCCTAGGGCACCAGCGGTCGGAGGACGGCTGGGGACCAGGACAGCACTCGGTTGATGGCTGATGATGGGCCTCTGGAGTCATCTATTAGGCAGCAGATGCTGGAAATCCAGCAGGGTGTGCGGGAGGATCTGGCGGAGATACATGAGGGTCTGCGTGCCATTGTCTCCATTGTGGAGGAGTCCATGTGGAGCATAAGCACTGTGTTGACCCTCATAGCCGAGCACAATGCCTCCTCCATGGAGGGAGTAGCGACTCTCATGGAGAGGCTCCTCCAGGAGCTGAATCAGGGCTTCCTGGGGATGCGCTCAGATCTGCAAGCCCTCACATTGGCAATGACCTCAGGTGGTCAGTGTTGGTGTGGGAGATGGACTGGGCACCCAGTATCCCAGCTAGGTGCCCATCCGTCAATGGCAATCAGGGAAGTCCAGAACGACTTCATGTTGGCACACGAGCTGCCAGTTGTCTCTGCGGGTTCCTCTCAGGGCACTCCGGATGATGGCAGCGGCTCCTCCGTCCCTCTGCCAATATTCGTGGTATCTGATGAGGCTGCAGTGACTGGAGAGATGCCAGTTGTGGCACTGGCCGCTCCCTCCCAGTAGGGGCCAGCACAGGCTCCACAGGCTAGAGGTCGCCCGCCAAGGTCATCGAGGCCAACAGGACAGCAGAGTCAGCAGGCTGTCTCCAATGCCACTGCCAGTGAGGGGGGAGCACCTAGACAAAGCACCCACAAGTGAAAACGTAAAGCACCTTAAACACAACACGGCCTGATCACGGGAGATATTTTATTTTCCCATTTTTCTTTACATTTTCTCATGGTGTGATTGAAAACACTGTTTAATGTTAATTTCAGCAATGTTTCACATTCGCAAGTAAATGAGATGTTATTGTGTGCAATTGGCCTCTGTTATGCTTCATTTGTCCTGCAGGTGCAGGCGAGGCCATGATGTTATGATGGACGTGTGTCTCCTGAAGCTTTCTTGCAAAGGCACAGAGTGTATGTTGTGGACCAAGGAACTGGTCCTATAAGGGTAGAGCATGGGGCTTGCAGCCCTGCATGTGGTGGTGGCCTTAATTTGATAGGCTAGCTGAAGGATAGTTGGATCAAAATATCCTTGGTGTCCCTGCCTCCCTGGAGGTTGCCCAGGTCAGCGTCTATCCCCTCAGCATTCTCCTCACCGTGGTCATCCTCGGACTCACTGACGGACTCATCGTTTGTTGTCTGTGCAGCTGCGTTAAGATCTTTTTCCCCACTGTGTCCCCCCCACTTTCCAGTGCCAGATTATGGAGAGCGCAGCATGCAACCACTATCAGTGACACACAATCTGGGGGGTACTGGAATGCGCCCCCTGAGCAGTCCAGGCATCGGAAGTGCATCTTGAGAAGACCGATGGCACTCTCCACCACAGCCCTTGTGGTGCTGTGGTTCCTATTGTATCGCTGCTCAGCTTCTGTTCTTGGCTGGTGGGGAGGAGTCATGAGCCACCTTCTGAGGGGATAGCCCTTGTCACCCAGCAGCCATCTATCCAGCCGGGTTGGAGCACTAAAGAGCCTCGGCACCTGGGAATGTCTGGGGATGTAGGTGTCATGGGAGCTGCCTGGGTACCTTGCACAGACCTGTAGAATCAGCATCCTGTGATCACACACTATCTGCACGTTCATGGAGTGGAAGCCCTTCCTGTTTACAAAGGCACTGGGCTCACCCACTGGCATTTTGATGGACACATGTGTGCAGTTGATGGCACCCTGGACGCAGGGGAACCCAGCAATCGCTGCAAATCCTCTGGCTCGCTGAGTCTGACTGGCCTTGTCTGTAGGTTAGTGAATGAAAGTCAATGCATGCCTGACCAGAACTTCTATCACCAATTTGATGTAACTGTGGACAGCTGATTGGGAGACTCCACACAGATCCCCCACTGGAAAGAGCCGGAGGTATAGAAGTTGAGGGCCACTGTGACCGTCAGAGTTATGGGGTGTCCTCCCACACAGTCGGAACTGTTCTCAGGGCTGATCCTCTGACAAATGGAGGTCACTGTCAGCCTGGAGAGGCGGAGCCTCCTTCAACAGTGTGCCTTGGACATATTGAGGTAGCTGCACCACCTGTAACGCCTGGCAGCAGGATAGTGGTGTCTTCTGTGGCCCCTTCTGCTTTGGACCTCTTGTTGGTCCTGTGTCCCTTGTGCCTGCACCTCTCCTCACACAGGTCACACCCCTGTAGGCTGAATAGAGACACCTGGCCTCCTCCTCCTTCTGATCCTCTCTTTGTCCTCAGAGGAGGTGCCTCCAGCGGAGACCACAATCCCGAGTACCAGGGTAAGGGAAGGCTGTCTGATACCTGGAAGACCCCACGTGGTGTGTATCCTCTGGGGGCCTGGAAAACAACACTGATTCCTGAACTGAAGCCTCTAAATTCTCTGAATGCAGCTCTGAAGTGAGATGAAGCTGTCCTGTTCACAGATGCAACCAGCATCAAGAGATATCCTGCACACCTCACTAAGGCCACTGACCCCTCTTCTCCCGCCAGTGGATGAGGTTTTGCTAATTGTGGTCTGCCCGTGCACCTGTTTTGGCTATGCGACAGCCTAAAAATCGCACGGGCTACATAAAGTCAGAGACAATTGGTGTCTCCAGGACCGTAACTGGCTACTTAATTAATGGCGGGCGCGCATCCATCTCCATTGCGCACCCACCTAGAAAAATAATGCGAGAGTGTGTGTTGACATCGGCACGCTTGGCCAATGTAAACGTACTTTATTTAACGCTTGAATGAGTTGGGCACGTGCCTGCCCGCTGAGCTAAAAATTCTGCCCATGGTATAGGGGGTAAGATGGATAGAAGATTGGCTAGCTAACAGAAAGCAGAGAATCGATGTAAATCGGTCTTTTTCTGGTTGGCAGGATGTGATGAGCGGATCTTCAACTTCTGACAACTTATGTAAAAGACTTGGATGAAGGGAATGAAGGGATTGTTGCTGAATTTGCTGATGGTACAAAGATAGTGTAGTGATTGTAGGTAAAAGCTTTCTTACTGTTTTAGGGGTCACATGATTGTGCTGATAAATCAGCTCTAAGCACGGGTAATCTTCAGGGTGGAGCTTTCTAGTCATGGACCTGTTTCAAGCACATAGCTTCTTTAAGAGCTCTGTAAATAACCTTAACAGTTTCAAGTAAGAAACCTGTCTGGTATGTTACTCACAATAAGAGGTTGTGGTGGAAGAATTAATCCAGGCAGGTCTCTTGGTTAAAGCTGGTTTATTTCCAAGACTATTTCTTCAGTGCTACTAACTTCCGAGTAGCTTCCACCCAAAGTGTTCCAGCTGTACCTTTTCATTCTATTTAGATGGGGTAATTAATATCCATTACCTGTTTAACTAGTAATTGGTTTTAATAAGATGATTGCCGTATTAACATGGTACACCAAATTTATTACAATTGGCGACAAGGATAAATAGCTGCACCTTGCCTTGTGAATGTGAGTACATCAATTCTTAAGGAAAGAAGGAAAAGTGTATTCACCAGTTCTGCTGCTCTTTGGCAGAATCAACCTTTATGACTCATCCATGGAGGGGTGGAGCCAGTACATAGAGCGCCTAGGTTTTTATTCTGTGGCGAGTGAAATAACAGGGGAGGAGAAGCAGAAAGCAATTCTTTTAAGTGTCTGTGGGAGCAAGACCTATAACCTCATCTGTAGCCTAACGGCCCTGAACGCACCCAGTTCTCAATCTTTTAATGAGCTGGTGAGCCTCATGGAGACACAGGTCAGGATTTTTTGCATCTGCCCGCCGCTGGGATTTTCCAGTCCCGTCGCAACTCAATGGACCTCTAGCTGTGGCTCTGCCTTGCCCCTGGCGGGTCCCACCCAGGTCAGGGCCGGAAGCTCCCGGCTACATTTTCCGTGGTAATTATGCAGAGATTTAAGTTCAGCTCCAGAGTAAGGGCCCCGGGTGTGTCCATCGCCACTTATATCATGGGCAGAATTTTACCTCTTGGCGGGGGTGCTCAGCGAGAGTGGGCAGGGGGTGGTTGGGAAGCCACGTGATCGGCACCAGACTGCGATTTCACGCTGGGTGGGCCAATTAAGGCCGGCCCAGCGTGAAATGTGAGCAGCATCGCTGAGCGCTGTCTGTGCGGGCAGGGGGTGAGGACGCCGCGTGTGGGCAGGCGTGAACTTCGCTCATGCGTGTGAGGGAGTGCTTCATTATCTCCCTGAGGCACAGAGCTGCCTTGGGGAGAAGAGATATAAAAAAAAATGTAATGAAACATGTCCCCTCATGTGACTCTGTCACATGAACAGGGACATGTTATTAATGAAAAATTCAAGCTTTTATTTAATTTTTATCTGCTTTTGGAAACCTCGTCCAACCCGTGGATGAGGTTTCCAAAAGATGCAAAGGCTGCTTAGCCTTTTTGCTTGCCTGTCAACTGTTAAGTTGGGCTGGCAGGAAAAATTTTTAATTTAATTGATTATTTAATGGCCATAACAGGCCTTTTAATTGTTGGCGGGGGCGCTTCCGACTCCGGCACACACCTACCAACTGAACTGTCGTGTGACTTGCGCATTGATGTCAGCATTCTCGGTCAATGTCACGTGTGTCATTTCACACTTGAGTGGGTCGGGCGTGTGCTCGCCCACCAAGCAAAGATTTCTGCCCCACGAAAGCTAAACGAGTTGACTGAGCACTTGCGACGTGGGAGATACACTCAATGACATGTTGCGAGATCATTTGGTTTGCGCCGTACACAACGACGCCATTCAACACAGTTTACTTGCAGAAGTTAACATTGATCTGTAGTGCTCCTTGAAAGCAATGCTGACAATGGAGAGAGCTGAGAGGGTCTCGCAGACTTTACAGAGTGTGCAGCATGGTGCCATCCTGCAGTTGGGGCAGGAGCCTACCACTGGGCATGGTGCAATAACCAGAGAGACAGCCGTGAAGCGCAAAACAATCTCTACTGCTTGAAAAATGAAACGGCCCGAGTGGAAACATCTTCCCAGCAATTCAGGAATTAATTTGTTACCGATGTGGATGTAACCATGTATCGGAAGCCTGCAGATTTAAAGAGGCAGCATGCCATTATTGTCACAAAAAAGGGCATGTAATAAAGCAATGCAGGATGAAATCGAGACAGCCAATCAGACAGCAGACCAAGATAATTGAAGTGCACAATATAACTGAACCAGAAGCTGCTGATACTGATATCTATTCCCTATACAATATCAAAGCAGTAAAAACTGAACCAATCGCCTTCACCCTTCAAGTCAATGGGAAGCCTCTAGTCATGGAGGTAGTCACAGGAACCTCAACCACAGTGGTGGAAGAACACACATTTAAATACCTAAGTGAAGGTACCCAGCCACTGAATCTGGAGCAAACCACGGCTCAGCTAAAGGTGTACATTGGAGAGTGAATACAGGTATAGGGCATCACCGCTGTACCTGTGTGCTATAGGCAACAGACAGCCCAGCTTCCTGTGATTATTGTAACAGGTGAAGGGCCTAGTCTTCTGGACTATGATTGGTTCCAAAAAATTAAGCTCAACTGGTCAGAAATTTTTCAAGTGAGAACAGAAAGAATTCCTGAGCTGTTAAGGAAATATGGCAGCATACTTTGTGATGAATTGGGAAAAGCAAGCAAAAATATATGTATATTTGGAGGCAACATCCCAGTTCTTTAAGGCCAGACCTGTGCCTTATGACCTAAAGGAGAAGGTGGATGCAGAATTGTGCCGTTTAGAGAAGCTGGGCAGCATCCAGCCAGTCCAATTTTCGGAATGGGCAGTGCCCCTAGTCTCGGTGATGAAACCTAATCAAACTATTCGCTTTTGCGCAGACTACAAATTAACGTGAACAAGGCTGCTAAAAGAGATAAATGTCCAATCCTGATGATAGAAGATCTGTACGCTAAGCTAGTTGGAGGAAAATCCTACACCTAACTGAACATGAGCCATGCATAGCAACAGCTAGAGCTGGACAACACATCTAGAGGGTATGTAACCATCAACAGACACAAGGGTCTGTACCAATATACATCCCTCGAAACGTCAACTTTGCTCTTCTCTGCAGATGCTGCCAGACCTGCTGAGTTTTTCCAGGTATATTTTTTATTTTTTGTTTTGGATTTCCAGCATCTGCAGTTTTTTGTTTTTATCTCTGTGTTTAATTGACTGCCACTTCTCTTCAAGAAATGCCTACCTTGAAGAAGTTTTGTTTTACTCTCTGTCAGGATTTTCGAATCTCTCTTTTACCTTGTTTACCTTCATTGCTTTCTATTTCTCTCCTGGTGTTTGACAAGGTGTTTACTAAAACCCGCTTTCACAGCCATATTTCCTTCCTCAGTGACTGTCTCCGTCTCCGACTTACCCCACGTGGATTTCAAATGAAATTCCATCCCTCATGTTTTGAACACACCCAGGATTACAGGTATCTCCGGGACATAAAACGTTTCTCGGACTGCTGTTCCCATCACATTCTGAAATCCACACTCAGTGCCTTGCGCCGCTAAATGAACACACCCGACCTCTCCCTCCAGCAGCACCGCTGTACCATTTTTCAATGCTGCACATGCCCCCAGTTTCATTTTATTCTTCGTCTCATCCGATGCCTCAACAAAGAAACTTTTTCTCTTTCTCTCAAGTGCTAAGGACCGCAAGCTCCAACAACTCATCGACACCAACACCCATCCAGGACCCTCCACCCCTGCCTGTCCCTCTGTCCCCACCCCATCTTCCAATCCCAGCCCCGGCCGGGTATTCACTATACCCCCTGACCTTCCCCTCTCTGACGCTGAACGTTCAATGCTCAGCAAAGGATTTAGTTTCATACCCTTACGCCCTCATCTCAATGAATTTGGGGCTCGGCACGATGCTGAACTCTTCTTCCACCACCTTCGTCTCCGTGCTCAGTTCTTTGGGCAGGAGTCCTCTCCCTGTTCAACGGATCCTTTTACCCAAATCCAATATTCTCCCTCCACCTGGACCCCTCCCTCTGGATTCTTACCTTCTCTTAATATTTTCATTGAGAACTGTCGGCATGACACTAGTCATCTCAATTTCTCTGCTCCTCTCA
This sequence comes from Carcharodon carcharias, assembly GCF_017639515.1. Taxonomy (NCBI): domain Eukaryota; kingdom Metazoa; phylum Chordata; class Chondrichthyes; order Lamniformes; family Lamnidae; genus Carcharodon; species Carcharodon carcharias. The sequence goes on along the minus strand of NC_054470.1, from coordinate 118,618,968 downwards.
CCCATTCTAACCTGTCTCTCTCTGAACTTACTGCACTCAGTTCTCTCAGGTCCAACCCTAACATTGTTATCAAACCTGCTGACAAGGGTGGTGCTGTTGTTGTCTGGCGCACTGACCTCTACCTCGCAGAGGCTGAGCGTCAACTCGCAGACACTTCCTCCTACCTCTCCCTGGACCATAAACCCATCACTGAACATCAAGCCATTGTTTCCAGGACTGTCACTGACTTCATCTCCTCTGGAGATCTTCCGTCCACAGCTTCCAACCTGATAGTCTCCCAACCTCGGATGGCCCACTTCTACCTCCTACCCAAAATCCACAAACAGGACTGTCCCGGCAGACTGATTGGGTCAGCCTGTTCCTGCCCCATGGGACTCATTTCTCGCTATCTTGACTCCCTTCTCTCTCCCCTTGTCCAGTCCCCTCCCACCTACATCACTGATTTCTCTGACACCTTACGTCTCGTCAACAATTTCCAGTTCCCTGGCCCCAACCGCCTCCTCCTCACCATGGACATCCAATCCCTCTACACCTCCATCCCCCCACCGGGATGGTCTGAGGGCTCTCAGCTACTTCCTCGAACAGAGGCCCGAACAATCCCCATCCACCACTACTCTCCTCCGTCTGGCTGAACTTGTTCTCACACTGAACAATTTCTCCTTTAACTCCTCTCACTTCCTCCAAATAAAAGGTGTGGCTATGGGTACCCGCATGGGCCCCAGCTATGCCTGTCTCTTTATGGGGTATGTGGAACATTCTTTGTTCCAGTCCTACTCCGGCCCCCTTCCACAACTCTTTCTCTGGTACATCGATGATTACTTCAGTGCTGCTTCATGCTCTCGTTGGGACTTGGAAAAATTTATTAATTTTACTTCCAATCTCCACCCCTCCATCATTTTCACATGGTCCATTCTCTGACACTTCCCTTCCCTTCCTTGACCTCTCTGTCTCAATTTCTGGTGATAGACTGTCGACCAATATCCATTACAAGCATACCGACTCCCACAACTACCTCAACTCCAGCTCCTCACACCCCGCTTCCTGTAAGGACTCCATCCCATTCTCTCAGTTCTTTCCCCTCCTTCGCATCTGTTCTGATGATGCTACCTTCAAAAACAGTTCCTCTGACATGTCCTCCTTCTTCCTTAACGGAGGTTTTCCACCCATGGTCATTGACAGGGCCCTCAACCGTGTCCAGCCCATCTCCCGCGCATCCGCCCTCACGCCTTCTCCTCCCTCCCAGAACCATGATAGGGTCCCCCTTGTCGTCAATTATCACCCCACCAGCCTCCGCATTCAAAGGATCATCCTCCGCCATTTCCGCCAACTCCAGCATGATGCCACCACCAAATACATCTTCCTTTCACTCCCCCAGCAGCATTCTGTAGGGATCATTCCCTCCGTGACAGCCGGGTCCACTCCTCCATCACCCCCTACTCCTCAACCCCCTCCTATGGCACCTCCCCATGTGAACACAAGATATGCAACACCTGCCCCTTCACTTCCTCTCTCCTCACCGTCCAAAGGCCCAAACACTCCTTTCAAGTGAAGCAGCATTTCACTTGCATTTCCCCCAACTTAGTCTACTGTATTCGTTGCTCCCAATGCGGTCTCCTCTACATTGGAGAGACCAAACGCAAACTGGGCGACCGCTTTGCAGAACACTTGCGGTCTGTCCGCAAGAAGGACCCAAACCTCCCTGTCGCTTGCCATTTTAACACTCCACCCTGCTGTCTTGCCCACATGTCTGTCCTTGGCCTGCTGCATTGTTCCAGTGAAGCTCAACGCATACCGGAGGAACAGCACTTCATTTTCCGACTAGGCACTTTATAGCCTTCCGGACTGAATATTGAGTTCAACAATTTACCTCCCTCCTCCATCCCAACCCCCCTTTCCGTTTCTTCCCCCTCCCTTTTGTTTTTTCCAATAATTTATATAGATTTTTCTTTTCCCACCTATTTGCATTATTTTTTAATCTATACTTTTTATGCCCTTTTAGTCTTATTTCACCCCACCCCCACTAGAGCTATCTGTACCTTGCTTGTCCTGCTATCCATTCTTAATTAGCACATTCTTTTACTTAATATCACCATCTTCAACACCTCTTTGTTCTTTTGTCTGTGACATCTTTTGGTTATCTCCTCCTATCACTGCTTGCTTGTCCCAATAACAACCTCCCCCCCAGCCCCCATCGCTCTCCCCCCACCCCCAAACCAGCTTATATTTCACCCCTCTCCTATTTTTACTTAGTTCTGTTGAAGGGTCATGAGGACTCGAAATGTCAACTGTACTCTTCTCCGCCAATGCTGCCAGACCTGCTGAGTTTTTCCAGGTATATTTTTTATTTTTTGTTTTGGATTTCCAGCATCTGCAGTTTTTTGTTTTTATACATGCCTACCCTTTGGTGTATCATCTGCCTGTGCAATCTTGCAAAGGATCATGGAAAGCTTATTGCAAGGACTTGCCCGAATAGTAGTTTACCTGGGTGACGTCCTGATCAGAGGATTAATGGCAGCTGAACATCTGGCCAACCTAGAACAGGTTTCAAGAAGATTTTTGGAGGCTCGTGTATGATTGAAAAAAGAGAAGTGTACCTTCCAAGCCACTGAAGTCACATATGGATCATCGAGTGGATGCCCAAGGGTTGCATCCAGCAGAGGAGAAAATCAGGACAATCAAGGAGGCACCCTGTCCTAGCAGTGTCACTGAGCTCAAGTCTTTTTTGGTATGATAAATTATTATGGTCACTTCTTGCCAAACTTGTCAACAATGTTAGCATCTTTACACTTACTTTTGAAAACGAACCATCGATGGTCAAGGAAGGCACAACAAGAAGAAGCCTTCATAAAGTTCAAGAAGCTATTATGCTCATCATGTCTACTGGTACAGTATGACCCATCAAAAGAATTAATATTAACCTGTGATGCATCTCCCTTTGGTGTGAGAGTTGTATTGTCACACAGGATGGAAGATGGTTCCAAAAAGCCAATGGGCTATGTCTCCAGAACCTTCTCTGCAGCCAAGAAGGGTTACTCACAATTTGAAAAAGAAGAGTTATCAGGAATATTTGGAGTAAAGAAATTCCATCAACATCTGCATGGTCAACATTTCACCATAGTGTTGGATCACAAGCCACTAATGGGTTTATTTAGTGAAGATATAGCCATTCCGCCGATAGCCTCCGTCAGAATTCAACATTGGGCTTTGATTTTGCCAGCATATGAGTACACCTTTAAGCAGTGTTCGGTGTGCGTAGAGCAAATGCAGATGCCTTCAGTCATCTTCCGTTACAATGCTCCAGTGTCACAAGAATTTGTACTTGTGTTGAATTTCCTGGAATCTTCACCGGTGTTTGCAAATCAAATAAAGAGTTGGACAAACCGGGATCCAATTTTATCAAATGTCAGAGACCAGGTATTGCAAGGACGGTCGAATGCATCAGTCTTTAAACAGTATGACCATTCTCTGCCCGTAAAACTGAGTTAAGTTGTCAAGATGGAATCTTGTTGTGGGGATCAAGAGTCATCGTTCATTCCCAAGTGAGAGAACCACTCTTGACAAAGCTTCACAGTGCGCATCCAGGCATTTTGAAGGTGAAGATGCTTGCACGAAGCTATGTCTGGTGGCCAGGTATAGACAGTGATAGAGGAAAAAATGGTGAAACACTGTCTCCAGCGTCAGCAATTGCAGAGGTTGCCCGCTTCAGCTCTACTGCATCCGTGGGAGTGGCCTGGTCGACCTTTGGTTAGACTACATATAGACTATGTCGGTCCATTTTTAGATACCATGTTTTTATTGATCATCAATGTGCATTCTAAGTGGGTGGATGTGTATGAAGTTAGATCACCAACATCGTGTACAACTATTGAAAAACTGCACGGCAATATTTTAGTTTACATGGCCTACCTGAAGTCTTTGTTTCGGATAATGGTACCGTCTTCACTAGTATGGAATTCCAGAGATTCATGAGTTTAAATGGAATTAGACATATTAAAACAGCACCATATCATCACTCATCCAATGGGTTAGCAGAAAGAGCAGGGCAAACCTTCAAATCAGGAATGAAGAAATTATCTGAATCAATGTTAGAAACTCAAATTTCACGTTTTTTTCTCAACTATCAAATGGCTCCTCATGCAACTACAAGTTTAACACCGTCTGAATTACTGATGAAACGCTGCTTTCGCACAAGATTAAGTCTGGTGTTATCAAACTTAGAGGGTAAGGTAGAGAACAACCAGAGCAGTCAGAAATTGAATCATGATATTCATAGTAAAGCTCAAAAATTTACTGTGGGAGAGACAGTTTTTGTGCAAAATTTTGAAAATGGGCCTAGTTGGGTTCCTGGCATAATCGTCTCTGAAACTGAATCTTTGTCATAACGAGTGGAGTGGAAGACAGGATTATTCAAAAACATGTGGATCATCTAAGGAGTAGAGAGACACTCCAACAACCAGTTATTCCACCTGTAATTGATGTTGAACCTTTAATCCCTGAGGTGCCAGATTGACCTAGAATAGGCATACCTGATGTCTCTGTTGAATTAAATAGTTCTGAACTGCCATTGTTGAAGGAGGTCCCTGATGCTGCAGTTCCTGATCATGTTGATCCAGTGGGAGAATCTCAAGTCAGAGAGCTACGTCGCTCTAACCAAATTAGAAACCCACCTCAGAGACTTAATCTATGATGGCATGACCTGTGTGTATATGTATATGTTGTGGATTAAAATATTCTTGTAAATAAGAAATGTAAAAAAATTAAAGGGGAGGAATGTAGTGATTGTAGGTAAAACCCTTCCTATTGTTTTAGGGGTCATGTGATTGTACTGACAAATCAGCCCTAAGCGTGAGTAATCTTAGGGGTGGAGCTTTCTAGTCGTGGACCTGGTTCAAGCATGTAGCTTCTTCAAGAGGTCTGTAAATAAAGTTAACTGTTTCAAGTAAGAAACCTGTCCAGTACACCAAGTTTATTCCAGATAGGTAGGAAGGTAACTTGTGAAGAGGACATAAGGAGACTACAAAGGGACATAGGTAGGTTAAGTGAGCAGGCAAATATTTACCAAATGGAATAAAATGTGGGCAAATGTGAAATTGTCCATTTTGGCAGGAAGAATAAAAAAGAAGCTTATTATCTAAATGGTGAGAGATCCAGAGCTCTGAGATTCAGAGGGTTCTGGGCGTCCTAGTGCATGAATCACAAAAGACTAGTATGCAGGTATGGCAAGCAAATAGGAATGCTAATAGAGTGTTATTAATATAAAAACAAAAAACTGCGGATGCTGGAAATCCAAAACAAAAACAGAATTACCTGGAAAAACTCAGCAGGTCTGGCAGCATCGGCGGAGAAGAAAAGAGTTGACGTTTCGAGTCCTCACGACCCTTCAACAGAACTGATCTTTCTTTACAAGGAGAGGGAAATATAAGCTGGTTTAAGGTGGGGGTGGTGGTGGAGAGAAGTGGAGGGGCGGGTGTTAGGATAGGAGCAGATCATCAAAAGATGTCACAGACAAAAGAACAAAAGAACACAGGTGTTGAAGTTGGTGATATTATCTAAACAAATGTGCTAATTAAGAATGGATGGTAGGGCACTCAAGGTATAGCTCTAGTGGGGGTGGGGGAGCATAAATTTTTTAAAAAAATAATGGAAATAGGTGGGAAAAGAAAAATCTATATAAATTATTGGAAAAAAAACAAAAGGAAGGGGCAAGAAACAGAAATGGGGTGGGGAAGGAGGAGGGAGTTCAAGATCTGAAGTTGTTGAATTCAATATTCAGTCCGGAATGCTGTAAAGTGCCTAGTCGGAAGATGAGGTGCTGTTCCTCCAGTTTGCGTTGAGCTTCACTGGAACAATGCAGCAGGCCAAGGACAGACATGTGGGCAAGACTGCAGGGTGGAGTGTTAAAATGGCAAGCGACAGGGAGGTTTGGGTCCTTCTTGCGGACAGACCGCAGGTGTTCTGCAAAGCGGTTGCCCAGTTTACGTTTGGTCTCTCCAATGTAGAGGAGACCGCATTGGGAGCAATGAATACAGTAGACTAAGTTGGGGGAAATGCAAGTGAAATGCTGCTTCACTTGAAAGGAGTGTTTGGGCCCTTGGACGGTGAGGAGAGAGGAAGTGAAGGGGCAGGTGTTACATCTTTTGCGTGGCTGAACTTGTTCTCACACTGAACAATTTCTCCTTCAACTCCTCTCACTTCCTCCAAGTAAAAGGTGTGGCTATGGGTACCCGCATGGGCCCCAGCTATGCCTGTCTCTTTATGGGGTATGTGGAACATTCCTTGTTCCAGTCCTACTCCTGCCCCCTTCCACAACTCTTTCTCCGGTACATCGACGATTACTTTGGTGCTGCTTCACGCTTTCGTCGGGACTTGGAAAAATTTATTAATTTTGCTTCCAATCTCCACCCCTCCATCATTTTCATGTGGTCCATCTCTGACACTTCCCTTCCCTTCCTTGACCTCTCTGTCTCAATCTCTGGTGATAGACTGTCGACCAATATCCATTACAAGCCTACCGACTCCCACAGCTACCTCGACTACAGCTCCTCACACCCCGCTTCCTGTAAGGACTCCATCCCATTCTCTCAGTTCCTTCGCCTCCGTCGCATCTGTTCTGATGATGCTACCTTCAAAAACAGTTCCTCTGACATGTCCTCTTTCTTCCTTAACCGAGGTTTTCCACCTATGGTCGTTGACAGGGCCCTCAACCATGTCCGGCCCATCTCCTGCGCATCCACCCTCACTCATTCTCCTCCTTCCTAGAAACATGATAGGGTCTGCCTTGTCCTCACTTATCACCCCACCAGCCTCCGCATTCAAAGGATCATCCTCCGCCATTTCCGCCAACTCCAGCATGATGCCACCACCAAACACATCTTCCCTTCACCCCCCTGTCGGCATTCCGTAGGGATCGTTCCCTCCGGGACACCCTGGTCCACTCCTCCATCACCCTCTACTCCTCAACCCCCACCTATGGCACCTCCCCATGCCCATGCAAAAGATGTAACACCTGCCCCTTCACTTCCTCTCTCCTCACCGTCCAAAGGCCCAAACACTCCTTTCAAGTGAGGCAGCATTTCACTTGCATTTCCCCCAACTTTGTCTACTGTATTCGTTGCTCCCAATGCGGTCTCCTCTACATTGGAGAGACCAAACGTAAACTGGGCGACTGCTTTGCGGAACACCTGCGGTCTGTCCGCATGTATGACCCAAACCTCCCTGTCGCTTGCCATTTTAACACTCCACCCTGCTGTCTTGCCCACATGTCTGTCCTTGGGCTGCTGCATTGTTCCAGTGAAGCTCAACGCAAACTGGAGGAACAGCACCTCATCTTCCGACTAGGCACTTTACAGCATTCCGGACTGAATATTGAATTCAACAACTTCAGATCTTGAACTCCCTCCTCCATCCCCACCCCCTTTCTGTTTCTTCCTCTTTCCTTTTTTTTTTCCAATAATTTATATAGATTTTTCTTTTCCCACCTATTTCCATTATTTTTTAAAAAAATTTATGCTCCCCCACCCCCACTAGAGCTGTACCTTGAGTGCCCTACCATCCATTCTTAATTAGCACATTTGTTTAGATAATATCACCAACTTCAACACCTCTGTGTTCTTTTGTTCTTTTGTCTGGGACATCTTTTGATGATCTGCTCCTATCCTAACACCGCCCCCCCTCCATCCACTTCTCTCCACCCCCTCCCCCCCCCACCTTAAACCAGTTTATATTTCCCTCTCCTTGTAAAGAAAGATCAGTTCTGTTGAAGGGTCATGAGGACTCGAAACGTCAACTCTTTTGTTCTCCACCGATGCTGCCAGACCTGCTGAGTTTTTCCAGGTAATTCTCTTTTTGTTAATAGATTGTTATTGTTTACTGTGAAAGTAATTGATTACAAAAGTAGGGAGGTTATGCTTCAGTTGTACAGGGCATTGGAGAGACCACATCTGGAGTACTGTGTACGGTATTGGTCTTCTTACTTAAAGAAAGATGTAAATGCGTTAGAAACAGTTCAGAGAAGGTTTAATAGACTAATACCAAGAATGGGTGGGTTGTTTTATGAGGAAAGGTTGGACAGGTTAGGCTTGTATCCACTGGAATTTAGAAGAGTAAGAGGCAACTTGATTGACACCTTTAAGATCCTGAGGGCTCTTGACAGGGTGGATGTGAGAGGATGTTTCCTCTTGTGGGAGAACCTAGAATTAGGGGCCACTGTTTAGAAATAAGGGGTCACTCATTAACACAGAAATGAGGATAATTTTTTTCTCCCAGAGGGTTGTGAGTCTTTGGAACTCTCTTCCTCATAAGGCAGTGGAAGCAAAGTCTTTGAATGTTTTTAAGGCAGAGCTAGATAGAGTCTTGATAAACAAGGAGGTGAAAGTTATCCAGGGTAAGCTGGAATGTGGGTTGAAGTTACAATCAGATCTGCTATGACCTTATTGAATGGTAGAGCAGGCTCAAGGGGCCGAGTCGCCTACTCCTGCTCCTAATATGTATGTTCATATGTTCTTTAAATGAACTACCTACAGCTAATCTCCAAGCATCCCAGGATGATCACCAAATATGGTCAAGAGTTCCAATTCAGCCAATGGGCCTGCAGAATGGGTAAGAATAGATATGAAGTCAATCCTATCTTGTTTGAATATTTTAATGGAAAGAGATAACCCCAGAAGTGGAAAACATTATTTAATTGTATAGAAATTTATGAGGTGAATCAATGGGTACAATTTAATATAATTGACACAGGCTCAGCCAAGCGGTTGGAGAAACATACAAAATAGGAGCAGAAATAGGCCAATCGGCCCCTTGGGCCTGCTCTGCTATTCAATAAGATCATGGTTGATCTGTTTGTGTTTCAAGTTCCACATTCCCATCTACCACTGATATCCTTTTTGATTCCCTTGCCTAACATGAATCTATCTACCTCTGCTTTAAAAATATTCAATGACCCCCACCTCCATCACCTTCTGAGGCAAATAATTCCATAGTTGCACAACCATCTGAGAGAAAAAAATTCTCCTCAACTCTGTCCTATAAGGGTGATCCCTAATTTTAAAACAGTGCCCCCGAGTTCTGAACTCACCCACAAGAAGAAACCTTATTTCTGTGTCCACCTTGTCAAAACCATTCAGGATCTTATGCACTTAAATCAAGTCACCCCTCACTCTTCTAAACTCCAGTGGAAACAAGCCCAGTCTGTCCAACCTTTCCTCATAAGACAACCCACTCATTCCAGGTATCAATCTAGTAAACCTCCTTTGAACCACCTCTGACATATTTACATCCTTAAATCAGTAGGAAACCTGTCTCGCTTCTCAGTGCGAGGCCAACCAAGTTAATTGTCTAGCGTTGGGCCTTCCCTGGGACTAAGGTCTCCTGGGGCAGAAATCCCATTCGCCGAGAGCTGGCAGCTCCCACCGGGAGCAGTGGCTGCTGCCTGTCATGCACCCAGGGAGAGGCCTAGGATCGCCGCGGGACCTAGGCCACAGCTGAATAAGGGGAGGATGGGAGCCATGAGGAGGGGGCCTCCCCAAACCAGATGATGACCTTGCTGTTTGTGAGAGCTTGCTGTCTGCAAAATGGCTGCCATATTCCTGCATTAGAACACAGATTGCACTTTAAAAAAGTACTCTATTGGCTTAAAGCATTTTGGGATATCCTGAAATTGTGAATGACTCTTTGTAAATGCAGTTGGCTTTTTTCTTTTCTTCACACAGTGAGTGATCAATGGACTCTTCTGACCAGTGGTTGTACAGGCTGTACACTTAAGGATTCATTTAAGAAGCAGATGAATGAGATGCTGGATGACATCGTAAGATCTATTAAGATGCCTAAGCTCAGGCATGTTGAGGAATCTTCCAGTTGGCTGTCAGGCACATAAATGCAAAGGGAATTGGTGTCTGTTTTAGTTCTCATTAATGAGGACATTTTGCATACAATTATAAGTGTCTCAGCACAATTATCAGACTTAATGAAAGTGTGGATAATTGCTAGTTTTCAAATGTAATATTCTCAACCATGGCGAGAGATTCCCTCTATTCAGATTTCAAAGAATTATAAACAGTCAGTTGCAACTTATACAACTTGTGGAGTCCTCGGTAATGACATATTTAGCGAGCATGTGAGGTATTAACTGTTTGACTTGTCCACTGACTGATTACAGTGAGATGTTAACAAAACTAAGCTGCATGACAAGGCAAATCACATACTCATGAGATTATCAGGGACAAAATCCATTACTCCATAAGGCAGCTGAATCATTTTTGGAAACTACTAAAAGGCAAATAAATAGTGACAGGTAAAATTCTGTAAGGGTGATTGATGATGGAGAGCGTACATTCTCATTCCAAAGTGATCTGAACTGAAACAATTGTGTAAATACAAGTCTCTGGTACACTTATTTCCAAATGTACAATGGTTAACCTAATACCACCCACATAGGCAGAAAATGATGTACAACGCAGGATAAACCTAATGCAATTGTAATATTATCAAGCTCTTTGCGTTCACAATAAGGCTGTTTGTGTTTTCAATCTGTGTATTGCCTCCAGGATTAAAGTTAAAATGAATGTTTCATGAATGTTGGGATGGGCTGAGAGCCTAGGCATCTATTAGAATAACAGAACACTTGCTCACCAAAGGAAACATTGTTTGATTGACAGCTCAGGCTCTATGATCTCTGTGGTCAACTTCACAATGTTTGTTGACCTTAGTCAAGTAGTTTCAAGTGTTTGTGGCTTGTGGTTTTTGAAACTTCAAAGGGCCTGGATGATTGCCAATTTTATTAGCTTGCCAACCAGGCTTTTTTTCATCGGAGAAAATAATCAATGGATTACATTTTTTCAAAGCTTTCTTTTAACACATAGCACTTTACACTATGGTGTTCATTGGTTCTAGAAAGTGTACGGTGATTCAATGGGTATAGAAGTGCCAGAGCTTGGCATAAGGGGCATGAGGGCCTGAGGGGCTGGGTGGAAGGGCAGAGCTTGGCATAGGGGGCATGACAGATATTGGGGATGGGTGGAAGGGCAGAACCCAACATAGGGGACATGAGAGGACATAGGGATGGGTGGGAGGCATGAGGTGGCATAGATGGGGCATGGGGAGTGTTTGGAGTGTTTGTGAGGGATGAGGGCTGGAGGGCCTTTGCTTTTTTTCTACTGGGACAAGTCCCACGGCACCGAGGCAGGTCTTTTAAACAACCCGCCTCCGCACCCGGCTCCCAGCACCCGGCACCCGGCAGCCCCAGCGGCTGCCTCCACATTTCTTCCTGGGTTAACTGGCCCGACTCCAGCTTGCACTGACCAGCAATGAGGACCCCGCCTTAGCAAGCACTCTCCCCTGAGCGGGCGGGCCAAGCCGGGGATTTTCCCAACCCACCTTTAGGATGAAAATCCAGTCCAATGCTTTAGGTCAATGACCTTTAATCAGAATTGCGAAAAATTAGAAATGTAACAAGGTTTAAGCCTGGCAAGGGAGAGGGGAAGGAAGGAAAAAAAAACAAAGGGAAAGATCTGTGATGGGGTAAAAAGCAAGAGAGAATAACTGGCAAAAGGAATGATGGTGTGAGGCAAAAGGAGATGGTAACAAAACAAATAAAAAAAAACAAAAGATGCGTCTAGAGGAGGGAGGACAGAATTATCATAAAGAGCTGTAGTCTAAAAGGAAAAGGAGTTTTGGTTATGATCTGAAATTGTTGAACTCAGTGCTGAATCTATAAGTCTGTAAAATGCCTGTTCGAAAGCTGAGGTGCTGTTCTTCAAGTTTACACTGAGCTCATTGGAACAGTGTAGGGGGCTGAGGTAAGAGTGGGAGTGCAGTGAAGAAGGAATCTCAGGTTCACACTTTTGAACTGAACAAAGATTCTTTGACTGTTGCACAAGCAGAAGTTGTTACAAGGGGCTAAACTATTTTTAGGACTTTATCTCCTATCAGGATATCACAAAATTTAGACTAAAGCATGTAAACATTCTCTTGGACTCAGTTTATGGATTGTAGAGGTCTTGTCTCTGGAGTTCTCCAGCTTATGGTTTTGGTGTATCCTATTTAGAAAAAATCCGATGGTTTCACTATATTCAGCATACAGAGAAAATCTTTTCCATTGTGTCAAGAACAGTGGTTTTGAAAAGGAAGAGTGAATGTAACATGATTGATGCTCAATTAATTTCACGTACACGTTGTGACTAGTAGCTGGGACTATTATGTAGAGGTAAGGTGGTTTGGCAGTGACTGGCTCACCACAAGAGAAACAGGCAGTTATCTGGTTAATTACATATGTCTTATCTCTTTATGCACAACAAAAAAAAACTCATCTGCAGCTGTAGTGAGTCACTGTTTGGAAGAACTGAAAGATTTTACACAATTTACAAATCAAATCACCAGGTATTTTTGCAAGTACTTGCCTCAGTTAAACTAATTTCAAATCCTATTATGTTTGTGATAGGATTACTTATTTTCCTGTTCAAGAAAGCTTTGCATTCATTCCTTAGTTATTGTTGTAATGTTGTGAACATGGCAGCCAATTTGCACACAGAAAGCTCACATAAACAGTAATGTGATAATGATCAGAGCAGCTGTTTTAGTGGTGGTGGTTGAGGGGTAAGTATTGGCCAGGACACTGGGGAAAACTCTCCTGCTCTTCTTCAAAATAGCAGCTTGTGTTTTTACATCCACCTGAGAGATCATACAGGATCTTGATGCAATGTCTAATACCACCTGGATGAAATGCTGCAACTGGGGAATGAATGTAAATTTTAATGGAGTGAGGCTCAAGCTTTGAGTGGCAAGGCAGTATTGGAAGTGCTTGAAAGCATAACCATGCATGAATGAAATGTGGCAGCATCCCAGACCTGATAATATAAGCTAATGCTTAGTTCCTGCAAGTATTGACATGTCTGCATCTCTCCTAATTTTGTTCTAAATGCTAAGGAGACCAGATTAATTAGACTGACCAAAGAGGACTTGCTTCTTGCTTACAAATTTTAATACTTATCAAACTCTGCTCATGTGGTTAGACAGCTTTTACCTGGTCATTCATTTCACTTGTGACTTTAACAAGATCTGAGAATGACTTATAAAGAGTCCAATGCAGAAGAAATCCTCCATACAGATTTATGTTTTTAATTCATTCATGTGATATGAGCACCACTGGCAAAGCCAGCATTTATTACCCATCCCTAATTTCCATTGATAGTGTGAGCTGTCTTCTTGAGCCGCTGCACTCCATGTTGTGTAGGTGCTCTCGAAGTGCTGTTAGGGGGGGAGTTCTAGGATTTTGATCCAGCAATGATGAAGGAATAGTGATATATTGTAGAAGAACGGTCATGAAGCTCTGAAGAAGGGTCGTATGGACTCAAAACATTAACTCTGTTTCCCTCTCCACAGATGCTGCCAGACCTGCTGAGTTTTTCCAGCATTTTCTGCTTTTGTTTCAGATTTCCTGCATCTGCAGTTTTTTGCTTTTATCTTAGTAATAGATTGTAGTTGTACTGGAATAATTTGGATAGAGGCATGGCTAATGTTGGAGCACATGCCTTCAGCACGACAGCCAGGGTGTTGTCAGGGCACATACCTTCAGTTATCGCTTGATATCAAGTCCAGTGAATTGAATTGGATGTAAACTGGCTTCTGTGATGGCGGGGATCTCATTATGAGGTCTTCTGGCTGAAGATGGTTGCAAATGCTTCAGCCTTGTCTTTTGTGCTGATGTGCTGGACTTCCCCATCATTGAGTTTGGGGATGTTCGTGGCACCTTCTCCTCCCATTAGTCCTTTAGTATTTCATTGCTCACCACCATTCATGGCTGGACGTGCCAGGACTGCAGAACTTTGATCTGATCCATTGGTTGCAGGGTCGCTCTGTTCGGTCTATCACATGCTGCTTCCGCTGCTTGGCATGTTCGTAGTCTTTTGTTGTAGATTCACTTGTTTTGTACCTCAGTTTTATTTATGTCTGGTGCTGCTCCTGTCATACTTTCCTACTCTCTTCATTGAACCAGCGTTGATATACTGGACTGATGGTAATAGTAGACTGAGGGATATACCAGGCCATGAGATTACAGATTGTGGTGGAATACAATTCTGCTGCTGTTGATGGCCAACAGAACCTTATGGAAGCCCAATTTTGAGCTCCTAGATCTGTTCCGTGCCTATCTCATTTAGCACTGTGGTAGGGCCACACTATACAATGGAGGGTGTCCTCAGTGTGAAGATGGAACCTGGTCTCCACAAGAACTGTGTGGTGGTCACTCCTACCAATACTGCCATGGGCATACATGTCTACAACAGGTAGATTGGTGAGGGTGAGGTCAAGTAGGTTTTGCCCTCTTGTTGGTTTTCTCACCACCTGCTGCAGACCCAGTCTGGTAGATATATCCTTCAGGATTGGCCAGCTCAGTCAGTAATGATGCTACTAAGCTACTCTTGGTGATGGATATTGAAGTCCCCACTCAGAGTACACCCTGTGCCATTGCTACCCTCAGTGCTTCTTTCCAGTTGTGTTCACCATGGCGGAGTACTGATTAATCAGCTAAGGGAGGATAGTAGATGATAATCAGCAACAGGTTTCCCTGTCCATGTTTGATCTGATGCCATAAGACTTCAGGGATGGGAGACAATATTGAGGACTTATGGGGCCACTCCTTCCCACCTCTGTGCCACCTCTTTTGGTGGGTCAATGGGACAGGACATACCAGGGATGGTGATGGAGTCTGGGACATTGGCTAATACCTATGATTCTGTGAGTGTGACAATATCAGGGCTTTGCTTGATTGCTGGTCAGTGGGGCAGCTCTCCCAGTTTTTTGACACAAGTCCCCAGGTGTTAGTGAGAGAGGACTTTGCAGGGATTTACATGGGATTACATAAGATTACACAGCATAGAGACAGGCCATTCAACTCAACCAGTCCATGCTGGTGTTTATGCTCCACCCAACATTCCTCCCATCTTTTCTCACTAAATCTAGCATCCTTTCTTCCTCATATGCTATTATCCTTGTAAATCTTCTCTGCACCTTGTCCAGTGCCTTTATATCCTTTTTATAATATGGCCACCAGAACATTATGCAATACTCCAAGTGTGGTCTAACCAAGGTGCGATACAAGTTTAGCATAATTTCCCTAGTTTTTATTTCTATCCCTTAAGAGATAAAAGTGGCTTGGTTTGCCTTGGTGCAACTTTAATTGCTTGATGTGTTTGTACCCTGAGATCGCTTCGTTTCCCTGGCCCACCTAGACTCGCACTTTCCAAGTAAAAAGTGATCTCCTGTTGTTTACCTCACTCTTATCTGTGTTGAACTTCATTTGCCAATTATTTGCAAATTCTGCTAGCTTCTTAATACCCACCTGTAATTTGTTGCAATCCTCCTCAGCACTGACTATTGCTCAATTTAGTGTTATTCCCACCTTCTTCCACTCTGAATAACGACCCTTTACTTCCACTCTCTGCTTTCTGTCTTCAAGCCAGCCAACAATCCATTCTATCACTTGCTCCCTAATTCCACATTCCCTGACCTTTTTCATTAGTCTATTATGGGACACTTTATCAAAGGCCTTTTGAAAATCCTGATAAATTACACCTGCTTCATGACCATTGTCTACACTTTGTCATCTCCTCAAAAAATTCACTAAGGTTCATCAAGCAAGATTTTCCCTTTTGGAAATCCAAGCTGATTATTCATTATTATAATTCAGTGTGCCTTTATCATGTCCGGTTCTAAGGCTCTTGCAGGGTGTTCTGTCAGGTTTTATCCTTATAGTTTTGTATAATGGTTTAATACAACTGAATGGCTTGGGAGGGCATTTCAGACAGCAGTTAAGAATCAAGCTGATCAACACCTAGAGTCAGGCCCCGAGGACCTGGCAGCAGTGCCATAAGAAGTTCAATAATCTCGCCTGGGTGCTTAAAGTCAGTGAATGTTTCTTCATTGGACACCTCATAACCACTGCACCACTAACCTCTCATGCCGCTCAAAGCACTACACCCCATCAGTCACCCATCAGTACTCGCTTGCACTCAGGACTCGGGCCAAACACCTAGATACTATGCCTCACTCTCACACTTTCCAAGGCTAGCAGCCTCACACCCATGTCTTGCTGCCTCCACATATCTCCAGCTATTCAGCTATGGCAGGCACATCACCCAAACACAGTGCTACACAATCACTGATATTCTGCCCTATCTCTTGCAGGACAATGTGTCCATTGCAAATGAGAACCAGCAGGCAACAAAGTGCCTGCATATCATCAGCCTGACGACAGTGATAGTACTGCACATAATGAGGCCAGTTGTGACAGAGTTCATGACATTCAGTGTCTCCTAGAACATTCTGGATGATAGTAAGTTCTTTCCTTATGCTCCTTCTCAACTCCCAACACACCCTCATCCTGCTGTCCGATACGACGAGCAACTGACGCATGGCGTCACCACAGACCCCTTGCTTTCTACATCCTCACCCCTCTCCCCAACCCACCTCTTCTGATTTTCAGCTTTCAGGCACCCAAGAATTATCTGCTGCCCAGCCCCAGGAGAAGGAGAAACAGCAATACCTCACTGCTGATGAAGAAGCCCCATCACTTGACACTCTCAACCACCAGCTCAAATACTTGCATTGTGTGTGCACCGTAGAAGCTTGTGTAGAGGAGGCACCTGCATGAGTGGGCTGCAGGCAGGCTAGGGGGAAAGGATAAAAGCAAAATACTGCAGATGCTGGAAATCCAAATTAAAATAAAAATACCTGGAAAAACTCAGTAGGTCTGACAGCATCTGCGGAGAGGAACACAGTTAACGCTTCAAGTCCAAATGACTCTTCAACAGAACTAAGGAAAAATAGAAAAGAGGTGAAATATAAGCTGGTTTAAGGAGGGGTGGTCAGGTAGAGCTGGATAGAGTGTCAGTGATAGGTGGAGATAAACAAAAGATGTCATAGACAAAAGGACAAAGAGGTGTTAAAGGTGGTGATATTATCTAAGAAATGTGCTAATAGGTGACATTAAGGGTAGAAAGCAGGATGAGCAAGGTACAGATAGCCCTAGTGGGGGTGGGGTGGGTGAAGGAATCGAAAAAGGCTAAAAGGTAGAGATAAAACAATGGATGGATATATATTTAAAAATAATGGAAATAGGTGCGAAAAGAAAAATCTATATAAATTATTGGGGAAAAAAATGATACTGAGGGCAGAATTTTCCATTCTGGAGACTAAGGCCGATGGGTGGCGGGTTGGTGGCTGCTTTTTAACTCATTGGTTATGCATCCATCTCCTCTTTTTTTCCCAATAATTTATATGGATTTTTATTTTCCCACCTATTTCCATTATTTTTAAATGTATTTCCATCCATTGTTTTATCTCCACCTTTTAGCCTTTTTCGATTCCATCACCCCACCCCACCCCCACTAGGGCTCTGTAACTTGCTCGTCCTGCTTTCTACCCTTAATTAGCACATTCCTTTAGATAATATCACCACCTTCAACACCTCTTTGTCCTTTTGTCTATGACATCTTTTGATTATCTCTACCTATCACTGGCCCTCTATCCAGCTCTACCTGTCCCACCCCCCCCCACTCCCTTAAACCAGCTTATATTTCACCTTTCTTCTATTTTTACTTAGTTCTATTGAAGAGTCATATGGACTTGAAGCGTTAACTGTGTTCCTCTCCGCAGATGCTGTCAGACCTGCTGAGTTTTTCCAGGTATTTTTATTTTTATTTAGGGGGAAAGGATAGTTAGTGTGCCAGCTTACTGGAGGGCGAGGTCTCAGACGAGTTCTACTACAGGGGGACTGGGATGAGGATCTCAATGGGGCTGCCTATAGGAGACTGCTGATGGGCATGCATACTGAGATGCTTGGTGCATTGGCTGGCTTGCCAGACAGCCTCCTGTCACTGTCAAGGACCACGGAGGAGTCCAGCTCCATTGTGGCACAGGTCATCGCACAGAGTTTGGAGTAGTGTGGAGCTGGTAGACAAGTCCATGTCAGCACTGTGGACCGAGCTGTGACAAAGCGTCTGGTGGCCGCAGTCTCAGCTTCCACTGCAGCACAACTGGAAGCCACCCTGTGTTGGATTGAGAGCTTAGATTGTGCTCATGAGGTCAAAGCTCGCTGCCATATGGCTCAGAGCGCTGACACCACGGCTGTGAATCTCAGTGCTCAAAGGGGCTTGCAGGTTCATACAGCAGGTCCAGCAACCTGTGCACCAACAGATTAGTTGAGATGCAGCCCGGGGAGAGTGTGTGTGACATCATTGAGCATGAACCTGCTGCCCCCTCTTGAGATGACAGCATGTACCTCCACCACTGACACTCTGCCAGTGCACTCGCTGGTGCCTCCCTGCCACGCTGCCATCAGAAACATCAGAGAGCAGACTATCATTGTGATTAAGTAACAGTTCTAATGTCTGGACTACTTAGAGGGAGCCCTACAACACTCTGCAGAATTTCTCCAAGTTCATGGTGGTCTTCTGCATCCTCCATATCGCTACCATGACCATGACAGCCACTGTACTAAGAAAGGAAACCGATTCTCTAAATTCAAAGGAAACTAAGACTGAAACTGAGGGCAGAATTTTCCACTCTGGAGTCTAAGGCCGATGGTGAACATATATGATCTTCTGCTTTTTAACTCATTGGTTATGCATCCATGAGGAGCTTGGCGAATCTCGTAGCAGGTGGACAGGTGGTTGCCCGTCCTGCTGTTACCTCATGGGGTCGAAGGTCCTGGCGCCATATTTAACTGGCATCCAGACACAGATTCACTCAATGCAGGCCAGGAGCTCTGCATTACTACTCCAGTTTCTGTGCGGCCACAGCTCATACTGGAGAAGCTGGCAGATGTGAGCAACCACATCCTGGGACATACGAGGACACCTCTGGCATTGCCTTTCAATCATCTCTTAGATAAAAGCATCACTTGCGACAGACCCATGGTCAGGCCAACGCTTACCTTTTCAGTGGTCTATGTTCACCAGCTTCTTGAACTTGTAGAAGCCCCACTGCCTCTTGCTGCTCAGGCCCTTGCTCCTCCTGGCCCTGTGCCAACCTGTGACTGGCCCTCCTCCTCCTCATCTGGATGAGAGCCATTACCAAGGCAGGGTTGTCTGCAGCCTGCATCATAGATAACTCAGTAGATGTGTGAATGAATTGAAGTGATAAATTTAGTGAGCATGTCCTTTACAGGTTTCCCTCCATCTCAAAGCCAACAAGCAAGTGCTAAGCCTGTCACCTGTCCTCTGTCTAGACATGATACCCCCACCCTACCCCTCCCAGGTAAAGGACATCTTGGAGGACCAGAGATGGGTGTTCCTCCTATTCATACATGGCTGCGTATGGAGACATTGCTCTTTGCACAGAGTGATGAGGTCCATGTGCAAGAAGCCTCAAGTGGACACTTTCCTGTTTGTCTCCACCACCCACGAGACTCTATAGAGAGACCATTGCCTCAGCAGCATAGAAGGACTAACCACATGATCTTTTGTCAGCCATGGCCATTCACCCAGTAGATGAAGGTTTGGAGTTAGCTGCCCTCCACCAGCCATTCCCCTTGGAGGCATCCACCTCCATCCCTCCCTTCATCCCTCCCTCTGACTGCAGCCAATGGCAAATGGCACAGAACAAACGGCAGCTCCACACCTTGAAAGGATCTCGGTGTTGTGAGACCCATGGGTTGGGAACAAACCTGCTGCCAGGTGGGCTTCACCCTAGAGAGGAGGACACAAGTAAGCATTGTTGATATCCAGATGCCTCATAATTATTAGAGTGTCCTTTAGTCGGCCAATGTGCTGACCTTGAACTCCACCCACCTGAAAAGACCCTCCTCCCGCTTCGAGGGATTTCACTGACTGACTAACTGCGTGGTCAAGGTCAGATTGGAAAAATGCTGCGTGTCACCTTCCATCTTCTACCTTCCCTCCACATCACCCACCAACGATCCTATCATCACCCTATCGCAATTCACCTTTTTAAAAAATTCACTCACGGAATGTGGGCTTTGCTGGCTGAGCCAGCATTTATTGCCCATCCCTAGTTGCCCTTGAGAAGATGGTGGTGAGCGGCCTTCTTGAACCTCTGCAGTCCCTGTGGTGTAGGTACCTCCACATGCCTTTCCTCCCCTCAGAGCCGACACCAGTTACCATCCCCATGCCCACCCTGACCCTGCCCCCTCCTGTTATCCGAGCCTTCTGTCTTGAACCCCTTTGTGATTCCCCAATGAGATCTTCACCTACCAGACACTCACCCTGGGCCTGCCACCTACTGCATCCAGCTCCCCCCTTGACTGTGACCATTACCTCCTATCACTGGCATCCTTTGTTCTCGTCCCAGGAACCCACTGTCGACACCACCAATCCCAATCTCTAAGACACTCTGCCCCTCCCTGATGAGCCTGTCCTGCCTGTTGAGCCTTCACTCTACTCTTCCAGCTTTCGCCTACCTCCTGTGTCCAGCCTTGGGGCATCATTTCCTAAAGGCGCTCGAGTAAAGTTACACAAGGTCCCCAAGATGGAGAAAGCACCATCCACTTACTTCAAAGTCGTGGAAGAGGTGAAACGTGCCATGTGCAAGCCATTGGTACACAGTTGTAAATGTGAACTAAATTCTCGCTGGCTGGACTTGATTTGGAGGGTGAATTTAATTCCAGTGAGGTAGCCCTTTTTATTAGCATGCATGAGATGTTAATGAATGTAAATAGGGGTAACTTGACCCACCTTAAACCCGCCTTGAAAGACAGGAGAATAAAATTCATACAGTTTATCCCGCCGTAAGGAAACAGATTTTTTTTAGCCTCCCATTGGATTAAGTACTCCCACCATCCATGGTTCCCGCCACAGCTGGGAGTGGAAGATTCTGCCGTGAGAATTGGGAAGCCAAAACTTTGGGGGAGACTGAAACTGGTTGAAACATATAAAAGGACAGAGAGCCATCAGAAGCTGAGATGATGATGATTCCAGTGGTGCAGTACAGGCAGGCTGAAGAAGATGGAGGCTCGATCCAGAAGCTGAGAACAGGCAAATATACAATTGCTGCAGTTGTTTCTGTTACTTGAAGATAGCAAGGGTGGATCTGTGACATCCAGGCCAACATAAGCAGAATTGAGGAGGTTCTGCAGACGAGTGCCATTTTTGGTAAGAATTTTGCTAGCGGAACTCAGATTGGTTGCACGCTGCTGTCGGCTGGCAATCAGGCTAAATCCTAGAAGAAGAGGGGCTGAAATTCTTCATGAGGAAGACAGAGTTTTGAAAGTGTTTGGGAGAAATTTTCCATTCCCGTTAGTGGCAGGAGCGGAATATTCGGATAGAGACCGAAAGTCGGATTTCCACCGATGGGAAATCAAGTCAGAATTCCCCTTCAGTACTTTCATCGCCACCGAATGCTGGGTCAACATTCCCACTGATCCCTGTCAGGAACCCCATTTGCATGTATTAACATATCATGAATGCACATTAAAAACAGAACTATCCAGAATCGTGTTCTCCCTCCTAATCACATGCCAAATGGCAAGAAATTAGACCAGTCTGATTCACAGCTGGATATGAATGGCTTGCACCAGCCCACCTCATTTCATTCATGACTTGGAGGTGTGCACAACGTTAAAAGCCGACCGGTAACACCACTGCTCTGACACGTCAGGCTGCCAAAGCTGCTCTCTCAGATGAGACTTTGGGTTCACAGGCGGGGTTGCACATATTGGGTGCTGCAGGGTACAGACAGGTCTCTCTCACTGGGTGCTGCAGGGTACAGACAGGGCTCTCACACTGGGTGCTGCAGGGTACAGAAAGGGCTCTCACACTGGGTGCTGTAGGGTACAGACAGGGCTCTCACACTGGGTGCTGTAGGGTGCGGGCAGGGCTCTCACACTGGGTGCTGCAGGGTACAGACAGGGCTCTCACACTGTGTGCTGCAGGGTACAGACAGGGCTCTCACACTGGGTGCTGTAGGGTACAGACAGGGCTCTCACACTGTGTGCTGCAGGGTACAGACAGGGCTGCTCACACTGGGTGCTGTAGGGTACAGACAGGGCTCTCACACTGGGTGCTGCAGGGTACAGACAGGGCTGCTCTCACACTGGGTGCTGCAGGGTACAGACAGGGCTCTCACACTGTGTGCTGCAGGGTACAGACAGGGCTCTCACACTGGGTGCTGTAGGGTACAGACAGGGCTCTCACACTGTGTGCTGCAGGGTACAGACAGGGCTGCTCACACTGGGTGCTGTAGGGTACAGACAGGGCTGCTCTCACACTGGGTGCTGCAGGGTACAGACAGGGCTCTCACACTGTGTGCTGCAGGGTACAGACAGGGCTGCTCACACTGGGTGCTGTAGGGTACAGACAGGGCTGCTCTCACACTGGGTGCTGCAGGGTACAGACAGGGCTCTCACACTGTGTGCTGCAGGGTACAGACAGGGCTGCTCACACTGGGTGCTGTAGGGTACAGACAGGGCTGCTCTCACACTGGGTGCTGCAGGGTACAGACAGGGCTGCTCTCACTGGGTGCTGTAGGGTACAGACAGGGCTGCTCTCACACTGGGTGCTGCAGGGTACAGACAGGGCTGCTCTCACTGGGTGCTGTAGGGTACAGACAGGGCTGCTCTCACTGGGTGCTGTAGGGTACAGACAGGGCTGCTCTCACACTGGGTGCTGTAGGGTACAGACAGGGCTGCTCTCACACTGGGTGCTGTAGGGTACAGACAGGGCTGCTCTCACACTGGGTGCTGAGGAGTACAGACAGGGCTGCTCTCACACTGGGTGCTGTAGGGTACAGACAGGGCTGCTCTCACACTGGGTGCTGAGGAGTACAGACAGGGCTCTCACACTGGGTGCTGCGGGTTCATAGACTTAGCTGCTTGCACTGGGTGCTGTGGGTTCTCAGACAGGGCTGCACCTTATCAGCAGAAGCCAGCATGGTGACAGTGAGGGATGGTGGGGGCAAATAGGCAGAGACATGAGGGTGATGAGAACAGGGGAGAGAGGGGGGTTGGCAGGCAGAAGGATGACTGGGGGTGGGGGAGCTGGAGTCTGACCTGGGGGGTGTGCATGCAGACTCGGGTGCGGGGGTGGATGGGGTTAGTATGGCACAAGAGGGAATAGGTACACAGAGACTCATGATTGGGGCGGGGGAGGTGGCAAGTCCTGAAGGACAGGGGATGACTGTCAGACAGTCAATGTCCTGGGGATCGATGCCCAATTGTCAGGGTGAGAGGCAGTCCTGGGGCTTTGTGGGCCATGCTACAGGGTTAAGCAGGACGTGCATGTTGTAGTCCCGGTCCAGGGAGGGGCCAGGCTGTGTGCCCAAAGTGGATCGTGTACAGCAAGGTGTGCAGGGCTTGGTCAGTGCCTCACACATGGTGGCCCTGGGGGTAGCTGGCTTGGTACTGGGCTGCAGATGGAACAGTCATGGTCAAAGGAGGCATCTGCATCTTGTAAATGGGGAAAATGTAATACAGTTGGGGGGTACTGGAAGCTCTCGTGGGTTGGGGTGGGGGCATCTCTGTATGTGACCATGATCAACTCTCAAGATGGGGAGTGGTGAGGCCCACATGGGGCATGGGGGCATCTAGAGTGATGGATTCAGGGGGCAGGGCAGGAATATCCACAATTTTGGGCTCCAGGGTTACTGGGGGAGGCTGGAGAGTGACCAGAGGGAGGTCAACCTGCACATCCTGGGGTTCCAGGGTTATGGGAGAGATGTGAACAGTGACAGGGGGAGGTTCAAAGCAGGTTTGCAAGTAGCAGTGCTGCACCACCATGTTGGGAGCCCAAACCAATGACGCAGATTAAAAATGAAACTAGAAAAACAATCACCACAGCAGGGCGTCTAAGGCAGTGTGGAGGGGTCAAGAGGAAGAGTGGGAGAGGGTCTGATGCTGTGAGGGAGCCGTCTGAGGCACTGCGGAAGGGGCCTGAGGCAGTGTGGGAGGGGTCTGAGGCAGTGTAGGAGGAGTCTGAGGAAGTGTGTGAGGGGTCTGAGGGAGTGTGGGAGGGGTCTGAGGCAGTGTGTAGGGGTCTGAGGCAGAGTGGGAGGGGGTCTGAGGCAGTGTGGAGGCGTCTGAGGCACTGCAGGGGTGTCTGAGGCTGTGTGGGAAAGGCCCGAGGGAGTGTGGAGGGGTCTGAGGCTCTGCGCAAGGGGCCTGAGGCAGAGTGGGAGGTGCCTGAGGCAGTGTGGATGGATCTGAGGCAGAGTGGGATGAGGTCTGATGCAGAGTGGGATGGGCTGTGAGGCAGTGTGTGTGTCAGGGGGTCTGAGGCAGTGCGGGAGAGGTTTTGAGGCAGTGTGGAAGGGTCTGAGGCAGAGTGTGAGGGTGCTTGAGGCAGAGAGTGGGGTCAGAGGAACAGAGAGTGGTCTCAGACAGTGTACAAGGGTTCTGAGGCAGTGTAGGAGAGATCTGAGGCAGTGTGGGAGGGGGTCTGAGGCAATATGGGAGGGGCCTGAGGCAGTGTGGAAGGGGTCTGGGGCAGAATGGGAGGGATCTGAGGCAGTGTGGAGGCATGTGAGGCACTGCAGGAGGGACCTGAGTCAGTGGGGGAGCGGTCTGTAGCAGAGTGGGAGGGTAGTCTGTGGCACTGTGGGAGGGGCCTGAGGCAGTATGAGAGGGGTCAGAGGCAGAGTTGGACAGGGCATGAGGCAGTGTGGGAGGTTTCTGAGGCAGTGTGGAAGGGTCTGAGGCAGAGAGAGGAGTATGAGGCAGAGTGGTAGGGGGTCTGAAGCAGTATGGGAGGCGTCTGAGGCAGATTTGGACGGGGTATGAGGCAGTGTGGGAGGTGGTCTGAAGCAGAGCGGGAGGGGGTCTGAGGCAGTGTGTGTGTGGGAGGGGTTCTGAGGCAGTGTGGGAGGGGGGTCTGAGGGAGTGTGGGAGGGTCTGAGGCAGTGTGAGAGGGGTTCTGAGGCAGTGTGGGTGGGATCTGAGGCAGTGTGGGAGGGGCCTGAGGCCGGGTGGGAGGGGTCTGAGGCAGTGAGGGAGAGGGTCTAAGGCATTGTGGGAGGGGTTCTATGGCAGTGTGGGAAGGGGTGTAAGGCAGTGTAGGACGGGGTCTGAGGCAATGTAGGAGGGATCAGAGGCCGTGTGGCAGGGGGTCTGAGGCAGTATGGGAGGGGCCTGAGGCATTGTAGGACGGGGTCTGAGGCAGTGTAGGAGGGGTCAGAGGCAGTGTGGGAGGAACCTGAAACAGTATGGGAGGGGTCTGAGGCAGGGTGGGAGGGATCTGAGGCTGTTTGGGAGGGGTCTGTGGCAGTTTGGAGGTGTGTGCAGCATTGAGGGAGCGGCCTGAGTCAGTGTGGGAGGTGTCTGAGGCAGTGTGGGAGACGTCTGGGGCAGTGTGGAAGGTTTCTTCGACAGTGTGGAAGGGGCCTGGGGCAGTGTGGGAGGAACCTGAGGCAGTATGGGAGGGGTCTGAGACAGAGTGGGAAGGGTCTGGGGCAGTGTGGGAGTGGTTTGAGGCCGTGTGGGAGGAACCTGAAACAGTGTGGCAGGGGGACTGAGGCAGAGCGGGAGGGCTCTGGAGCAGTGTGGGTGCGGGTCTGAGACAGTGTGGGAAGGGTCTGAGGCAGAATGGGAGGGGCCTGAGGCAGTGTGGGAAGGGCCTGGGGCAGTGTGGGTGCAGGTCTGAGACAGAGTGGGAGGGATCTGAGGCTGTGTGGAAGGGGGCTCAGGCTGTTTGGATGCATGTGAGACACAGCGGGAAAGGCCTGAGTCAGTGTGGGAGGGGTCTGAGGCAGTTTGGATGGGTCTGAGGCAGTGTGGAGGGGCCTGAGGCAGTGTGGGTGGAGAACTGAGGCAGTGTGGGAGGGGTCTGAGTCTGTGTGGGAGGGGTCTGAGGAAGTGTGGAGGGGGCTGAAGCTGAGTGGAAGGGGTTCTGAGGCAGAATGGGAGGGGCCTGAGGCAGTATGGATGGCCCTGAGGCAGTTTGGGAAGGGTCTGAGGCACTGTAGGAGGGGTCTGAGGCAGTGTGGGAGGGGGTCTGAGGCAGAGTGGGAGGGTGTCTGAGGCAGTGTGTGTGTGGGAGGGGTGTTCTGAGGCAGAGTGTGATATTTCTGAGGATGTGTGGGAGGGGGTCTGAGGCAGTGTGGGATGGGTCTGAGGCAGTGTGGGAGGGGTGTAAGGCAGTGTGGGAGGGGGTCTGAGGCAGTGTGGGAGGGGTGTAAGGCAGTGTGGGAGGGGGTCTGAGGCAGTCTCGGAGGGCGCTGAGGCAGTGGGTATAGGTGCGAGGCAGTGTGGGAGGGGATCTACGGCAGTCTGGGAAGGAGTGTGAGGCAGTGAGGTGGGCATCTCAGGCAGTGTGGGAGGGTGTCTGAGGCAGTGAGGGGGGCATCTCAGGCAGTGTGGGAGGGTGTCTGAGGCAGTGCATGAGAGGCCTGAGTCAGTTGGGTGGGGTCTGAGGCAGTGAGAGGGGTCTGAGGCAGCACGGGAGGGGTCTGAGGCAGAGTGGGAGGGGTTCTGAGGCCGTGTGGGAGCTGGTCTCAGGCAGTGCGGGAGGGGTTCTGAGGCAGTGTAGGAGGCGGTGTGAGGCAATGTGGGAGGGAGTCTGAGGCACTCCGGGACGGGCTTAAAGCGGTGTGGGAGGTGTCTGAGGCAGTGTTGCAGGAGCCTGAGGCAGTGTGGAGTGTTCTGAGGCAGAGTGGGAGGGGGTCTGAGGCAATGTGGGAGGGGCCTGAGGTAGTGTGGGAGGGGCCTGAGGCAGTGTGGGAGGAGCCTGCGGCAGTGTGGAGGAGTCTGGGGCAGAGTGGGAGGGGGTCTCTGGCAGAGTGGGAAGGGCCTGAAGCAGTGTGGATGTGTCTGTGGCAGTGTGGGAGGGGGTCTTTGGCAGTGGAGGGGTCTGAGGCAGAGTGGGACGGGTTCTGAGGCAGTGTGTGTGGCAGGGGGTCAGAGGTGGTGCGGGAGGTGGTCTGAGGCAGTGCGGGAGGGTTCTGGGGCACTGAGGGTGAGGTCTGAGGCAGTGTGGTAGGGACCTGAGGCAATGTGGGAGGGGTCTGAGGCAGTGTGGGAGGGTCTGAGGCGGTTTAGGAGGGGTCTGAGGCAGTGGGGAGGGGTGTGAGGCAGTGTGGGAGGGTATATGCGGCAGTGTGGGAGGTGGTTTGAGGCAATGATGGAGGAGATCTCAGGCAGTGTGGGAGGAGGTCTAAAGCAGTGTGGAAGGGGGTCTGAGGCACTGCGTGAGGGGCCTGAGGCAGTGTGGGTCGAACTCTGAGGCAGTGTGGGAGGGGTCTGAGTCTGTGTGGGAGGGGTCTGAGGCAGTGTGGGTGCGGGTTTGAGGCAGAGAGAGGTGTATGAGGCAGAGTGGGAGGGGGGTCTGGAGCTGTATGGGAGTGGACTGAGGCTGTGTGTATGCGGGTCTGAGGCATTGTGGGTGGGGCCTGAGTCATTGTGGGAGGGCTCTGAGGCGGTGCATGAGCGGGACTGAGGCAGTATAGGAGGGGTCTGAGGCACTGTGGGAGGGGCTCAGACAGTGTGGGTGGGTCTGAGGCAGTGTAGGAGGGGTCTGAGGCAGGATGGGAGGGGTCTGAGGCAGTGTGTGTGTGGTCTGAGTCAGAGTGGAAGGGGTCTGAGGCTGTTTGGATACATGTGAGGCTCAGCGGGAGGGACCTGAGTCAGTGTGGGAGGGGATCTGACGCAGTGCATTTGGGAGGGGTCTGAGGCAGTGTGGGTGCGGGATCTGAGGCATTGTGGGAGGGTTCTGTGGCATTGTTGGAGGTGGACTGGGGCAGTATGGGAAGGGTTCTGAGGCAGTGTGGATGGGTTTGAGGCAGTGTGGGAAGGGGTCTGGGGCAGTGTGGAAGGGGTCTGAGACAGAGTGGGAAGGGTCTGGGGCAGTGTGGGAGGAACCTGAAACAGTATGGGAGGGGTCTGAGGCAGGGTGGGAGGGATCTGTGGCAGTTTTGAGACGTGTGCTGCACTGCGGGAGCGGCCTGAGTCAGTGTGGGAAGGGTCTGAGGCAGTGTGGCAGGTGGTCTGAGGCACTATCGGAGCAGCCTGAGGCAGTGTGGGAGGCATCTGGGGCAGTGTGGGAGGATTTTTGTTCGACAGTGTGGGACGGGGCTGGGGCAGTATGCGAGGGGTTTGAGGCAGTGTGGGAGGAACCTGAGGCAGTATGGGAGGGGTCTGTGGCAGAGAGGGAGGCATCTGAGGCTGTGTGGGATGGGCCTGAGACAGTATGGGAGGGGGGTTCTGAGGCAGTGTGGGAGGGGGTCTGAGGCAGTATGCCAAGGGTCTGAGGCAGTGTGGAAGGGTCTGAGGCAGTGTGGCAGTAGGTGTGAGGCAGTGTGGGAGGTGTCTGAGGCACTGCTGGAGTTGCCTGAGACAGTGTGGGAGGGGGTCTGAGGTAGTGTGGGTTGGGTCTGAGGCAGTGTGAAGTCGTCTGAGGCACTGCGGGGGTGTCAGAGGCTGTATGGGAAAGGCCTGAGTCAGTGTGGAGGGGTCTGAGGCTCCACGGAAGGGGCCTGAGGCAGTGTGGGAAGACTCTGAGGCAGTCCAGGAGGGGCCTGAGGCAGAGTTGGAGGTGCCTGAGGCAGTGTGGATGGACCTGAGGCAGAGTGGGACGGGTGTGAGGCAGTGTGGGAGGGGCTATGAGGCAGTATGGGAGCGGCTTGAGGCAGTGTGGGAGACGTCTGGGGCAGTGTGGGAGGTTTCTTTGACAGTGTGGGAGGGGCCTGAGGCAGTGTGGGAAGACTCTGAGGCAGTCCGGGAGGGGCCTGAGGCAGAGTTGGAGGTGCCTGAGGCAGTGTGGAAGGACCTGAGGCAGAGTGGGAGGCATCTGAGGCTGTGTGGGAGGGGTCTGAGGCAGTGTCAAGGGGACAGAGGCACTGTGGGAGGGGCCTGAGACAGTATGGGAGGGGGGGGGTCTGAGGCAGAGTGGGAGGGGGTCTGAGGCAGTGTGGCAGTAGGTCTGAGGCAGTGTGGGAGGGGTCTGAGGCAGTGTGGAGGCGTCTGAGGCTGTATGGGAAAGGCCTAAGTCAGTGTGGAGGGGTCTGAGGCTCCACGGAAGGGGCCTGAGGCAGTGTGGGAAGAGTCTGAGGCAGTCCGGGAGGGGCCTGAGGCAGAGTTGGTGGTGCCTGAGGCAGTGTGGATTGACCTGAGGCAGAGTGGGTCGGGCTGTGAGGCAGTGTGGGAGGGGTTCTGAGGCAGTGTGGGAGGGGTCAGAGGCAGTGTGGGAGGTGCCTGAGGCACTATGGGAGGGGCCTGAGGCAGTGTGGGAAGGTCCTGAGGTAGTGTGGGAGGAAACTGAGGCAGTATGGGAGGGGTCTGAGGCAGAGTGGGAGGGATCTGAGGCAGTGTGGAGGCATGTGAGGCACTGCAGGAGGGACCTGAGTCAGTGGGGGAGGGGTCTGTGGCACTGGTGGGAGAGGCCTGAGGCAGTATGGGAGGGGTCAGAGGCAGAGTGGGAGAGGCTATGAGGCAGTGTGGGAGGGGACTGAGGCAGTGTGGAAGGGTCTTAGGCGGTGTGGGTGCGGGACTGAGGCAGAGAGAGGGTTATATGGCATAATAGGACAGGTTGTGAGGCAGTCTGTGTGGCCGGGTGTCTGAGTCAGTGTGGGAGGGGTCTGAGGCAGAGTGGGAGGGGGGCTGCGGCAGTATGGGAGGGGTCTGAGGCAGTGTGGGAGGGGTCTGAGGCAGTGCGGGAGGGGTTCTGAGGCACTATGGGAGGGGCCTGAGGCAGTGTGGGAGTCATCTGGAGCAGTGTGGGAGTGGTCTGAGGCCGTGTTGGAGGAACCTGAAACAGTATGGGAGGGGTCTGAGGCAGGGTGGGAGGGATCTGAGGCTGTTTGGGAGGGGTCTGTGGCAGTTTGGAGGTGTGTGCAGCATTGAGGGAGCGGCCTGAGTCAGTGTGGGAGGTTTCTGAGGCAGTATGGGAGGGGCCTGGGGCAGTTTGGGAGGAACCTAAGGCAGTATGGGAGGGGTCTGTGGCAGAGTGGGAGGCATCTGAGGCTGTGTGGGAGGGGTCTGAGGCAGTGTCGAGGGGACAGAGGCACCGTGGGAGGGGTCTGAGACAGTATGGGAGGGGGGATCTGAGGCAGAGTGGGAGGGGTTCTGAGGCAGTATGGGAGGGGTCGGAGGCAGTGTCGGTGGGGTCTGAGGAACTGCAGGAGGGGCCTGAGGCAGTGTGTGAGGGGTCTGAGGCAGTGTAGGAGGGGCCAGAGGCAGTTTGGGAGTGGTCTGAGGCAGTGGGATGGGTCTGAGGCAGTGTGGAGGCTTCTGAGGCACTGCGGGGGTGTCTGAGGCTGTATGGGAAAGGCCTGAGTCAGTATGGAGGGGTCTGAGGCTCTGCGGAAGGGGCTTGAGGCAGTGTGGGAAGGGTCTGAGGCAGTCCAGGAGGTGCCTGAGGCAGAGTGGAAGGTGCCTGAGGCAGTGTGGATGGACCTGAGGCAGAGTGGGATGGGGTCTGATACAGAGCAGGACGGGCTGTGAGGCAGGGTGGGAGGGGTCTGGGGCAGTGTGGGAAGGGTATGAGAGTGTGGGAGTGGTGTGGGGCAGTGTGGGAAGGTACTGAGGTAGTGTGGGAGGAAACTGAGGCAGTATGGGAGGGGTCTGAGGCAGTATGTGTGGGAGGGGATCTGAGGCAGAGTGGGCGGGGTCTGAGGCAGTGTGGTTGGGGTTTGATGCAGTGTGTGAGGGGCCTGAGCTTGTGTGGGCAAGGTCTGACACAGTGAGGGAGAGGGTCTGAGGCATTGTGGGAGGGGTCTGAGGCATTGTGGAGGGATCTGAGGCAGAGTGGGAGGGGGTCTGAGGCAGTGTGGAGGGTTCTGAGGCAGAATGCGAGGGGATCTGATGCAGTGGGTGTGGAAGGGGGTCTGAGGCAGTGCAGGAGAGGTTTTGAAGCAGTGTGGAAGGGGTCTGAGACAGTGTGGGAGGAATCTAAAGCAGTATGGGAGGGTGTCTGAGGCACAGAGAGGGGTCAGAGGAAGAGAGAGTTATCTCAGTGTAGGAGTGTTCTGAGGCCGTCTGGGAGGGATCTGAGGCAGTGTGGAAGCGTCTGAGGCAGAGTGGGTACGGGTCTGAGGCAGTGTGAGAGGGGTCTGAGGCAGTTTGGGAGGGGTCTGAAGCAGTGTGGGAGGGGTCTGAGGCATTGTGGAGGGGTCTGAGGCACAGCGGGGTTGTCTGAGGCTGTGTGGGAGGGGTCTGAGGCAGTGTGGGAGGGGTCTGAGGCATTGTGGAGAGGTCTGAGGCACAGCGGGGTTGTCTGAGGCTGTGTGGGAGGGGTCTGAGGCAGTGTGGAGGGGTCTGAGGCACTGCAGGAGGGGCCTGAGGCAGAGTGGGAGGGGCCTGAGGCAGTGTAGATGGGTTTGGGGCAATGTGGAGGGGTCTGAGGCAGAGTGGTAGGGACCTGAGGCAATGTGGGAGGTGTCTGAGGCAGTGTGGGAGGGTCTGAGGTGGTTTAGGAGGGGTCTGAGGCAGTGGGGAGGTGGGGTGAGGCAGTGTGGGAGGGTATATGTGGCAGTGTGGGAGGTGGTCTGAGGCAATGAGGGAGGAGATCTCAGGCAGTGTGGGAGGAGGTCTAAAGCAGTGTGGAAGGGGGTCTGAGGCACTGCGTAAGGGGCCTGAGGAAGTGTGGGTCGAACTCTGAGGCAGTGTGGGAGGGGTCTGAGTCTATGTGGGAGGGGTCTGAAGAAGTGTGGAGGGATCTGAGGCACTGTGGGAGGGGCTTGAGGCAGTGTGGGAAGGGTCTGAGGCAGAGTGGAAGGTGTTCTGAGGCAGAGTGGGAGGGGTCTGAGGCAGAGTGGGAGGGGTCTGAGGCAGAGTGGGAGGGATTCTGAGGCAGTGTAGGAGGGCGTCTGAGGCAGTGTGGGACAGGGTCTGAGGCAGAGTGGGAGGGAGTCTGAGGCAATGTGGGATGGGTCTGCGGTAGTGTGGGAGGGGGTCTGAGGCAGTGTGGAAGGGGGTCTGATGCACTGCGTGATGGACCTGAGGCAGTGTGGGTTGAACTCTGAGACAGTGTGTGAGGGGTCTGAGGAAGTGTGGAGGGATCTGAGGCACTGCGGGACGGGCTTGAGGCAGTGTGGGAAGGGCCTGAGGCAGTGTGGGAAAGGTCTGAGGCAGAGTGGGAGGGGTCTGAGGCAGAGTGGGAGGGATTCTGAGCCAGTATAGGAGGGTATCTGAGGCAGTGTGGGAGGGGGTCTGAGGCAGAGTGGGTGGGCATCTGAGGCAATGTGTGTGGGAGGGGGTCTGAGACAGAGAGAGGGGTCAGAGGAAGAGAGAGTGATCTCAGACAGAGTAGGAGGGTTCTGAGGCAGTGTGGGAGGGGACTGAGGCAGTGTGGGAGGGGACTGAGGCAGTATGTGAGGGGACTGAGGCAGTGTGGGAGGGGACTGAGGCAGTATGTGAGGGGTCTGAGGCAGTGTAGGAGTGGGTCTGAGGCTGTATGGGCGGGGGTCTGAGGCAGTGTTGAATGGGGTCTAAGGCAGTGTGGGAGGGGTGTAAGGCAGTGTGGGTGGGGGTTTGAGGCAATCTAGGAGGGGGCTGAGGCAGTGGGGAGAGGTTCGAGGCAGTGTGGGAGGGGATCTGCGGCAGTCTGGGAGGGTGTCTGAGGCAGTGAGGGGGGCATCTCAGGCAGTGTGCGAGGGTGTCTGAGGCAGTGTGGAAGGGGGTCTGATGCACTGCGTGATGGACCTGAGGCAGTGTGGGTTGAACTCTGAGACAGTGTGTGAGGGGTCTGAGGAAGTGTGGAGGGATCTGAGGCACTGCGGGACGGGCTTGAGGCAGTGTGGGAAGGGCCTGAGGCAGTGTGGGAAAGGTCTGAGGCAGAGTGGGAGGGGTCTGAGGCAGAGTGGGAGGGATTCTGAGCCAGTATAGGAGGGTATCTGAGGCAGTGTGGGAGGGGGTCTGAGGCAGAGTGGGAGGGCATCTGAGGCAATGTGTGTGGGAGGGGGTCTGAGACAGAGAGAGGGGTCAGAGGAAGAGAGAGTGATCTCAGACAGAGTAGGAGGGTTCTGAGGCAGTGTGGGAGGGGACTGAGGCAGTGTGGGAGGGGACTGAGGCAGTATGTGAGGGGACTGAGGCAGTGTGGGAGGGGACTGAGGCAGTATGTGAGGGGTCTGAGGCAGTGTAGGAGTGGGTCTGAGGCTGTATGGGCGGGGGTCTGAGGCAGTGTTGAATGGGGTCTAAGGCAGTGTGGGAGGGTGTCTGAGGCAGTGTGTGTGCAGGGGGTGTGCGGCATTGAGGGAGGGGTCTGAGGCAGTGCGGGAGGGGTTTTGAGGCATTGTGGAAGGGGTCTGAGGCAGTGTGGAAGGGGTCTGAGGCAGTGTGGGAGGGGTCTGAAGCAGTGTGGGAGGGGTCTGAGGCAGTGTAGGAGGCATCAGTGGCAGAGAGAGGGGTCAGAGGAAGAGAGAGTGGTCTCAGAAACTGTAGGATGGTTCAGAGGCAGTGTGGAAGGGATCTGAGGCAGTGTGGCAGGGGGTCTGAGGCAGTGGGAGTGGTCAGACGCAGTATGGCAGGGGGTCAAAGGTACTATGGGAAGGGCCCGAGGTAGTGTGGGAGGGGTCGGGGGCAGTGTGGGAGGGGTCTGGGGCAGTGTGGGAGGGATCTGGGGCAGTGTGGGAGGGGTCTGGGGCAGTGTGGGAGTGGTTTGGGGCAGTGTGGGAGGGGTCTGAGGCAGTATGGGAGGGGTCTGAGGCAGTGTGGGAGGGATCTGAGGCAGTGTGGGTGCAGGTTTGAGGCAGAGAGAGGGGTATGAAGCACTGTTGGAGGGGGTCTGAGTCAGAAAGGGACGTGACTGAGGCAGTGTGGGAGGGATCTGCGGTAGAGTGGGAGTTGGTCTGAGGCAGTGTGGAGGGGTCTGAGGCAGTGTGGGATGGGTCTGCGGTAGTGTGGGAGGGGGTCTGAGGCAGAGTGGGAGGGGTTCTGAGGCAGAGTGGGAGGGGGTCTGAGGCAGTGTGGGATGGGGACTGCAGTGTGGGAGGGGGTCTGAAGAAGCGTGGAGGGGTCTGAGGCTGAGTGGGAGGTGTTCTGAGGCAGTGTGTGTGGCAGCGGGTCTGAGGCAGTGTGGGAGGTGTTCTGAGGCAGTGCGGGAGGGCTTCTGAGGAAGTGTGGGAGGGTTCTGGGGCACTGAGGGTGGGGTCTGAGGCAGTGTGGGAGGGGTCTGAGACAGTGTGGAGGGGTCTGGGGCAGAGTGGGAGGGGGTCTCTGGCAGAGTGGGAAGGGCCTGAAGCAGTGTGGATGTGTCTGTGGCAGTGTGGGAGGGAGTCTTTGGCAGTGGAGGGGTCTGAGGCAGAGTGGGACGGGTTCTGAGGCAGTGTGTGTGGCAGGGAGTCAGAGGCGGTGCGGGAGGTGGTCTGAGGCAGTGCGGGAGGGGTTCTGAGGAAGTGTGGGAGGGTTCTTGGGCACTGAGGGTGGGGTCTGAGGCAGTGTGGTAGGGACTTGAGGCAATATGGGAGGAGTCTGAGGCAGTGTGGGAAGGTCTGAGGCGGTTTAGGAGGAGTCTGAGGCAGTGGGGAGGGATGTGAGGCAGTGTGGGAGGGTATATGCGGCAGTGTGGGAGGTGGTCTGAGGCAATGAGGGAGGAGATCTCAGGCAGTGTGGAAGGAGGTCTAAAGCAGTGTGGAAGGGGGTCTGAGGCACAGCGTGAGGGGCCTGAGGCAGTGTGGGTCGAACTCTGAGGCAGTGTGGGAGGGGTCTGAGTCTGTGTGGGAGGAGTCTGAGGCAGAGTGGAAGGGGTTCTGAGGCAGAGTGGGAGGGGTCTGAGGCAGAGTGGGAGGGATTCTGAGGCAGTGTAGGAGGGCGTCTGAGGCAGTGTGGGAGGGGGTCTGAGACAGAGAGAGGGGTCAGAGGAAGAGAGAGTGATCTCAGACAGTGTATGAGGGTTCTGAGGCAGTGTGGGAGGGGACTGAGGCAGTGTGGAAGGAGTCTGAGGCTGTGTGGGAGGGGTCTGAGGCAGTGTGGAAGGAGTCTGAGGCAGTGTGGGAGGGGTCTGAGGCAGTTTAGGAGGCTTCAGATGCAGAGAGAGGGGTCAGAGGAAGAGAGAGTGGTCTCAGACAGTGTAGGATGGTTCAGAGGCAGTGTGGAAGGGATCTGAGGCAGTGTGGCAGGGGGTCTGAGGCAGTGGGAGTGGTCAGACGCAGTATGGCAGGGGGTCAAAGGTACTATGGGAAGGGCCCGAGGTAGTGTGGGAGGGGTCGGGGGCAGTATAGGAGGGGTCAGAGGCAGTGTGGGAGGGGTCTGAGTCAGTGTGGGAGGGTCTGAGGCAGTGTGGGTGCGGGCTTGAGGCAGAGAGAGGTGTATGAAGCACTGTTGGAGGGGGTCTGAGTCAGAATGGGACGTGTCTGAGGCAGTGTGGGAGGGTCTGAGGCAGTGTGGGTGCGGGTTTGAGGCAGAGAGAGGTGTATGAAGCACTGTTGTGGCGGGTCTGAGTCAGAATGGGACGTGTCTGAGGCAGTGTGGGAGGGATCTGCGGTAGAGTGGGAGTTGGTCTGAGGCAGTGTGTAGGCGTCTGAGGCTGAGTGGGACAGGGTCTGAGGCAGAGTGGGAGGGGGTCTGAGGCAGTGTGGGATGGGTCTGCGGTAGTGTGGGAGGGGGTCTGAGGCAGAGTGGGAGGGGGTCTAAGTCAGAGAGGGAGGGGGTCTGAGGCAGTGTGGGATGGGGTCTGCAGTTTGGGAGGGGGTCTGGAGCAGCGTGGAGGGGTCTGAGGCAGAGTGGGACGGGTTCTGAGGCAGTGTGTGTGGCAGGGTGTCAGAGGCGGTGCGGGAGGTGGTCTGAGGCAGTGCGGGAGGGGTTCTGAGGAAGTGTGGGAGCGTTCTGGGGCGCTGAGGGTGGGGTCTGAGGCAGTGTGGTAGGGACCTGAGGCAGAATTGGAGGGGTGTGAGGCAGTGTGGGAGGGTTCTGAGGCAGTGTGGGAGGGGTGTGAGGCAGTGTGGGAGGGTGTTTGAGGCAGTCTAGGAGGGGTCTAAGGCAGTGGGGAGGGGATGTGCGGCAGTGTGGGAGGGTATATGCGGCAGTGTGGGAGGTGGGCTGAGGCAGTGTGGGAGGTGGTCTGAGGCAGTGGGGAGGGGATGTGAGGCAGTGTGGGAGGGTTTATGCGGCAGTGTGGGAGGTGGGCTGAGGCAGTGTGGTAGGGGGTCTGAGGCACTGCGTGAGGGGCCTGAGGCAGTGCGGATGGAGGTCTGAGGCAGTGTGGGAGGGGTCTGAGTCTGTGTGGGAGGAGTCTGAGGAAGTGTGGAGGGGGCTGAGGCAGAGTGGAAGGGGTTCTGAGGCAGAATGGGAGGGGCCTGAGGCAGTGTGGATGGCCCTGAGGCAGCGTGGGAGGGCTCTGAGGCAGTGTGAGTTGGGGCCTGAGGGGGAGTGGGAGGGGTCTGAGGCTGTGTGGGAGCTGGTCTCAGGCAGTGCGGGAGGGGTTCTCAGGCAGTGCGGGAGGGTTTCTCAGGCAGTGCGGGAGGGGGTATGAGGCAGTGTGGGCAGGCGTATGAGGCAATGTGGGAGGGAGTCTGAGGCACTCCGGGAGGGGCCTAAAGCAGTGTGGGAGGCGTCTGAGGCTGTGTTGCAGGAGCTTGAGGCAGTGTGGAGTGTTCTGAGGCAGAGTGGGAGGGGGTCTGAAGCAGAGTGAGAGGGGGTCTGAGGCAGTGTGGAGGGTTCTGAGGCAGTGTGGGAGGGGCCTGAGGCAGTGTGGGAGTGGTCTGAGGCAGTGTGGGAGGAGCCTGAGGCAGTGTGGGAGGGGTCTGAGGCAGTGTGGGAGGAGCCTGAGGCAGTGTGGAGGGGTCTGGGGCAGACTGGGAGGGGTCTCTGGCAGAGTGGGAGGGGCCTGAAGCAGTGTGGATGTGTCTGTGGCAGTGTGGGAGGGGGTCTTTGGCAGTGGAGGGGTCTGAGGCAGAATGGGACGGGTTCTGAGGCAGTGTGTGTGGGAGGGGGTCAGAGGCGGTGCGGGAGGTGGTCTGAGGCAGTTCGGGAGAGGTTCTGAGGAAGTGTGGGAGGGTTCTGGGGCACTGAGGGTGGGGTCTGAGGCAGTGTGGTAGGGACCTGAGGCAATGTGGGAGGGGTCTGAGGCAGTGTGGGAGGGTCTGAGGCGGTTTAGGAGGGGTCTGAGGCAGTGGGTAGGGTCTGAGGCAGTTTAGGAGGAGTCTGAGGCAGTGGGGAGGGGTGTGAGGCAGTGTGGGAGGGTATATGCGGCAGTGTGGGAGGTGGTCTGAGGCAATGATGGAGGAGATCTCAGGCAGTGTGGAAGGAGGTCTAAAGCAGTGTGGAAGGGGGTCTGGTGCACTGTGTGAGGGGCCTGAGGCAGTGTGGGTCGAACTCTGAGGCAGAGTGGGAGGGGTCTGAGTCTGTGTGGGAGGAGTCTGAGGAAGTGTGGAGGGATCTGAGGCACTGCGGGAGGGGCTTGAGGCAGTGTGGGAAGGCTCTGAGGCAGAGTGGAAGGGGTTCTGAGGCAGAGTGGGAGGGGTCTGAGGCAGTGTAGGAGGGGGTCTGAGGCAGTGTGGGATGGGGTCTCCAGTGTGGGAAGGGCTCTGAAGCAGTGTGGAGGGGTCTGAGGCAGAATGGGACGGGTTCTGAGGCAGTGTGTGTGGCAGCGGATCAGAGGCAGTGCGGGAGGTGGTCTGAGGCAGTGCGGGAGGGGTTCTGAGGAAGTGTGGGAGGCTTCGAGGGTTCTGGGGCACTGAGGGTGGGGTCTGAGGCAATGTGGTAGGGACCTGAGGCATTGTGGTAGGGACCTGAGGCAGTGTGGAAGGGGTCTGAGGCAGTGTGGGAGGGATCTGAGGCAGCGTGGGAGGGTCTGAGTCAGTGTGGGTGTGGGTTTGAGGCAGAGAGAGGGGTATGAAGCACTGTTGTAGGGGGTCTGAGTCAGAATGGGACGTGTCTGAGGCAGTGTGGGAGGGATCTGTGGTAGAGTGGGAGTTGGTCTGAGGCAGTGTGGAGGGGTCTGAGGCGGAGTGGGACAGGGTCTGAGGCAGAGTGGGAGGGTGTCTGAGGCAGTGTGGGATGTGTCTGCGGTAGTGTGGGAGGGGGTCTGAAGCAGAGTGGGAGGGGGTCTGAGGAAGTGTGGAGGGGTCTGAGGCAGTGTGGGAGGGGTGTGAGGCAGTGTGGGTGGGGTCTGAGGCAGTGTGGGTGGGGTCTGAGGCAGTGTGGGTGGGGTCTGAGGCAGTGTGGTAGGGGGTCTGAGGCAGTCTAGGAGGAGTCTGAGGCAGTGGGGAGGGGATGTGAGTCAGTGTGGGAGGGTATATGCGGCAGTGTGGGAAGTGGTCTGAGGCACTGTGGTAGGGGGCCTGAAGCACTGCGTGAGGGGCCTGAGGCAGTGCGGGTGGAGGTCTGAGCCAGTGTGGGAGGGGTCTTAGGCAGAGAGAGAGGTCTGAGGGGGAGTGGGAGGGGTCTGAGGCAGAGAGAGGGGTCTGAGGCAGCACGGGAGGGGTCTGAGGCAGAGTGGGAGGGGTTCTGAGGCCGTGTGGGAGCTGGTCTCAGGCAGTGTGGGATGGGTCTGCGGTAGTGTGGGAGGTGGCATGAAGCCGAGTGGGAGGGGGTCTGAGGCAGTGTGGGATGGGGTCTAAGGCAGTGTGGGAGGGGGTCTCCAGTGTGGGAGGGGCTCTGAAGCAGTGTGGAGGGGTCTGAGGCAGAGTGGGACGGGTTCTGAGGCAGTGTGTGTGGCAGCGGATCAGAGGCAGTGCGGGAGGTGGTCTGAGGCAGTGCGGGAGGGGTTCTGAGGAAGTGTGGGAGGCTTCGAGGGTTCTGGGGCACTGAGGGTGGGGTCTGAGGCAATGTGGTAGGGACCTGAGGCAATGTGGTAGGGACCTGAGGCAGTGTGGAAGGGGTCTGAGGCAGTGTGGGAGGGGTGTGAGGCAGTGTGGGTGGGGTCTGAGGCAGTGTGGGTGGGGTCTGAGGCAGTGTGGTAGGGGGTCTGAGGCAGTCTAGGAGGAGTCTGAGGCAGTGGGGAGGGGATGTGAGTCAGTGTGGGAGGGTATATGCGGCAGTGTGGGAAGTGGTCTGAGGCACTGTGGTAGGGGGCCTGAGGCACTGCGTGAGGGGCGTGAGGCAGTGCGGGTGGAGGTCTGAGCCAGTGTGGGTGGGGTCTTAGGCAGAGAGAGGGGTCTGAGTGGGAGTGGGAGGGGTCTGAGGCAGAGAGAGGGGTCTGAGGCAGCACGGGAGGGGTCTGAGGCAGAGTGGGAGGGGTTCTGAGGCCGTGTGGGAGCTGGTCTCAGGCAGTGTGGGATGGGTCTGCGGTAGTGTGGGAGGTGGCGTGAAGCCGAGTGGGAGGGGGTCTGAGGCAGTGTGGGATGGGGTCTAAGGCAGTGTGGGAGGGGGTCTGAAGCAGCGTGGAGGGGTCTGAGGCAGAGTGGGACGGGTTCTGAGGCAGTGTGTGTGGCAGCGGATCAGAGGCAGTGCGGGAGGGGATCTGAGGAAGTGTGGGAGGGTTCGAGGGTTCTGGGGCACTGAGGGTGGGGTCTGAGGCAGTGTGGGAGGGGTCTGAGGCAGTGTGGGCGGGGTGTGAGGCAGTGTGGGAGGGGTCTGAGGCAGTGTGGGAGGTGGTCTGAGGCAGTGTGGGTGGGGTCTGAGGCAGTGTGTTAGGGGGTCTGAGGCAGTCTAGGAGGGGTCTGAGGCAGTGGAGAGGGGATGTGAGGCAGTGTGGGAGGGTATATGCGGCAGTGTGGGAGGTGGTCTGAGGCAGTGTTGTAGGGGGTCTGAGGCAGTGCGTGAGGGGCCTGAGGCAGTGTGGGTGGAGGTCTGAGTCTGTGTGGGAGGTGTCTGAGTCTGTGTGGGAGGGGTCTGAGGAAGTGTGGAGGGGTCTGAGGCAGAGTGGAAGGGGTTCTGAGGCAGAATGGGAGGGGCCTGAGGCAGTGTGGGAGAGGTCTGAGGCAGTGTGGTAGGGGTGTAAGGAAGTGTGGGAGGGGGTTTGAGGCAGTCTAGGAGGGGGCTGAGGCAGTGGAGAGAGGTTCGAGGCAGTGTGGGAGGGGATCTGCGGCAGAGTAGGAGGGGGTCTGATGCAGTGAGGCGGGCATTTCAGGTAGTGTGGGAGGGTGTCTGAGGCAGTGTGGAAGGGAGTCTGAGGCACTGCATGAGAGGCCTGAGTCAGTGTGGATGGGGTCTGAGGCAGAGAGAGGGGTCTGAGGCAGCACGGGAGGGGTCTGAGGCAGAGTGGGAGGGGTTCTGAGCCGTGTGGGAGCTGGTCTCAGGTAGTGCGGGAGGGGATCTGAGGCAATGTAGGAGGGAGTCTGAGGCACTCCGGGAGGGGCCTAAAGCAGTGTGGGAGGCGTCTGAGGCTGTGTTGCAGGAGCTTGAGGCAGTGTGGAGGGTTCTGAGGCAGAGTGGGAGGGGGTCTGAAGCAGAGTGGGAGGGGGTCTGAGGCAATGTGGGAGGGGCCTGAGGCAGTATGGGAGGGGCTTGAGGCTGTGTGGGAGTGGTCTGAGGCAGTGTGGGAGTGGTCTGAGACAGTGTGGAGGGGTCTGGGGCAGAGTGGGAGGCGTCTCTGGCAGAGTGGGAGCAGCCTGAAGCAGTGTGGATGTGTCCGTGGCAGTGTGGGAGGGTGTCTGTGGCAGTAGGAGGGGTCTGAGGCAGAGTGGGACGGTTTCTGAGGCAGTGTGTGTGGCAGGGAGTCAGAGGCGGTACGGGAGGTGGTCTGAGGCAGTGCGGGAGGGGTTCTGAGGATGTGTGGGAGGGTTCTGGGGCACTGAGGGTGGGGTGTGAGGCAGTGTGGTAGTGACCTGAGGCGGTGTGGGAGGTGGTCTGAGGCAATGAGGGAGGAGATCTCAGGCAGTGTGGGAGGAGGTCTAAAGCAGTGTGGAAGGGGGTCTGAGGCACTGCGTGAGGGGCCTGAGGCAGTGTGGGTTGAACTCTGAGACAGTGTGTGAGGGGTCTGAGGAAGTGTGGAGGGATCTGAGGCACTGCAGGAGGGGCTTGAGGCAGTGTGGGAAGGGCCTGAGGCAGTGTGGGAAAGATCTGAGTCAGAGTGGGAGGGGTTCTGAGGCAGAGTGGGTGGGGCCTGAGGCAGTGTGGATGGCTCTGAGGCAGAGTGGGAGGGGTCTGAGGCAGAGTGGGAGGGGTCTGAGGCAGAGTGGGAGGGATTCTGAGGCAGTGTAGGAGGGCATCTGAGGCAGTGTGTGTGGGAGGAGGTCTGAGACATAGAGAGCGGTCAGAGGAAGAGAGAGTGATCTCAGACAGTGTAGGAGGGTTCTGAGGCAGTGTGGGAGGTATCTGAGGCAGTGTGGGAGGGGACTGAGGCAGTATGTGAAGGGTCTGAGGCAGTGTAGGAGTGGGTCTGAGGCTGTTTGGGCGGGGGTCTGAGGCAGTGTTGAATGGGGTCTAAGGCAGTGTGGGAGGGTGTCTGAGGCAGTGTGTGTGCAGGGGGTGTGCGGCATTGCGGGAGGGGTCTGAGGCAGTGCGGGAGGGGTTTTGAGGCATTGTGGAAGGGGTCTGAGGCTGTGTGGAAGGGGTCTGAGGCAGTGTGGGAGGGGTCTGAGGCAGTTTAGGAGGCTTCAGAGGCAGAGAGAGGGGTCAGAGGAAGAGAGAGTGGTCTCAGACAGTGTAGGATGGTTCAGAGGCAGTGTGGAAGGGATCTGAGGCAGTGTGGCAGGGGGTCTGAGGCAGTATGGCAGGGGGTCAAAGGTACCATGGGAGGGGCCCGAGGTGGTGTGGGAGGGGTCGGGGGCAGTGTGGGAGGGGTCTGGGGCAGTGTGGGAGGGATCTGGGGCAGTGTGGGAGGGGTCTGGGGCAGTGTGGGAGCGATCTGAGGCAGTGTGGAGGGGTCTGAGGCAGTGTGGGAGGGATCTGAGGCAGCGTGGGAGGGTCTGAGTCAGTGTGGGTGTGGGTTTGAGGCAGAGAGAGGGGTATGAAGCACTGTTGTAGGGGGTCTGAGTCAGAATGGGACGTGTCTGAGGCAGTGTGGGAGGGATCTGTGGTAGAGTGGGAGTTGGTCTGAGGCAGTGTGGAGGGGTCTGAGGCGGAGTGGGACAGGGTCTGAGGCAGAGTGGGAGGGTGCCTGAGGCAGTGTGGGATGTGTCTGCGGTAGTGTGGGAGGGGGTCTGAAGCAGAGTGGGAGGGGGTCTGAGGAAGTGTGGAGGGGTCTGAGGCAAAGTGGAAGGGGTTCTGAGGCAGAATGGGAGGGGCCTGAGGCAGTGTGGGAGGGGTCTGAGGCAGTGTGGGAGGGCGTCTGAGGCAGTGTGCGAGGGGGTCTGAGGCAGAGTGGGAGGGAGTCTGAGGCAGTGTGTTTGTGGGAGGTGGTCTGAGGCAGAGTGGGAGGGGTGTAAGGCAGTGTGGGAGGGGGTTTGAAGCAGTCTCGGAGGGCGCTCAGGCAGTGGGGAGAGGTGCGAGGCAGTGTGGGAGGGGATCTGCGGCAGTCTGGGAGGGAGTCTGAGGCAGTGAGGGGGGCATCTCAGGCAGTGTGGGAGGGTGTCTGAAGCAGTGTGGAAGGGAGTCTGATGCCCTGCATGAGAGGCCTGAGTCAGTGTGGGAGAGGGTCTGAGGCAGTGTGAGTTGGGGTCTGAGGGGGAGTGGGTGGTTTCTGAGGCAGAGAGAGGGGTCTGAGGAAGCATGGGAGGGGTCTGAGTCAGAGTGGGAGGGGTTCTGAGGCTGTGTGGGAGCTGGTCTCAGGCAGTGCGGGAGGTGTTCTCAGGTAGTGCGGGAGGGGGTATGAGGCAGTGTGGGCAGGCGTATGAGGCAATATGGGAGGGAGTCTGAGGCACTCCGGGAGGGGCCTAAAGCAGTGTGGGAGGCGTCTGAGGCTGTGTTGCAGGAGCCTGAGGCAGTATGGAGGGTTCTGAGGCAGAGTGGTAGGGGGTCTGAAGCAGAGTGGGAGGGGGGTCTGAGGCAATGTGGGAGGGGCCTGAGGCAGTGTGGGAGGGGCCTGAGGCAGTGTGGGAGTGGTCTGAGGTAGTGTGGGAGGAGCCTGAGGCACTGTGGAGGGGTCTGAGGCAGAGTGGGAGCAGCCTGAAGCAGTGTGGATGTGTCTGTGGCAGTGTGGGAGGGGGTCTTTGGCAGTGGAGGCGTCTGAGGCTGAGTGGGACGGGTTCTGAGGTAGTGTGTGTGGCAGGGGGTCAGAGGTGGTGCGGGAGGTGGTCTGAGGCAGTTCGGGAGAGGTTCTGAGGAAGTGTGGGAGGGTTCTGGGGCACTAAGTGTGGGGTCTGAGGCAGTGTGGGAGGGACCTGAGGCAATGTGGGAGGTGTCTGAGGCAGTGTGGGAGGGTCTGAGGTGGTTTATGAGGGGTCTGAGGCAGTGGGGAGGGGTGTGAGGCAGTGTGGGAGGGTATATGTGGCAGTGTGGGAGGTGGTCTGAGGCAATGAGGGAGGAGATCTCAGGCAGTGTGGAAGGAGGTCTAAAGCAGTGTGGAAGGGGGTCTGAGGCACAGCGTGAGGGGCCTGAGGCAGTGTGGGTCGAACTCTGAGGCAGTGTGGGAGGGGTCTGAGTCTGTGTGGGAGGAGTCTGAGGCAGAGTGGAAGGGGTTCTGAGGCAGAGTGGGAGGGGTCTGAGGCAGAGTGGGAAGGGTCTGAGGCAGAGTGGAAGGTGTTCTGAGGCAGAGTGGGAGGGGCCTGAGGCAGTTTGGATGGCTCTGAGGCAGAGTGGGAGGGGTCTGAGGCAGA
Organism: Carcharodon carcharias; assembly: GCF_017639515.1. Taxonomy (NCBI): domain Eukaryota; kingdom Metazoa; phylum Chordata; class Chondrichthyes; order Lamniformes; family Lamnidae; genus Carcharodon; species Carcharodon carcharias. The sequence continues at coordinate 118,575,519 of NC_054470.1, read as the reverse complement.
GTGGGAGAGGTCTGAGGCAGAGTGGGTGGGATTCTGAGGCAGTGTAGGAGGGCGTCTGAGGCAGTGTGGGAGGGGGTCTGAGGCAGAGTGGGAGGGCATCTGAGGCAGTGTGTGTGGGAGTGGGTCTGAGACAGAGAGAGGGGTCAGAGGAAGAGAGCTTGATCTCAGACAGTGTAGGAGGGTTCTGAGGCATTGTGGGAGGGGACTGAGGCAGTGTGGGAGGGGACTGAGGCAGTATGTGAGGGGTCTGAGGCAGTGTAGGAGGTATCTGAGGCAGTGTGGGAGGGGACTGAGGCAGTATGTGAGGGGTCTGAGGCAGTGTGGAAGGGGTCTGAGGCAGTGTGGGAGGGGTCTGAGGCAGTTTAGGAAGCTTCAGAGGCAGAGAGAGGGGTCAGAGGAAGAGACAGTGGTCTCAGACAGTGTAGGATGGTTCAGAGGCAGTGTGGAAGGAGTCTGAGGCAGTGTGGGAGGGGTCTGAGGCAGTGTAGGAGGCTTCAGATGCAGAGAGAGGGGTCAGAGGAAGAGAGAGTGGTCTCAGAAACTGTAGGATGGTTCAGAGGCAGTGTGGAAGGGATCTGAGGCAGTGTGGCAGGGGGTCTGAGGCAGTAGGAGTGGTCAGACGCTGTATGGCAGGGGGTCAAAGGTACTATGGGAATGGCCCGAGGTAGTGTGGGAGGGGTTGGGGGCAGTGTGGGAGGGGTCTGGGGCAGTGTAGGAGGGGTCTGGGGCAGTGTGGTAGGGGTCTGGGGCAGTATGGGAGGGATCTGAGGCAATATGGGAGGGTCTGAGGCAGTGTGGGAGGGTCTGAGGCGGTTTAGGAGGGGTCTGAGACTGTGGGGAGGTGGTGTGAGGCAGTGTGGGAGGGTATATGCGGCAGTGTGGGAGGTGGTCTGAGGCAATGAGGGAGGAGATCTCAAGCAGTGTGGGAGGAGGACTAAAGCAGTGTGGAAGGGGGTCTGAGGCACTGCGTGAGGGGCCTGAGGCAGTGTGGGTCGAACTCTGAGGCAGTGTGGGAGGGATTTGAGTCTGTGTTGTAGGAGTCTGAGGAAGTGTGGAGGGATCTGAGGCACTGTGGGAGGGGCTTGAGGCAGTGTGGGAAGGGCCTGAGGCAGTGTGGGAAAGGTCTGAGGCAGAGTGGAAGGGGTTCTGAGGCAGAGTGGGAGGGGCCTGGGGCAGTGTGGATGGCTCTGAGGCAGAGTAGGAGGGGTTCTGAAGCAGTGTGTGTGGCAGGGGGTCAGAGGCGGTGCGGGAGGTGGTCTGAGGCAGTGTAGGAGGGCGTCTGAGGCAGTGTGGGAGGGGGTCTGAGGCAGAGTGTGAGGGCATCTGAGGCAGTGTGTGTGGGAGGGGGTCTGAGACAGAGAGAGGGGTCAGAGGAAGAGAGAATTATCTCAGACAGTGTAGGAGGGTTCTGAGGCATTGTGGGAGGTATCTGAGGCAGTGTGGGAAGGGACTGAGGCAGTATATGAGGGGTCTGAGGCAGTGTAGGAGTGGGTCTGAGGCTGTATGGGCGGGGGTCTGAGGCAGTGTTGAATGGGGTCTAAGGCAGTGTGGGAGGGTGTCTGAGGCAGTGTGTGTGCAGGGGGTCTGGGGCATTCCGGGAGGGGTTTTGAGGCAGTGTGGAAGGTGTCTGAGGCAGTGTGGAAGGGGTCTGAGGCAGTGTGGAAGGGGTCTGAGGCAGTGTGGGAGGGGTCTGAGGCAGTGTAGGAGGGGGTCTGAAGCAGAGTTGGAGGGGGTCTGAGGCAGTGTGTGAAGGGCCTGAGGCACTGTGGGAGGGGCCTGAGGCTGGGTGGGAGGGGTCTGCGGCAGTGAGGTAGGGGGTCTAAGGCAGTGTGGGAGGGGTTCTAAGGAAGTGTGTGAAGGGTTCTGAGGCAGTGTGGGATGAGGTTTGTGGCAGTGTAGGAGGGATCAGATGCAGTGTGGAATGGGTCTTGGGCAGTGTGTGAGGGGTCTGAGGCACTATTGGAGGGGCCTGAGGCAGTGTGGGAGGGGTTTGGGGCAGTGTGGGTGGGGTCTGAGGCAGTGTGGAGGGTTCTGTGGCACTCTGGGAGGGGCCTGAGGCAGTATAGGAGTGGGCTGAGGCAGAGTGAGAGGCAGTCTGAGGCAGTATGGGTGGGGTCTGAGGCAGTGTGGATGGGTCTGAGGCAGTGTGGTGCGAGTCTGAGGCAGTAAGGGACGGGGATTGAGGCAGCATGGGAGGGGGACTGAGGCGGTGTGGGAGGGGCCTGAGACAGAGTGGGAGTCTGAGGCAGTGTGGGTGGAGTCTGGGTCAGTGTGGAGGGGTGTGAGGCAGTGTGGGAGGTGTCTGAGGCCGTGAGGGAGGGAGATTGAGGCAGCATGGGAGGGGGACTGAGGCGGTGTGGGAGGGGCCTGAGACAGAGTGGGAGGAGTCTGAGGCAGTGTGGAGGGGTGTGAGGCAGTGTGGTGCGAGTCTGAGGCAGTGAGGGAGGGGGATTGAGGCAGCATGGGAGGGGGACCGAGGCGGTGTGGGAGGGGGCTGAGGCAGAGTGGGAGTCAGTCTGAGGCAGTATGGGTGGGGTCTGAGGCAGTGTGGATGGGTCTGAGGCAGTGTGGTGCGAGTCTGAGGCAGTAAGGGACGGGGATTGAGGCAGCATGGGAGGGGGACTGAGGCGGTGTGTGAGGGGCCTGAGACAGAGTGGGAGGCAGTCTGAGGCAGTATGGGTCGGGACTGAGGCAGTGTGGGAGGGGTCTGAGGCAATGTGGGAGGGGTGTAAGGCAGTGTGGGAGAGGCTTTGAGGCAATCTAGGAGGCGGCTGAGGCAATGGGGAGAGGTGCGAGGCAGTGTGGGCCGGCATCTGCGGCAGTGTGGGAGGGGATCTGAGGCAGTGAGGGGGGGATCTCAGGCAGTGTGGGAGGGTGTCTGAGGCAGTGTGAAAGGGTGTCTGAGGCAGTGCGTGAGGGGCCTAAGTTAGTGTGGGTGGGGTCTGAGGCATTGTGGGAGGGGTCTGAGGCAGCACATGAGGGGCCTGAGGCAGATTGGGAGGGGTTCTGAGGCAGAGTGGGAGGGGTTCTGAGGCGGAGAGGGAGGGGGTCTGAGGCAGTGTGTAGGGGCTGGTCTCAGGCAGTGTGGGAGGGGTTCTCAGGTAGTGCGGGAGGGGGTCTGAGGCAGTGAGGGTGGAGTAATGAGGCAATGTTGGAGGGAGTCTGAGGCACTGCGGGAGGGGCCTGAATCAGTGTGGGAGGGGTCTAAGGCAGTGTTGGAGGGTTCTGAGGCAGAGTGGGAGGGGGCCAGAGACAGAGTGGGAGGGTGTCTCAAGAAGTGTGGGAGGGGCCTGAGGCAGTGTGGGCGGGGTCCTGGGCAGTGTGGAAGGGGTCCTGGGCAGTGTGGGAGGGGTCTGAGACAGTGTTGGAGGGGTCTGAGACAGTGTTGGGGGGGTCTGGGACAATGTTGGAGGGGTCTGGGGCAATGTTGGAGGGGTCTGGGGCAATGTTGGAGGGTTCTGAGGCAGTCTGGGAGGAATCTGAGGCAGTATGGGAGGGGTCTGAGCCAGGGTGGGAGGAATCTGAGGCAGTATGGGAGGGGTCTGAGCCAGGGTGGGAGGGATCTGAGGCAGTGTAGATGGGTTTGATGCAGTGTCGAGGGGTCTGAGGCAGAGTGGAAGGTGTTCAGATGAAGTGTGGGAGGGAGTTTGAGGCAGTGTGCTAGGGGGTCTGAGGCAGAGTGCAAGGGAGTTGAGGCAGTGAGGTAGGGGGTCTGTGTCAGTGTGGGAGGAGGTCTGAAGCAGTGTGGTAGGGGGTCTGAGGCAGAGAGGGAGGGGCCTGAGGCAGTGCAGATGGGTCTGACGCAGTGTCGAGGGGTCTGAAGCAGAGTGTGGAGTTGTTCAGAGGCAGTGTGGGAGGGAGTTTGAGGCAGTGTGCTAGGGGGTCTGAGGCAAAGTGGGAGGGGGTTTGAGGCAGTGTGTGTAGCGTCTGAGGCAGAGTGTGAGGGAGTTGAGGCAGTGAGGAAAGGGGTCTGTGTTAGTGTGGGAGGGGGTCTGAGGCAGAGTGGGAGGAGGTCTGAAGCAGTGTGTGTGGGAGGGGGTCTGAGGCAGTGTGTGTGGGGTCAGAGGCAGTGTGGGAGGGAGTTTGAGTCAGTGTGGGAGGGGCTGTTAGGGAGTGTGGGAGGGTTTGAGGCAGTGTGGGAGGAGGTCTGAAGCAGTGTGCTAGGGGTTCTGAGGCAGTGTAGGAGGGATCAGAGGCAGTGTGGAAGGGGTCTGGGGCAGTGTTTGAGGGGTCTGAGGCAGAGTGGGAGGCATCTGATGCAGTGTGGGAGGGGTCTGAGGCAGTTCGGAAGCATGTGAGGCAATGTGGGAGGGGCCTGAGGCAGTATGGGTGGGGCCTAAGGCAGTGTGGGTGCGGGACTGAGGCAGTGACGGAGGTGGACTGAGGCAGCATGGGAGGGGTCTGTGGCAGTGAGGGAGGGGCCTGAGGCAGTATGGGTGGGGCCTGAGACAGTGTGGAAGGGTCTGAGGCAGTGTGGAAGGGTCTGACGCAGTGCGGAAGGATCTGAGGCAGTGTGGGTGCGGTTCTGAGGCATTGAGTGAGGGGGGACTGAGGCAGCATGGGAGGGGTCTGAGGCCGTGTGGGAGAGGCCGGCGGCAGTATGGGAGGAGTCTCAGACAGAGTGGGAGGAGTCTGAGGCAGTGTGGGAGGGGATCTGAGGCAGTGCAAGTGGGAGGGGGTCTGAGGCAGTGCAAGTGGGAGGGGGTCTGAGGCAGAGTGTGATGTTTCTGAGGATGTGTGGGAGGGGGTCTGAGGCAGTGTGGGAGGGAACTGAGGCATTGTGGGATGGGATTGAGACAGTGTGGGTGTGGGTGTGGGTCTGAGGCAGAATGGGAAGTGTCTAAGGCAGTGTGGGAGGGGGACTGGAGCATTGCGGGAGGTGTCTGAGGCAGAGTGCGAGGGGTCTGATGCAGAGTAGGAGTGGTCTGAGGCAGTATGGGAGGGGGCCTGAGACAGAGTGGGAGGGGGGCCTCAGGCTGTGTGGGAGAGGGTCTGAAGCAATGTGGAAGGATCCTGAAGCAGTGTGGGAGGAGCCTGAGGCAGTGTGGGAGGAGCCTGAGGCTGTGTGGGATGAGGTTTGCGGCAGTGTAGGAGGGATCAGAGGCAGTGTGGAAGGGGTCTTGGGCAGTGTGTGAGGTGTCTGAGGCAGTGTGGGAGGGGGTCTGAGGCTATGTGGGAGGGGGTCTGAGGCAGTGTGGGAGGGGGTCTGAGGCCGTATCTGGAAGGAGGACAGAGGCAATGTGGGAGGGGGTCTGAGACAGCGTATGTGGGATGGGGGTCTGAGGCACTGTGGGAGGGCTCTGAAGCAGTGTCGGAGGTGTCTGAGGCAATGTGGGATGAGGTTTGCGGCAGTGTAGGAGGGATCAGAGGCAGTGTGTGAGGGGTCTGAGGCACTATTGAAGGGCCTGAGGCAGTTTGGGAGGGGTTTGGGGCAGTGTGGGAAGGGTCTGAGGCAGTGTGGTGGGTTCTGTGGCACTGTGGGAGGGCCCTGAGGCAGTATAGGAGGGGGCTGAGGCAGAGTGGGAGGCAGTCTGAGGCAGTATGGGTAGGGCCTGAGGCAGTGTGGAAGGGTCTGAGGCAGTGTGGGAGGGGTCTGAGGCAGTGTGGGAGGGGTCTGAGGCAGTGTGGGAGGGGTGTGAGGCAGTGTGGGAGGAGTGTGAGGCAATGTGGGAGGGGCCTGAGTCCGTGTGGGAGGGTGTCTGACGCAGTTTGGGAGGGGTCTGAGGCAGTGTGGAGCAGTCCAAGGCATCGTGGGAGGGCTCTGAGGCAGTGATTGTGGGAGGGGGTCTGAGGCAGAGTGTGATGTTTCTGAGGCTGTGTGGGAATGGGTATGAGGCAGAGAGAGGGGCCTGAGGCAGTATGTGTGTGGGAGGTGTTCTAAGGCATCGTGGGAGGGCTCTGAGGCAGTGATTGTGGGAGGGGGTCTGAGGCAGAGTGTGATGTTTCTGAGGCTGTGTGGGAATGGGTATGAGGCAGAGAGAGGGGCCTGAGGCAGTATGTGTGTGGGAGGTGTTCTAAGGCATTGTGGGAGGGGACTGAGGCATTGTGGGAGGGGATTGAGGCAGAGTGGGAGTGGTTGTAAGGCAGTGTGAGAGGGAATCTGATGCGGAGTGGGAAGTGTCGGAGGCAGAGAGAGGTGTCGGAGGCAGAGAGAGGTGTCTGAGGCAGTGAGAGCGGTCTGTGGGAGGGGCTTTGAGGCAGTCTAGGAGGCGGCTGAGGCAGTGGGGAGATGTGCGAGGCAGTGTGGGCGGGGATCTGCGGCAGTGTGGGAGGGGGTCTGAGGCAGTGAGGTGGGGATCTGAGGCAGTGTGGGAGGGGCTTTGAGGCAGTCTAGGAGGGGGCTGAAGCAGTGGGGAGAAGTGCGAGGCAGTGTGGGCGGGGATCTGTGGCAGTGTGGGAGGGGTTCTGAGGCAGAGTGGGAGGAGGTCGGAAGCAATGTGGGAGGAGGTATGAAGCAGTGTGTGTGGGGTCTGAGGCACTGTGGGAGGGGCCTGAGGCCTTGTGGGAGGGGTCTGCGGCAGTGAGGTAGGGGGTCTGAGGCATTGTGGGAGGGGTTCTAAGGAAGTGTAGGAGGGATCAGAGGCAGTGTGGAAGGGGTCTTAGGCAGTGTGTGAGGGGTCTGAGGCAGTGTGGGAGGCAGTCTGAGGCAGTATGTGTGGGGCCTGAGGCAGTGTGGAAGGGTCTGAGGCAGTGTGGTGTGAGTTTGAGGCAGTGAGGGAGGGGGATTGAGGCAGCATGGGAGGGGGACTGAGGCGGTGTGGGAGGGGCCTGAGACAGAGTGGGAGGAGTCTGAGACAGAGTAGGAGGAGTCTGAGACAGAGTGGGTGGAGTCTGAGGCAGTGTGGGAGGAGTCTGAGGCAGTGTGGGAGGAGTCTGAGGCAGTGTGGAGGGGTGTGAGGCAGAGTGGGTGGTGTCTGAGGCAGTGTGGGAGGAGTCTGAGGCAGTGTGGAGGGGTGTGAGGCAGTGTGGAGGGGTATGAGTCAGTATGGGAGGGGTCTGAGTCCGTGTGGGAGGGTGTCTGACGCAGTTTGGGAGGGGTCTGAGGCAGTGTGGAGGTGTCCGAGGCATTGTGGGAGGCGTCTGAGGCAGTGCTTGTGGGAGGGGACTGAGGCAGAGTGTGATGTTTCTGAGGCTGTGTGGGATGGGGTCTGAGGCAGAGAGAGGGGCCTGAGGCAGTATATGTGTGGGAGGGGTTCTAAGGCAGTGTGGGAGGGGACTGAGGCATTGTGGGAGGGGATTGAGGCAGGGTGGGAGTGGGTGTAAGGCAGTGTGAGAGGGAATCTGATGCGGAGTGGGAGGGGTCTGAAGCAGAGAGAGGAGTCTGAAGCAGTGTGGGATAGGTCTGAGGCAGTGTGGGAGGAGTGTAAGGCAGTGTGGGAGGGGCTTTGAGGCAATCTAGGAGGGGGCTGAGGCAGTGGGGAGAAGTGCGAGGCAGTGTGGGAGGGAATCTGCGGCAGTGTGGGAGGGGGTCTGAGGCAGTGAGAGGGGGATCTGAGGCAGTGTGGGAGGTTGTCTGAGGCAATGTGGGAGGGGTGTAAGGCAGTGTGGGAGGGGCTTTGAGGCAGTCTAGGAGGGGGCTGAGGCAGTGGGGAGAGATGCGAGGCTGTGTGGGCGGGGATCTGCGGCAGTCTGGGAGGGGGTGTGAGGCAGTCAGGGGGGATCTCAGGCAGTGTGGGAGGGTGTCTGAGGCAGTGCGTGAGGGGCCTGAGTCAGTGTGGGTGGGGTCTGAGGTAGTGTGGGAGGGGTCTGAGGCAGCATGGGAGGGGTCTGAGGCAGTGTGGGAGGGGTCTGAGGCAGTGAGGGGGGCATCTCAGGCAGTGTAAAAGGGTGTCTGAGGCAGTGTGAAAGGGTGTCTGAGGCACTGCGTGAGGGGCCTGAGTCAGTGTGGGTGGGGTCTGAGGCAGCATGGGAGGGGTCTGAGGCAGGTGTGGGAGAGGTCTGAGGCAGCACCTGAGGGGCCTGAGACAGAGTGGGAGGGGTCTGAGGCAGAGAGAGGGGTCTGATGCAGATAGAGGGGTCTGAGGCAGTGTGAGAGGGGGTCTGAGGCAGTGCGTGAAGGGTCTGAGGCAGAGAGGGAGGGGGTCTGAGGCAGTGTGTGGAGGCTGGTCTCAGGCAGTGTGGGAGGGGTTCTCAGGTAGTGCGGGAGGGGGTCTGAGGCAGTGTGGGTGGAGTAATGAGGCAATGTTGGAGGGAGTCTGAGGCACTGCGGGAGGGGCCTGAATCTGTGAGGGAGGGGTCTAAGGCAGTGTTGGAGGAGCCTGAGGCAGTGTGGAGGGTTCTGAGGCAGATTGGGAGGGGGCCTGAGACAGAGTGGGAGGGGGTCTCAGGCAGTGTGGGAGGGGGTCTGAGGCAATGTGGGAGGATCCTGAAGCCATGTGGGAGGGGCCTGAGGCAGTGTGGGAGGGGCCTGAGGCAGTGTGGGGACATCTGAGGCAGAGTGGGAGGGTGTCTCTGGCAGAGTGGGAGGGGCCTGAAGCAGTGTGGATGGGTCAGAGGCAGTGTGGGAGGGGGTCTTTGGCAGTGTGAGAGCGGCTCGGACGCAGTGAAGGAGGGGGTTTGGGGAGTGTGGGAGGGGGTCTGAAGCAGAGTGGGAGGGGGTCTGAGGCAGTATCTGTGGGAGGGGGTCAGAGGCAGTGTGGGAATGGGTCTGAGGTTGAGTGGGAGGGGTCCTGGGCAGTGTGGGAGGGGTCTGAGGCAGTGTTGGAGGGGTCTGGGGCAATGTTGGAAGGGTCTGGGGCAATGTTGGAGGGTTCTGAGGCAGACTGGGAGGGATCTGAGGCAGTATGGGAGGGGTCTGAGTCAGTGTGGGAGGGGTCTGAGGCAGTGTGGAAAGGTCTGAGGCACTGTGGGTGGGGCCTGAGGCAGTATGGAAGGGGTCTGAGTGAGGGTGGAAGGGGGTCTGAGGCAGTGTGGAAGGGTCTGAGGCAGTGTGGAAGGGTCTGAGGCAGTGTGGGTGGGTTTCTGAGGCAGAGAGGGAGGGGCCTGAGGCAGTGTAGATGGCTCTGACGCAGTGTCGAGGGGTCTGAGGCAGAGTGGGAGGGGGCCCTGAGGCAGAGTGGCAGGGGGTCTCAGGTAGTGTGGGAGGGTGTATGAGGCAATGTGTGAGGATCCTGAAAGAGGGTGGGAGGGGCCTGAGGCAGTATGGGAGGATCCTGAGGCAGTGTGGAGGGTTCTGAGGCAGAGTGGGAGGGGCCTGAAGCATTGTGGATGGGTTAGAGGCTGTGTGGGAGGGGGTCTGATGCAGTGTGGGAGGGGGTCTGATGCAGTGTGGGAGGGGCCTAAGCAGTGTGGGGGGGGGGTCTGAGGATGAGTGGGAGGGCATCTGAGGCACTATGCAAGGGGGTCTGAGGCAGTGTAGGTGGGGTCTGAGCCAGTGTGGGAGGGACCTAAGGCAGCGTGGGAATGGGTCTAAGGCAGTGTGGGAGGGGGTCTGAGGCAGTGTGGAGGGGTCTGAGGCAGAGTGGGATGGGTCCTGAGGCAGTGTGAGGGGCAGGGGGTCTGGGGCATTGCGGGAGGAGGTCTGAGGCAGAGCAGTAAAGGTTTTGTGGCAGCGTGGAAGGGGTCTGAGGCAGTGTAGGAGGGGTCAGAGGCAGAGTGGGAGGGGTCAGAGGACGAGAGAGTGGTCTCAGACAGTATAGGAAGGTTCTGAGGCAGTGTGGGAGGGATCTGAGGCAGTGTGGGAGGGGATCTGAGGCAGTGTGGGAGGGGTCTGTGGCTGTGTGGGAGGGGTCTCAGACAGTGTGGGTGGGATCTGGGGCAGTGTGGGAGTGTTCTACGGCATTGTGGGAGGAATCTGAGGCAATACGGGAGGGATCTGAGGCAGAGTGGGAGGGATATGATGCTGTGTGGGAGGGGTCTGAGGCAATGTGGGGACATCTGAGGCAGAGTGGGAGGGTGTCTCTGGCAGAGTGGGACGGGCCTGAAGCAGTGTGGATGGGTCAGAGGCAGTGTGGGAGGGGGTCTTTGGCAGTGTGAGAGCGGCTCGGACGCAGTGAAGGAGGGGGTTTGGGGAGTGTGGGAGGGGGTCTGAAACAGAGTGGGAGGGGGTCTGAGGCAGTATCTGTGGGAGGGGGTCAGAGGCAGTGTGGGAATGGGTCTGAGGCAGAGTGGGAGGGGTCCTGGGCAGTGTGGGAGGGGTCTGAGGCAGTATGGAAGGGGTCTGAGTGAGGGTGGAAGGGGGTCTGAGGCAGTGTGGAAGGGTCTGAGGCAGTGTGGAAGGGTCTGAGGCAGTGTGGGTGGGTTTCTGAGGCAGAGAGGGAGGGGCCTGAGGCAGTGTAGATGGCTCTGACGCAGTGTCGAGGGGTCTGAGGCAGAGTGGGAGGGGGCCCTGAGGCAGAGTGGCAGGGGGTCTCAGGCAGTGTGGGAGGGTGTATGAGGCAATGTGTGAGGATCCTGAAAGAGGGTGGGAGGGGCCTGAGGCAGTGTGGGAGGATCCTGAGGCAGTGTGGAGGGTTCTGAGGCAGAGTGGGAGGGGCCTGAAGCATTGTGGATGGGTTAGAGGCTGTGTGGGAGGGGGTCTGATGCAGTGTGGGAGGGGCCTAAGCAGTGTGGGGGGGGGGGGTCTGAGGATGAGTGGGAGGGCATCTGAGGCACTATGCAAGGGGGTCTGAGGCAGTGTAGGTGGGGTCTGAGCCAGTGTGGGAGGGACCTAAGGCAGCGTGGGAATGGGTCTAAGGCAGTGTGGGAGGGTGTCTGAGGCAGTGTGGAGGGGTCTGAGGCAGAGTGGGATGGGTCCTGAGGCAGTGTGAGGGGCAGGGGGTCTGGGGCATTGCGGGAGGAGGTCTGAGGCAGAGCAGTAAAGGTTTTGTGGCAGCGTGGAAGGGGTCTGAGGCAGTGTAAGAGGGGTCAGAGGCAGAGTGGGAGGGGTCAGAGGACGAGAGAGTGGTCTCAGACAGTATAGGAAGGTTCTGAGGCAGTGTGGGAGGGATCTGAGGCAGTGTGGGAGGGGATCTGAGGCAGCGTGGGAGGGATCTGAGGCAGTGTGGGAGGGGGTCTGAGGCAGCGTAGGAGGGGCCAGAGGCATTGTGGCAGGGTTCTGAGGCACTATGGGAGGAGCCTGAGGCAGTGTGGGAGGGGTCTGTGGCTGTGTGGGAGGGGTCTCAGACAGTGTGGGTGGGATCTGGGGCAGTGTGGGAGTGTTCTACGGCATTGTGGGAGGAATCTGAGGCAGTACGGGAGGGATCTGAGGCAGAGTGGGAGGGATATGATGCTGTGTGGGAGGGGTCTGAGGCAGTGTGGATGCGAGTGAGGCACTGCGGGAGGGGTCTGAGGCATTGTGGGAGGGTTCTGAGGAATTGTGGGAGTGGTCTGAGGCAGTGTGGGAGGGTTCTGATGCAGTGCAGGAGGGGTCTGATCAGAGAGAGGAGTCTAAGGCAATGAGGGAGGGGTCTGAGTCAGAGTATTTGGGATGTGAGGCAGTGCGGGAGGGTGTCTGAGGCAGAGAGAGGGGTCTGAGGCAGTGTCGGAGGGGTCTGAGGCAGTGTTGGAGGAGTCTGAGGCAGTGTCGGAGGGTTCAGAGGCAGAGTGGGAGGGGTCAGAGGCAGTGAGGTGGGATCTGAGGCAGTGTGGGAGCAGATCTCAGGCTTTGTGGGAGGAGGCTGAGGAAATGTGGGTTGTGGTCTAAGGCAGTGTGGGAGGGGCTCTGAGGCAGTGTGAAGGGGTCTGAGGCAGTGTGGGAGCAGGTCTGAGGCAATGTGGAGGGGTCTGAGGCAGTGTGGGAGGGGGTCAGAGGCAGTGTGGGAGGGGCCTGAGGCAGTGTGGGAGGTGTCTGGGGCAGTGAGGGAGGGGTCTGAAGCTGTGTGGGTGGGACCTGAGGCAATAGGGAGGGGTCTGAGGCTGTAAGGGAACAGTCTGAGGCAGAGTGCGAGGGGGTCTGAGGTAGTGTTGGAGGGGTCTGAGTTAGTGGGAGGGTCTTAGGCTCTGCTGGAGGGGCGTGATGTAATGTGGGAGGGGGTCTGAGGCAGTCTGGGAGGGGGTCAGAGGAAGTGTGGGAGGCGGTCTGAGGCAGTGTGGGAGGAGGTCAGAGGCAGTGTGGGAGGTGGTCAGAGGCAGTGTGGGAGGTGGTCAGAGGCAGAGTGGGAGGGGGTCAGAGGCAGTGTGGGAGGGGTCTGAGGCAGTGTGGGAGGTGTCTGGGGCAGTGCCTGAGGTGCCTGAGGCTGAGTGGAAGTGGATCGGAGGCACTGTGGGAGGGGCCGGAGGCAGTGTGGGAGTGGTCTGAAGCAGTGTGGGAGGGACCTGAGTCAGCATGGGAGAGGTCTATGTCAGTGTGGGAGGGGTTGGAAGCATTGTGGGAGGGTTCTTAGGACGTCAGGGAGTGGTTTGAGGCAGTGTGGATGCATCTGAGGCACTGCAGGGGGGTCTGAGGCTGTGAGGGAGGGGCCTGGGCATCATGGCAGGGGTCAGAGGCAGTGAGGATGTGGTCTGAGCCTCTGTTGGAGCGGATCTGAGGCAGTGTGGGAGGGGGTCTGAGGCCGTGTGGGAGCTGGTCTCAGGCAGTGTGGGAGGGGCTCTCAGGCAGTGCGAGGGGTATGTCAGGTAGTGAGGGAGGGACTATGAGGCAGTGCGGGGGGTGTCTCAGGTAGTGCGGGAGGGGGTCGGAGGTAGTGTGGGCGAGCGTATGCGGCAATGTGGGAGGGAGCCTGAGGAACTGCCTGAAGCAGTGTGGGAGGGGTCTGAGACAGTGTGGGAGGAGCCTGAGGCAGTGTGGAGTGTTCTGAGGCAGCGAGGGAGGGGGTCTATGGCAGAGTGGGAGGGGCCTGAAGAAGTGTGGATGGGTCTGAGGCAGCGCGGGTGGGGTCTGAGGCAGTGCGGGAGGGGTCTGAGGCAGAGAGGGAGGTGGTCTGAGAGGGGTCTGAGGCAGGGAGGGAGGGGGTCTGAGGCCGTGTGGGAAATGGTCTCAGGAAGTGTGGGGGGGGTTCTCAGGCAGTGTGGGAAATGGTCTCAGGTAGTGCGGGAGGGGGTCTGCGGCAGTGTGGGGGGTGTCTCAGGTAGTGGGAGGATGTCTGAAGCAGTGAGGGTGGAAATCTCAGGCAGTGTGGGAGGGCATATGAGGCAATGTGGGAGGGAGCCTGAGGGACTGCGGGAGGGGCCTGAAGCAGTATGGGAGGAGCCTGAAGCAGTGTGAGAGGGGTCTGAGGCAGTGTTGGAGGAGCCTGAGGCAGTGTGGGAGGGGGTCTTTGGTAGTGTGGGAATTCGTCTGAGGCAGAGTGGTAGGGGTCTGAGGCAGTGTGGGTGGGGCCTGAGGCTGTGTGGGCGGGGGTCCAAGGCATTGTGGGAGTGGTTCTAAGGCACTGTGGGAAGGGGTCTAAGGCAGTGTGGAGGGGTCTGAGGCAGAATGGGAGGGGTCTGAGTTAGAGTGGGAGGGGATCTGAGGTAGTATGTGAGGGATCTCAGGCAGTGTGGAAGGGGTCTGAGGCAGAGTGTTTGGGAGGGGGTCTGAGGCAGTGTGGAGGGGTCTGAGGCAGAGTGGGAGTGGTTCTGAGGTGGCATGGGAGGGGTCTGAGGAAGTGTGGGAGAGGTCTGATGTTCTGCAGGAGCGGCCTAAGGCAATGTGAGAGGTGTTCTGCGGCAGTGTGGGAGGTGCCAAAGGCAGTATGGATGTGTCTGAGGCAGTGTGGATGCGGGTCTAAGGCAGTTTTTGAGGGGGTTTCAGGCAGTGTGGGAGGGGTCTGAGGAAGTGTGGGAGAGGTGTGACGTTCTGCAGGAGGGGTCTGAGGCTGTGTGGAGGGGTCTGAGGCAGTGTGGGAGGGGTCTGAGGAAGTGTGGGAGAGGTCTGATGTTCTGCGGGAGGGGCCTGAGGCATTGTGGGAGGGGGTCTGAGGCAGTACATGTGGGAGAGGGTCTGAGGCAGCGAGGACAGGTCTGAGGCAGTATGTCAGTGTTCCTGACGCAGTGCTGGGGGGGGGCCTGAGGCAGTGTGGGAAGGGGTCTGAGGCCTTGTCGGAGGGGTCTGAGGCGGAGTGGGAGGCGTCTGAGGCAGCGAGAGGGGTCTGAGGTAGTGCGGGAAGGGTCTGAGGCAGCGTGGAAGGTGGTCTGAGGCAGTGTGCGAGAGTGTCTCAGGCAGTGTGGGACGGCGTCTCAGGCAGTGCAGGTGGGTGTCTCAAGCAGTGCTGGAGGGGGTCGGAGGCAGTGTGGGAGTGGGTCTGAGGCAGTGTGGGAGGGAGTCTGAGACACTGCAGGACAGGCCTGAGGCAGTGCGGGAGGGGCCTGAGGCAGCGTGTGAGGAGCCTGAGACTGTGGAGGGGTCTGAGGCCATGGGAGGGGCCCTGAGGCAGAGTGGGAGGGGGTCTCAGGCAGTGTGGGTGTGTCTCAGGCAGTGCTGGAGGGGGTCGGGGGCAGTGTGGTAGTTGGTCTGAGGCAATGTGGGAGGAGCCTGAGACAGCGTGGAGGGGTCTGAGGCAGAGTGGGAGGGGCCTGAAGCATTGTGGATGGGTCTGAGGCTGTGTGGGAGGGGGTCTGAGGCATTGTGGGAGAGCATCTGAGGCACTATGCGAGGGGGTCTGAGGCAGTGTGGGAGGGACCTAAGGCATTGTGGGATGGGTACTAAGGGAGAGTGGGAAGGGGTCTAAGGCAGTGGGGGATGGGGTCTCAGGCAGTGTGGGAGGGGGTCTGAGGCCATGTGGAGGGATCTGAGGCAGAGTGGGACGGGTCCTGAGGCAGTGTGTGGGGTAGGGGGTCTGGGGCATTGCGGGAGGGGGTCTGAGGCAGTGCAGGAAAGGTTTTGTGGCAGTGTGGAAGGGGTCTGAGGCAGTGCAGTAGGGGTCTGATGCAGAGTGGGAGGGGCCTGAGGAAGTGTGGGAGGCGCTCTTAGGCAGTGTAGGATGGGCTCTGAGGCAGTGTGGGAGGGGGTTTGAAACAGTGTAGGAGGGGTCTGAGACAGTGTGGGAGGGGTCTGAGGCAGGGCGGGAAGGGTCTGAGGCAGAGGGACAGGTCTGAGGCAGCGAGCAAGGGGCCTGAGTCATATGGGAGCGGTCTGAGGCAGTGAGGAACGGGTCTGAGTCAGAGTGAGAGGGTTCTGAGGCAGTGCGGGATTTGGTCTGAGGCAGAGAGTGGGGTCTGATGAAGAGTGGGAGGTGTCTGAGGCAGTGTGTGTGGGAGCGGTCTTAGTCAGAGTGGGAGGGTTCTGAGGCAGTGCGGGAGGGGGTCTGAGGCAGAGAGAGGGGTCTGATGCTGAGTGGGAGGTGTCTGAGGTTGTGTGGGAGGGTTCTGAGGCAGAGAGAGGGGTCTGTGGCAGAGAGGGAGGAGGTCTAAGGCAGTGTGTGTGTGGGAGGGGGTCTGTGGCAGTGTGGGAGGGGTCTGAGGCTGTGGGGGAGGGGTCTGAGGCAGAGAGAGAGGTCTGAGGCAGTGAGGGAGGGTTCTGAGTCAGAGTGGCAGGGGTCTGAGGCAGAGTGGGAGGGGGTCTGAGTCAGTGTGAGAGGGGGCCTGAGGCAATGTGGGAGGGGGCTGAGACAATGTAGGAAGGGTCTGAAGCAGTGTGGGAGGGCTCTGAGGCAGTGTTGGAGGTGGTCTGAGGCAGTGTGGGAGGGGGTCAGATGTAGTGTGGGAGGGGGTCTGAGGCAGTGTTGGAGGGTGCCTGAGTCAGGGTGTGTGGGAGGGGGTGTGAAGCTGTGTGGGAGTGGCCTGAGGAAGTGTGGGTTGTGGTCTAAGGCAGTGTGGGAGGGGCTCTGAGGCAGTGTGAAGGGGTCTGAGGTAGTGTGGAGAGGTCTGAGGCAAAGTGGAGGGGTCTGAGGCAGTGTGGGAGGGGGCCTGAGGCAGTGTGGGAGGGGCCTGAGGCAGTGTGGGAGGTGCCTGGGGCAGTGTGGGAGGGACCTGAGGCAGTGTGGGATGGGTCTGAGGCTGTGAGGGAGTGGTCTGAGGCAGTGTGTGATAGGTCTGAGGCTGTGAGGGAAGGGTCTGAGGCAGTGTGGAGGCACCTGAGGCAATGCGGGGGGGTCTGAGGCTCCATGGGAATGGTCTGAGGCAGTGTGTGAACGGGTCTGATGTAGTGTGGTAGGGGCCTGAGGCAGTATGGGAGAGTTCTG
Source organism: Carcharodon carcharias (assembly GCF_017639515.1). Classification (NCBI taxonomy): domain Eukaryota; kingdom Metazoa; phylum Chordata; class Chondrichthyes; order Lamniformes; family Lamnidae; genus Carcharodon; species Carcharodon carcharias. Next base: position 118,559,500 of record NC_054470.1, on the reverse strand, counting down.
AGGCAGTGTGGGATGTGTCTGAGGCAGCGTGGGATGGATGTGAGGGAGAGTGGGAGGGGTATGAGGCAGTGAGGGCGGCGGTCTGAGGCAGTGTGAGAGCGGATCTGAGGCTGTGTGGGAGGGACCTGAGGCAGTGTGGGATGTGTCTGAGGCAGCGTGGGAAGGGTCTGAGGCAGTGAGAGAGCAGATCTGAGGCTGTGTGGGAGGGGTGTCTGATGCAGTCTGGTAGGGGTCTGAGGCAGTGTGGGTGGGAGGGGCTCTGAGGCAGTGCAGGAGGGGGTCTGAGTCAGTGTGGGAGGTGGTCTGAGGCACTGCATGAGGGGCCTTTGTCAGTGTGGGTGGGGTCTGAGGCAGAGTAGGAGGGGCTCTGAGGCAGAGTGGGAGGGGGTCTGAGGCAGTGTGGGATTGTGTCTGTGGCAGTGTGGAAGGGAGTCTGAGGCACTGCGTGAGGGCCTTTGTCAGTGTGGGTGGGGTCTGAGACAGAGTGGGAGGGGATCTGAGGCAGTGTGAAGGGGTCTGAGGTAGTGTGGAGAGGTCTGAGGCAATGTGGAGGGGTCTGAGGCAGTGTGGGAGGGGGCCTGAAGCAGTGTGAGAGGGGGTCTGAGGGGGAGTGGGAGGGGTCTGAGGCAGAGAGAGGGGCCTGAAGCAGTGTGGGAGGGGCCTAAGGCAGTTTGGGAGCGGGTCTGAGGCAGAGAAGGAGGGGTTCTGAGGAGTGTGGGAGGGTGTCTTTGGCAGAGTGGGAGGGGGTCTGAGGCAGTATCTACGGGAGGGGGGTCAGAGGCAATGTGGGAGAGGGTCTGAGGCAGTGTGGGAGGGGGGTCTGATGTAGTATCTGTGGGAGGGCGTCAGAGGCAATGTGGGTGGGGTCTGAGACAGTGTGCGGGAGGGGGTCTGAGGCAGTGTGGGCGGGGGTCCGAGGCATTGTGGGAGGGGTTCTAAGGCAGTGTGGGATGGGGTCTAAGGCAGTGTGGGATGGTGTCTAAGGCACCGTGGAGGGGTCTGAGGCAGAATGGGACAGGGACTGAGGCAGTGTGTGGGGCAGGGTGTCTGAGGAAGTGCGGAAGGGGTTTTGAGGCAGTGTGGGAGGGGTCTGAGGCAGTGTAGGAGTCGTCAGAGGCAGAGAGAGGGTTCAGAGGAAGAGAGAGTGGTCTCAGACAGTGTAGGAGGGTTCGGAGGCAGTGTGGGAGGGGGTCTGAGGCAGTGTAGGAGTGGTCAGATGCATTATGGCAGGGAGTCTGAGGTACTATAGGAGGGGTCTGAGGCAGTGTGGGAGGGGTCTGAGGCAGTGTAGGAGTCGTCAGAGGCAGAGAGAGGGTTCAGAGGAAGAGAGAGTGGTCTCAGACAGTGTAGGAGGGTTCGGAGGCAGTGTGGGAGGCGTCTGAGGAAGTTTGGGAGAGGTCTGAGGTTTTGTGGGAGGGGCCTGAGTCAGTATGGGAGGAGTCTGAGGCAGTGTGGGAGGAATCTGAGGCAGTGTGGGAGTGTTCTACGGCATTGTGGGAGGAATCTGAGGCAGTATGGGAGGGGTCTGAGGCAGAGTGGGAGGGATATGAGGCTGTGTGGGAGGGTTCTGAGGCAGTGTGGATGCGAGTGAGGCACTGCGGGAGGGGTCTGAGGCAGTGTGGGAGGCGTTTTGAGGCCATTGTGGGAGTAGACTGAGGCAGTGTGGGAGGGTTCTGATGCAGTGAGCGAGGTTTCTGAGGCAGAGTGGGATGGCGCTGAGTCAGTGTGGGAGCAGAGCTCATGCTGTGTGGGAGGAGGCTGAGGAAATGTGGGTTGTGTTCTAAGGCAGTGTGGAAGGGGTCTTGAGGCAGTGTGAAGCGGTCTGATGTGGAGTGGGAGGGGTCTGAGGCAATGTGTAAGGGGTCTGAGGCAGTGTGGGATGGGATCTAAGGCAGTGTGGAGGGGTCTGAGGCAGTACGGGAGTGGTCTGATCAGAGAGAGGAGTCTAAGGCAATGAGGGTGGGGTCTGAGGCAGAGAGAGGGGTCTTAGTCAGAGTGGAAGGGATTTGAGGCAGTGTGGAGGCATCTGAGGCACTGCGGGGGGGGGTCTGAGGCTGTCTGGGAGGTGCCTGAGGCAGTGTGGAAGGGGTCTGAGGCAGTGTGGGAGGGGTCTGAGGCAGTGTGGGAGGGGTCTGAGGCAGTCGGAGGGGTCTGAGGCAGAGTGGGAGGGGTCAGAGGCAGTGAGGTGGGATCTGAGGCAGTGTGGGAGCAGATCTCAGGCTGTGTGGGAGGAGGCTGAGGAAATGTGGGTTGTGGTCTAAGGCAGTGTGGGAGCAGGTCCGAGGCAATGTGGAGGGTTCTGAGGTAGTGTGGCAGGGGGTCTGAGGCAGTGTGGGAGGGGGACTGGGGCAGTGTGTGTGGAAGTCGGTCTGAGGCAGTGTGGGAGTGGCCTGAGGAAGTGTGGGTTGTGGTCTAAGGCAGTGTGGGAGGGGCTCTGAGGCAGTGTGAAGGGGTCTGAGGTAGTGTGGAGAGGTCTGAGGCAAAGTGGAGGGGTCTGAGGCAGTGTGGGAGGGGGCCTGAGGCAGTGTGGGAGGGGCCTGAGGCAGTGTGGGAGGTGCCTGGGGCAGTGTGGGAGGGACCTGAGGCAGTGTGGGATGGGTCTGAGGCTGTGAGGGAGTGGTCTGAGGCAGTGTGTGATAGGTCTGAGGCTGTGAGGGAAGGGTCTGAGGCAGTGTGGAGGCACCTGAGGCAATGCGGGGGGGTCTGAGGCTCCATGGGAATGGTCTGAGGCAGTGTGTGAACGGGTCTGATGTAGTGTGGTAGGGGCCTGAGGCAGTATGGGAGAGTTCTGAGGCAGTGTGGGATGTGTCTGAGGCAGCGTGGGATGGATGTGAGGGAGAGTGGGAGGGGTATGAGGCAGTGAGGGCGGCGGTCTGAGGCAGTGTGAGAGCGGATCTGAGGCTGTGTGGGAGGGACCTGAGGCAGTGTGGGATGTGTCTGAGGCAGTGTGGGATGTGTCTGAGGCAGCGTGGGAAGGGTCTGAGGCAGTGTGAGAGCAGATCTGAGGCTGTGTGGGAGGGGTGTCTGATGCAGTCTGGTAGGGGTCTGAGGCAGTGTGGGTGGGAGGGGCTCTGAGGCAGTGCAGGAGGGGGTCTGAGTCAGTGTGGGAGGTGGTCTGAGGCACTGCATGAGGGGCCTTTGTCAGTGTGGGTGGGGTCTGAGGCAGAGTAGGAGGGGCTCTGAGGCAGAGTGGGAGGGGGTCTGAGGCAGTGTGGGATTGTGTCTGTGGCAGTGTGGAAGGGAGTCTGAGGCACTGCGTGAGGGGCCTTTGTCAGTGTGGGTGGGGTCTGAGACAGAGTGGGAGGGGATCTGAGGCAGTGTGAAGGGGTCTGAGGTAGTGTGGAGAGGTCTGAGGCAATGTGGAGGGGTCTGAGGCAGTGTGGGAGGGGGCCTGAAGCAGTGTGAGAGGGGGTCTGTGGGGGAGTGGGAGGGGTCTGAGGCAGAGAGAGGGGCCTGAAGCAGTGTGGGAGGGGCCTAAGGCAGTTTGGGAGCGGGTCTGAGGCAGAGAAGGAGGGGTTCTGAGGAGTGTGGGAGGGTGTCTTTGGCAGAGTGGGAGGGGGTCTGAGGCAGTATCTACGGGAGGGGGGGTCAGAGGCAATGTGGGAGAGGGTCTGAGGCAGTGTGGGAGGGGGGTCTGATGTAGTATCTGTGGGAGGGCGTCAGAGGCAATGTGGGTGGGGTCTGAGACAGTGTGCGGGAGGGGGTCTGAGGCAGTGTGGGCGGGGGTCCGAGGCATTGTGGGAGGGGTTCTAAGGCAGTGTGGGATGGGGTCTAAGGCAGTGTGGGATGGTGTCTAAGGCACCGTGGAGGGGTCTGAGGCAGAATGGGACAGGGACTGAGGCAGTGTGTGGGGCAGGGTGTCTGAGGAAGTGCGGAAGGGGTTTTGAGGCAGTGTGGGAGGGGTCTGAGGCAGTGTAGGAGTCGTCAGAGGCAGAGAGAGGGTTCAGAGGAAGAGAGAGTGGTCTCAGACAGTGTAGGAGGGTTCGGAGGCAGTGTGGGAGGGGGTCTGAGGCAGTGTAGGAGTGGTCAGATGCATTATGGCAGGGAGTCTGAGGTACTATAGGAGGGGTCTGAGGCAGTGTGGGAGGGGTCTGAGGCAGTGTAGGAGTCGTCAGAGGCAGAGAGAGGGTTCAGAGGAAGAGAGAGTGGTCTCAGACAGTGTAGGAGGGTTCGGAGGCAGAGTGGGAGGCGTCTGAGGAAGTTTGGGAGAGGTCTGAGGTTTTGTGGGAGGGGCCTGAGTCAGTATGGGAGGAGTCTGAGGCAGTGTGGGAGGAATCTGAGGCAGTGTGGGAGTGTTCTACGGCATTGTGGGAGGAATCTGAGGCAGTATGGGAGGGGTCTGAGGCAGAGTGGGAGGGATATGAGGCTGTGTGGGAGGGGTCTGAGGCAGTGTGGATGCGAGTGAGGCACTGCGGGAGGGGTCTGAGGCAGTGTGGGAGGCGTTTTGAGGCCATTGTGGGAGTAGACTGAGGCAGTGTGGGAGGGTTCTGATGCAGTGAGCGAGGTTTCTGAGGCAGAGTGGGATGGCGCTGAGTCAGTGTGGGAGCAGAGCTCATGCTGTGTGGGAGGAGGCTGAGGAAATGTGGGTTGTGTTCTAAGGCAGTGTGGAAGGGGTCTTGAGGCAGTGTGTAGCGGTCTGATGTGGAGTGGGAGGGGTCTGAGGCAATGTGTAAGGGGTCTGAGGCAGTGTGGGATGGGATCTAAGGCAGTGTGGAGGGGTCTGAGGCAGTACGGGAGTGGTCTGATCAGAGAGAGGAGTCTAAGGCAATGAGGGTGGGGTCTGAGGCAGAGAGAGGGGTCTTAGTCAGAGTGGAAGGGATTTGAGGCAGTGTGGAGGCATCTGAGGCACTGCGGGGGGGGGGTCTGAGGCTGTCTGGGAGGTGCCTGAGGCAGTGTGGAAGGGGTCTGAGGCAGTGTGGGAGGGGTCTGAGGCAGTGTGGGAGGGGTCTGAGGCAGTCGGAGGGGTCTGAGGCAGAGTGGGAGGGGTCAGAGGCAGTGAGGTGGGATCTGAGGCAGTGTGGGAGCAGATCTCAGGCTGTGTGGGAGGAGGCTGAGGAAATGTGGGTTGTGGTCTAAGGCAGTGTGGGAGCAGGTCCGAGGCAATGTGGAGGGTTCTGAGGCAGTGTGGGAGGGGGACTGAGGCAGTGTGGGAGGGGGTCTGAGGTAGTGTGGCAGGGGGTCTGAGGCAGTGTGGGAGGGGGACTGGGGCAGTGTGTGTGGAAGTCGGTCTGAGGCAGTGTGGGAGGGGTCTGAGGCGGTGTGGGAGGGGGTCAGAGGCAGTGTGGGAGGGGTCTGAGGCAGTGTGTGTGGGAGGGGGTCTAAGAGTGTGGGAGGCAGTCTGAGGCAGCGTGGAGGGGTCTGAGGTATAGTGGGACTGGTTCTGAAGTAGTGTGTGTGGAAGGGGGTCTGAGGTAGTGAGTGAGAGGGTCTGAGGCAGTATGGGAGGGGGTCTGAGGCAGTGTTGGAGGGGTCTGAGGCAGTGTGGGAGGGGGTCTGAGACAGTGTGGGAGGGGGTCTGAGACAGTGTGGGAGGGGGTCTGAGACAGTGTGGGAGGGGTCTGAGGAATTGTGGAGGGATCTGGGGCAGTGTCTGAGGTGCCTGAAGCTGAGTGTGAGTGGATCTGAGGCACTGTGGGAGGGGCCGGAGGCAGTGTGGGAGGGGTCTGAAGCAGTGTGGGAGGGACCTGAGTCAGCATGGGAGAGGTCTGTGTCAGTGTGGGAGGGGTCTGAGGAATTGTGTGAGGGATCTTAGGACGTCAGGGAGTGGTTTGAGGCAGTGTGGATGCATCTGAGGCACTGCAGGGGGGTCTGAGGCTGTGAGGGAGGGGCCTGGGCATCATGGGAGGGGTCAGAGGCAGTGAGGATGTGGTCTGAGGCTGTGTGGGAGCGGATCTGAGACAGTGTGGGAGGGGGTCTGAGGCAGTGTGGGAGCAGCTCTGAGGCTGAGTGGGATGAGCCTGAGGCAGAGTTGTAGGGAGTCTGAAATATTGTGGGAGGGGTCTGAGACAGTGCTTGAGGGCTCTGAGGCAGTGAGGGACGGGTCTGAGTCAGAGTGAGAGGGGTCTGAGGCAGTGTGGGAGGGGGTCTGAGGCAGAATGGGAGGGGGTCTGAGGCAGGGTGGGAGCGGCCTGAGGGAGTGTGGGAGGGGCCTGAGGCAGTGTGGGATGGGGTCTAAGGCAGTGTGGGAGGGGTCTGAGGCAGAGTGGGAGGGGTTCTGAGGTAGTGTGTGTGGAAGGGGGTGTGAGGCTGTATGGGATGGGTCTGAGGCAGTGTGGGAGTGGTCTGAGGCAGCACGGAAGGGGTCTGAGGCAGCATGGAGGGGGTCAGAGGCAGTGTGTGTGGGAGTCGGTCTGAGGCAGTGCAGGAGTGGGTCTGAGGCAGAGTGGGAGGGGGTCTGAGGCAGTGTGTGTGGGAGTGGGTCTGAGGTAGTGTGGGAGGGGCCTGAGGTAGTGTGGGAGGGGCTTGAGGCAGTGTGGGAGGGGTCTGAGGCAGTGGGAGGGGCTCGGAGGTAGTGTGTGTGGCAGGGGGTCTGAGGTAGTGCGGGAATGGGTCTGAGGCAGTGCGGAAGGGGTCTGAGGCAGTCTGTGAGGGACCTGAGGCAGATTGGGAGCGGGTCTGAGGCACTATGCGAGGGGCTCTGAGGCAGAGTGGGAGGGGCTCTGAGGCAGAGTGGGATGGGCTCTGAGGCATTGTAGGATGGGCTCTGAGGAAGTGTGGGAGGGGGTCTGAAACAGTGTGGGAGGGGATCTGAAACAGTGTGGGAGGGGGTCTGAAATAGAGTGGGAGGGGTCTGAGGCAGAGTGGGAGGGGTCTGAGGCAGAGCGAGGGGTCTGAGGCAGTATAGGAGGGTCCTGAGTCAGAGTGAGAGGGTTCTGAGGCAGTGCAGGAGTGGGTCTGAGGCAGAGTGGGAAGTGTCTGAGGCAGTGTGTGTGGGAGGGGTCTTAGTCAGAGTGAGAGGGTTCTGAGGCAGTGTGGGAGGGGGTCTGAGGCAGAGCGAGGGGTCTGATGCTGAGTGGGAGGTATCTGAGGTTGTGTGGGAGGGGGTCTGAGGCAGTGTGGGCGGGGTCTGAGGCAGTGTGGGAGGGGTCTGAGGCAGTGTGGGAGGGGTCTGTGGCTGTGGGGGAGGGGTCTGAGGTAGAGAGAGATGTCTGAGGCAGTGAGGGAGGGTTCTGAGTCAGAGTGACAGGGGTCTGAGGCAGTGCGAGAGTGGGTCTGAGGCAGATTGGGACGTGTCTGATGCAGTCTGAGCAGTGTGGGTCAGGATCTGTGGCGGAATGGGAGGGGTGTGAGGCAGTGTTGGAGGGGGACTGAGGCGGAGTGGGAGGGGTCTGAGTCAGTGTGAGAGGGGGTCTGAGGCAATGAGGGAGGGGCCTGAAGCAGTGTGGGAGGGCTCTGATGGAGTGTGGAGATGTCTGAGGCAGAGTGGGAGGGGGTCTGAGGCAGAGTGGGAGGGGGTCAGAGGTAGTGTGGGAGGGGGTCTAAGGCAGTGTGGGAGGGGCCCTGAGGCAATGTGGGAGGGGGTCTGAAGCAGCGTGGGAGGGGGTCAGAAGTAGTGTGGGAGCGGGTCAGATGTAGTGTGGGAGGGGGTCTAAGGCAGTGTGGGAGGGGCTCTGAGGCAGTGTGGGAGGGGCTCTGAGGCAGTGTGGGAGGGGCTCTGAGGCAGTGTGGGAGGGGCTCTGAGGCGGTGTGGGAGGGGCTCAGAGGCAGTGTGGGAGGGGCTCTGAGGCGGTGTGGGAGGAGGTCAGAGGCAATGTGGGAGGAGGTCAGAGGCATGGTGGCAAGTGGTCTGAGGCAGTGTGGGAGGGGTCTGAGTCAGAGTGGGACGGGTTCTGAGGTAGTGTGTGAGGAATGTGGTCTGAGGCAGTGCGGGAGGGGTCTGAGGCAGTCTGTGAGGGACTTGAGGCAGATTGGGAGTGGGCCTGAGGCACTATGGGATGGTCCTGAGGCAGCGTGGGAGGGGTCTGGGGCAGTTTGGTAGGAGCCTGAGGCAGAGGGGGAGGGGCTCTGAGGCAGTGTAGGATGGGCTGTGAGGCAGATTGGGAGTGGGCCTGAGGCACTAAGGGATGGGCCTGAGGCAGCGTGGGAGGGGTCTGAGGCAGTTTGGTAGGAGCCTGAGGCAGAGGGGAAGGGGCTCTGGGGCAGTGTGGGAGGGGTTCTGAGGCAGTGTGGGAGGGGTCTAAGTCAGAGCAAGGGTTCTGAGGCAGTGAGGGAGGGTTGTGAGGCAGTGAGGGATGGGTCTGAGTCAGAGTGAGAGGGGTTTGAGGCAGTGTGGGAGTGGGTCTGAGGCACAGAGAGGGGTCTGATGCAGAGTGGGAAGTGTCTGAGGCTGTGTGGGAGGGTTCTGGGGCAGAGAGAGGGGTGTGAGGCAGTGAGGGAGGGTTCTGGGGCAGAGTGGGAGGGGGTATGAGGCAGTGTGGGAGGGAGTCAGAGGTAGTGTGGGAGGGGTCTGAGGCAGTGTGGGTGGGGTCTGAGGCAGAGTGGGAGGGGTTCTGATGCAATGTGGGAGGGTGTCTGAGGCAGTGTGGGAGGGGGTCTGAGGTAGTGTGGGAGGAGTCTGAGGCAGTGTGGGAGAGGTCTGAGGCAGTGCGAGAAGTCTGAGGCAGTGAGCGGCGCTACTGAGTCAGGGTGGAAGGGGTCTGAGGCAGTGCGGCAGGGGGTCTGAGGCAGAGTGGGAGGAGCCTGAGGCAGTGCGGAGGTGACTGAGGCAGTGTGGGAGGGGGTCTGAGGCAGTGTGAGAGGGTCCTGAGGCAGCTTGGGAGGCGTCTGAGGCAGTGTGGGAGGGGTGTGGGGCAGTTTGGGAGGAGCCTGAGGCAGAGTGGGGGGGGCTCTGGGGCAGTATAGGATGGGCTCTGAGGCAGTGTGGGAGGGGTCTGAGGTAATGTGGGAGGGGTCTGAGGCAGTGTGGAAGGGGTCTGAGGCAGAGCAAGGGGTTTGAGGCAGTGAGGGAGGGTTGTGAGACAGTGAGGGACGGGTCTGAGTCAGAGTGAGAGGGGTCTGAGTCAGAGTGAGAGGGGTCTGAGGCAATGTGGGAGTAGGTCGGAGGCAGAGAGAGGGGTCTGATGCAGATTGGGAGGTTTCTGAGGCAGTGTGGGAGGGTTCTGGGGCAGAGAGAGGAGTGTGAGGCAGTGAGGGAGGGTTCTGAGTCAGTGTGAGAGGGGGCCTGAGGCAATGTGGGAGGGGCCAGAAGCAGTGTGGGAGGGCTCTGAGGCAGTGTGGAGACGTCTGAGGCAGAGTGGGAGGCGCTCTGAGGCAGTGAGGGAGGGAGTCAGAGGTAGTGTGGAGGGGTCTGAGGCATTGTGGGGGGGGTCTGAGGCAGTGTGGGAGGGGTTCTGAGGCAGTGTGGGAGGGGGTATGAGGCAGTGTGGGAGGGGTTCTGAGGCAGCGTGGGAGGGTTCTGAGGCAGAGAGAGGGGTATGAGGCAGAGAGGGAGGGGGTCTGAGACACTGTGTGGGAGGGCGTCTGAGGCAGTGTGGGAGGGAGTCAGAGGTAATGTGGGAGGGGGTCTGATACTGCGTGGGAGGGGATCTGAGGCAGTGTGTGTGGGTGGGGGGTAGTCTGAGGCAGTATGGGAGAGGTCTGAGGCAGTGTGGGAGGGGTCTGAGGCAGTGTTGGAGGGGTCTGAGGCAGTGCGAGAAGTCTGAGGCAGTGAGCGGCGGTACTGAGTCAGAGTGGAAGGGGTCTGAGGCAGTGCGGCAGGGGGTCTGAGGCAGTGTGGGAGGGGCTCTGAGACAGTGTGAGAGGGTCCTGAGGCAGCATGGGAGGCGTCTGAGGCAGTGTGGGAGGGTTGTGGCGCAGTTTGGGAGGAGCCTGAGGCAGAGTGGGGGGGGCTCTGAGTCAGTATAGGATGGGCTCTGAGGCAGTGTGGGAGGGGTCTGAGGTAATGTGGGAGGGGTCTGAGGCAGAGCAAGGGGTCTGAGGCAGTGAGGGAGGGTCTGAGTCATATGGGAGTGGTCTGAGTCAGAGTGAGAGGGTTCTGAGGCAGTGCGGGAGTGGGTCTGAGGCAGAGAGAGGGGTCTGATGCTGAGTGGGAGGTTTCTGAGGCAGTGTGGGAGGGTTCTGGGGCAGAGAGAGGGGTCTGAGGCTGTGGGGGAGTGGTCTGAGTCAGAGTGGCAGGGGTCTGAGGCAGTGCGAGAGGGGGTCTGAGGCAGATTGGGAGGTGTCTGATGCAGTCTGAGAGGGGTTTGAAGCAGTGTGGGTCGCGATCTGTTGCGGAATGGGAGGGGGCTGAGGCAGTGTTGGAGGGGGACTGTGGCGGAGTGGGAGGGGGTCTGAGTCTGTGTGAGAGGGGGCCTGAGGCAATGTGGGAGGCGGCTGAGACAGTGTAGGAAGGGTCTGAGGCAACTTGGGAGGGGCCAGAATCAGTGTGGGAGGGCTCTGAGGCAGTGTGGCAAGGCTCTGAGGCAGTGTGGAGAGGTCTAAGGCAGAGTGGGAGGGGGTCTGAGGCAGTGTGGGAGGGAGTCAGAGGTAGTGTGGGAGGTGTCTGAGGCAGTGTGGGAGGGGTCTGAGGCAGTATGGGAGGGGTCTGAGGCAGTGTGGGAGGGGTATGAGGCAGTGTGGGAGGAGTCTGAGGCAGTGTGGGAGAGGTTCTGTGGCAGTGTGGGAGGGGTCTATCAGAGCAAGGACTCTGAGGCAGTGAGGGAGGGTTGTGAGGCAGTGAGGGATGGGTCTGATGCAGAGTGGGAGGTGTCTGAGGCTGTGTGGGAGGGTTCTGGGGCAGAGAGAGGGGTGTGAGGCAGTGAGGAAGGGTTCTGAGTCAGAGTGGGAGGGGGTCTGAGGCAGTGTGTGAGGGAGTCAGAGGTAGTGTGGGAGGGGTCAGATGTAGTGTGGGAGGGGTCTGAGGCAGTTCGGGAGGGGGTCTGATGCAATGTGGTAGGGGGTCTGATGCAGTGTGGGAGGGGGTCTGAGGCAGCGTGGAGGGGTCTGAGGCAGTGTGGGACGGTTTCTGACATAGTGTGTGTGGAAGGGGGTCTGAGGTAGTGCGGGAGGGACCAGAGGCAGTGTGGGAGGGGTCTGTGGCAGTGTGGGAGGGGTCTGAAGCAGTGTGGGAGGGACCTTAGTCAGCATGGGAGATGTCGGAGTCAGTGTGTGTGGGGTCTTAGGACGTGGGAGTGGTTTGAGGCAGTGTGGATGCATCTGAGGCACTGCAGGGTGTGTCTGAGTCTGTGTGGGAGGGGCCTGTGCATTACGGGAGGGGTCAGAGGCAGTGAGGATGTTGTCTGAGGCTGTGTTGGAGCAGATCTGAGACAGTGTGGGAGGGGGTCTGAGGCAGTGTGGGTGCAGGTTTGAGGCTGAGTGGGATGAGCCTGAGGCAGAGTTGTAGAGAGTCTGAAATATTGTGGGAGGGGTCTGAGTCGGATTGGAGGGGTCTGAGGCAGTGCGGTGTTGGGTCTGAGGCAGAGAGAGCGGTCTGATGCAGAGTGGGAGGTGTCTGAGGCAGTGTGGGAGGGTTCTGAGGAAGAGAGAGCGGTATGAGGCAGAGTGGGAGGGGGTTTGAGACAGTGTGTGTGGGAGGCGGTCTGAGGCAGTGTGGGAGGGAGTCAGAGGTAGTGTGGGAGAGGTCTGAGGCAGTGCGAGAAGTCTGAGGCAATGAGCGGCGGTACTGAGTCAGAGTGGAAGGGGTGTGAGGCAGTGCGGGAGGGGGTCTGAGGCAGAGTGGGAGGGAGTCTGAGTCAGAGCAAGGGTTCTGAGGCAGTGAGGGAGGGGTGTGAGGCAGTGAGGGACGGGTCTGAGTCAGAGTGAGAGGGGTCTGAGGCAGTGTGGGAGTGGGTCTGAGGCAGAGTGACAAGTCTCAGGCAGTGTGGGAGGGGGACTGAGGCATTGTGGGAGGGGGTCTGAGGCAATGTGGGAGGGGGTCTGAGGCAGTGTGGGAGGGGCTCTGATGCAGTGTCAGAGGCAGTCTGATTCAGCGTCGGAGGGGGTCTGATGCAGTGTGGGAGGGGTTCTGAGGGGTGTGGGAGGAGGTCTGAGGCAGAGTGGGAGGGGGTCTGGGGCAGTGTGTGTGAGAGTGGGTCTGAGGCAATGTGGGAGGGGGTCTGAGGCAGTGTGGTAGGGGGTCTGAGGCAGTGTGGGAGGGGGTCTGAGGCAGTGTGGGAGAGGGTCTGAAGCAGTGTGGGAGGGGGTCAGAGGCCCGTGTGGGAGGGGGTCAGAGGCAGTGCCTGACATGTCTGAGGCAGTCTGTGAGGGACCTGAGGCAGATTCTGAGCGGGTCTGAGGCACTATGGGAGGGGCCTGAGGCAATGTGAGAAGGGGTCTGAGGCAGTGTGGGAGGTGATCTGAAGCATTGCCGGAGCGGCATGTGATAGTGTTGGAGGAGTCTGAGGCAGTGTGGGAGCGGGTCTGCGGCAGTGTGTGGGGGAGGGGGTCTGTGGCAGTGTGTGTGGGCGAGGGTCTGAGGCAGAGTGGAGGGGTCTGAGGCAGTGTTGGAGGGGTCTGAGGCAGAGTGTAGAGGTCTGAGGCAGTGTGGAGTGGTCTGAGGCAGAGTAGGAGGGGGTCAGAGGCAGTGTGGGAGGGGGTCAGAGGCAGAGTGGGGGGGGTCAGAAGCAGTGTGGGAGGGACCTGAAGCAGTGTGGGAGGGACCTGAGGCAACATGGGAGAGGTCTGAGTCAGTGTGGGTGGGGTCTGAGGCATTGTGGGAGGGGTCTTAGGACGTGAGGGAGTGGTTTGAGGTAGTGTGGATGCATCTGAGGCACTGCAGGGGGTTCTGAAGCTATGTGGGAGGGCCCTGGGCATCATGGGAGGGGTCAGAGGCAGTGAGGGTGTGGTCTGATGCTGTGTTGGAGCGGATCTGAGGCAGTGTGGGAAGGGGTCTGAGGCAGTGTGGGAGCAGGTTTGAGGCTGAGTGGGATGAGCCTGAGGCAGAGTTGTAGGGGGTCTGAAATATTGTGGGAGGGGTCTGAGGCAGAGTGGGAGGGGGTCTGATGCAGTGTGGGAGGGGTCTGAGACAGTGTGTGAGGGGTCTGAGTCAGAGCAAGGGTTCTGAGGCAGTGAGGAAGGGGTGTGAGGCAGTGAGGGACGGGTCTGAGTCAGAGTGAGTGGGGTCTGAGGCAGTGTGGAAGTGGGTCTGAGGCAGACAGAGGGGTCTGATGCAGAGTGGGAGGTGTCTGAGGCAGTGTGGGAGGTTTCTGAGCAAGAGAGAGGGGTCTGAGGCAGAGAGCGAAGTGGTCTGAGGCAGTGAGTGTGGGAGGGGGTCTGAGGCAATGTGGGAGGCAGTCTGAGGCAGTATGGGAGGGAGTCAGAGGGAGTGTGTGAGGGGGTCTGAGGCAGTGCTTGTGGCAGGGGCTCTGGGGCAGTGTGGGAGGGATTTTGAGGCAGTGTGGGATGGGTTCTGAGGCAGAGTGGGAGGGCGTCTGAGGCAGGGTGTGTGGGAGTGGGTCTGAGGCAGCATGGGAGGCGTCCGAGGCTGTGTGGGAGTGGATCTGAGGCACTGTGGGAGGGGCCGGAGGCTGTGTGGGATGGGTCTGTTGCAGTGTGGGAGTGACCTGAGTCAGCATGGGAGAGGTCTGAGTCAGTGTGGGAAGGGTCTGAGGCATTTTGGGAGGGGTCTTAGGACATGAGGGTGTGCTTTGAGGCAGTGTGGATGCATCTGAGGCACTGCAGGGGGGTCTGAGGCAGTGTGGGAGGGGCCTGGGCATCATGGGAGGGGTCAGAGGCCGTGTGGGAGCAGGTCTGAGGCTGAGTGGGATGAGCCTCAGGCAGAGTTGTAGGGGCTCTAAAATGTTGTGTGAGGGGTCTGAGTCAGAGCAAGGGTTCTGAGGCAATGAGGGAGGGGTCTGAGGCAGTGAGGGAGGAGTCTGAGGCAGTGCAGGAGTGGGTCTGAGGCAGAGTGGGATGGGGTCTAAGGCAGTGTGGGTGGAAGGGAGTCTGAGGTAGTGCGGTAGGGGTCTGAGGCAATGTGGGAGGGGGTCTGAGGCAGTGTGGGAGCAGGTTTGAGGCTGAGTGGGATGGGCCTGAGGCAGAATTGTCGGGGGTCTGAAATATTGTGGGAGGGGTCTGAGACAGTGTGTGAGGGGTCTGAGGCAGAGAGCGGAGTCTGAGGCAGTGTGGGAGTGGTCTGCGGCTGTGGGGGAGGGGTCTGAGGTAGAGAAAGAGGTCTGAGGCAGTGAGGGAGGGTTCTGAGTCAGAATGGCAGGGGTCTGAGGCAGTGCGAGACTGGGTCTGAGACAGATTGGGAGGTGTCTGATGCAGTCTGAGAGGGGTCTGAAGCAGTGTGGGTCGGGATCTGTGGCGCAATGGGAGGGGGCTGAGGCAGTGTTGGAGGGGGACTGAGGCGGAGTGGGAGGGGTCTGAGTCAGTGTGAGAGGGGGCCTGAGGCAATGTGGGAGGGGTCAGAGACAGTGTAGGTAGTGTCTGAGGCGATGAGGGAGGGGCCAGAAGCAGTGTGGGAGGCGGTCTGAGGCAGTGTGGAGGGGTCTGAGGCAGAGTGGGAGGGGTTCTGACGTAGTGTCTGTGGAAGGGGGTCTGAGGTAGTGCAGGAGTGGGTCTGAAGCAGTACGGGAGGGCTCTGAGGCAGTCTGTGAGGGACCTGAGGCAGATTGGGAGCGGGTATGAGTCAGTGTGGGAGGGGGTCTGAGGCAGTGTCTGAGGTGCCTGAGGCTGTGTGGGAGTGGATCCGGAAGCAGTGCGGTAGGGGGTCCGTGGCAGTGTTGGAGGTGGACTGAGGCATTGCCGGAGGGGCATGAGGCAGTGTGGGAGAGGTCTGAGGCAGTGTTGGAGGGGTCTGAGGCAGTGCAGGAGGGGTCTGAGGCATAGAAAAGAGTCTAAGGCATTGAGGGAGGGGTCTGAGACAGAATGGGTGGGGTGTGAGGCAGTGTGGGAGGGGATTTGAAGCAGAGAGAGGGGTCTGAGGCAGAATGGGAGGTGTCGGAAGCAGTGTGGGAGGGTTTTGAGGTAGAGAGAGGAGTCTGATGCAGAGAGGGAGGAGGTCTGAGGCAGAGTGGGTGGTGTCTGAGGCAGTGTGGTAGGGTTCTGAGGTAGAGAGAGGAGTCTGATGCAGTGAGGGATGGGTCTGAGTCAGAGTGAGAGGGGTCTGAGGCAGTGTGGTAGGGGTCTGAGGCAGAATGGGTGGTGTCTGAGGCAGTGTGGTAGGGGTCTGAGGCAGTGTGAGAGAGGGTCTGTGGCAGATTGGGAGATGGCTGGTGCAGTCTGGGTGGGGTCTGAGGCAGTGTGGGTGAGGGTCTGAGGCAGTGCGGTAACGGGATTGAGTTAGTGTGAAACGGTGTCTGAGGCAGTGTGGGAGGTTGTCTGAGACATTCCGGAGGGGCATGAGGCAGCGTGAGAGGGGTCTGAGACAGAGTGGAGGGGATCTGAGGCAGTGTGTGAGGGTTCTGAGGCAGAGAGAGGAGTCTTATGTAGAGAGCGAAGAGGTCTGAGGCAGTGTGTGTGGGAGGAGGTCTGAGGCAGTGTGGGAGGGGTCTGAGTCTGTGGGGGAGGGGGTCTGAGGCAGTGAGGGAGGGTTCTGAGTCAGAGTGGCAGGGGTCTGAGGCAGTGCGGGAGGGGGTCTGAGGCAGATTGGGAGGTGTCTGATGCAGTCTGAGAGGGGTCTGAAGCAGTGTGGGTTGGGATCTGTGGTGGAATGGGAGGGGGCTGAGGCAGTGTTGGAGGGGGACTGAGGCGGAGTGGGAGTGGGCTGGGACAGTGTAGGAAGGGTCTGAGGCAATGAGGCAGGGGCCTGAAGCAGTGTGGGAGGGAGTTAGAGGTAGTGTGGGGGGGGCTCTGAGGCAGAGTGGGAGAAGTCTGAGTCTGTGTGGGAGGGGCCTCGGCATCATGGGTGGGGTCAGAGTCAGTGAGGATGTGGTCTGACGCTGTGTGGGAGCGGATCTGAGGCAGTGTGGGAGGGGGTCTGAGGCAGTGTGGGAGCAGGTTTGAGGCTGAGTGGGATGAGCCTGAGGCAGAGTTGTAGGCTGTCTGAAATATTGTGGGAGGGGTCTGAGACAGTGTGTGAGGGGTCTGATTCAGAGCAAGGGTTCTGAGGCAGTGAGGGAGGGGTGTGAGGCAGTGAGGGACGGGTCTGAGTCAGAGTGAGAGGGGTCTGAGGCAGTGTGGGAGTGGGTCTGAGGCAGAGTGACAAGTCTCAGGCAGTGTGGGAGGGGGTCTGAGGCAATGTGGGAGGGGGTCTGAGGCAATGTGGGAGGGGGTCTGAGGCAGTGTGGGAGGGGCTCTGATGCAGCGTCGGAGGGGGTCTGATGCAGTGTGGGAGGGGTTCTGAGGGGTGTGTGAGGGGGTCTGAGGCAGTGTGTGTGGGAGTGGGTCTGAGGCAGTGTGGGATGGGGTCTTAGGCAGCGTGGAGGGGTCTGAGGCAGTGTGGGAGGGGGTCTGAGGTAGCGTGTAGTGGTCTGAGGCAGTGTGGGACGGTTTCTGAGGTAGTGTGTGTGGAAGAGGGTCTGAGGTTGTGCGGGAGTGGGTCTGAAGCAGTGCGGGAGGGCGCTGAGGCAGGCTGTGAGGGACCTGAGGCTGATTGGGAGCGGGTCTGAGGCAGTGTGGGAGGTGTTCTGTGGCAGTGTGGGAGGGGTCTGGGTCAGTGTCTGAGGTGCCTGAGGCTGAGTGGGTGTGGATCTGAGGCACTGTGGGAGGGTCCGGAGGCAGTCTGGTAGTGGTCTGAGTCTGTGTGGGAGGGGTCTGAGGCAGTGTGGGAGGGACCTTAGTCAGCATGGGAGACGTCGGAGTCAGTGTGGGTGGGGTCTGAGGCATTGTGGGAGGGGTCTTAGGACGTGAGGGAGTGGTTTGAGGCAGTGTGGATACATCTGAGGCACTGCAGGGTGTGTCTGAGTCTGTGTGGGAGGGGCCTGGGAATCATGGGAGGGGTCAGAGGCAGTGAGGATATGGTCTGAGGCTGTGTTGGAAGAGATCTGAGGCAGTGTGGGAGGGGGTCTGAGGCAGTGTGGGAGGGTTCTGAGGCAGAGAGAGCGGTATGAGGCAGAGAGGGAGGGGGTCTGAGACAGTGTGTGTGGGAGGGGGTCTGAGGCAGTGTGGGAGGGGGTCTGAGGCAGAGTGGGAGGAGCCTGAGGCAGTGCGGAGCTGTCTGAGGCAGTGTGGGAGGGCGTCTGATGCAGTGTGGGAGAGGGTCTGAAGCAGTGTGGGAGGGGGTCAGAGGCATTGTGGGAGGGGGTCAGAGGCAGTGCCTGACATGTCTGAGGCAGTCTGTGAGGGACCTGAGGCAGATTGTGAGCAGGTCTGAGGCACTATGGGAGGGGCCTGAGGCAGTGCGGTAACGGGTCTGAGGTAGTGTGGGAGGTGGTCTGAAGCATTGCCGGAGCGGCATGTGATAGTGTTGGAGGAGTCTGAGGCAGTGTGGGAGCGGGTCTGTGGCAGTGTGTCGGGGAGGGTGTCTGCGGCAGTGTGTGTGTGGGCGAGGGTCTGAGGCAGAGTGGAGGGGTCTGAGGCAGCGTGGGAGGGGTCTTGGGCAGTGTCTGAGTTGCCTGAAGCAGTGTGGGAGGGACCTCAGTCAGCATGGGAGAGGTCTGTGGCAGTGTGGGAGGGGTCCGAAGCAGTGTGGGAGGGACCTGAGTCAGCATGGGAGACGTCGGAGTCAGTGTGGGTGGGGTCTTACGACATGAGGGAGTGGTTTGAGGCAGTGTGGATGCATCTGAGGCACTGCAGGGTGTGTCTGAGTCTGTGTGGGAGGGGCCTGTGCATTACGGGAGGGGTCAGAGGCAGTGAGGATGTGGTCTGACGCTGTGTGGGAGCAGGTTTGATGCTGAGTGGGTTGAGCCTGAGGCAGAGTTGTAGGTTGTCTGAAATATTGTGGGAGGGTCTGAGACAGTGTTTGAGGGGTCTGAGTCAGAGCAAGGGTTCTGAGGCACTGAGGGAGGGGTGTGAGGCAGTGCGGGAGCGGGTCTGATGCAGAGTGGGAGGTGCCTGAGGCAGGGTGGGAGGGTTCTGTGGCAGAGAAAGGGGTGTGACGCAGAGAGCGAGGGGGTCTGAGTCAGTGTGAGACGGTGTCTGAGGCAGTGTGGGAGGTTGTCTGAGGCATTCCGGAGTGGCATGAGGCAGTGTGGGAGGGGTCTTGGGCAGTTTTGGAGGAGGCTGCGGCAGAGTGGGAGGGGCTCTGAGGCAGTGTAGGATGGGCTCTGAGGCAGTGTGGGAGGGGGTTTGAAACTGTGTGGGAGGGGTCTGAGACAGTGTGGGAGGTGTCTGAGGCAGAGCGAGTGGTCTGAGGCAGCGAGCAAGGGGCCTGAGTCATATGGGAGCGGTCTGAGGCAGTGAGGTACGTGTCTGAGTCAGAGTGAGACGGTTCTGAGGCAGTGTGGGAGTGGGTCTGAGGCATAGAGAGGGGTCTGATGCTGAGTGGGAGGTGGATGAGGATGAGTGGGAGTGTTCTGAGGCAGAGAGAAGGGTCTGTGGCAGAGAGGGAGGAGGTCTGAGGCAGTGTGTGTGGGAGGGGGTCTGAGGCAATGTGGGAGGCAGTCTGAGGCAGAGTGGGAGGGAGTCAGAGGTAGTGTGGGAGGGTGTCTGAGACTGAGTGGGAGGGGGTCTGAGCAGTGTGTGTGGGAGGGGCTATGAGGCAGTGTGAGAGAGGTCTGAGGCAGTGTGGGAGAGGTCTGAGGCACTGTGGGAGCCGTCTGAGGCATTGTGGGAGGGGTCTGAGGCATTGTGGGAGGGGTCTGAGGCATTGTGGGAGGGGTCTGAGGCAGTGTGGGAAGTGTCTGAGGCGATGAGGGAGGGGCCAGAAGCAGTGTGGGAGGCGGTCTGAGGCAGTGTGGAGGGGTCTGAGGCAGAGTGGGAGGGGTTCTGAGGTAGTGTGTGTGGAAGGGGGTCTGAGGTAGTGCAGGAATGGGTCTGAAGCCGTACGGGAGGGCTCTGAGGCAGTCTGTGAGGGACCTGAGGCAGATTGGGAGCGGGTATGAGGAGTGTGGGAGGGGGTCTGAGGCAGTGTCTGAGGTGCTTGAGGCTGTGTGGGAGTGGATCCGAGGCACTGTGGGAGGGGCCGGAGGCACTGTGGGTGGGGACTGTGGCAGTGTGGGAGGGGTCTGAAGCAGTGTGGGAGGGACCTGAGTCAGCATGGGAGAGGTCTGCGTCAGTGTGGGAGGTGCCTGAGGAATTGTGGGCGGGGTCTTAGGACGTGAGAGAGTGGTTTGAGGCAGTGTGGATGCATCTGAGGCACTGCAGGGGGTGTCTGAGGCTGTGTGGGAGGGGCCTGGGCATCATGGGAGGTGTCAGAGGCAGTGAGGGTGTGGTCTAAGGCTTTGTTGGAGCGGATCTGAGGCAGTGTGGGAGGGGGTCTGAGGCTGAGTGGGATGAGCCTGAGGCAGAGTTGTCGGGGGTCTGAAATATATTGTGAGGGGTCTGAGACAGGGTGGGAGGTGTCTGACGCAGTGCGGGTGTGGGACTGAGGCAGAGAGAGGGGTCTGATGCAGAGTGGGACTGTGGGAGGTGCCTGAGGCAGAGTCGAGGGGTCTGTGGCAGAGTGGGTGGGGGTCTGAGGCAGTGTGGGAGGGGGTCAGAGGCAGTGTGGGAGGGGGTCAGAGGCAGTGTGTGTGGGAGGGGGTCTGAGGCAGTGTGGGAGGACTCTGAGGCCGTGTGGGAGAGGGTCTGAGGCCGTGTGGGAGAGCGTCTGAGGCCATGTGGGAGGGGGTCTGAGGCAGTGTGGAAGGGGGTCAGAGGCATTGCTGGAGCGGCATTGATAGTGTTGGAGGGGTCTGAGGCAGTGAGGGTGGCGGTCTGAGGCGAAGTGGGAGGAGTCTGAGGCAGTGCGGTAGGGGGTCCGTGGCAGTGTTGGAGGTGGTCTGAGGCATTGCCGGAGGGGCATGAGGCAGTGTGGGAGAGGTCTGAGGCAGTGTTGGCGGGGTCTGAGGCAGTGCAGGAGGGGTCTGAGGCATAGAAAAGAGTCTAAGGCATTGTGGGAGGGGTCTGAGACAGAGTGGGTGGGGTGTGAGGCAGTGTGGGAGGGGATTTGAAGCAGAGAGAGGGGTCTGAGGCAGAATGGGAGGTGTCGCAAGCAGTGTGGGAGGGTTCTGAGGTAGAGAGAGGAGTCTGATGCAGAGAGGGAGGAGGTCTGAGGCAGAGTGGGTGGTGTCTGAGGCAGTCTGGGTGGGGTCTGAGGCAGTGTGGGTGAGGGTCTGAGGCAGTGCGGTAACGGGATTGAGTTAGTGTGAAACGGTGTCTGAGGCAGTGTGGGAGGTTGTCTGAGACATTCCGGAGGGGCATGAGGCAGCATGAGAGGGGTCTGAGACAGAGTGGAGGGGATCTGAGGCAGTGTGTGAGGTGGTCTGAGGCAGTGTGTGAGGTGGTCTGAGGCAGTGTGTGTGGGAGGGGCTCTGAGGCAGTGTGGGAGGGTTCTGAGGCAGAGAGAGGAGTCTTATGTAGAGAGCGAAGAGGTCTGAGGCAGTGTGTGTGGGAGGAGGTCTGAGGCAGTGTGTGTGGGAGGAGGTCTGAGGCAGTGTGGGAGGCAGTCTGAGGCAGAGTGGGAGGGAGTCAGAGGTAGTGTGGGAGGGTGTCTGAGACTGCGTGGTAGGGGGTCTGAGTAGTGTATGTGGGAGGGGCTATGAGGCAGTGTGGGAGATGTCTGAGGCATTGTGGGAGAGGTGTGAGGCATTGTGGGAGAGGTCTGAGGCAGTGTGGGAGGGGTCTTAGGCAGTGTGGGAGGGGTCTTAGGCAGTGTGGGAGAGGTCTGAGGCAGAGCGAGAAGTCAGAGGCAGTGTGGGAGGGGCCTGAGGAAATGTGGGATGGGGTCTAAGGCAGTGTTGGATGCGGTCTGAGTCAGCGTGGAAGGGTCTGACGCAGAGTGGGACGGGTTCTGATGTAGTGTGTGTGGAAGGGGGCCTGAGGTAGTGCAGGAGTGGGTCTCAAGCAGTACAGGAGGGCTCTAAGGCAGTCTGTGAGGGACCTGAGGCAGATTGGGAGCGCGTATGAGGCAGTGTGGGAGGGACCTGAGGCAGCATGGGAGGCATCTGAGGCAGCGTGGGAGGTGTCTGGGGCAGTGTCTGAGGTGCCTGAGGCTGTGTGGGAGTGGATCCGAGGCACTGTGGGAGGGGCCGGAGGCAGTGTGGGTGGGGTCAGAGGCAGTGTGGGAGGGGGTCAGAGGCAGTGTGGGAGGGGGTCAGAGGCAGTGTGTGTGGGAGGGGGTCTGAGGCAGTGTGGGAGGACTCTGAGGCCGTGTGGGAGAGGGTCTGAGGCCGTGTGGGAGGGGGTCTGAGGCCATGTGGGAGGGGGTCTGAGGCAGTGTGGAAGGGGGTCAGAGGCATTGCCGGAGCGGCATTGATAGTGTTGGAGGGGTCTGAGGCAGTGAGGGTGGCGGTCTGAGGCGAAGTGGGAGGAGTCTGAGGCAGTGCGGTAGGGGGTCCGTGGCAGTGTTGGAGGTGGTCTGAAGCATTGCCGGAGGGGCATGAGGCAGTGTGGGAGAGGTCTGAGGCAGTGTTGGCGGGGTCTGAGGCAGTGCAGGAGGGGTCTGAGGCATAGAAAAGAGTCTAAGGCATTGAGGGAGGGGTCTGAGTCAGAGTGGGTGGGGTGTGAGGCAGTGTGAGAGGGTTCTGAGGTAGAGAGAGGAGTCTGATGCAGAGAGGGAGGAGGTCTGAGGCAGAGTGGGTGGTGTCTGAGGCAGTGTGGTAGGGGTCTGAGGCAGTGTGAGAGAGGGTCTGTGGCAGATTGGGAGATGGCTGGTGCAGTCTGGGTGGGGTCTGAGGCAGTGTGGGTGAGGGTCTGAGGCAGTGCGGTAACGGGATTGAGTTAGTGTGAAACGGTGTCTGAGGCAGTGTGGGAGGTTGTCTGAGACATTCCGGAGGGGCATGAGGCAGTGTGAGAGGGGTCTGAGACAGAGTGGAGGGGATCTGAGGCAGTGTGTGAGGCGGTCTGAGGCAGTGTGTGAGGCGGTCTGAGGCAGTGTGTGTGGGAGGGGCTCTGAGGCAGTGTGGGAGGGTTCTGAGGCAGAGAGAGGAGTCTTATGTAGAGAGCGAAGAGGTCTGAGGCAGTGTGCGAGGGAGTCAGAGGTTGTGTGGGAGGGTGTCTGAGACTGCGTGGTAGGGGGTCTGAGTAGTGTGTGTGGGAGGGGCTATGAGGCAGTGTGGATGAGGTCTGAGGCATTGTGGGAGAGGTGTGAGGTAGTGTGGGACGGGTCTGAGGCATTGTAGGAGAGGTGTGAGGCATTGTGGGAGAGGTCTGAGGCAGTGTGGGAGAGGTCTGAGGCAGTGTGGGAGAGGTCTGAGGCAGTGTGGGAGGGGTCTTAGGCAGTGTGGGAGAGGTCTGAGGCAGTGTGGGAGAGGTCTGAGGAAGAGCGAGAAGTCTGAGGCAGTGTGGGAGGGGCCTGAGGCAATGTGGGATGGGGTCTAAGGCAGTGTGGGAGGCGGTCTGAGTCAGCATTGAGGGGTCTGACGCAGAGTGGGACGGGTTCTGAGGTAGTGTCTGTGGATGGGGGTCAGAGGTAGTGAGGGAGGGGTCTGAGGCAGTCTGCGAGGGACCTGATGCAGATTGGGAGTGGGTCGGAGGCACTATGGGACGGGCTTGAGGCAGTGTGGGGGGGCGGTCTGAGGCAGCGTGGGAGGCGTCTGAGGCAGTGTGGGAGTGGTCTTGGGCAGTGTGGGAGGAGCCTGCGGCAGAGTGGGAGGTGTCTGAGGCAGTATAGGATGGGCTCTGAGGCAGTGTGGGAGGGGATCTGAAACAGTGTGGAAGGGTTCTGAAACTGTGTGGGAGGGGTCTGAGGCAGGGCGGGAGGTGTCTGAGGCATAGCGAGTGGTCTGAGGCAGTGAGGGAGGGGTCTGAGTCATATGGGAGCGGTCTGAGGCAGTGATGTACGTGTCTGAGTCAGAGTGAGATGGTTCTGAGGCAGTGCGGGAGTGGGTCTGAGGCAGAGAGAGGGGTCTGATGCTGAATGGGAGGTGTCTGAGGTTGTGTGGGAGGGTTCTGAGGCAGAGAGAAAGGTCTGTGGCAGAGAGGGCGGAGGTCTGAGGCAGTGTGTGTGGGAGGGCTGTCTGTGGCAGTGTGGGAGGGGTCTGAGTCTGTGGGGGAGGGGGTCTGAGGCAGTGAGGGAGGGTTCTGAGTCAGAGTGGCAGGGGTCTGAGGCAGTGCGGGAGGGGGTCTGAGGCAGATTGGGAGGTGTCTGATGCAGTCTGAGAGGGGTCTGAAGCAGTGTGGGTTGGGATCTGTGGCGGAATGGGAGGGGGCTGAGGCAGTGTTGGAGGGGGACTGAGGTGGAGTGGGAGGGGTCTGAGTCAGTGTGAGAGAGGGCCTGAGGCAATGTGGGAGTGGGCTGAGACAGTGTAGGAAAGGTCTGAGGCAGTGAGGGAGGGTTCTGAGTCAGAGTGGCAGGGGTCTGAGGTAGTGTGGGAGGGGCTCTGAGGCAGAGTGGGAGAAGTCTGAGTCTGTGTGGGAGGCGCCTGGGCATCATGGGAGGGGTCAGAGGCAGTGAGGATGTGGTCTGACGCTGTGTGGGAGCGGATCTGAGGCAGTGTGGGAGGGGGTCTGAGGCAGTGTGGGAGCAGGTTTGAGGCTGAGTGGGATGAGCCTGAGGCAGAGTTGTAGGTTGTCTGAAATATTGTGGGAGGGGTCTGAGACAGTGTGTGAGGGGTCTGATTCAGAGCAAGGGTTCTGAGGCAGTGAGGGAGGGGAGTGAGGCAGTGAGGGACGGGTCTGAGTCAGAGTGAGAGGGGTCTGAGGCAGAGTGACAAGTCTCAGGCAGTGTGGGAGGGGGTCTGAGGCAGTGAGGGAGGCTTCTGAGTCAGAGTGGGGGGGGTCTGAGGCAGTGTGGGAGGGAGTCAGAGGTAGTGTGGGAGGGGTCTGAGGCAGTATGGGAGGGGTCTGAGGCAGTACGGGAGGGGCCTGAGGCAGTATGGGAGGGGTCTGAGGCAGTGTGGGAGTGGTCTGAGGCAGTGTGGGAGGGGTCTGAGGCAGAGTGGGAGGGGGTCTGATGCAATGTGGGAGGCAGTCTGAGGCAGTGTTGGAGGGAGTCAGTGATAGTGTGGGAGGGGGTCTGAGCAGTGTGTGTGGGAGGTGCTCTGAGGCATTGTGGGAGGGAGTCAGAGGTAGTGTGGGAGGGGGTCTGAGAAAGAGTGGGAGGGGGTCTGAGCATTGTGTGTGGGAGGGGTTGTGAGGCAGTGTGGGAGGGGCTCTGAGGCAGTATGGGAGGGGTCTGAGGCAGTGTGGGAGTGGTCTGAGGCAGTATGGGAGGGGTCTGAGGCAGTGTGGGAGTGGTCTGAGGCAGTGTGGGACGGGTCTGAGGCAGTGTTGGAGGGAGTCAGTGATAGTGTGGGAGGGGGTCTGAGCAGTGTGTGTGGGAGGTGCTCTGAGGCATTGTGGGAGGGAGTCAGAGGTAGTGTGGGAGGGGGTCTGAGAAAGAGTGGGAGGGGGTCTGAGCATTGAGTGTGGGAGGGGTTGTGAGGCAGTGTGGGAGGGCTCTGAGGCAGTTTGGGAGGGGTCTGAGGCAGTATGGGAGGGGTCTGAGGCAGTGTGGGAGGGGTCTGAGGCAGTGTGGGAGGGGTCTGAGGCAGAGTGGGAGGGGGTCTGATGCAATGTGGGAGGGGGTCTGAGGCAATGTGGGAGGCAGTCTGAGGCAGTGTTGGAGGGAGTCAGTGATAGTGTGGGAGGGGGTTTGAGCAGTGTGTGTGGGAGGTGCTCTGAGGCATTGTGGGAGGGAGTCAGAGGTAGTGTGGGAGGGGGTCTGAGAAAGAGTGGAAGGGCGTCTGAGCATTATGTGTGGGAGGGGCTCTGAGGCAGTGTGGGAGGGGCTCTGAGGCAGTGTGGGAGGGGTCTGAGGCAGTGTGGGAGGGGGTCTGAGGCAGTGTGGGAGGGGGTCTGAGGCAGTGTGGGAGGGGCTCTGAGGCAGTGTGGGAGGGGGTCTGAGGCAGTGTGGGAGGGGGTCTGAGGCAGTGTGGGAGGGGGTCTGAGGCAGTGTGGGAGGGCGTCTGAGGCAGGGTGTGTGGGAGTGGGTCTGAGGCAGCATGGGAGGCGTCCGAGGCTGCGTGGGAGTGGATCTGAGGCACTGTGGGAGGGGCCGGAGGCTGTGTGGGATGGGTCTGTTGCAGTGTGGGAGTGACCTGAGTCAGCATGGGAGAGGTCTGAGTCAGTGTGGGAAGGGTCTGAGGCATTTTGGGAGGGGTCTTAGGACATGAGGGTGTGCTTTGAGGCAGTGTGGATGCATCTGAGGCACTGCAGGGGGGTCTGAGGCAGTGTGGGAGGGGCCTGGGCATCATGGGAGGGGTCAGAGGCCGTGTGGGAGCAGGTCTGAGGCTGAGTGGGATGAGCCTCAGGCAGAGTTGTAGGGGGTCTGAAATGTTGTGTGAGGGGTCTGAGTCAGAGCAAGGGTTCTGAGGCAATGAGGGAGGGGTCTGAGGCAGTGAGGGAGGGGTCTGAGGCAGTGCAGGAGTGGGTCTGAGGCAGAGTGGGATGGGGTCTAAGGCAGTGTGTGTGGAAGGGAGTCTGAGGTAGTGTGGGAGGGGGTCTGAGGCAGTGAGGGAGGGGCCTGAGTCATATGGGAGCGGTCTGAGGCAGTGAGGGACGGGTTTGAGTCAGAGTGAGAGGGTTCTGAGGCAAGAGAGGGGTCTGTGGCAGAGAGGGAGGAGGTCTGAGGCCGTGAGGGTATGGTCTGAGGCTGTGTTGGAGCAGATCTGAGGCAATGTGGGAGGGGGTCTGAGGCAGTGTGGGAGCAGGTTTGAGGCTGAGTGGGATGAGCCTGAGGCAGAATTGTCGGGGGTCTGAAATATTGTGGGAGGGGTCTGAGACAGTGTGGGAGGGGTCTGAGGCAGAGAGCGGAGTCTGAGGCAGTGTGGGAGTGGTCTGCGGCTGTGGGGGAGGGGTCTGAGGTAGAGAAAGAGGTCTGAGGCAGTGAGGGAGAGTTCTGAATCAGAGTGGCAGGGGTCTGAGGCAGCGAGACTGGGTTTGAGACAGATTGGGAGGTGTCTGGTGCAGTCTGAGAGGGGTCTGAAGCAGTGTGGGTCGCGATCTGTGGCGCAATGGGAGGGGGCTGAGGCAGTGTTGGAAGGGGACTGTGGCGGAGTGGGAGGGGGTCTGAGTCTGTGTTGGAGGGGCTTTGGCATCATGGGAGGGGTCAGAGGCAGTGATGGTGTGGTCTGACGCTGTGTTGGAGCGGATTACAGGCAGATTGGAAGGGGGTCCGAGGCAGTGTGTGTGGGAGTAGGTCTGAGGCAGTGTGGGAGGGGCCTGAGGCAGTTTGGGAGGTGGTCTGAGGCAGCATG
The DNA here is from genome assembly GCF_017639515.1 of Carcharodon carcharias. Taxonomy (NCBI): domain Eukaryota; kingdom Metazoa; phylum Chordata; class Chondrichthyes; order Lamniformes; family Lamnidae; genus Carcharodon; species Carcharodon carcharias. Next base: position 118,533,383 of record NC_054470.1, on the reverse strand, counting down.
GAGGGGTCTTAGAGCGGGACGGGTTCTGAGGTATTGTGTCTGGAAGGGGGTCTGAGGTAGTACGGGAGTGGGTCTGAGGCAGTGCAGCAGGGCTCTGGGGCAGTCTGTGAGGGACCTGAGGCAGATTGGGAGGGGTCTGAGGCACTATGTGAGGGGCCTGAGGCATCATGGGAGGTGTCAGTGGCTGTGACGCTGTGTTGGAGTGGATCTGAGGCAGCGTGGGAGGGGGTCTGAGGCAGTATGGGAGCAGGTCTGAGGCTGAGTGGGATGAGCCTCGGGCAGAGTTGTAGGGGGTCTGCAATATTGTGGGAGGGGTCTGAGACAGCGTGGGAGTGTTCTGAGTCAGAGCAAGGGTTCTGAAGCCGTGAGGGAGGGGTCTGAGTCAGAGTGAGAGGGGTCTGAGGCAGTGCTGGAGTGGGTCTGATGCAATGTGGGGGGGGCCTGAGGCAGTGTGGAGGGGTCTGAGGCAGAGTGGGACCGGTTCTGAGGTACTGTGTGTGGAAGGGGGTCTGAGGTAGTGCGGGAGTGTGTCTGAGGCAGTGCGGGAGGGGTCTGAGGCAGTCTGTGAGGGACCTGAGGCAGATTGGGAGCAGGTCTGAGGCACTATGGGAGGGGCCTGAGGTAGTGTCGTAGGGGGTCTGAGGCAGTGTGGGTGGGACCTGAGGCAGAGTGGGATGGGCTCTGAGGCAGTGTAGGATGGGTTCTGAGGCAGTGTGGGAGGATGTCTGAAACAGTGTTGGAAGAGTCTGAGGCAGTGTTGGAGGTGTCTGAGGCACAGCGAGGGGTCTGAGGCAATGAGGGAGGGGCCTGAGTCATATGGGAGCGGTCTGACGCAGTGAGAGGGGTCTGAGGCAGTGCGGGAGTAGTTCTGATGCAGAGAGTGGGTTCTGATGCAGAGTGGGAGGTGTGGGTGGGGTCTGAGTCAGAGTGATAGGGTGAGGGTTCTGAGGCAGTGCGGGACAGGGTCTAAGGCAGAGAGAGGGGTCTGATGCTGAGTGGGAGGTGTCTGAGGCTGTGTGGGAGGGTTCTGAGGCACAGAGAGGGGTCTGTGGCAGAGAGGGAGGAGGTCTGAGGCAGTGTGTGTGGGACGGGGTATGAGGCAGTGTGGGAGGGGGTCTGAGGCAGTATGTGAGGGGTCTGAGGCAGTGTTGGAGGAGTCTGAGGCAGTGTGGGAGGGAGTCAGTGGTAGTGTGGGAGGGATCTGAGACAGAGTGGGATTGGGTCCGAGGCCGTGTGGGAGGGGTCTGAGGCAGAGCGAGAAGTCTGAGGCAGTGAGGGAGGGTACTGAGTCAGAGTGGAATGGGTCTGAGGCAGTGCGGGAGGGGCTCTGAGGCAGAGTGGGAGGAGCCTGAGGCAGTGTGGGAGGGGGTCTGAGGCAGTGGGGCAGGGGTTCTGAGGCAGTGTGGGAGGGGGTCAGAGGCAGTGTGGGAGGGGGTCTGAGGCAATGTGGGAGGAGCCTGAGGCAGTGTGGGAGGAGTCTAAGGCAGAATGGGAGGAGTCTGTGGCAGAGTGGGAGGGGTCTGAGGCAGAGTGGGAGGAGTCCGAGGCAGAGTGGGAGGAGTCCGAGGTGGTGCAGGAGGGGATCCGAGGCAGTGCATTGGTGACTGAGGCCGTGTGGAAGGGGTATTATGCAGTGTGAGTGCGGGTCTGAGGCAGTGAGGAAGGGGTTCTGAGGCAGTACAGGATGGTCTTATGCAGTGAGGGAGCGGCTCTGAGGCAGTGCAGGAGTGGTCTGAGGCAGAATGGGAGAGGACTGAAGCAGTGTGGGAGGGATATTGTGGCATCGTGGTAGGGCTTCTGAGGCAAAAGGAAGAGGTTTGAATCACTGTGGGAGGTATTCTGAGGCAGTATGGAAGGGGTCCGAGGCTGAATGGGTGGAGTCTGAGGCAGTGTGGTAGGGGCTCTGTGGCCAAGTTGCAGGGGGTCTGAATCACTGCGGGAGGGGTTCTGAGATAGTGTGGAGCGGGTCTGAGACAGTGTGGGAGGGGTCTGAGGCATTGTGGGAGTGGTCTGAGGCAGTGCGGGAGTGTTCTGAGGCAGAGTGGGTGGGGTCTGAGGCAGAGTGGGAGGGGTCTGCGGCAATGTAGAAGGGTCTGTGGCAGAGTGGGAGGAGTCTGTGGCAGAGTGGGAAGAGTCTGGCAGAGTGGGAGGAGTCTGTGGCAGAGTGGGAGGAGTCTGTGGCAGAGTGGGAGGTGCCTGTGGCAGATTGGGAGGTGCCTGTGTCAGTGTGGGAGGGGATCTGAGGCAGTGTGGGAGGGGGTCTGAGGAGGAGTGAGTGGAGATCTGAGGCAGAGTGGGAGTGGTTCTATGGTAGAGTGAGAGGGGGTCTGAGGCAGCGTGGCAGGGGTATGAGTGAGTGTGGGAGGGCTCTGATGCAGAGTGGGAGGAGTCCGAGGCAGTGCGGGAGTGGTCTGAGGCAGAATGGGAGAGGACTGAGGCAGTGTGGGAGGGGTCTGAGTGTGGGAGGGATATTGAGGCATCGTGGTAGGGCTTCTGAGGCTAAATGAGGGGGTTTGAATCACCGTGGGAGGGGTTCTGAGGCAGTGTGGCAGGTTCTGAGACAGTATGGAAGGGGTCCGAGACAGAATGGGTGGAGTCTGAGGCAGTGTGGTAGGGGCTCTGTGGCCAATTGCAGTGGGTCTGAATCACTGCGGGAGGGGTTCTGAGATAGTGTGGAGGGGGTCTGAGACAGTGTGGGAGGGGTCTGAGGCATTGTGGAAGTGGTCTGAGGCAGTGCGGGAGTGTTCTGAGGCAGTGCGGGAGTGTTCTGAGGCAGAGTGGGAGGGGTCTGCGGCAATGTGTAAGGGTCTGTGGCAGAGTGGGAGGAGTCTGTGGCAGAGTGGGAGGTGCCTGTGTCAGTGTGGGATGGGATCTGAGGCAGTGTGGGAGGGGGTCTGAGGAGGAGTGAGTGGAGATCTGAGGCAGAGTGAGAGGGGTTCTGAGGCAGTGTGGATGGGTCTGAGTCAGTGTTGGGTGCGTCTGAGGCAGTGCAGGAGCGGGTCGGAGGCAGGACGGTAGGGGTCTGAGGCAGAGTGGGAGGAGTCCGAGGCGGTGCAGGAAGGGGTCTGAGGCAATGCAGTGGGCTCTGAGGCAGTGTGGGAGGGGTCTTATGCAGTGTGGGAGCGGGTCTGAGGCAGTGAGGGAGGGGTTCTGAGGCAGTACGGGATGGGTCTCAGGCAGTGTAGGAGGGGCCGGTCTGAGGCAGTGATGGAGGGAGTCTCGGGTAGAGTGAGAGGGCGTCTGAGGCAATGAGGGTTGGGTCATAGGCATTGCAGGTGGGGTTCTAAGGCAGAGTGAGAAGGGTTCTGAGGCTGTGTGTGAGGGGTCAAAGGCAGAGTGAAAGGGGGTCTGAGGCAGTGCGGGAGGGGGTCTGAGGCAGTGCGGGAGGGGGTCTGAGGCAGTGCAGGACGGGCTTTGATGCAGCATGGGAGATGTCTGATTCAGTGAGGGAGTGGGTCTGAGGCTGTGTGGGAGCGGGTCTGAGGCAGTGAGGGAGGGGTTCTGCGGCAGTACGGGAGGGGTCTGAGGCAGTATAGGGGAGTGTCAGGCAGTGTAGGAGTGGGTGTGAGGCAGTGATGGAGGGTGTCTGGAGCAGAGTGGGAGGGGATCTGAGGCAGTGTGGAAGAGTATGTGGTAGAGTGGGAGGTGTCTGAGGCAGTGTGAGAGAGCATCTGAGGCAGTGAGTGTTGGGTCATCGGCATTGTTGGTGGGGTTCTGAGGCAGAGTGAGAGGGGGTCTGATGCAGTGTGGGAGGGGTCTGAGGCATAGTGGGAGGGGTGTGTGGCAGTGTTGAAGGGGTGTGTGGCAGAGTGGGAGGGGTGTGTGGCAGAGTGGGAAGGGTGTGTGGCAGTGTGGGAGGGGTGTGTGGCAGAGTGGGAGGGGTCTGTGGCAGAGTGGGAGGGGTCGGTGGCAGAGTGGGAGGGCGTCTTAGGCAGCGAAGGAGGGTTCTGAGGCATTGTAGGGGGGGTCTGAGGCAGAGTGAGAGGGGATCTGAGGGAGTGTGTGGGAGTTCTGAGGAAGTGTGGAAGGGTCTGTGTCAGCGTGGCAGGTCTCTGAGGCAGTGCAGGAGCAGATCTGAGGCAGGGCGGGAGGAGTCTGAGTCAGAGTGGGAGGGTCGGTGGCAGAGTGAGAGGGCGTCTGAGGCAGTGAGGGTTGGGTCATCTGTATTATCGGTGCGGTTCTGAGGCAGAGTGAGAAGGGGTCTGAGGCAGTGTGGGAGGGGTCTGAGGCATAGTGGGAGGGGATCTGAGGCTAAGTGTGAGGGGGTCTGAATCACTGTGGGAGGGGGTCTGAGGCAGTGTGGGAGGGGTCTGAGTGAGTGTGGAAGGGGTCTGAGTGAGTGTGGGAGGGGGTCTGAGGTAGAGTGGGAGGGAGTATGAGGCGGAGTGTGAGGGGTCTGTGGCAATGTGGAAGGGTCTGAGGCAATGTGGGAGGAGTCTGTGGCAGATTGGGAGGTGCCTGTGTCATTGTGGGAGGGGATCTGAGGCAGTGTGGGAGGGGGTCTGAGGAGGAGTGAGTGGAGATCTGAGGCAGAGTGGGAGTGGTTCTATGGTAGAGTGAGAGGGGGTCTGAGGCAGCGTGGCATGGGTATGAGTGAGTGTGGGAGGGCTCTGATGCAGAGTGGGAGGAGTCTGAGGCAGTGCGGGAGTGGTCTGAGGCAGAATGGGAGAGGACTGAGGCAGTGTGGGAGGGATATTGAGGCATCGTGGTAGGGCTTCTGAGGCTAAATGAAGGGGTTTGAATCACTGTGGGAGGGCTTCTGAGGCAGTGTGGCAGGGTCTGAGACAGTATGGAAGGGGTCTGAGGCAGAATGGGTGGAATCTGAGGCAGTGTGGTAGGGGCTGTGTGGCCAAGTTGCAGTGGGTCTGAATCACTGCGGGAGGGTTTCTGAGGTAGTGTGGAGGGGGTCTGAGACAGTGTGGGAGGGGTCTGAGGCATTGTGGGAGTGGTCTGAGGCAGTGCGGGAGAGTTCTGAGGCAGAGTGGGTGGGGTCTGCGGCAATGTGGAAGGGTCTGTGGCAGAGTGGGAGGAGTCTGTGGCAGAGTGGGAGGGGGTCTGTGGCAGAGTGGGAGGGGGTCTGTGGCAGAGTGAGTGGAGATCTGAGGCAGAGTGTGGGTGGTTCTATGGTAGAGTGAGAGGGGGTCTGAGGCAGTGTGGCAGGGGTCTGTGGCATAGTGGGAGGCTTCTGAGGCTAAGTGTGAGGGGGTCTGAATCACTGTGGGAGGGGGTCTGAGGCAGTGTGGGAGGGGTCTGAGTAGTGTGGGAGGGGGTCTGAGGCAGAGTGGGAGGGAGTATGAGGCATAGTGTGAAGGGTCTGAGGCAATGTGGAAGTGTCTGAGGCAGAGTGCATAGTGGGAGGAGTCTGAGGCAGAGTGGGAGGAGTCTGAGGCGGAGTGGGAGGAGTCTGAGGCCGAGTGGGTGGGGTCTGAGGCAATGTGGGAGGGCGTCTCAGTCAGAGTTTTGGGGAATGAGGCAGTGTGTGAGGGTGTCTCAGTCAGGGCGGGAGGGGTTTGATGCAGTGTAGGGGGGTCTGAGGCAGAGTGAGAGGGGTTCTGAGGCAGTGTGCTTGGGTCTGAGTGAGTGTTGGATGCTTCTGAGGCAGTGCAGGAGCGGGTCTGAGGCAGAGTGGGAGGAGTCAGAGGCGGTGCAGGAGGGGGTCTGAGGCAATGCAGTGGGGTCTGAGGCAGTGTGGGAGGGGTCTTATGCAGTGTGGGAGCGGAACTGAGGCAGTGAGGGAGGGGTTCTGAGGCTGTACGGGATGGGTCTGAGGCAGTTTAGGGGGGTCTGAGGCAGTGTAGGAGGGGGTCTGAGGCAGTGATGGAGGGGGTCTGAGGCAGTGATGGAGGGACTCCAGGGCAGAGTGGGAGGGAGGTCTGAGGCAGTGTGGAACGGTATGAGGTAGAGAGGGAGGTGTCTGAGGCATTGAGGGTTGGGTCATCGGCATTGTGGGTGGGGTTCTGAGGCAGAGTGAGAAGGCGTCTGAGGCTGTGTGTGAGGGATCAAAGGCAGAGTGAGAGAGGCTCTGAGGCAGTGAGGTCGGGGTCTGAGGCAGTGAGGTCGGGGTCTGAAGCAGTGCAGTAGGGCTCTGAGGCAGTGCGGGAGTGGTCTGAGGCAGAATGGGAGAGGACTGAGGCAGTGTGGGAGGGGTCTGAGTGTGGGAGGGATATTGAGGCATTGTGGTAGGGCTTCTGAGGCTAAATGACGGGGTTTGAATCACTGTGGGAGGGGTTCTGAGGCAGTGTGGCAGGGTCTGAGACAGTATGGAAGGGGTCCGAGGCAGAATGGGTGAAGTTTGAGGCAGATTGGGAGGTGTCTGTGGCAGAGTGGGAGGGGTCTGTGGCTGAGTGGGAGGTGTCTGTGGCAGAGTGGGAGGGGTGTGCGGCAATGTGGAAGTGTCTGTGGCAGAGTGGGAGGTGTCTGTGGCAGAGTGGGAGGGATCTGTGGCAGTGGGAGGGGTCTGTGGCAGAGTGGGAGGAGTCTGTGGCAGAGTAGGAGGAGTCTGTGGCAGAGTGGGAGGGATGTGTGGCAGAGTGGGAGGGGTCTGTGGCAGAGTGGGAGGGGTCTGTGACAGAGTGGGAAGGGTCTGTGGCAGAGTGGCAGGGGTCTGTGGCAGAGTTGGTGGAGTCTGTGGCAGAGTGGGAGGAGTCTGTGGCAGAGTGGGAGGTGTCTGTGGCAGAGTGGGAGGGGTCTGTGGCAGTGGGAGGGGTCTGTGGCAGAGTGGGAGGGCATCTCAGGCAGCGAAGGAGGGGTCTGAGGCAGTGTGGGGGGGGTCTGAGGCAGTGTAGGAGGTGTCTGAGGCAGAGTGAGAGGGGATCTGAGGGGGTGTGGCGGGGTTCTGACCAAGTGTGGAAGGCTCTGAGTCAGAGTGGCAGGTGTCTGAGGCAGTGCAGGAGCGGATCTGAGGCAGGGCGGTAAGTGTCTGAGGCAGAGCGGGAGGAGTCCGAGGCAGTGCAGGAGGGGGTCTGAGGCGGTGCAGTGGTGTCTGAGGCAGTGTGGGAGGCATCTCAGGCAGTGTGGGAGGGGGTCTGAGGCAGTGTAGGAGGGGGTCTGAGGCAGTGTGGGAGGCGTCTGAGGCAGAGTGGGAGGATTCTGAGGCAGAGTGGGAGGAGTCTGAGGCAGAGTGGGAGGAGTCTGAGGCAGTGTGGGAGGAGTCTGAGGCAGAGTGGGAGGGGTCTGAGGCAGAGAGCGTGGTGTCTGAGGCAGAGAGGGGTCTGAGGCAGAGAGCGTGGTGTCTGAGGTTTGAATCACTGTGGGAGGGGTTCTGAGGCAGTGTGGCAGGGTCTGAGACAGTATGGAAGGGGTCCGAGGCAGAATGGGTGAAGTTTGAGGCAGATTGGGAGGTGTCTGTGGCAGAGTGGGAGGGGTCTGTGGCTGAGTGGGAGGTGTCTGTGGCAGAGTGGGAGGGGTGTGCGGCAATGTGGAAGTGTCTGTGGCAGAGTGGGAGGTGTCTGTGGCAGAGTGGGAGGGATCTGTGGCAGTGGGAGGGGTCTGTGGCAGAGTGGGAGGAGTCTGTGGCAGAGTAGGAGGAGTCTGTGGCAGAGTGGGAGGGATGTGTGGCAGAGTGGGAGGGGTCTGTGGCAGAGTGGGAGGGGTCTGTGACAGAGTGGGAAGGGTCTGTGGCAGAGTGGCAGGGGTCTGTGGCAGAGTTGGTGGAGTCTGTGGCAGAGTGGGAGGAGTCTGTGGCAGAGTGGGAGGTGTCTGTGGCAGAGTGGGAGGGGTCTGTGGCAGTGGGAGGGGTCTGTGGCAGAGTGGGAGGGCATCTCAGGCAGCGAAGGAGGGGTCTGAGGCAGTGTGGGGGGGGTCTGAGGCAGTGTAGGAGGTGTCTGAGGCAGAGTGAGAGGGGATCTGAGGGGGTGTGGCGGGGTTCTGACCAAGTGTGGAAGGCTCTGAGTCAGAGTGGCAGGTGTCTGAGGCAGTGCAGGAGCGGATCTGAGGCAGGGCGGTAAGTGTCTGAGGCAGAGCGGGAGGAGTCCGAGGCAGTGCAGGAGGGGGTCTGAGGCGGTGCAGTGGTGTCTGAGGCAGTGTGGGAGGCATCTCAGGCAGTGTGGGAGGGGGTCTGAGGCAGTGTAGGAGGGGGTCTGAGGCAGTGTGGGAGGCGTCTGAGGCAGAGTGGGAGGATTCTGAGGCAGAGTGGGAGGAGTCTGAGGCAGAGTGGGAGGAGTCTGAGGCAGTGTGGGAGGAGTCTGAGGCAGAGTGGGAGGGGTCTGAGGCAGAGAGCGTGGTGTCTGAGGCAGTGTGGGAGGGCATCTCAGTCAGAGTGGGTGGGGTCTGAGGCAGTGTGGGTGGGGTATGAGGCAGTGTGGGAGGGCGTCTCAGTCAGAGTGGGTGGGGTCTCAGTCAGAGGGCATGGTGTCTGAGGCAGTGTGGGAGGGCGTCTCAGTCAGGGCCGGACGGGTTTGATGCAGTGTAGGGGTGGTCTGAGGCAGAGTGAGAGGGGTTCTGAGGTAGCGTGGATGGGTCTGAGTCAGTGTTGGATGCGTCTGAGGCAGTGCAGGAGCAGGTCTGAGGCAGGGCGGTAGGGGTCTGAGGCAGAGTGGGAGGAGTCCGAGGTGGTGCAGGAGGGGGTCTGAGGCAGAGCAGTGGGGTCTGAGGCAGTGTGGGAGGGGTCTTATGCAGTGTGGGAGCGGATCTGAGGCATTGAGGGAGGGGTTCTGAGGCAGTACGAGTTGGGTCTCAGGCAGTGTAGGAGGGGGGTCTGAGGCAGTGATGGAGGGAGTCTCGGGTAGAGTGAGAGGGCGTCTGAGGCAATGAGGGTTGGGTCATATGCATTGCAGGTGGGGTTCTAAGGCAGAGTGAGAAGGGGTCTGAGGCTGTGTGTGAGGGGTCAAAGGCAGAGTGAAAGGAGGTCTGAGGCAGTGAGGGTGGGGTCTGAGGCAGTGCGGGAGGGGGTCTGAGGCAGTGCAGGACGGGCTTTGATGCAGCGTGGGAGAGGTCTGATTCAATGAGGTAGTGGGTCTGAGGCAGTGAGGGCGGGGTCTGAGGCAGTGAGGGAGGGGTTCTGAGGCAGTGCAGGACGGGCTTTGATGCAGCGTGGGAGAGGTCTGATTCAATGAGGGAGTGGGTCTGAGGCAGTGTGGGAGCGGGTCTGAGGCTGTGCGGGAGCGGTTCTGAGGCAGTGCAGGACGGGCTTTGATGCAGCATGGGAGAGGTCTGAGTCAGTGAGGGAGTGTGTCTGTGGCAGAGTGGGAGGAGTCTCCGGCAGAGTGGGAGGAGTCTGTGGCAGAGTGGGAGGGTTGTGTGGCAGAGTGGGAGGGGTGTGTGGCGGAGTGGAAGGGATGTGTGGCAGAGTGGGAGGGGTGTGTGGCAGAGTGGGAGGGGTGTGTGGCAGAGTGGGAAGGGATGTGTGGCAGAGTGGGAGGGGTCTGTGGCAGGGTGGGAGGGGTCGGTGGCAGAGTGGGAGGGCGTCTTAGGCAGTGAAGGAGGGTTCTGAGGCATTGTAGGGGGGGTCTGAGGCAGAGTGAGAGGGGATCAGGGGGTGGGGGTGGGGGTGTTCTGAGGAAGTGTGGAAGGGTCTGAGTCAGAGTGGCAGGTGTCTGAGGCAGTGCAGGAGTGGATCTGAGGCAGGGCGGTAAGGGTCTGAGGCAGAGCGGGAGGAGTCTGAGTCAGAGTGGGAGGGTCGGTGGCAGAGTGAGAGGACGTCTGAGGCAGTGAGGGTTGGGTCATCGGCATTGTCGGTGCGGTTCTGAGGCAGAGTGAGAAGGGGTCGGATGCAGTGTGGGAGGGGTCTGAGGCATAGTGGGAAGGCTTCTGAGGCTAAGTGTGAGGGGGTCTGAATCACTGTGGGAGGGGGTCTGAGGCAGTGTGGGAGGGGTCTGAGGCAGTGTGGAAGGGGTCTGAGTGAGTGTGGAAGGGGGTCTGAGGCAGAGTGGGAGGAGTCTGAGGCAGAGTGGGAGGAGTCTGAGGTGTAGTGGGAGGATTCTGAGGCGGAGTGGGAGGAGTCTGAGGCGGAGTGGGAGGAGTCCAAGGCGGAGTGGGAGGAGTCGGAGGCCGATTGGGAGGAGTCTGAGGCAGGGTGGGAAGGGTCTGAGGCAGAGTGGTTGGGGTCTGAGGCATTGTGGGAGGGTGTCTCAGTCAGGGCAGGAGGGGTTTGATGCAGTGTAGGGGGGGTCTGAGGCAGAGTGAGAGGGGTTCTGAGGCATTGTGGATGGGTCTGAGTCAGTGTTGGATGCTTCTGAGGCAGTGCAGGAGCGGGTCTGAGGCAGGACGGTAGGGGTCTGAGGCAGAGTGGGAGGAGTCCGAGGCGGTGCAGGAGAGGGTCTGAGGCAATGCAGTGGGGTCTGAGGCAGTGTGGGAGGGGTCTTATGCAGTGTGGGAGCGGGTCTGAGGCATTGAGGGAGGGGTTCTGAGGCAGTACGGGATGGGACTGAGGCAGTGTAGGGGGGTCTGAGGCAGTGATGGAGGGGGTCTGAGGCAGTGATGGAGGGACTCCAGGGCAGAGTGGGAGGGAGGTCTGAGGCAGTGTGGAAGGGTATGATGTAGAGTGGCAGGTGTCTGAGGCAGTGAGGGTTGGGTCATCGGCATTGTGGGTGGGGTTCTGAGGCAGAGTGAGAAGGTGTCTGAGGCTGTGTGTGAGGGATGAAAGACAGTGAGAGTGGATCTGGGACAGTGAGGTCGGGGTCTGTGGCAGTGAGGTCGGGGTCTGAGGCAGTGAGGTCGGGATCTGAGGCAGTGAGGTCGGGGTCTGAGGCAGTGCAGGAGGGGTCTGAGGCAGTGCGGGAGTGGTCTGAGGCAGAGTGGGAGAGGACTGAGGCAGCGTGGGAGGGGATCTGAGGCAGTGTGGGAGGGGTATGAGTGAGTGTGGGAGGGCTCTGATGCAGAGTGCGAGGAGTGCGGGAGTGGTCTGAGGCAGAATGGGAGAGGACTGAGGCAGTGTGGGAGGTGTCTGAGTGTGGGAGGGATATTGAGGCATCGTGGTAGGGCTTCTGCGGCTAAATGAGGGGGTTTGAATCACTGTGGGAGGGGTTCTGAGGCAGTGGCAGGGTTTGAGACAGTATGGAAGGGGTCTGAGTCTGAATGGGTGGAGTCTGAGGCAGTGTGGTAGGGGCTTTGTGGCCAAGTTGCAGGGGGTCTGAATCACTGCGGGAGGGTTTCTGAGGTAGTGTGGAGGGGGTCTGAGACAGTGTGGGAGGGTTCTGAGGCATTGTGGGAGTGGTCTGAGGCAGTGTGGGAGGGTTCTGAGGCAGAGTGGGAGGGGTCTGCGGCAATGTGGAAGGGTCTGTGGCAGAGTGGGAGGAGTCTGTGGCAGAGTGGGAGGGGGTCTGTGGCAGAGTGAGTGGAGATCTGAGGCAGAGTGTGGGTGGTACTATGGTAGAGTGAGAGGGGGTCTGAGGCAGTGTTGCAGGGGTCTGAGGCATAGTGGGAGGGCTTCTGAGGCTAAGTGTGAGGGGGTCTGAATTACTGTAGGAGGGGGTCTGAGGCAGTGTGGGAGGGGTCTGAGTGAGTGTGGGAGGGGTCTGAGGCAGAGTGGGAGGGAGTATGAGGCATAGTGTGAAGGGTCTGAGGCAATGTGGAAGGGTCTGAGGCAGAGTGGGAGGAGTCTGAGGCAGAGTGGGAGGTGTCTGAGGCAGAGTGGGAGGAGTCTGAGGCGGAGTGGGAGGAGTCTGAGGCCGAGTGGGTGCGGTCTGAGGCAGTCTGGGAGGGCGTCTCAGTCAGAGTGGTGGGGAATGAGGCAGTGTGTGAGGGCGTCTCAGTCAGGGCGGGAGGGGTTTGATGCAGTGTAGGGGGGGTCTGAGGCAGAGTGAGAGGGGTTCTGAGGCAGTGTGCTTGGGTCTGAGTGAGTGTTGGATTCTTCTGAGGCAGTGCAGGAGCGGGTCTGAGGCAGAGTGGGAGGAGTCAGAGGCGGTGCAGGAGGGGGTCTGAGGCAATGCAGTGGGGTCTGAGGCAGTGTGGGAGGGGTCTTATGCAGTGTGGGAGCGGAACTGAGGCAGTGAGGGAGGGGTTCTGAGGCTGTATGGGATGGGTCTGAGGCAGTTTAGGGGGGTCTGAGGCAGTGTAGGAGGGGGTCTGAGGCAGTGATGGAGGGGGTCTGAGGCAGTGATGGAGGGACTCCAGGGCAGAGTGGGAGGGAGGTCTGAGGCAGTGTGGAACGGTATGAGGTAGAGAGGGAGGTGTCTGAGGCATTGAGGGTTGGGTCATCGGCATTGTGGGTGGGGTTCTGAGGCAGAGTGAGAAGGCGTCTGAGGCTGTGTGTGAGGGATCAAAGGCAGAGTGAGAGAGGATCTGAGGCAGTGAGGTCGGGGTATGAGGCAGTGAGGTCGGGGTCTGAAGCAGTGCAGTAGGGCTCTGAGGCAGTGCGGGAGTGGTCTGAGGCAGAATGGGAGAGGAATGAGGCAGTGTGGGAGGGGTCTGAGTGTGGGAGGGATATTGAGGCATCGTGGTAGGGCTTCTGAGGCTAAATGACGGGGTTTGAATCACTGTGGGAGGGGTTCTGAGGCAGTGTGGCAGGGTCTGAGACAGTATGGAAGGGGTCCGAGGCAGAATGGGTGCAGTCTGAGGCAGATTGGGAGGTGTCTGTGGCAGAGTGGGAGGGGTCTGTGGCAGAGTGGGAGGTGTCTGTGGCAGTGGGAGGGGTCTGTGGCAGAGTGGGAGGGGTGTGCGGCAATGTGGAAGTGTCTGTGGCAGAGTGGGAGGAGTCTGGTAGGGGCTGTGTGGCCAAGTTGCAGGGGGTCTGAATCAGTGCGGGAGGGTTTCTGAGGTAGTGTGGAGGGGGTCTGAGACATTGTGGGAGGGGTCTGAGGCATTGTGGGAGTGGTCTGTGGCAGTGCGGGAGTGTTCTGAGGCAGAGTGGGTGGGGTCTGCGGCAATGTGGAAGGGTCTGTGGCAGAGTGGGAGGAGTCTGTGGCAGAGTGAGTGGAGATTTGAGGCAGAGTGTGGGTGGTTCTAAGGTAGAGTGAGAGGGGGCCTGAGGCAGTGTGGCAGGGGTATGAGTGAGTGTGTGCGGGCTCTGATGCAGAGTGGGAGGAGTCCGAGGCAGTGCAGAAGTGGTCTGAGGCAGAATCAGAGAGGACTAAGGGAGTGTGGGAGGAGTCTGAGTGTGGGAGGGATGTTGAGGCATAGTGTTAGGGCTTCTGAGGCTAAATGAGGAGGTTTGAATCACTGTGGGAGGGGCTCTAAGGCAGAGTGGGAGGGGTTCTGAGGCAGTGTGGGAGGAGTCTGTGGCAGTGGGAGGAGTCTGTGGCAGAGTGGGAGGGGTCTGTGGCAGAGTGGGAGGGTTCTATGGCAGAGTGGGAGGTGTCTGTGGCAGAGTGGGAGGGGTCTGTGGCAGTAGGAGGAGTCTGTGGCAGAGTGGGAGGAGTCTGTGGCAGAGTGGGAGGGGTCTGTGGCAGAGTGGGAGGGGTCTGTGGCATAGTGGGAGGGGTCTGTGACAGAGTGGGAAGGGTCTGTGGCAGAGTGGCAGGGGTCTGTGGCAGAGAGGGAGGAGTCTGTGGCAGAGTGGGAGGGGTCTGTGGCAGAGTGGGAGGGTGTCTTAGGCAGCGAAGGAGGGGTCTGAGGCAGTGTAGGGGGGGTCTGAGGCAGTGTGGGAGGCATCTGAGGCAGAGTGGGAGGCGTCTGAGGCAGAGTGGGAGGATTCTGAGGCAGAGTGGGAGGAGTCTGAGGCAGAATGGGAGGAGTCGGAGGCAGTGTGGGAGGAGTCGGAGGCAGTGTGGGAGGAGTCTGAGGCAGAGTGGGAGGAGTCTGAGGCAGAGTGAGAGGAGTCTGAGGCAGAGTGGGAGGGGTCTGAGGCAGAGTGGGAGGGGTCTGAGGCAGAGTGCATTGTGTCTGAGGCAGTGTGGGAGGGCATCTCAGTCAGAGTGCGTGGTGTCTGAGGCAGTGTGGGAGGGCGTCTCAGTCAGGGCCGGATGGGTTTGATACAATGTAGGGGGTGTCTGAGGCAGAGTGAGAGGTGTTCTGAGGTAGCGTGGATGGGTCTGAGTCAGTGTTGGATGCGTCTGAGGCAGTGCAGGAGCAGGTCTGAGGCAGGGCGGTAGGGGTCTGAGGCAGAGTGGGAGGAGTCCGAGGTGGTGCAGGAGGGGGTCTGAGGCAGTGCAGTGGGGTCTGAGGCAGTGTGGGAGGGGTTTTATGCAGTGTGGGAGCGGGTCTGAGGCATTGAGGGAGGGGTTCTGAGGCAGTACGAGTTGGGTCTCAGGAAGTGTAGGAGGGGGGTCTGAGGCAGTGATGAAGGGAGTCTCGGGTAGAGTGAGAGGGCGTCTGAGGCAATGAGGGTTGGGTCATATGCATTGCAGGTGGGGTTCTAAGGCAGAGTGAGAAGGGGTCTGAGGCTGTGTGTGAGGGGTCAAAGGCAGAGTGAAAGGAGGTCTGAGGCAGTGAGGGCGGGTGTCTCAGTCTGGGTGGGCGGTGTTTGATGCTGTGTAGGGGGGGTCTGAGGCAGAGTGAGAGGGGTTCTGAGGCAGTGTGCATGGGTCCGAGTCAGTGTTGGATGCGTCTGAGGCAGTGCAGGAGCGGGTCTGAGGCAGGGCGGTAGGGCTCTGAGGCAGAGTGGGAGGAGTCCGAGGCGGTACAGGAGGGGGTCTGAGGCAGTGAGGGAGGGTTCCTGAGACAGTACGGGATGGGTCTCAGGCAGTGTAGGAGGGGGGGTTTGAGGCAGTGTAGGAGGGGGGTCTGAGGCAGTGATGGAGGGACTCCAGGGCAGAGTGGGGGGAGGGAGGTCTGAGGCAGTGTGGAAGGGTATGAGGTAGAGTGGGAGGTGTCTGAGGCAGTGAGGGTTGGGTCATCGGCATTGTGGGTGGGGTTCTGAGGCAGAGTGAGAAGGGGTCTGAGGCTGTGTGTGAGGGATCAAAGGCAGAGTGAGAGGGGATCTGAGGCAGTGAGGTCGGGGTCTGAGGCAGTGAGGTCGGGGTCTGACGCAGTGCCGGAGGGGTCTGAGGCAGTGCAGGAGGTGCTCTGAGGCAGAGTTGGAGGGGTCTGAGGGAGAGCGGGAGGGTTTCTGTGGCAGAGTGAGTGGAGACCTGAGGCAGAGTGGGATTGGTTCTATGGTAGAGTGAGAGTGGGTCTGAGGCAGTGTGGCAGGGGTATGAGTGAGTGTGGGAGGGCTCTGATGCAGAGTGGGAAGTGTGCGGTAGTGGTCTGAGGCAGAATGGAAGAGGACTGAGGCAGTGTAGGAGGGGTCTGAGTGTGGGAGGGATATTGAGGCGTCGTGGCAGGGCTTCTGAGGCTAAATGAGGGGGTTTGAATCACTATGGGAGGGGTTCTGAGGCAGTGTGGCAGGGTCTGAGACAGTATGGAAGGGGTCCGAGGCAGAATGGGTGTAATCTGAGGCAGTGTGATAGGGGCTCTGTGGCCAAGTTGCAGGGGGTCTGAATCACTGCGGGAGGGGGTCTGAGGTAGTGTGGAGGGGGTCTGAGACAGTGTGGGAGGGGTCTGTGGCATTGTGGGAGTGGTCTGAGGAAGTGCAGGAGTGTTCTGAGGCAGAGTGGGTGGGGACTGTGGCAGAGAGGGAGGAGTCTGAGGCAGAATGGGAGGAGTCTGTGGCAGAGTGGGAGGAGTCTGTGGCAGAGTGGGAGAAGTCTGTGGCAGAGTAGGAGGAGTCTGTGGCAGAGTGGGAGGAGTCTGTGGCAGAGTGTGAGGAGTCTGTGGCAGAGTGGGAGGAGTCTGTGGCAGAGTGGGAGGAGTCTGTGGCAGAGTGGGAGGAGTCTGTGGCAGAGTGGGCGGAGGCTGTGGCAGAGTGGGAGGAGTCTGTGGCAGAGTGGGTGGAGTCCGTGGCAGAGTGGGAGGAATCTGTGGCAGAGTGGGAGGTGTTGTGTCAGTGTGGGAGGGGGTCTGAGGAGGAGTGAGTGGAGATCTGAGGCAGAGTGGGAGTTGTTCTATGGTAGGGTGAGAGGGGGTCTGAGGCAGTGTGGCAGGGGTATGAGTGTGTGTGGGAGGGTTCTGATGCAGTGGGAGGAGTCCGAGGCAGTGCGGGAGTGGTCTGAGGCAGAATGGGAGAGGACTGAGAGAGTGTGGGAAGGGTCTGATTATGGGAGGGATGTTGAGGCATAGTGGTAGGGCTTCTGAGGCTAAATGAGGGGGTTTGAATCATTGTGTGAGGGGCTCTAAGGCAGAGTGGGAGGGGGTCTGAGGCAGTGTGCGCAGGGTCTGAGACAGTATGGAAGGGGTCTGAGGCAGAATGGGTGGAGTCTGAGGCAGTGTGATAGGGGCTCTGTGGCCAAGTTGCGGGGGGTCTGAAGCACTGCGGGAGGGGATCTGAGGTAGTGTGGAGGGGGTCTGAGACAGTGTGGGAGGGGTCTGTGGCATTGTGGGAGTGGTCTGAGGAAGTGCAGGAGTGTTCTGAGGCAGAGTGGGTGGGGACTGTGGCAGAGAGGGAGGAGTCTGAGGCAGAATGGGAGGAGTCTGTGGCAGAGTGGGAGGAGTCTGTGGCAGAGTGGGAGAAGTCTGTGGCAGAGTAGGAGGAGTCTGTGGCAGAGTGGGAGGAGTCTGTGGCAGAGTGTGAGGAGTCTGTGGCAGAGTGGGAGGAGTCTGTGGCAGAGTGGGAGGAGTCTGTGGCAGAGTGGGAGGAGTCTGTGGCAGAGTGGGCGGAGGCTATGGCAGAGTGGGAGGAGTCTGTGGCAGAGTGGGTGGAGTCCGTGGCAGAGTGGGAGGAATCTGTGGCAGAGTGGGAGGTGTCTGTGTCAGTGTGGGAGGGGGTCTGAGGAGGAGTGAGTGGAGATCTGAGGCAGAGTGGGAGTGGTTCTATGGTAGGGTGAGAGGGGGTCTGAGGCAGTGTGGCAGGCGTATGAGTGTGTGTGGGAGGGCTCTGATGCAGAGTGGGAGGAGTCCGAGGCAGTGCGGGAGTGGTCTGAGGCAGAATGGGAGAGGACTGAGAGAGTGTGGGAGGGGTCTGATTATGGGAGGGATGTTGAGGCATAGCGGTAGGGCTTCTGAGGCTAAATGAGGGGGTTTGAATCATTGTGTGAGGGGCTCTAAGGCAGAGTGGGAGGGGGTCTGAGGCAGTGTGCGCAGGTTCTGAGACAGTATGGAAGGGGTCTGAGGCAGAATGGGTGGAGTCTGAGGCAGTGTGATAGGGGCTCTGTGGCCAAGTTGCAGGGGGTCTGAATCACTGCGGGAGGGGATCTGAGGTAGTATGGAGGCGGTCAAAGACAGTGTGGGAAGGGTCTGAGGCAGTGCGGGAGTGGTCTGAGGCAGTGTGGGTGGCATCTGAGGCAGAGTGGCTGGCGTCTGAGGCAGAGTGGGTGGTGTCTGAGGCAGAGTGGGAGGAGTCTGAGGCGGAGTGGGAGGAGTCTGAGGCGGAGGGCGAGGAGTCTGAGGGTGAGAGGGAGGAGTCTGAGGCGGAGTGGGAGGAGGCTGAGGCAGAGTGGGAGGAGTCTGAGATGGAGTGGGAGGAGTCTGAGATGGAGTGGGAGGAGTCTGAGATGGAGTGGGAGGAGTCTGAGGGGGAGGGCGAGGAGTCTGAGGCAGAGTGCGAGGAGTTGAAGAGGAGTGGGAGGACTCTGAGGTGGAGTGGGAGGAGGTCTGAGGCGGAGTGCGAGGAGTCTGAGGCGGAGTGCGAGGTGTCTGAGGCGGAGAGGGAGGAGTCTGAGGAGGAGTGGGAGGAGTCTGAGGCGATGTGGGAGGAGTCTGAGGCGGAGTGGGAGGATTCTGAGGTGGAGTGGGAGGAGTCTGAGGCGGAGAGTGAGGAGTCTGAGGTGGAGTGGGAGGAGTCTGAGGCGGAGTGCGAGGAGTCTGAGGCAGAGTGGGAGGAGTCTGAGCCGGAGAGGGAGGAGTCTGAGGCGGAGTGGGAGGAGTCTGAGGCGGAGTAGGAGTAGTTTGAGGCGGAGAGTGAGGAGTCTGAGGCGGAGTGGCAGGTGTCTGAGGCGGAGAGGGTGGAGTCTGAGGCGGAGAGGGATGGATATGAGGCGGAGTGGGATGTGTCTGAGGCGGAGTGGGACGGGTCTAAGGCGGAGTGGGAGGAGTCTGAGGCGGAGTGGGAGGGGTCTGAGGCGAAGTGGGAGGATTCTGAGGCAGGGTGGGAGGAGTCTGAGGCAGAGTGGGAGGAGTCTGAGGCCGAGTGGGAGGAGTCTGAGGCGGAGAGGGATGTTTCTGAGGGGGAGTGGGATGGGTCTGAAGCGGAGTGGGAGGGGTCTGAGGTGGTGTGGGAGTGGTCTGAGGCGGAGTGGGAGGGGTCTGGGGCAGAATGGGAGAGGACTGAGAGAGTGTGGGAGGGGTCTGAGTGTGGGAGGGATGTTGAGGCATAGTGGTAGGGCTTCTGAGGCTAAATGAGGGGGTTTGAATCATTGTGTGAGGGGCTCTAAGGCAGAGTGGGAGGGGTTCTGAGGCAGTGTGCGCAGGTTCTGAGACAGTATGGAAGGGGGCTGAGGCAGAATGGGTGGAGTCTGAGGCAGTGTGATAGGGGCTCTGTGGCCAAGTTGCGGAGGGTCTGAATCACTGCGGGAGGGGATCTGAGGTAGTGTGGAGGGTGTTTGAGGCAGTGTGGGAGGGGTCTCATGCAGTGTGGGAGCGGGTCCGAGGCAGTGAGGGAAGGGTTCTGAGGCAGTACGGGATGGGTCTCAGGCAGTGTAGGAGGGGCGATCTGAGGCAATGATGGTTGGGACTTAGGCATTGCAGGTGGGGTTCTAAGGCAGAGTGAGAAGGGGACTGAGGCTGTGCATGAGGGGTCAAAGGCATAGTGAAAGGGGGTCTGAGGCAGTGAGCGCGGAGTCTGAGGCAGTGCGGGAGTGGTCTGAGGCAGTGCGGGAGTGGTCTGAGGCAGTGTGGGTGGCATCTGAGGCAGAGTGGGTGGCGTCTGAGGCGGAGTGGGAGGAGACTGAGGCGGAGGGCGAGGAGTCTGAGGCGGAGTGGGAGGAGTCTGAGGCGGAGTGGGAGTAGTCTGAGGCGGAGTGGGAGGAGTCTGAGGCGGAGGTCGAGCAGTCTGAGGCGGAGTGGGAGGAGTCTGAGGCGGAGTGGGAGGAATCTGAGGCAGAGTGGGAGGTGTCTGAAGCAGAGTGCGAGGAGTCTGAGGCGGAGTGTGAGGAGTCTGAAGCGGAGTGGGAGGAGTCTGAGGCGGAGTGGGAGGAGGTCTGAGGCGGAGTGCGAAGAGTCTGAGGCAGAGTGCGAGGGGTCTGTGGCGGAGTGAGAGGTGTCTGAGGCGGAGTGCGAGGTGTGTGAGGTGGAGTGGGAGGAGTCTGAGGCGGAGTGGGAGGAGTCTGAGGCGATGTGGCAGGAGTCTGAGGTGGAGTGGGAGGAGTCTGAGGCGGAGTGGGAGGAGTCTGAGGCAGAGAGGGAGGAGTCTGAGGTGGAGTGGGAGGAGTCTGAGACGGAGTGGAAGGCGTCTGAGACGGAGAGCAAGGAGACTGAGGCGGAGTGCGAGGAGTCGGAGGCGGAGTGGGAGGAGTCTGAGGCGGAGTGGGTGGAGGCTGAGGCAGAGTGGGAGGAGTCTGAGATGGAGTGGAAGGAGTCTGAGGCGGAGTGCGCGGAGTCTGAGGCGGAGTGTGAAGAGTCAGAGGCGGAGTGGGAGGAGTCTGAGGCGGAGTGGGAGGAGTCTGAGGTGGAGAGGGAGGAGTCTGTGACAGAGTGGGAGGAGTCTGAGGCGGAGTGGGAGGAGTCTGATGCAGAGTGGGAGGAGTCTGAGGTGGATGGCGAGGAGTCTGAGGCGGAGGGCGAGGAGTCTGAGGTGGAGTGGGAGGAGGTATGAGGCGGGGTGCGAGGTGTCTGAGGTGGACTGTGAGGAGTGTGAGGCGGAGTGGGAGGAATCTGAGGCGGAGTGGGAGGAGTCTGAGGCAGAGAGGGAGGAGTCTGAGGCGATGTGGGAGGAGTCTGAGGCGGAGTCGGAGGAGTCTGAGGTGGAGTGGGAGGAGTCTGAGGCGGAGTGGGAGGAGTCTGAGGCGGAGTGGGAGGAGTTCTGAGGCGGAGTGCGAGGTGTCTGAGCGGAGTGCAAGGAGTCTGAGGAGGAGTACGAGGAGTCTGAGGTGGAGTGCGAGGAGTCTGAGGCAGAGTGGGAGGAGTCTGAGGCGGAGTGGGAGAAGTCTGAGGCAGAGAGGAAGGAGTCTGAGGCGGAGTGGGAGGAGTCTGAGGCGGAGTGTGAGGAGTCTGAGGCGGAGAGGGTGGAGTCTGATGCGGAGTGGGAGGAGTCTGAGGCGATGTGGGAGGAATCTGAGGCCGAGAGGGAGGAGTCTGAGGTGGAGTGGGAGGAGTCTGAGGCAGAGTGGGAGGGGTCTGAGGTGGAGTGGGAAGAGTCTGATGCAGAGTGGGAGGAGTCAGAGGCAGAGAGGGCGGAGTCTGAGGCTGAGTGGGAGGAGTCCGAGATGGAGTAGGAGGAGTCTGAGGCGGAGTCTGAGGACTCTGAGGGGGTGTGGGAGGAATCTGAGGTGGCGAGGGAGGAGTCTGAGGCGGAGAGGGATGGGTCTGAGGCAGAGTGGGAGGAGTCTGAGGCAGAGTGGGTGGAATCTGAGGCAGAGTGGGAGGAGTCTGAAGCGGAGTGCGAGGAGTCTGAGGCGGAGTGCGAGGAGTCTGTAGCGGAGTGGGAGGACGTCTGAGGTGGAGTGCGAGGAGTCTGAGGCAGAGTGGGAGGAGTCTGAGGCAGAGTGCGAGGTGTCTGAGGCGGAGTGCGAGGTGTCTGAGGCGGAGTGGGAGGTGTCTGAGGCGGAGTGGGTGGAGTCTGAAGTGGAGAGGGAGGAGTCTGAGGCAGAGTTGGAGGAGTCTGAGGCGATGTGGGAGGAGTCTGAGGCAGAGTGGGAGGAGTCTGAGGCGGAGTGGGAGGAGTCTGAGGTGGAAAGGGAGGAGTCTGAGGCGGAGTGGGAGGAATCTGAGGCGGAGTGGAAGGAGTCTGAGGTGAAGAGCGAGGAGTCTGATGCGGAGTGGGAGGAGTCTGAGGCGGAGTGGGAGGAGTCTGAGGCGGAGTGGGAGGAGTCTGAGGCAGAGAGGAAGGAGTCTGAGGCGGAGTGGGAGGAGTCTGAGGCGGAGTGGGAGGAGTCGGAGGCAGAGAGGGTGGAGTCTGAGGCGGAGTGGGAGGAGTCTGAGGCGGAGTGGGAGGAGTCTGTGGCAGAGAGGAAGGAGTCTGAGGCGGAGTGGGAGGAGTCTGAGGCGGAGTGGGAGGAATCTGAGGTGGCGAGGGAGGAGTCCGAGTCAGAGAGGGATGGGTCTGAGGCAGAGTGGGTGGAATCTGAGGCAGAGTGCGAGGTGTCTGAGGCGGAGTGCAAGGAGTCTGAGGCGGAGTGGGAGGAGTCTGAGGCAGAGTGGGAGGAGTCTGAAGTGGAAAGGGAGGAGTCTTAGGCGGAGTGGGAGGAGTCTGAGGCAGAGTGCGATGAGTCTGAGGCGGAGAGGGTGGAGTCTGAGGCGGAGTGGGAGGAGTCTGAGGCGATGTGGGAGGAATCTGAGGCGGAGAGGGAGGAGTCTGAGGTGGAGTGGGAGGAGTTTGAGTCGGAGTGCGAGGAGTCTGAGGCGGAGAGGGAGGAGTCTCAGGTGGAGTGGGAGGAGTCTGAGGCGGAGCGGGAGGTGCCAGAGGCAGAGCGGGAGGTGCCAGAGGCAGAGCGGGAGGTGTCAGAGGCAGAGCGGGAGGATTCTGAGGCAGAGCGGAAGGGGTCTGAGGCCGAGCAGGAGGGGTCTGAGGCAGAGCGGGAGGGCGTCTTAGGCAGCGAAGGAAGGATCTGAGGCAGAGTGAGAGGGGATCTGAGTGAGTGTGGTTGTGTTCTGAGGAAGTGTGCAAGGGTCTGAGTCAGAGTGGGAGATGTCTGAGGCAGTGCAGGAGCGGATCTGAGGCAGAGCGGGAGGGCGTCTTAGGCAGCGAAGGAGGGGTCTGAGGCAGAGTGAGAGGGGATCTGAGTGAGTGTGGGTGGGTTCTGAGGAATTGTGCAAGGGTCTGAGTCAGAGTGGGAGGTGTCTGAGGCAGTGCAGGAGCGGATCTGAGGCAGAGCGGGAGGAATCTGAGTCAGAGTGGGAGTGTCGGTGGCAGTGTGGGAGGGTGTCTGAGGCTGCGTGGCAGGGCTATGAGTGAGTGTGGGAGGACTCTGATGCATAGAGGGAGGAGTCCGAGGCGGTGCAGGAGGGAGTCTGAGGCAGTGCAGTGGGGTCTGAGGCAGTGTGGGAGGGGTCTCATGCAGTGTGGGAGCGGGTCTGAGGCAGTGAGGGAGGGGTTCAGAGGCAGTATGGGCTGGGTCTCAGGCAGTGTAGGAGGGGGGATCTGAGGCAATGAGGGTTGAGTCATAGGCATTGCAGGTGGGGTTCTAAGGCAGAGTGAGAAGGGGTCTGAGGCTGTGTGTGAGGGGTCAAAGGCATAGTGAAAGGTGGTCTGAGGCAGTGAGGGCGGGGTCTAAGGCAGTGCGGGAGGGGGTCTGAAGCAGTGCAGGATGGGGTTTGATGCAGCGTGGGAGAGGTCTGATTTAGTGAGGGAGTGGGTCTGAGGCAGTGTGGGAGCGTGTCTGAGGCAGTGAGGGAGGTGTTCTGCGGCAGTACGGGAGGGGTCTGAGGCAGTATCGGAGAGTGTCAGGCAGTGTAGGAGTGGGTGTGAGGCAGTGATGGAGGGAGTCTGGAGCAGAGTGGGAGGAGGTCTGAGGCAGTGTAGAAGGGCAAGTGGTAGAGTGGGAGGTGTCTGAGGCAGTGAGGGTTGGGTCATCGGCATTGTGGGTGGGGTTCGGAGGCAGAGTGAGAAGGTGTCTGAGGCTGTGTGTGAGGGATCAAAGGCAGAGTGAGAGGGGATCTGAGGCAGTGAGGTCGGGGTCTGTGGCAGTGAGGTCGGGGTCTGAGGCAGTGCAGGAGGGGTCGGAGGCAGTGCGGGAGGGGCTCTGAGGAGGAGTGAGTGGAGGTCTGAGGCAGAGTGGGAGTGGTTCTATGGTAGAGTGAGAGTGGCTCTGAGGTACAGTGGGAGGGGTTCTGACCCTAAGTGGGAGAGGTTCTGAATCACTGTGGGAGGGGGTCTGAGGCAGTATAGGAGGGGTCTTAGACAGTGTGGGAGGGGTCTGAGGCATAGTGCGAGAGGTCTGTGGCAGATGGGAGGGTTCTGAGGCAGTGCGGGAGGAGTGTGAGGCAGCTAGGGAGGGGTCTGAGTGAGTGTGGGAGGGGGTCTGAGGCAGAGTGAGAGGGAGTATGAGGCAGAGTGGGAGGGGTCTGAGGCAATGTGGAAGGTAATGTGGCAGAGTGGGAGGAGTCTGAGGCAGAGTGCGAGGAGTCTGAGGTAGAGTGGGAGGAGTCTGAGGCAGAGTGCGAGGAGTCTGAGGCGGAGAGGGAGGAGTCTGAGGCGATGTGGGAGGAGTCTGAGGCGGAGTGGGAGGAGTCTGAGGCGGAGTGGGAGGGGTCTGAGGTGGAGTGGGAGGAGTCTGAAGCGAAGTGGGAGGAGTCTGAGGCGGAGAGGGAGGAGTCTGAGGCGGAGTGGGAGGAGTCTGAGGCGGAGTAGGAGGAGTCTGAGGCGGAGTGTGAGGAGTCTGAGGCGGAGAGGGATGTTTCTGAGGCGGAGTGGGATGGGTCTGAGGCGGAGTGAGAAGCGTCTGAGGCAGAGTGGGAGGAGTCTGAGGCGGAGTGGGAGGTGTCTGGGGCAGAATGGGAGAGGACTGAGAGAGTGTGGGAGGGGTCTGAGTGTGGGAGGGATGTTGAGCCATAGTGGTAGGGCTTCTGAGGCTAAATGAGGGGGTTTGAATCATTGTGTGAGGGGCTCTAAAGCAGAGTGGGAGGGGTTCTGAGGCAGTGTGCGCAGGGTCTGACACAGTATGGAAGGGGTCTGAGGCAGAATGAGTGGAGTCTGAGGCAGTGTGATAGGGGCTCTGTGGCCAAGTTGCAGGGGGTCTGAATCACTGCGGGAGGGGTTCTGAGGTAGTGTGGAGGCGGTCTGCAACAGTGTGGGAGGGGTATGAGGCAGTGCGGGAGTGGTCTGAGGCAGTGCGGGAGTGGTCTGAGGCAGTGTGGGTGGCGTCTGAGGCAGAGTGGGTGGCGTCTGAGGCAGAGTGGGTGGCGTCTGAGGCGGAGTGGGAGGAGTCTGAGGTGGAGTGGGAGGAGTCTGAGGCAGTGTGGGAGGAGTCTGAGGCGGAGTGGGAGTAGTTTGAGGCGGAGTGGGAGGAGTCTGAGGCGGAGTGGGAGGAGTCTGAAGTGGAAAGGGAGGAGAATGAAGCGGAGTGGGAGGAGTCTGAGGCGACGTGGGAGGAGTCTGAGGCAGAGTGGGAGGAGTCTGAGGCAAAGAGGGCGGAGTCTGAGGCAGAGTGGGAGGATTCTGAGGCCGTGTAGGAGGTGTCTGAGGCGGAGTGTGAGGAGTCTGAGGGGGAGTGGCAGGAATCTGAGGCAGCGAGGGAGGAGTCTGAGGCGGAAAAGGATGGGTCTGAGGCAGAGTGGGAGGAGTCTGAGGCGGAGTGGGTGGAATCTGAGGCAGAGTGGGAGGAGTCTGAAGCGGAGTGGGAGGACGTCTGAGACGGAGTGCGAGGAGTCTGAGGCGGAG
This sequence comes from Carcharodon carcharias, assembly GCF_017639515.1. Classification (NCBI taxonomy): domain Eukaryota; kingdom Metazoa; phylum Chordata; class Chondrichthyes; order Lamniformes; family Lamnidae; genus Carcharodon; species Carcharodon carcharias. The sequence continues at coordinate 118,509,058 of NC_054470.1, read as the reverse complement.
TGCGAGGAGTGTGAGGCGGAGTTGGAGGAGTCTGAGGCGGAGTGGGAGGAGTCTGTAGTGGAGAGGGAGGAGAATGAGGCGGAGTGGGAGGTGTCTGAGGCGATGTGGGAGGAGTCTGAGGCAGAGTGGGAGGAGTCTGAGGCAGTCTGGGAGGAGTCGGAGGCAGAGTGGGAGGAGTCTGAGGCGATATGGGAGGAGTCTGAGGCGAAGAGCGAGGAGTCTGAGGCGGAGTGCGAGGAGTCTGAGGTGGAGTGCGAGGGTTCTGAGGCGGAGTGTGAGGAGTCTGAGCGGAGTGCGAGGAGTCTGCGGAGGAGTGCGAGGAGTCTGAGGTGGAGTGGGAGGGGTCTGAGGTGGAGTGGGAGGAGTCTGAGGCAGAGAGGGCGGAGTCTGAGGCAGAGTCGGAGGAGTCTGAGGCGGAGTCGGAGGAGTCTGAGGCGGAGTAGGAGGAGTCTGAGGCGGAGTGGGAGGAGTCTGAGGGGGAGTGGGAGGATTCTGAGGCGGCGAGGGAGGGGTCTGAGGCGGAGATGGATGGGTATGAGGCGGGTTGGGATGGGTGTGAGGAGGAGTGGGAGGAGTCTGAGGCAGAGTGGGAGGGGTCTGAGGCAGAGTGGGAGGATTCTGTGGCGGAGAGAGAGGGGTCTGAGGCGGAGTGGGAGGGGTCTGGGGCAGAATGGGAGAGGACTGAGAGAGTGTGGGAGGGGTCTGAGTGTGGGAGGGATGTTGAGGCATAGTGCTAGGGCTTCTGAGGCTAAATGAGGGGGTTTGAATCATTGTGTGAGGGGCTCTAAGGCAGAGTGGGAGGGGTTCTGAGGCAGTGTGCGCAGGTTCTGAGACAGAATGGAAGGGGTCTGAGGCAGAATGGGTGGAGTCTGTGGCAGTGTGATAGGGGCTCTGTGGCCAAGATGCGGGGGGTCTGAATCACTGCGGGAGGGGATCTGAGGTAGTGTGGAGGCGGTCTGCGACAGTGTGGGAGGGGTCTGAGGCAGTGCGGGAGTGGTCTGAGGCAGTGCGGGAGTGGTCTGAGGCAGTGTGGGTGGCGTCTGAGGCAGAGTGGGTGGCGTCTGAGGCCGAGAGGGTGGTGTCTGATGTGGTGTGGGAGGAATCTGAGGCGGAGTGGGAGGAGTCTGAGGCAGAGGGCGAGGAGTCTGAGGCGGAGTGGGAGGAGTCTGAGGTGGAGTGGGAGGAGTCTGAGGCAGAGTGGGAGGAGTCTGAGGCGGAGTGTGAGGAGTCTGAGGCGGAGTGCGAGGAGTCTGAGGCGGAGTGGGAGGAGTCTGAGGTGGAGTGGGAAGAGTCTGTGGCGATGTTGGAAGAGTCTGAGGCGGAGTGGGAGGAGTCTGAGGTGGAGTGGGAGGAGTCTGAGGCGGAGAGGGTGGAGTCTGAGGCGGAGTGCGAGGAGTCTGAGGCGGGGTACGAGGAGTCTGAGGCGGAGTACGAGGAGTCTGAGGCGGAGTGCCAGGAGTCTGAGGCGGAGTGCAAGAAGTCTGAGGCGGATGGGGAGGGGTCTGAGGCGGAGTGGGAGGTTTCTGAGGTGGCGTGGGAGGAGTCTGAGGCGAAGTGGGAGGAGTCTGAGGCCGAGAGGGAGGAGTCTGAGGCGCAGAGGGATGTTTCTGAGGCGGAGTGGGATGGGTCTGAGGAGGAGAGGGAGCGGTCTGAGGCGGAGAGGGAGGGGTCTGAGGCGGAGTGGGAGGAGTCTGAGGCGGAGTGGGAGGAGTCTGAGGCAGAGAGGGTGGAGTCTGAGGCGGAGTGGGAGGAGTCTGAGGCGGAGTGGGAGGAGTCTGAGGCAGAGAGGAAGGAGTCTGAGGCGGAGTGGGAGGAGACTGAGGCGGAGTGGGAGGGGTCTGAGGTGGAGTGGGAAGAGTCTGATGCAGAGTGGGAGGAGTCTGAGGCAGAGAGGGCGGAGTCTGAGGCTGAGTGGGAGCAGTCTGAGGCGGAGTAGGAGGAGTCTGAGGCGGAGTGTGAGGACTCTGAGGGGGAGTGGGAGGAATCTGAGGTGGCGAGGGAGGAGTCTGAGGCAGAGAGGGATGGGTCTGAGGCAGAGTGGGTGGAATCTGAGGCAGAGTGCGAGGTGTCTGAGGCGGAGTGCAAGGAGTCTGAGGCGGAGTGGGAGGAGTCTGAGGCAGAGTGGGAGGAGTCTGAAGTGGAAAGGGAGGAGTCTTAGGCGGAGTGGGAGGAGTCTGAGGCAGAGTGCGATGAGTCTGAGGCGGAGAGGGTGGAGTCTGAGGCGGAGTGGGAGGAGTCTGAGGCGATGTGGGAGGAATCTGAGGCGGAGAGGGAGGAGTCTGAGGTGGAGTGGGAGGAGTTTGAGGCGGAGTGGGAGGGGTCTGAGGTGGAGTGGGAGGAGTCTGAGGCAGAGTGGGAGGAGTCTGAGGCAGAGAGGGCGGAGTCTGAGGCAGAGTGGGAGGAGTCTGAGGCCGTGTAGGAGGTGTCTGAGGCGGAGTGTGAGGAGTCTGAGGGGGAGTGGCAGGAATCTGAGGCGGCGAGGGAGGAGTCTGAGGCGGAAAAGGATGGGTCTGAGGCAGAGTGGGAGGATTCTGAGGCGGAGTGGGTGGAATCTGAGGCAGAGTGGGAGGAGTCTGAAGCGGAGTGGGAGGACGTCTGAGACGGAGTGCGAGGAGTCTGAGGCGGAGTGCGAGGAGTGTGAGGCGGAGTGGGAGGAGTCTGAGGCGGAGTGGGAGGAGTCTGAAGTGGAAAGGGAGGAGAATGAAGCGGAGTGGGAGTAGTCTGAGGCGACGTGGGAGGAGTCTTAGGCAGAGTGGGAGGAGTCTGAGGCAAAGAGGGCGGAGTCTGAGGCAGAGTGGGAGGATTCTGAGGCCGTGTAGGAGGTGTCTGAGGCGGAGTGTGAGGAGTCTGAGGGGGAGTGGCAGGAATCTGAGGCGGCGAGGGAGGAGTCTGAGGCGGAAAAGGATGGGACTGAGGCAGAGTGGGAGGAGTCTGAGGCGGAGTGGGTGGAATCTGAGGCAGAGTGGGAGGAGTCTGAAGCGGAGTGGGAGGACGTCTGAGACGGAGTGCGAGGAGTCTGAGGCGGAGTGCGAGGAGTGTGAGGCGGAGTTGGAGGAGTCTGAGGCGGAGTGGGAGGAGTCTGTAGTGGAGAGGGAGGAGAATGAGGCGGAGTGGGAGGTGTCTGAGGCGATGTGGGAGGAGTCTGAGGCGGAGTGGGAGGAGTCTGAGGCAGTCTGGGAGGAGTCGGAGGCAGAGTGGGAGGAGTCTGAGACGATATGGGAGGAGTCTGAGGCGAAGAGCGAGGAGTCTGAGGCGGAGTGCGAGGAGTCTGAGGTGGAGTGCGAGGGTTCTGAGGCGGAGTGTGAGGAGTCTGAGCGGAGTGCGAGGAGTCTGCGGAGGAGTGCGAGGAGTCTGAGGTGGAGTAGGAGGAGTCTGAGGTGGAGTGGGAGGAGTCTGAGGCGGAGTGGGAGGAGTCTGGGGCAGAATGGGAGAGGACTGAGAGAGTGTGGGAGGGGTCTGAGTGTGGGAGGGATGTTGAGGCATAGTGGTAGGGCTTCTGAGGCTAAATGAGGGGGTTTGAATCATTGTGTGAGGGGCTCTAAGGCAGAGTGGGAGGGGTTCTGAGGCAGTGTGCGCAGGTTCTGAGACAGAATGGAAGGGGTCTGAGGCAGAATGGGTGGAGTCTGTGGCAGTGTGATAGGGGCTCTGTGGCCAAGATGCGGGGGGTCTGAATCACTGCGGGAGGGGATCTGAGGTAGTGTGGAGGCGGTCTGCGACAGTGTGGGAGGGGTCTGAGGCAGTGCGGGAGTGGTCTGAGGCAGTGCGGGAGTGGTCTGAGGCAGTGTGGGTGGCGTCTGAGGCAGAGTGGGTGGCGTCTGAGGCCGAGAGGGTGGTGTCTGATGTGGTGTGGGAGGAATCTGAGGCGGAGTGGGAGGAGTCTGAGGCAGAGGGCGAGGAGTCTGAGGCGGAGTGGGAGGAGTCTGAGGCAGAGTGGGAGGAGTCTGAGGCGGAGTGGGAGGAGTCTGAGGCAGAGAGGGCGGAGTCTGAGGCAGAGTCGGAGGAGTCTGAGGCGGAGTGGGAGGAGTCTGAGGCAGAGTAGGAGGAGTCTGAGGCGGAGTGTGAGGAGTCTGAGGGGGAGTGGGAGGATTCTGAGGCGGCGAGGGAGGGGTCTGAGGCGGAGATGGATGGGTATGAGACGGGTTGGGATGGGTGTGAGGAGGAGTGGGAGGAGTCTGAGGCAGAGTGGGAGGGGTCTGAGGCAGAGTGGGAGGATTCTGTGGCGGAGAGAGAGGGGTCTGAGGCGGAGTGGGAGGGGTCTGGGGCAGAATGGGAGAGGACTGAGAGAGTGTGGGAGGGGTCTGAGTGTGGGAGGGATGTTGAGGCATAGTGGTAGGGCTTCTGAGGCTAAATGAGGGGGTTTGAATCATTGTGTGAGGGGCTCTAAGGCAGAGTGGGATGGGTTCTGAGGCAGTGTGCACAGGGTCTGAGACAGAATAGAAGGGGTCTGAGGCAGAATGGGTGGAGTCTGTGGCAGTGTGATAGGGGCTCTGTGGCCAAGATGCGGGGGGTCTGAATCACTGCGGGCGGGGATCTGAGGTAGTGTGGAGGCGGTCTGCGACAGTGTGGGAGGGGTCTGAGGCAGTGCGGGAGTGGTCTGAGGCAGTGCGGGAGTGGTCTGAGGCAGTGTGGGTGGCGTCTGAGGCAGAGTGGGTGGCGTCTGAGGCCGAGAGGGTGGTGTCTGATGTGGTGTGGGAGGAATCTGAGGCGGAGTGGGAGGAGTCTGAGGCAGAGGGCGAGGAGTCTGAGGCGGAGTGGGAGGAGTCTGAGGTGGAGTGGGAGGAGTCTGAGGCGGAGTGGGAGGAGTCTGAGGCAGAGAGGGCGGAGTCTGAGGCAGAGTCGGAGGAGTCTGAGGCGGAGTCGGAGGAGTCTGAGGCGGAGTAGGAGGAGTCTGAGGCGGAGTGTGAGGAGTCTGAGGGAGAGTGGGAGGATTCTGAGGCGGCGAGGGAGGGGTCTGAGGCGGAGATGGTTGGGTATGAGACGGGTTGGGATGGGTGTGAGGAGGAGTGGGAGGAGTCTGAGGCAGAGTGGGAGGGGTCTGAGGCAGAGTGGGAGGATTCTGTGGCGGAGAGAGAGGGGTCTGAGGCGGAGTGGGAGGGGTCTGGGGCAGAATGGGAGAGGACTGAGAGAGTGTGGGAGGGGTCTGAGTGTGGGAGGGATGTTGAGGCATAGTGGTAGGGCTTCTGAGGCTAAATGAGGGGGTTTGAATCATTGTGTGAGGGGCTCTAAGGCAGAGTGGGATGGGTTCTGAGGCAGTGTGCACAGGGTCTGAGACAGAATGGAAGGGGTCTGAGGCAGAATGGGTGGAGTCTGTGGCAGTGTGATAGGGGCTCTGTGGCCAAGATGCGGGGGGTCTGAATCACTGCGGGCGGGGATCTGAGGTAGTGTGGAGGCGGTCTGCGACAGTGTGGGAGGGGTCTGAGGCAGTGCGGGAGTGGTCTGAGGCAGTGTGGGAGTGGTCTGAGGCAGTGTGGGTGGCGTCTGAGGCAGAGTGGGTGGCGTCTGAGGCCGAGAGGGTGGTGTCTGATGTGGTGTGGGAGGAATCTGAGGCGGAGTGGGAGGAGTCTGAGGCGGAGGGCGAGGAGTCTGAGGCGGAGTGGGAGGAGTCTGAGGTGGAGTGGGAGGAGTCTGAGGCAGAGTGGGAGGAGTCTGAGGCGGAGTGCGAGGAGTCTCAGGCGGAGTGGGAGGAGTCTGAGGCGGAGTGGGAGGAGTCTGAGGTGGAGTGGGAAGAGTCTGTGGCGATGTTGGAAGAGTCTGAGGCGGAGTGGGAGGAGTCTGAGGCGGAGTGGGAGGAGTCTGAGGCGGAGAGGGTGGAGTCTGAGATGGAGTGCGAGGAGTCTGAGGCTGGGTACGAGGAGTCTGAGGCGGAGTACGAGGAGTCTGAGGCGGAGTGCCAGGAGTCTGAGGCGGAGTGCAAGAAGTCTGAGGCGGATGGGGAGGGGTCTGAGGCGGAGTGGGAGGTTTCTGAGGTGGCGTGGGAGGAGTCTGAGGCAAAGTGGGAGGAGTCTGAGGCCGAGTGGGAGGAGTCTGAAGCGATGTGGGAGGATTCTGAGGCGGAGAGGGAGGAGTCTGAGGCGGAGTGGGAGGTGTCTGAGGCGGAGTGGGAGGGGTCTGAGGTGGAGTGGGAGGAGTCTGAGGCGGAGTGGAAGGAGTCTGAGGCAGAGAGGGAGGTGTCTGAGGCAGAGTGGGAGGAGTCTGAGGCAGAGTAGGAGGAGTCTGAGGCGGAGAGGGATGGCTCTGTGGCGGAGTGGGATGGGTGTGTGGCGGAGTGGGAGGGGTCTGAGGAGGAGTGGGAGGGGTCTGAGGAGGAGTGGGAGGCATCAGAGGCGGAGGGCGAGGAGTCTGAGGCGGAGTGGGAGGAGTCTGAGACGTAGTGGGAGGAGGCTGAGGCAGAGTGGGAGGAGTCTGAGGCGGAGTGGGAGGAGTCTGAGGCGGAGTGGGAGGAGTCTGAGGCGGAGTGGGAGGAGTCAGAGGCGGGGTACGAGGAGTCTGAGGCGGAGTACGAGGAGTCTGAGGCGGAGTGCCAGGAGTCTGAGGCGGAGTGCAAGAAGTCTGAGGCGGGTGTGGAGGGGTCTGAGGCGGAGTGGGAGGTTTCTGAGGTGGCGTGGGAGGAGTCTGAGGCGAAGTGGGAGGAGTCTGAGGCCGAGAGGTAGGAGTCTGAGGCGCAGAGGGATGTTTCTGAGGCGGAGTGGGATGGGTCTGAGGAGGAGAGGGAGCGGTCTGAGGCGGAGAGGGAGGGGTCTGAGGCGGAGTGGGAGGAGTCTGTGGCGGAGTGGGAGGAGTCTGAGGCAGAGAGGGTGGAGTCTGAGGCGGAGTGGGAGGAGTCTGAGGCGGAGTGGGAGGAGACTGAGGCGGAGTGGGAGGGGTCTGAGGTGGAGTGGGAAGAGTCTGATGCAGAGTGGGAGGAGTCTGAGGCAGAGAGGGCGGAGTCTGAGGCTGAGTGGGAGCAGTCTGAGGCGGAGTAGGAGGAGTCTGAGGCGGAGTGTGAGGACTCTGAGGGGGAGTGGGAGGAATCTGAGGTGGCGAGGGAGGAGTCTGAGGCAGAGAGAGATGGGTCTGAGGCAGAGTGGGTGGAATCTGAGGCAGAGTGCGAGGTGTCTGAGGCGGAGTGCAAGGAGTCTGAGGCGGAGTGGGAGGAGTCTGAGGCAGAGTGGGAGGAGTCTGAAGTGGACAGGGAGGAGTCTTAGGCGGAGTGGGAGGAGTCTGAGGCAGAGTGCGATGAGTCTGAGGCGGAGAGGGTGGAGTCTGAGGCGGAGTGGGAGGAGTCTGAGGCGATGTGGGAGGAATCTGAGGCGGAGAGGGAGGAGTCTCAGGTGGAGTGGGAGGAGTCTGAGGCGGAGCGGGAGGTGCCAGAGGCAGAGCGGGAGGTGCCAGAGGCAGAGCGGGAGGTGTCAGAGGCAGAGCGGGAGGATTCTGAGGCAGAGCGGAAGGGGTCTGAGGCCGAGCAGGAGGGGTCTGAGGCAGAGCGGGAGGGCGTCTTAGGCAGCGAAGGAAGGATCTGAGGCAGAGTGAGAGGGGATCTGAGTGAGTGTGGTTGTGTTCTGAGGAAGTGTGCAAGGGTCTGAGTCAGAGTGGGAGGTGTCTGAGGCAGTGCAGGAGCGGATCTGAGGCAGAGCGGGAGGGCGTCTTAGGCAGCGAAGGAGGGGTCTGAGGCAGAGTGAGAGGGGATCTGAGTGAGTGTGGGTGGGTTCTGAGGAATTGTGCAAGGGTCTGAGTCAGAGTGGGAGGTGTCTGAGGCAGTGCAGGAGCGGATCTGAGGCAGAGCGGGAGGAATCTGAGTCAGAGTGGGAGTGTCGGTGGCAGTGTGGGAGGGTGTCTGAGGCTGCGTGGCAGGGCTATGAGTGAGTGTGGGAGGACTCTGATGCATAGAGGGAGGAGTCCGAGGCGGTGCAGGAGGGAGTCTGAGGCAGTGCAGTGGGGTCTGAGGCAGTGTGGGAGGGGTCTCATGCAGTGTGGGAGCGGGTCTGAGGCAGTGAGGGAGGGGTTCAGAGGCAGTATGGGCTGGGTCTCAGGCAGTGTAGGAGGGGGGATCTGAGGCAATGAGGGTTGAGTCATAGGCATTGCAGGTGGGGTTCTAAGGCAGAGTGAGAAGGGGTCTGAGGCTGTGTGTGAGGGGTCAAAGGCATAGTGAAAGGTGGTCTGAGGCAGTGAGGGCGGGGTCTAAGGCAGTGCGGGAGGGGGTCTGAAGCAGTGCAGGATGGGGTTTGATGCAGCGTGGGAGAGGTCTGATTCAGTGAGGGAGTGGGTCTGAGGCAGTGTGGGAGCGTGTCTGAGGCAGTGAGGGAGGTGTTCTGCGGCAGTACGGGAGGGGTCTGAGGCAGTATCGGAGAGTGTCAGGCAGTGTAGGAGTGGGTGTGAGGCAGTGATGGAGGGAGTCTGGAGCAGAGTGGGAGGAGGTCTGAGGCAGTGTAGAAGGGTAAGTGGTAGAGTGGGAGGTGTCTGAGGCAGTGAGGGTTGGGTCATCGGCATTGTGGGTGGGGTTCGGAGGCAGAGTGAGAAGGTGTCTGAGGCTGTGTGTGAGGGATCAAAGGCAGAGTGAGAGGGGATCTGAGGCAGTGAGGTCGGGGTCTGTGGCAGTGAGGTCGGGGTCTGAGGCAGTGCAGGAGGGGTCGGAGGCAGTGCGGGAGGGGCTCTGAGGAGGAGTGAGTGGAGGTCTGAGGCAGAGTGGGAGTGGTTCTATGGTAGAGTGAGAGTGGCTCTGAGGTACAGTGGGAGGGGTTCTGACCCTAAGTGGGAGAGGTTCTGAATCACTGTGGGAGGGGGTCTGAGGCAGTATAGGAGGGGTCTTAGACAGTGTGGGAGGGGTCTGAGGCATAGTGCGAGAGGTCTGTGGCAGATGGGAGGGTTCTGAGGCAGTGCGGGAGGAGTGTGAGGCAGCTAGGGAGGGGTCTGAGTGAGTGTGGGAGGGGGTCTGAGGCAGAGTGAGAGGGAGTATGAGGCAGAGTGGGAGGGGTCTGAGGCAATGTGGAAGGTAATGTGGCAGAGTGGGAGGAGTCTGAGGCAGAGTGCGAGGAGTCTGAGGTGGAGTGGGAGGAGTCTGAGGCAGAGTGCGAGGAGTCTGAGGCGGAGAGGGAGGAGTCTGAGGCGATGTGGGAGGAGTCTGAGGCGGAGTGGGAGGAGTCTGAGGCGGAGTGGGAGGGGTCTGAGGTGGAGTGGGAGGAGTCTGAAGCGAAGTGGGAGGAGTCTGAGGCGGAGAGGGAGGAGTCTGAGGCGGAGTGGGAGGAGTCTGAGGCGGAGTAGGAGGAGTCTGAGGCGGAGTGTGAGGAGTCTGAGGCGGAGAGGGATGTTTCTGAGGCGGAGTGGGATGGGTCTGAGGCGGAGTGGGAGGCGTCTGAGGCAGAGTGGGAGGAGTCTGAGGCGGAGTGGGAGGTGTCTGGGGCAGAATGGGAGAGGACTGAGAGAGTGTGGGAGGGGTCTGAGTGTGGGAGGGATGTTGAGCCATAGTGGTAGGGCTTCTGAGGCTAAATGAGGGGGTTTGAATCATTGTGTGAGGGGCTCTAAAGCAGAGTGGGAGGGGTTCTGAGGCAGTGTGCGCAGGGTCTGACACAGTATGGAAGGGGTCTGAGGCAGAATGAGTGGAGTCTGAGGCAGTGTGATAGGGGCTCTGTGGCCAAGTTGCAGGGGGTCTGAATCACTGCGGGAGGGGTTCTGAGGTAGTGTGGAGGCGGTCTGCGACAGTGTGGGAGGGGTATGAGGCAGTGCGGGAGTGGTCTGAGGCAGTGCGGGAGTGGTCTGAGGCAGTGTGGGTGGTGTCTGAGGCAGAGTGGGTGGCGTCTGAGGCAGAGTGGGTGGCGTCTGAGGCAGAGTGTGTGGCATCTGCGGCGGAGTGGGAGGAGTCTGAGGCAGAGTGGGAGGAGTCTGAGGCGGAGGTCGAGGAGTCTGAGGCAGAGTGGGAGGAGTCTGAGGCGGAGAGCGAGGAGTCTGAGGCGTAGTGCGAGGAGTCTGAGGTGTAGTGCGAGGAGTCTGAGGTGGACTGGGAGGAGTCTGAGGCGGAGTGGGAGGAGTCTGATGCAGAGAGGGAGGAGACTGAAGCGGAGTGCGAGGAGTCTGAGGCGGAGTGGGAGGAGTCTGAGGCGGAGAGGGAGCGGTCTGAGGCGGAGAGGGAGGGGTCTGAGGTGGAGTGAGATGGGTCTGAGGCAGAGTGGGAGGGGTCTGGGGCAGAATGGGAGAGGACTGGAGGGGTCTGATTATGGGAGGGATGTTGAGGCATAGTGGTAGGGCTTCTGAGGCTAAATGAGGTGGTTTGAATCATTGTGTGAGGGGCTCTAAGGCAGAGTGGGAGGGGTTCTGAGGCAGTGGGCGCAGGGTCTGAGACAGTATGGAAGGGGGCTGAGGCAGAATGGGTGGAGTCTGAGGCAGTGTGATAGGGGCTCTGTGGCCAAGTTGCGGGGGGTCTGAATCACTGCGGGAGGGGATCTGAGGTAGTGTGGAGGCGGACTGCGACAGTGTGGGAGGGGTCTGAGGCAGTGCGGGAGTGGTCTGAGGCATTGCGGGAGTGGTCTGAGGCAGTGTGGGTGGCGTCTGAGGCAGAGTGGGTGGCGTCTGAGGCAGAGTGGGTGGCGTCTGAGGCAGAGTGGGAGGAGTCTGAGGTGGAGTGGGAGGAGTCTGAGGCGGAGGGCGAGGAGTCTGAAGCTTAGTGGGTGGAATCTGAGGCAGAGTGGGAGGAGTCTGAAGCGGAGTGTGAGGAGTCTGAGGCGGAGTGCGAGGAGTCTGAAGCGGAGTGGGAGGAGTCTGAGGTGGAGTGGGAGGAGTCTGAGGCGGAGGGCGAGGAGTCTGAGGCGTAGTGGGTGGAATCTGAGGCAGAGTGGGAGGAGTCTGAAGCGGAGTGTGAGGAGTCTGAGGCGGAGTGCGAGGAGTCTGAAGTGGAGTGGGAGGAGTCTGAGGCGGAGTGGGAGGAGGCCTGAGGCGGAGTGCGAGGAGTCTGAGGCAGAGTGCGAGGGGTCTGAGGCGGAGTGGGAGGAGTCTGAGGCGGAGTGGAAGGAGTCTGAGGCGGAGAGCGAGGAGTCTGAGGCGGAGTGCGAGGAGTATGAGGCGGAGTGCGAGGAGTTCTGAGGCGGAGTGCGAGGTGTCTGAGCAGAGTGCGAGGAGTCTGAGGAGGAGTGGGAGGAGTCTGAGGCAGAGTGGGAGGAGTCTGAGGCAGAGAGGGAGGAGTCTGAGGCGGAGTGGGAGGAGTCTGAGGTGGAGTGGGAGGAGTCTGAGGCAGAGAGGGTGGAGTCTGATGCCGAGTGGGAGGAGTCTGAAGCGATGTGGGAGGAATCTGAGGCGGAGAGGGAGGAGTCTGTGGCGGAGTGGGAGGTGTCTGAGGCGGAGTGGGAGGGGTCTGAGGTGGAGTGGGAGGAGTCTGAGGCGGAGTGGAAGGAGTCTGAGGCAGAGAGGGAGGTGTCTGAGGCAGAGTGGGAGGAGTCTGAGGCAGAGTAGGAGGAGTCTGAGGCGGAGTGTGAAGAGTCTGAGGGGGAGTGGGAGGAATCTGAGGCGGAGAGGGAGGAGTCTGAGGCGGAGAGTGATGGCTCTGTGGCGGAGTGGGATGGGTGTGTGGCGGAGTGGGAGGGGTCTGAGGAGGAGTTGGAGGGGTCTGAGGAGGAGTGGGAGGCGTCAGAGGCGGAGGGCGAGGAGTCTGAGGCGGAGTGGGAGGAGTCTGAGATGGAGTGGGAGGAGGCTGAGGCAGAGTGGGAGGAGGCTGAGGCAGAGTGGGAGGAGTCTGAGGTGGAGTGGGAGGAGTCTGAGGCGGAGTGGGAGGAGTCAGAGGCGGAGTGGGAGGAGTCTGAGGCGGAGAGCGAGGAGTCTGAGGCGGAGTGCGAGGAGTCTGAGGTGTAGTGCGAGGAGTCTGAGGTAGACTGGGAGGAGTCTGAGGCGGAGTGGGAGGAGTCTGATGCAGAGAGGGAGGAGACTGAAGCGGAGTGCGAGGAGTCTGAGGCGGAGTGGGAGGAGTCTGAGGCGGAATGGAAGGAGTATGAGGTGGAGTGCGAGGAGTCTGAGGTGGAGTGGGAATAGTCTGAGGCGGAGTGGAAGGAGTCTGAGGCGGAGTGCGCGGAGCCTGAGGCGGACTGCGAGGACTCTGAGGCGGCGTGCCAGTAGTCTGAGGCGGAGTGCGAGTAGTCTGAGGCGGAGTGGGAGGAGTCTGAGGCGGAGAGGGAGGAGTCTGAGGCGGAGTGGGAGGTGTCTGAGGAGGAGTGGGAGGTGTCTGAGGCTAAATGAGGGGGTTTGAATCATTGTGTGAGGGGCTCTAAGGCAGAGTGGGAGGGGTTCTGAGGCAGTGGGCGCAGGGTCTGAGACAGTATGGAAGGGGGCTGAGGCAGAATGGGTGGAGTCTGAGGCAGTGTGATAGGGGCTCTGTGGCCAAGTTGCGGGGGGTCTGAATCACTGCGGGAGGGGATCTGAGGTAGTGTGGAGGCGGTCTGCGACAGTGCGGGAGTGGTCTGAGGCAGTGCGGGAGTGGTCTGAGGCAGTGCGGGAGTGGTCTGAGGCAGTGTGGGTGGCGTCTGAGGCAGAGTGGGTGGCGTCTGAGGCAGAGTGGGTGGCGTCTGAGGCGGAGTGGGAGGAGTCTGAGGTGGAGGGTGAGGAGTCTGAGGCGGAGTGGGAGGAGTCTGAGGCGGAGTGGGAGGAGTCTGAGGTGGAGTGGGAGGAGTCTGAGGCAGTGTGGGAGGAGTCTGAGGCGGAGTGGGAGTAGTTTGAGGCGGAGTGGGAGGAGTCTGAGGCGGAGTGCGAGGAATCTGAGGCGGAGTGTGAGGAGTCTGAGGCGGAGTGGGAGGAGTCTGAGGCGGAGTGGGAGGAGTCTGAGGCAGTGTGGGAGGAGTCTGAGGTGGAGTGGGACTAGTCTGAGGCGGAGTGGGAGGAGTCTGAGGTGGAGTGGGAGGAGTCTGAGGCAGTGTGGGAGGAGTCTGAGGCGGAGTGGGAGTAGTTTGAGGCGGAGTGGGAGGAGTCTGAGGCGGAGTGCGAGGAGTCTGAGGCGGAGTGCGAGGAGTCTGAGGCGGAGTGTGAGGAGTCTGAGGCGGAATACGAGGAGTCTGAGGTGGAGTGCGAGGAGTTTGAGGCGGACTGTGAGGAGTCTGAGGAGGAGTGCGAGGTGTCTGAGGCAGTGAGTGTTGGGTCATCGGCATTGTGGGTGGTGTTCTGTGGCAGAGTGAGAAGGCGTCTGAGGCTGTGTGTGAGGGATCAAAGGCAGAGTGAGAGGGGATCTGTAGCAGTGAGGTCGGGGTCTGTGGCAGCGAGGTCGGGGTCTGAGGCAGTGAGGTCAGGGTCTGAGGCAGTGAGGTCGGGGTCTGAGGCAGTGCAGGAGGGGTCTGAGGCAGTGCGGGAGTGGTCTGAGGCAGAGTGGGAGGTGTCTGTGTCAGTGTGGGAGGGGATCTGAGGCAGTGTGGGAGGGGCTCTGAGGAGGAGTGAGTGGAGGTCTGAGGCAGAGTGAGAGTGGTTCTATGGTAGAGTGCGAGGGGCTCTGAGGTATACTGGGAGGGGTTCTGAGCCTAAGTGGGAGAGGTTCTGAATCACTGTGGGAGGGGGTCTGAGGCAGTATAGGAGGAGTTTTAGGCAGTGTGGGAGGGGTCTGAGGCATAGTGGGAGAGGTCTGTGGCAGAGTGGGAGGGTTCTGAGGCAGTGCGGGAGGAGTGTGAGGCAGCTAGGGAAGGCTCTGAGTGAGTGTGGGAGGGGGTCTGAGGCAGAGTGAGAGGGAGTATGAGGCAGAGTGGGAGGGGTCTGAGGCAATGTGGAAGGTTCTGTGGCAGAGTGGGAGGAGTCTGAGGCAGAGTGCGAGGAGTCTGAGGCGGAGTGGGAGGAGTCTGAGGTGGAGTGGGAGGATTCTGAGGCGGAGAGGGAAGAGTCTGAGGCAGAGTGGGAGGAGTCTGAGGCTATGTGGGAGGAGTCTGAGGCAGAGAGGGAGGAGTCTGAGGTGGAGAGGGAGGAGTCTGAGGCGGAGTGGGAGGGGCCTGAGGTGTAGTGGGAGGAGTCTGAGGCGGAGTGGGAAGAGTCTGAGATGGAGTGGGAGGAGCCTGAGGCAGAGTGGGAGGAGTCTGAGGCAGAGGGCGAGGAGTCTGAGGCGGAGTGGGAGGAGTCTGAGGCGGAGTGGGAGGAGGCTGAGGCAGAGTGGGAGGAGTCTGAGGCGGAGTGGGAGGAGTCTGAGGCGGAGTGGAAGGAGTCTGAGGCAGAGAGGGAGGTGTCTGAGGCAGAGTGGGAGGAGTCTGAGGCAGAGTAGGAGGAGTCTGAAGCGATGTGGGAGGAATCTGAGGCGGAGAGGGAGGAGTCTGAGGCAGAGTGGGAGGTGTCTGAGGCGGAGTGGGAGGGGTCTGAGGTGGAGTGGGAGGAGTCTGAGGCGGAGTGGAAGGAGTCTGAGGCAGAGAGGGAGGTGTCTGAGGCAGAGTGGGAGGAGTCTGAGGCAGAGTAGGAGGAGTCTGAGGCGGAGTGTGAAGAGTCTGAGGGGGAGTGGGAGGAATCTGAGGCGGAGAGGGAGGAGTCTGAGGCGGAGAGTGATGGCTCTGTGGCGGAGTGGGATGGGTGTGTGGCGGAGTGGGATGGGTCTGAGGAGGAGTTGGAGGGGTCTGAGGAGGAGTGGGAGGCGTCAGAGGCGGAGGGCGAGGAGTCTGAGGCGGAGTGGGAGGAGTCTGAGATGGAGTGGGAGGAGGCTGAGGCAGAGTGGGAGGAGGCTGAGGCAGAGTGGGAGGAGTCTGAGGCGGAGTGGGAGGAGTCTGAGGCAGAGTGGGAGGAGTCAGAGGCGGAGTGGGAGGAGTCAGAGGCCGAGGGCGAGGAGTCTGAGGCGGAGTGGGAGGAGTCTGAGGCGGAGTGGGAGGAGGCTGAGGCAGAGTGGGAGGAGTCTGAGGCGGAGTGGGAGGAGTCTGAGGCGGAGTGGGAGGAGTCTGAGGCGGAGTGCGAGGAGTCTGAGGTGGAGTGCGAGGAGTTGAAGCCGGGTGGGAGGAGTCTGAGGCGGAGTTCGAGGAGGTCTGAGGCGGAGTTCGAGGAGTCGGATGCGAAGTGCGAGGAGTCTGATGCGGAGTGCGAGGTGTCTGAGGCGGAGTGCGAGGAGTCTGAAGCGGAGAGGGAGGAGTTGAGGCGGAGTGGGAGGAGTCTGAGGCGATGTGCGAGGAGTCTGAGGTGGCGTGGGAGGAGTCTGAGGTGGAGTGGGAGGAGACTGAGGCGGAGAGGGAGGAGTCTGAGGCGGAGAGGGATGGGTATGAGACGGAGTGGGATGTGTCTGAGGCACAGTGGGACATGTCTGAGGCGGAGTGGGAGGGGTCTGAAGCGGAGAGGGAGGAGACTGAGGCGGAGTGGGAGGAGTCTGAGGCGATGTGCGAGGAGTCTGAGGCGGCGTGGGAGGAGTCTGAGGTGGAGTGGGAGGAGACTGAGGCCGAGAAGGAGGAGTCTGAGGCCGAGAGGGAGGAGTCTGAGGCAGAGAGGGATGTTTCTGAGGCGGAGTGGGATGGGTCTGAGGCGGAGTGGGAGGGGTCTGAGGAGGTGTGGGAGTGGTCTGAGGTGGAGTGGGAGGGGTCTGGGGCAGAATGGGAGTGGACTGAGAGAGTATGGGAGGGGGCTGAGTGTGGGAGGGATGTTGAGGCATAGTGGTAGTGCTTCTGAGGCTAAATGAGGGGGTTTGAATCATTGTGTGAGGGGCTCTAAGGCAGAGTGGGAGGGGTTCTGAGGCAGTGGGCGCAGGGTCTGAGACAGTATGGAAGGGGGCTGAGGCAGAATGGGTGGAGTCTGAGGCAGTGTGATAGGGGCTCTGTGGCCAAGTTGCGGGGGGTCTGAATCACTGCGGGCTGGGATCTGAGGTAGTGTGGAGGGGGTCTGAGGCAGTGCGGGAGTGGTCTGAGGCAGAGTGGGAGGAGTCTGAGGTGGAGTGGGTGGAGGTCTGAGGCGGAGTGCGAGGAGTCTGAGGCGGAGAGCAAGGATTCTGAGTCGGAGTGCGAGGAGTCTGAGGCGGAGAGGGAGGAGTCTCAGGTGGAGTGGGAGGAGTCTGAGGCGGAGCGGGAGGTGCCAGAGGCAGAGCGGGAGGTGCCAGAGGCAGAGCGGGAGGGGTCAGAGGTAGAGCGGGAGGGGTCAGAGGCAGAGCGGGAGGATTCTGAGGCAGAGCGGAAGGGGTCTGAGGCCGAGCAGGAGGGGTCTGAGGCAGAGCGGGAGGGCGTCTTAGGCAGCGAAGGAGGGATCTGAGGCAAAGTGAGAGGGGATCTGAGTTAGTGTGGTTGTGTTCTGAGGAAGTGTGCAAGGGTCTGAGTCAGAGTGGGAGGTGTCTGAGGCAGTGCAGGAGCGGATCTGAGGCAGAGCGGGAGGGCGTCTTAGGCAGCGAAGGAGGGGTCTGAGGCAGAGTGAGAGGGGATCTGAGTGAGTGTGGGTGGATTCTGAGGAAGTGTGCAAGGGTCTGAGTCAGAGTGGGAGGTGTCTGAGGCAGTGCAGGAGCGGATCTGAGGCAGAGCGGGAGGAATCTGAGTCAGAGTGGGAGTGTCGGTGGCAGTGTGGGAGGGTGTCTGAGGCTGCGTGGCAGGGCTATGAGTGAGTGTGGGAGGACTCTGATGCATAGAGGGAGGTGTCCGAGGCGGTGCAGGAGGGAGTCTGAGGCAGTGCAGTGGGGTCTGAGGCAGTGTGGGAGGGGTCTCATGCAGTGTGGGAGCGGGTCTGAGGCAGTGAGGGAGGGGTTCAGAGGCAGTATGGGCTGGGTCTCAGGCAGTGTAGGAGGGGGGATCTGAGGCAATGAGGGTTGAGTCATAGGCATTGCAGGTGGGGTTCTAAGGCAGAGTGAGAAGGGGTCTGAGGCTGTGTGTGAGGGGTCAAAGGCATAGTGAAAGGTGGTCTGAGGCAGTGAGGGCGGGGTCTAAGGCAGTGCGGGAGGGGGTCTGAAGCAGTGCAGGATGGGGTTTGATGCAGCGTGGGAGAGGTCTGATTCAGTGAGGGAGTGGGTCTGAGGCAGTGTGGGAGCGTGTCTGAGGCAGTGAGGGAGGTGTTCTGCGGCAGTACGGGAGGGGTCTGAGGCAGTATCGGAGAGTGTCAGGCAGTGTAGGAGTGGGTGTGAGGCAGTGATGGAGGGAGTCTGGAGCAGAGTGGGAGGAGGTCTGAGGCAGTGTAGAAGGGTAAGTGGTAGAGTGGGAGGTGTCTGAGGCAGTGAGGGTTGGGTCATCGGCATTGTGGGTGGGGTTCGGAGGCAGAGTGAGAAGGTGTCTGAGTCTGTGTGTGAGGGATCAAAGGCAGAGTGAGAGGGGATCTGAGGCAGTGAGGTCGGGGTCTGTGGCAGTGAGGTCGTGGTCTGAGGCAGTGAGGTCAGGGTCTGGGGCAGTGAGGTCGGGGTCTGAGGCAGTGCAGGAGGGATCGGAGGCAGTGCGGGAGGGGCTCTGAGGAGGAGTGAGTGGAGGTCTGAGGCAGAGTGGGAGTGGTTCTATGGTAGAGTGAGAGTGGCTCTGAGGTATAGTGGGAGGGGTTCTGAGGCTAAGTGGGAGAGGTTCTGAATCACTGTGGGAGGGGGTCTGAGGCAGTATAGGATGGGTCTTAGACAGTGTGGGAGGGGTCTGAGGCATAGTGCGAGAGGTCTGTGGCAGAGTGGGAGGGTTCTGAGGCAGTGCGGGAGGAGTGTGAGGCAGCTAGGGAGGCGTCTGAGTGAGTGTGGGAGGGGGTCTGAGGCAGAGTGAGAGGGAGTATGAGGCAGAGTGGGAGGGGTCTGAGGCAATGTGGAAGGTAATGTGGCAGAGTGGGAGGAGTCTGAGGCAGAGTGCGAGGAGTCTGAGGCAGAGTGCGAGGAGTCTGAGGCGGAGAGGGAGGAGTCTGAGGCGATGTGGGAGGAGTCTGAGGCAGAGAGGGAGGAGTCTGAGGCGGAGTGGGAGGGGTCTGAGGTGGAGTGGGAGGAGTCTGAAGCGAAGTGGGAGGAGTCTGAGGCGGAGAGGGAGGAGTCTGAGGCGGAGTGGGAGGAGTCTGAGGCGGAGTAGGAGGAGTCTGAGGCGGAGTGTGAGGAGTCTCAGGCGGAGAGGGATGTTTCTGAGGCGGAGTGGGATGGGTCTGAGGCGGAGTGGGAGGCGTCTGAGGCAGAGTGGGAGGAGTCTGAGGCGGAGTGGGAGGTGTCTGGGGCAGAATGGGAGAGGACTGAGAGAGTGTGGGAGGGGTCTGAGTGTGGGAGGGATGTTGAGCCATAGTGGTAGGGCTTCTGAGGCTAAATGAGGGGGTTTGAATCATTGTGTGAGGGGCTCTAAGGCAGAGTGGGAGGGGTTCTGAGGCAGTGTGCGCAGGGTCTGACACAGTATGGAAGGGGTCTGAGGCAGAATGGGTGGAGTCTGAGGCAGTGTGATAGGGGCTCTGTGGCCAAGTTGCAGGGGGTCTGAATCACTGCGGGAGGGGTTCTGAGGTAGTGTGGAGGCGGTCTGCGACAGTGTGGGAGGGGTATGAGGCAGTGCGGGAGTGGTCTGAGGCAGTGCGGGAGTGGTCTGAGGCAGTGTGGGTGGCGTCTGAGGCAGAGTGGGTGGCATCTGCGGCGGAGTGGGAGGAGTCTGAGGCAGAGTGGGAGGAGTCTGAGGCGGAGGTCGAGGAGTCTGAGGCAGAGTGGGAGGGGTCTGAGGAGGAGTTGGAGGGGTCTGAGGAGGAGTGGGAGGCGTCAGAGGCGGAGGGCGAGGAGTCTGAGGCGGAGTGGGAGGAGTCTGAGATGGAGTGGGAGGAGGCTGAGGCAGAGTGGGAGGAGGCTGAGGCAGAGTGGGAGGAGTCTGAGGTGGAGTGGGAGGAGTCTGAGGCGGAGTGGGAGGAGTCAGAGGCGGAGTGGGAGGAGTCTGAGGCGGAGAGCGAGGAGTCTGAGGCGGAGTGCGAGGAGTCTGAGGTGTAGTGCGAGGAGTCTGAGGTAGACTGGGAGGAGTCTGAGGCGGAGTGGGAGGAGTCTGATGCAGAGAGGGAGGAGACTGAAGCGGAGTGCGAGGAGTCTGAGGCGGAGTGGGAGGAGTCTGAGGCGGAATGGAAGGAGTATGAGGTGGAGTGCGAGGAGTCTGAGGTGGAGTGGGAATAGTCTGAGGCGGAGTGGAAGGAGTCTGAGGCGGAGTGCGCGGAGCCTGAGGCGGACTGCGAGGACTCTGAGGCGGCGTGCCAGTAGTCTGAGGCGGAGTGCGAGTAGTCTGAGGCGGAGTGGGAGGAGTCTGAGGCGGAGAGGGAGGAGTCTGAGGCGGAGTGGGAGGTGTCTGAGGAGGAGTGGGAGGTGTCTGAGGCTAAATGAGGGGGTTTGAATCATTGTGTGAGGGGCTCTAAGGCAGAGTGGGAGGGGTTCTGAGGCAGTGGGCGCAGGGTCTGAGACAGTATGGAAGGGGGCTGAGGCAGAATGGGTGGAGTCTGAGGCAGTGTGATAGGGGCTCTGTGGCCAAGTTGCGGGGGGTCTGAATCACTGCGGGAGGGGATCTGAGGTAGTGTGGAGGCGGTCTGCGACAGTGCGGGAGTGGTCTGAGGCAGTGCGGGAGTGGTCTGAGGCAGTGCGGGAGTGGTCTGAGGCAGTGTGGGTGGCGTCTGAGGCAGAGTGGGTGGCGTCTGAGGCAGAGTGGGTGGCGTCTGAGGCGGAGTGGGAGGAGTCTGAGGTGGAGGGTGAGGAGTCTGAGGCGGAGTGGGAGGAGTCTGAGGCGGAGTGGGAGGAGTCTGAGGTGGAGTGGGAGGAGTCTGAGGCAGTGTGGGAGGAGTCTGAGGCGGAGTGGGAGTAGTTTGAGGCGGAGTGGGAGGAGTCTGAGGCGGAGTGCGAGGAATCTGAGGCGGAGTGTGAGGAGTCTGAGGCGGAGTGGGAGGAGTCTGAGGCGGAGTGGGAGGAGTCTGAGGCAGTGTGGGAGGAGTCTGAGGTGGAGTGGGACTAGTCTGAGGCGGAGTGGGAGGAGTCTGAGGTGGAGTGGGAGGAGTCTGAGGCAGTGTGGGAGGAGTCTGAGGCGGAGTGGGAGTAGTTTGAGGCGGAGTGGGAGGAGTCTGAGGCGGAGTGCGAGGAGTCTGAGGCGGAGTGCGAGGAGTCTGAGGCGGAGTGTGAGGAGTCTGAGGCGGAATACGAGGAGTCTGAGGTGGAGTGCGAGGAGTTTGAGGCGGACTGTGAGGAGTCTGAGGAGGAGTGCGAGGTGTCTGAGGCAGTGAGTGTTGGGTCATCGGCATTGTGGGTGGTGTTCTGTGGCAGAGTGAGAAGGCGTCTGAGGCTGTGTGTGAGGGATCAAAGGCAGAGTGAGAGGGGATCTGTAGCAGTGAGGTCGGGGTCTGTGGCAGCGAGGTCGGGGTCTGAGGCAGTGAGGTCAGGGTCTGAGGCAGTGAGGTCGGGGTCTGAGGCAGTGCAGGAGGGGTCTGAGGCAGTGCGGGAGTGGTCTGAGGCAGAGTGGGAGGTGTCTGTGTCAGTGTGGGAGGGGATCTGAGGCAGTGTGGGAGGGGCTCTGAGGAGGAGTGAGTGGAGGTCTGAGGCAGAGTGAGAGTGGTTCTATGGTAGAGTGCGAGGGGCTCTGAGGTATACTGGGAGGGGTTCTGAGCCTAAGTGGGAGAGGTTCTGAATCACTGTGGGAGGGGGTCTGAGGCAGTATAGGAGGAGTTTTAGGCAGTGTGGGAGGGGTCTGAGGCATAGTGGGAGAGGTCTGTGGCAGAGTGGGAGGGTTCTGAGGCAGTGCGGGAGGAGTGTGAGGCAGCTAGGGAAGGCTCTGAGTGAGTGTGGGAGGGGGTCTGAGGCAGAGTGAGAGGGAGTATGAGGCAGAGTGGGAGGGGTCTGAGGCAATGTGGAAGGTTCTGTGGCAGAGTGGGAGGAGTCTGAGGCAGAGTGCGAGGAGTCTGAGGCGGAGTGGGAGGAGTCTGAGGTGGAGTGGGAGGATTCTGAGGCGGAGAGGGAAGAGTCTGAGGCAGAGTGGGAGGAGTCTGAGGCTATGTGGGAGGAGTCTGAGGCAGAGAGGGAGGAGTCTGAGGT
The DNA here is from genome assembly GCF_017639515.1 of Carcharodon carcharias. NCBI lineage: Eukaryota > Metazoa > Chordata > Chondrichthyes > Lamniformes > Lamnidae > Carcharodon > Carcharodon carcharias. Next base: position 118,488,219 of record NC_054470.1, on the reverse strand, counting down.
GGAGAGGGAGGAGTCTGAGGCGGAGTGGGAGGGGCCTGAGGTGTAGTGGGAGGAGTCTGAGGCGGAGTGGGAAGAGTCTGAGATGGAGTGGGAGGAGCCTGAGGCAGAGTGGGAGGAGTCTGAGGCAGAGGGCGAGGAGTCTGAGGCGGAGTGGGAGGAGTCTGAGGCGGAGTGGGAGGAGGCTGAGGCAGAGTGGGAGGAGTCTGAGGCGGAGTGGGAGGAGTCTGAGGCGGAGTGGAAGGAGTCTGAGGCAGAGAGGGAGGTGTCTGAGGCAGAGTGGGAGGAGTCTGAGGCAGAGTAGGAGGAGTCTGAAGCGATGTGGGAGGAATCTGAGGCGGAGAGGGAGGAGTCTGAGGCAGAGTGGGAGGTGTCTGAGGCGGAGTGGGAGGGGTCTGAGGTGGAGTGGGAGGAGTCTGAGGCGGAGTGGAAGGAGTCTGAGGCAGAGAGGGAGGTGTCTGAGGCAGAGTGGGAGGAGTCTGAGGCAGAGTAGGAGGAGTCTGAGGCGGAGTGTGAAGAGTCTGAGGGGGAGTGGGAGGAATCTGAGGCGGAGAGGGAGGAGTCTGAGGCGGAGAGTGATGGCTCTGTGGCGGAGTGGGATGGGTGTGTGGCGGAGTGGGATGGGTCTGAGGAGGAGTTGGAGGGGTCTGAGGAGGAGTGGGAGGCGTCAGAGGCGGAGGGCGAGGAGTCTGAGGCGGTGTGGGAGGAGTCTGAGATGGAGTGGGAGGAGGCTGAGGCAGAGTGGGAGGAGGCTGAGGCAGAGTGGGAGGAGTCTGAGGCGGAGTGGGAGGAGTCTGAGGCAGAGTGGGAGGAGTCAGAGGCGGAGTGGGAGGAGTCAGAGGCCGAGGGCGAGGAGTCTGAGGCGGAGTGGGAGGAGTCTGAGGCGGAGTGGGAGGAGGCTGAGGCAGAGTGGGAGGAGTCTGAGGCGGAGTGGGAGGAGTCTGAGGCGGAGTGGGAGGAGTCTGAGGCGGAGTGCGAGGAGTCTGAGGTGGAGTGCGAGGAGTTGAAGCCGGGTGGGAGGAGTCTGAGGCGGAGATCGAGGAGGTCTGAGGCGGAGTTCGAGGAGTCGGATGCGAAGTGCGAGGAGTCTGATGCGGAGTGCGAGGTGTCTGAGGCGGAGTGCGAGGAGTCTGAAGCGGAGAGGGAGGAGTTGAGGCGGAGTGGGAGGAGTCTGAGGCGATGTGCGAGGAGTCTGAGGTGGCGTGGGAGGAGTCTGAGGTGGAGTGGGAGGAGACTGAGGCGGAGAGGGAGGAGTCTGAGGCGGAGAGGGATGGGTATGAGACGGAGTGGGATGTGTCTGAGGCACAGTGGGACATGTCTGAGGCGGAGTGGGAGGGGTCTGAAGCGGAGAGGGAGGAGACTGAGGCGGAGTGGGAGGAGTCTGAGGCGATGTGCGAGGAGTCTGAGGCGGCGTGGGAGGAGTCTGAGGTGGAGTGGGAGGAGACTGAGGCCGAGAAGGAGGAGTCTGAGGCCGAGAGGGAGGAGTCTGAGGCAGAGAGGGATGTTTCTGAGGCGGAGTGGGATGGGTCTGAGGCGGAGTGGGAGGGGTCTGAGGAGGTGTGGGAGTGGTCTGAGGTGGAGTGGGAGGGGTCTGGGGCAGAATGGGAGTGGACTGAGAGAGTATGGGAGGGGGCTGAGTGTGGGAGGGATGTTGAGGCATAGTGGTAGTGCTTCTGAGGCTAAATGAGGGGGTTTGAATCATTGTGTGAGGGGCTCTAAGGCAGAGTGGGAGGGGTTCTGAGGCAGTGGGCGCAGGGTCTGAGACAGTATGGAAGGGGGCTGAGGCAGAATGGGTGGAGTCTGAGGCAGTGTGATAGGGGCTCTGTGGCCAAGTTGCGGGGGGTCTGAATCACTGCGGGCTGGGATCTGAGGTAGTGTGGAGGGGGTCTGAGGCAGTGCGGGAGTGGTCTGAGGCAGAGTGGGAGGAGTCTGAGGTGGAGTGGGTGGAGGTCTGAGGCGGAGTGCGAGGAGTCTGAGGCGGAGAGCAAGGATTCTGAGTCGGAGTGCGAGGAGTCTGAGGCGGAGAGGGAGGAGTCTCAGGTGGAGTGGGAGGAGTCTGAGGCGGAGCGGGAGGTGCCAGAGGCAGAGCGGGAGGTGCCAGAGGCAGAGCGGGAGGGGTCAGAGGTAGAGCGGGAGGGGTCAGAGGCAGAGCGGGAGGATTCTGAGGCAGAGCGGAAGGGGTCTGAGGCCGAGCAGGAGGGGTCTGAGGCAGAGCGGGAGGGCGTCTTAGGCAGCGAAGGAGGGATCTGAGGCAAAGTGAGAGGGGATCTGAGTTAGTGTGGTTGTGTTCTGAGGAAGTGTGCAAGGGTCTGAGTCAGAGTGGGAGGTGTCTGAGGCAGTGCAGGAGCGGATCTGAGGCAGAGCGGGAGGGCGTCTTAGGCAGCGAAGGAGGGGTCTGAGGCAGAGTGAGAGGGGATCTGAGTGAGTGTGGGTGGATTCTGAGGAAGTGTGCAAGGGTCTGAGTCAGAGTGGGAGGTGTCTGAGGCAGTGCAGGAGCGGATCTGAGGCAGAGCGGGAGGAATCTGAGTCAGAGTGGGAGTGTCGGTGGCAGTGTGGGAGGGTGTCTGAGGCTGCGTGGCAGGGCTATGAGTGAGTGTGGGAGGACTCTGATGCATAGAGGGAGGTGTCCGAGGCGGTGCAGGAGGGAGTCTGAGGCAGTGCAGTGGGGTCTGAGGCAGTGTGGGAGGGGTCTCATGCAGTGTGGGAGCGGGTCTGAGGCAGTGAGGGAGGGGTTCAGAGGCAGTATGGGCTGGGTCTCAGGCAGTGTAGGAGGGGGGATCTGAGGCAATGAGGGTTGAGTCATAGGCATTGCAGGTGGGGTTCTAAGGCAGAGTGAGAAGGGGTCTGAGGCTGTGTGTGAGGGGTCAAAGGCATAGTGAAAGGTGGTCTGAGGCAGTGAGGGCGGGGTCTAAGGCAGTGCGGGAGGGGGTCTGAAGCAGTGCAGGATGGGGTTTGATGCAGCGTGGGAGAGGTCTGATTCAGTGAGGGAGTGGGTCTGAGGCAGTGTGGGAGCGTGTCTGAGGCAGTGAGGGAGGTGTTCTGCGGCAGTACGGGAGGGGTCTGAGGCAGTATCGGAGAGTGTCAGGCAGTGTAGGAGTGGGTGTGAGGCAGTGATGGAGGGAGTCTGGAGCAGAGTGGGAGGAGGTCTGAGGCAGTGTAGAAGGGTAAGTGGTAGAGTGGGAGGTGTCTGAGGCAGTGAGGGTTGGGTCATCGGCATTGTGGGTGGGGTTCGGAGGCAGAGTGAGAAGGTGTCTGAGTCTGTGTGTGAGGGATCAAAGGCAGAGTGAGAGGGGATCTGAGGCAGTGAGGTCGGGGTCTGTGGCAGTGAGGTCGTGGTCTGAGGCAGTGAGGTCAGGGTCTGGGGCAGTGAGGTCGGGGTCTGAGGCAGTGCAGGAGGGATCGGAGGCAGTGCGGGAGGGGCTCTGAGGAGGAGTGAGTGGAGGTCTGAGGCAGAGTGGGAGTGGTTCTATGGTAGAGTGAGAGTGGCTCTGAGGTATAGTGGGAGGGGTTCTGAGGCTAAGTGGGAGAGGTTCTGAATCACTGTGGGAGGGGGTCTGAGGCAGTATAGGATGGGTCTTAGACAGTGTGGGAGGGGTCTGAGGCATAGTGCGAGAGGTCTGTGGCAGAGTGGGAGGGTTCTGAGGCAGTGCGGGAGGAGTGTGAGGCAGCTAGGGAGGCGTCTGAGTGAGTGTGGGAGGGGGTCTGAGGCAGAGTGAGAGGGAGTATGAGGCAGAGTGGGAGGGGTCTGAGGCAATGTGGAAGGTAATGTGGCAGAGTGGGAGGAGTCTGAGGCAGAGTGCGAGGAGTCTGAGGCAGAGTGCGAGGAGTCTGAGGCGGAGAGGGAGGAGTCTGAGGCGATGTGGGAGGAGTCTGAGGCAGAGAGGGAGGAGTCTGAGGCGGAGTGGGAGGGGTCTGAGGTGGAGTGGGAGGAGTCTGAAGCGAAGTGGGAGGAGTCTGAGGCGGAGAGGGAGGAGTCTGAGGCGGAGTGGGAGGAGTCTGAGGCGGAGTAGGAGGAGTCTGAGGCGGAGTGTGAGGAGTCTCAGGCGGAGAGGGATGTTTCTGAGGCGGAGTGGGATGGGTCTGAGGCGGAGTGGGAGGCGTCTGAGGCAGAGTGGGAGGAGTCTGAGGCGGAGTGGGAGGTGTCTGGGGCAGAATGGGAGAGGACTGAGAGAGTGTGGGAGGGGTCTGAGTGTGGGAGGGATGTTGAGCCATAGTGGTAGGGCTTCTGAGGCTAAATGAGGGGGTTTGAATCATTGTGTGAGGGGCTCTAAGGCAGAGTGGGAGGGGTTCTGAGGCAGTGTGCGCAGGGTCTGACACAGTATGGAAGGGGTCTGAGGCAGAATGGGTGGAGTCTGAGGCAGTGTGATAGGGGCTCTGTGGCCAAGTTGCAGGGGGTCTGAATCACTGCGGGAGGGGTTCTGAGGTAGTGTGGAGGCGGTCTGCGACAGTGTGGGAGGGGTATGAGGCAGTGCGGGAGTGGTCTGAGGCAGTGCGGGAGTGGTCTGAGGCAGTGTGGGTGGCGTCTGAGGCAGAGTGGGTGGCATCTGCGGCGGAGTGGGAGGAGTCTGAGGCAGAGTGGGAGGAGTCTGAGGCGGAGGTCGAGGAGTCTGAGGCAGAGTGGGAGGAGTCTGAGGCGGAGAGCGAGGAGTCTGAGGCGGAGTGCGAGGAGTCTGAGGTGTAGTGCGAGGAGTCTGAGGTAGACTGGGAGGAGTCTGAGGCGGAGTGGGAGGAGTCTGATGCAGAGAGGGAGGAGACTGAAGCGGAGTGCGAGGAGTCTGAGGCGGAGTGGGAGGAGTCTGAGGCGGAATAGAAGGAGTATGAGGTGGAGTGCGAGGAGTCTGAGGTGGAGTGGGAATAGTCTGAGGCGGAGTGGAAGGAGTCTGAGGCGGAGTGCGCGGAGCCTGAGGCGGACTGCGAGGACTCTGAGGCGGCGTGCCAGTAGTCTGAGGCGGAGTGCGAGTAGTCTGAGGCGGAGTGGGAGGAGTCTGAGGCGGAGAGGGAGGAGTCTGAGGCGGAGTGGGAGGTGTCTGAGGAGGAGTGGGAGGTGTCTGAGGCTAAATGAGGGGGTTTGAATCATTGTGTGAGGGGCTCTAAGGCAGAGTGGGAGGGGTTCTGAGGCAGTGGGCGCAGGGTCTGAGACAGTATGGAAGGGGGCTGAGGCAGAATGGGTGGAGTCTGAGGCAGTGTGATAGGGGCTCTGTGGCCAAGTTGCGGGGGGTCTGAATCACTGCGGGAGGGGATCTGAGGTAGTGTGGAAGCGGTCTGCGACAGTGCGGGAGTGGTCTGAGGCAGTGCGGGAGTGGTCTGAGGCAGTGCGGGAGTGGTCTGAGGCAGTGTGGGTGGCGTCTGAGGCAGAGTGGGTGGCGTCTGAGGCAGAGTGGGTGGCGTCTGAGGCGGAGTGGGAGGAGTCTGAGGTGGAGGGTGAGGAGTCTGAGGCGGAGTGGGAGGAGTCTGAGGCGGAGTGGGAGGAGTCTGAGGTGGAGTGGGAGGAGTCTGAGGCAGTGTGGGAGGAGTCTGAGGCGGAGTGGGAGTAGTTTGAGGCGGAGTGGGAGGAGTCTGAGGCGGAGTGCGAGGAATCTGAGGCGGAGTGCGAGGAGTCTGAGGCGGAGTGGGAGGAGTCTGAGGCGGAGTGGGAGGAGTCTGAGGCAGTGTGGGAGGAGTCTGAGGTGGAGTGGGACTAGTCTGAGGCGGAGTGGGAGGAGTCTGAGGTGGAGTGGGAGGAGTCTGAGGCAGTGTGGGAGGAGTCTGAGGCGGAGTGGGAGTAGTTTGAGGCGGAGTGGGAGGAGTCTGAGGCGGCGTGCGAGGAGTCTGAGGCGGAGTGCGAGGAGTCTGAGGCGGAGTGTGAGGAGTCTGAGGCGGAATACGAGGAGTCTGAGGTGGAGTGCGAGGAGTTTGAGGCGGACTGTGAGGAGTCTGAGGAGGAGTGCGAGGTGTCTGAGGCAGTGAGTGTTGGGTCATCGGCATTGTGGGTGGTGTTCTGTGGCAGAGTGAGAAGGCGTCTGAGGCTGTGTGTGAGGGATCAAAGGCAGAGTGAGAGGGGATCTGTAGCAGTGAGGTCGGGGTCTGTGGCAGCGAGGTCGGGGTCTGAGGCAGTGAGGTCAGGGTCTGAGGCAGTGAGGTCGGGGTCTGAGGCAGTGCAGGAGGGGTCTGAGGCAGTGCGGGAGTGGTCTGAGGCAGAGTGGGAGGTGTCTGTGTCAGTGTGGGAGGGGATCTGAGGCAGTGTGGGAGGGGCTCTGAGGAGGAGTGAGTGGAGGTCTGAGGCAGAGTGAGAGTGGTTCTATGGTAGAGTGCGAGGGGCTCTGAGGTATACTGGGAGGGGTTCTGAGCCTAAGTGGGAGAGGTTCTGAATCACTGTGGGAGGGGGTCTGAGGCAGTATAGGAGGAGTTTTAGGCAGTGTGGGAGGGGTCTGAGGCATAGTGGGAGAGGTCTGTGGCAGAGTGGGAGGGTTCTGAGGCAGTGCGGGAGGAGTGTGAGGCAGCTAGGGAAGGCTCTGAGTGAGTGTGGGAGGGGGTCTGAGGCAGAGTGAGAGGGAGTATGAGGCAGAGTGGGAGGGGTCTGAGGCAATGTGGAAGGTTCTGTGGCAGAGTGGGAGGAGTCTGAGGCAGAGTGCGAGGAGTCTGAGGCGGAGTGGGAGGAGTCTGAGGTGGAGTGGGAGGATTCTGAGGCGGAGAGGGAAGAGTCTGAGGCAGAGTGGGAGGAGTCTGAGGCTATGTGGGAGGAGTCTGAGGCAGAGAGGGAGGAGTCTGAGGTGGAGAGGGAGGAGTCTGAGGCGGAGTGGGAGGGGCCTGAGGTGTAGTGGGAGGAGTCTGAGGCGGAGTGGGAAGAGTCTGAGATGGAGTGGGAGGAGCCTGAGGCAGAGTGGGAGGAGTCTGAGGCAGAGGGCGAGGAGTCTGAGGCGGAGTGGGAGGAGTCTGAGGCGGAGTGGGAGGAGGCTGAGGCAGAGTGGGAGGAGTCTGAGGCGGAGGGGGAGGAGTCTGAGGCGGAGTGGAAGGAGTCTGAGGCAGAGAGGGAGGTGTCTGAGGCAGAGTGGGAGGAGTCTGAGGCAGAGTAGGAGGAGTCTGAAGCGATGTGGGAGGAATCTGAGGCGGAGAGGGAGGAGTCTGAGGCAGAGTGGGAGGTGTCTGAGGCGGAGTGGGAGGGGTCTGAGGTGGAGTGGGAGGAGTCTGAGGCGGAGTGGAAGGAGTCTGAGGCAGAGAGGGAGGTGTCTGAGGCAGAGTGGGAGGAGTCTGAGGCAGAGTAGGAGGAGTCTGAGGCGGAGTGTGAAGAGTCTGAGGGGGAGTGGGAGGAATCTGAGGCGGAGAGGGAGGAGTCTGAGGCGGAGAGTGATGGCTCTGTGGCGGAGTGGGATGGGTGTGTGGCGGAGTGGGATGGGTCTGAGGAGGAGTTGGAGGGGTCTGAGGAGGAGTGGGAGACGTCAGAGGCGGAGGGCGAGGAGTCTGAGGCGGAGTGGGAGGAGTCTGAGATGGAGTGGGAGGAGGCTGAGGCAGAGTGGGAGGAGGCTGAGGCAGAGTGGGAGGAGTCTGAGGCGGAGTGGGAGGAGTCTGAGGCGGAGTGGGAGGAGTCAGAGGCGGAGTGGGAGGAGTCAGAGGCCGAGGGCGAGGAGTCTGAGGCGGAGTGGGAGGAGTCTGAGGCAGAGTGGGAGGAGTCTGAGGCAGAGGGCGAGGAGTCTGAGGCGGAGTGGGAGGAGTCTGAGGCGGAGTGGGAGGAGGCTGAGGCAGAGTGGGAGGAGGCTGAGGCAGAGTGGGAGGAGTCTGAGGCGGAGTGGGAGGAGTCTGAGGCGGAGTGGGAGGAGTCTGAGGCGGAGTGCGAGGAGTCTGAGGTGGAGTGCGAGGAGTTGAAGCCGGGTGGGAGGAGTCTGAGGCGGAGTTCGAGGAGGTCTGAGGCGGAGTTCGAGGAGTCGGATGCGAAGTGCGAGGAGTCTGATGCGGAGTGCGAGGTGTCTGAGGCGGAGTGCGAGGAGTCTGAAGCGGAGAGGGAGGAGTCTGAGGCGGAGTGGGAGGAGTCTGAGGCGATGTGCGAGGAGTCTGAGGTGGCGTGGGAGGAGTCTGAGGTGGAGTGGGAGGAGACTGAGGCGGAGAGGGAGGAGTCTGAGGCGGAGAGGGATGGGTATGAGACGGAGTGGGATGTGTCTGAGGCACAGTGGGACATGTCTGAGGCGGAGTGGGAGGGGTCTGAAGCGGAGAGGGAGGAGACTGAGGCGGAGTGGGAGGAGTCTGAGGCGATGTGCGAGGAGTCTGAGGCCGAGAAGGAGGAGTCTGAGGCCGAGAGGGAGGAGTCTGAGGCAGAGAGGGATGTTTCTGAGGCGGAGTGGGATGGGTCTGAGGCGGAGTGGGAGGGGTCTGAGGAGGTGTGGGAGTGGTCTGAGGTGGAGTGGGAGGGGTCTGGGGCAGAATGGGAGTGGACTGAGAGAGTATGGGAGGGGGCTGAGTGTGGGAGGGATGTTGAGGCATAGTGGTAGTGCTTCTGAGGCTAAATGAGGGGGTTTGAATCATTGTGTGAGGGGCTCTAAGGCAGAGTGGGAGGGGTTCTGAGGCAGTGGGCGCAGGGTCTGAGACAGTATGGAAGGGGGCTGAGGCAGAATGGGTGGAGTCTGAGGCAGTGTGATAGGGGCTCTGTGGCCAAGTTGCGGGGGGTCTGAATCACTGCGGGCTGGGATCTGAGGTAGTGTGGAGGGGGTCTGAGGCAGTGCGGGAGTGGTCTGAGGCAGAGTGGGAGGAGTCTGAGGTGGAGTGGGTGGAGGTCTGAGGCGGAGTGCGAGGAGTCTGAGGCGGAGAGCAAGGATTCTGAGTCGGAGTGCGAGGAGTCTGAGGCGGAGAGGGAGGAGTCTCAGGTGGAGTGGGAGGAGTCTGAGGCGGAGCGGGAGGTGCCAGAGGCAGAGCGGGAGGTGCCAGAGGCAGAGCGGGAGGGGTCAGAGGTAGAGCGGGAGGGGTCAGAGGCAGAGCGGGAGGATTCTGAGGCAGAGCGGAAGGGGTCTGAGGCCGAGCAGGAGGGGTCTGAGGCAGAGCGGGAGGGCGTCTTAGGCAGCGAAGGAGGGATCTGAGGCAAAGTGAGAGGGGATCTGAGTGAGTGTGGTTGTGTTCTGAGGAAGTGTGCAAGGGTCTGAGTCAGAGTGGGAGGTGTCTGAGGCAGTGCAGGAGCGGATCTGAGGCAGAGCGGGAGGGCGTCTTAGGCAGCGAAGGAGGGGTCTGAGGCAGAGTGAGAGGGGATCTGAGTGAGTGTGGGTGGATTCTGAGGAAGTGTGCAAGGGTCTGAGTCAGAGTGGGAGGTGTCTGAGGCAGTGCAGGAGCGGATCTGAGGCAGAGCGGGAGGAATCTGAGTCAGAGTGGGAGTGTCGGTGGCAGTGTGGGAGGGTGTCTGAGGCTGCGTGGCAGGGCTATGAGTGAGTGTGGGAGGACTCTGATGCATAGAGGGAGGTGTCCGAGGCGGTGCAGGAGGGAGTCTGAGGCAGTGCAGTGGGGTCTGAGGCAGTGTGGGAGGGGTCTCATGCAGTGTGGGAGCGGGTCTGAGGCAGTGAGGGAGGGGTTCAGAGGCAGTATGGGCTGGGTCTCAGGCAGTGTAGGAGGGGGGATCTGAGGCAATGAGGGTTGAGTCATAGGCATTGCAGGTGGGGTTCTAAGGCAGAGTGAGAAGGGGTCTGAGGCTGTGTGTGAGGGGTCAAAGGCATAGTGAAAGGTGGTCTGAGGCAGTGAGGGCGGGGTCTAAGGCAGTGCGGGAGGGGGTCTGAAGCAGTGCAGGATGGGGTTTGATGCAGCGTGGGAGAGGTCTGATTCAGTGAGGGAGTGGGTCTGAGGCAGTGTGGGAGCGTGTCTGAGGCAGTGAGGGAGGTGTTCTGCGGCAGTACGGGAGGGGTCTGAGGCAGTATCGGAGAGTGTCAGGCAGTGTAGGAGTGGGTGTGAGGCAGTGATGGAGGGAGTCTGGAGCAGAGTGGGAGGAGGTCTGAGGCAGTGTAGAAGGGTAAGTGGTAGAGTGGGAGGTGTCTGAGGCAGTGAGGGTTGGGTCATCGGCATTGTGGGTGGGGTTCGGAGGCAGAGTGAGAAGGTGTCTGAGTCTGTGTGTGAGGGATCAAAGGCAGAGTGAGAGGGGATCTGAGGCAGTGAGGTCGGGGTCTGTGGCAGTGAGGTCGTGGTCTGAGGCAGTGAGGTCAGGGTCTGGGGCAGTGAGGTCGGGGTCTGAGGCAGTGCAGGAGGGATCGGAGGCAGTGCGGGAGGGGCTCTGAGGAGGAGTGAGTGGAGGTCTGAGGCAGAGTGGGAGTGGTTCTATGGTAGAGTGAGAGTGGCTCTGAGGTATAGTGGGAGGGGTTCTGAGGCTAAGTGGGAGAGGTTCTGAATCACTGTGGGAGGGGGTCTGAGGCAGTATAGGATGGGTCTTAGACAGTGTGGGAGGGGTCTGAGGCATAGTGCGAGAGGTCTGTGGCAGAGTGGGAGGGTTCTGAGGCAGTGCGGGAGGAGTGTGAGGCAGCTAGGGAGGCGTCTGAGTGAGTGTGGGAGGGGGTCTGAGGCAGAGTGAGAGGGAGTATGAGGCAGAGTGGGAGGGGTCTGAGGCAATGTGGAAGGTAATGTGGCAGAGTGGGAGGAGTCTGAGGCAGAGTGCGAGGAGTCTGAGGCAGAGTGCGAGGAGTCTGAGGCGGAGAGGGAGGAGTCTGAGGCGATGTGGGAGGAGTCTGAGGCGGAGAGGGAGGAGTCTGAGGCGGAGTGGGAGGGGTCTGAGGTGGAGTGGGAGGAGTCTGAAGCGAAGTGGGAGGAGTCTGAGGCGGAGAGGGAGGAGTCTGAGGCGGAGTGGGAGGAGTCTGAGGCGGAGTAGGAGGAGTCTGAGGCGGAGTGTGAGGAGTCTCAGGCGGAGAGGGATGTTTCTGAGGCGGAGTGGGATGGGTCTGAGGCGGAGTGGGAGGCGTCTGAGGCAGAGTGGGAGGAGTCTGAGGCGGAGTGGGAGGTGTCTGGGGCAGAATGGGAGAGGACTGAGAGAGTGTGGGAGGGGTCTGAGTGTGGGAGGGATGTTGAGCCATAGTGGTAGGGCTTCTGAGGCTAAATGAGGGGGTTTGAATCATTGTGTGAGGGGCTCTAAGGCAGAGTGGGAGGGGTTCTGAGGCAGTGTGCGCAGGGTCTGACACAGTATGGAAGGGGTCTGAGGCAGAATGGGTGGAGTCTGAGGCAGTGTGATAGGGGCTCTGTGGCCAAGTTGCAGGGGGTCTGAATCACTGCGGGAGGGGTTCTGAGGTAGTGTGGAGGCGGTCTGCGACAGTGTGGGAGGGGTATGAGGCAGTGCGGGAGTGGTCTGAGGCAGTGCGGGAGTGGTCTGAGGCAGTGTGGGTGGTGTCTGAGGCAGAGTGGGTGGCGTCTGAGGCAGAGTGGGTGGCGTCTGAGGCAGAGTGGGTGGCATCTGCGGCGGAGTGGGAGGAGTCTGAGGCAGAGTGGGAGGAGTCTGAGGCGGAGGTCGAGGAGTCTGAGGCAGAGTGGGAGGAGTCTGAGGCGGAGAGCGAGGAGTCTGAGGCGGAGTGCGAGGAGTCTGAGGTGTAGTGCGAGGAGTCTGAGGTAGACTGGGAGGAGTCTGAGGCAGAGTGGGAGGAGTCTGATGCAGAGAGGGAGGAGACTGAAGCGGAGTGCGAGGAGTCTGAGGCGGAGTGGGAGGAGTCTGAGGCGGAATGGAAGGAGTATGAGGTGGAGTGCGAGGAGTCTGAGGTGGAGTGGGAATAGTCTGAGGCGGAGTGGAAGGAGTCTGAGGCGGCGTGCCAGTAGTCTGAGGCGGAGTGCGAGTAGTCTGAGGCGGAGTGGGAGGAGTCTGAGGCGGAGAGGGAGGAGTCTGAGGCGGAGTGGGAGGTGTCTGAGGAGGAGTGGGAGGTGTCTGAGGCTAAATGAGGGGGTTTGAATCATTGTGTGAGGGGCTCTAAGGCAGAGTGGGAGGGGTTCTGAGGCAGTGGGCGCAGGGTCTGAGACAGTATGGAAGGGGGCTGAGGCAGACTGGGTGGAGTCTGAGGCAGTGTGATAGGGGCTCTGTGGCCAAGTTGCGGGGGGTCTGAATCACTGCGGGAGGGGATCTGAGGTAGTGTGGAGGCGGTCTGCGACAGTGCGGGAGTGGTCTGAGGCAGTGCGGGAGTGGTCTGAGGCAGTGCGGGAGTGGTCTGAGGCAGTGTGGGTGGCGTCTGAGGCAGAGTGGGTGGCGTCTGAGGCAGAGTGGGTGGCGTCTGAGGCGGAGTGGGAGGAGTCTGAGGTGGAGGGTGAGGAGTCTGAGGCGGAGTGGGAGGAGTCTGAGGCGGAGTGGGAGGAGTCTGAGGTGGAGTGGGAGGAGTCTGAGGCAGTGTGGGAGGAGTCTGAGGCGGAGTGGGAGTAGTTTGAGGCGGAGTGGGAGGAGTCTGAGGCGGAGTGCGACGAATCTGAGGCGGAGTGCGAGGAGTCTGAGGCGGAGTGGGAGGAGTCTGAGGCGGAGTGGGAGGAGTCTGAGGCAGTGTGGGAGGAGTCTGAGGTGGAGTGGGAGTAGTTTGAGGCGGAGTGGGAGGAGTCTGAGGCGGAGTGCGAGGAGTCTGAGGTGGAGTGGGAGGAGTCTGAGGCAGTGTGGGAGGAGTCTGAGGCGGAGTGGGAGTAGTTTGAGGCGGAGTGGGAGGAGTCTGAGGCGGAGTGCGAGGAGTCTGAGGCGGAGTGCGAGGAGTCTGAGGCGGAGTGTGAGGAGTCTGAGGCGGAATACGAGGAGTCTGAGGTGGAGTGCGAGGAGTTTGAGGCGGACTGTGAGGAGTCTGAGGAGGAGTGCGAGGTGTCTGAGGCAGTGAGTGTTGGGTCATCGGCATTGTGGGTGGTGTTCTGTGGCAGAGTGAGAAGGCGTCTGAGGCTGTGTGTGAGGGATCAAAGGCAGAGTGAGAGGGGATCTGTAGCAGTGAGGTCGGGGTCTGTGGCAGCGAGGTCGGGGTCTGAGGCAGTGAGGTCAGGGTCTGAGGCAGTGAGGTCGGGGTCTGAGGCAGTGCAGGAGGGGTCTGAGGCAGTGCGGGAGTGGTCTGAGGCAGAGTGGGAGGTGTCTGTGTCAGTGTGGGAGGGGATCTGAGGCAGTGTGGGAGGGGCTCTGAGGAGGAGTGAGTGGAGGTCTGAGGCAGAGTGAGAGTGGTTCTATGGTAGAGTGCGAGGGGCTCTGAGGTATACTGGGAGGGGTTCTGAGCCTAAGTGGGAGAGGTTCTGAATCACTGTGGGAGGGGGTCTGAGGCAGTATAGGAGGAGTTTTAGGCAGTGTGGGAGGGGTCTGAGGCATAGTGGGAGAGGTCTGTGGCAGAGTGGGAGGGTTCTGAGGCAGTGCGGGAGGAGTGTGAGGCAGCTAGGGAAGGCTCTGAGTGAGTGTGGGAGGGGGTCTGAGGCAGAGTGAGAGGGAGTATGAGGCAGAGTGGGAGGGGTCTGAGGCAATGTGGAAGGTTCTGTGGCAGAGTGGGAGGAGTCTGAGGCAGAGTGCGAGGAGTCTGAGGCGGAGTGGGAGGAGTCTGAGGTGGAGTGGGAGGATTCTGAGGCGGAGAGGGAAGAGTCTGAGGCAGAGTGGGAGGAGTCTGAGGCTATGTGGGAGGAGTCTGAGGCAGAGAGGGAGGAGTCTGAGGTGGAGAGGGAGGAGTCTGAGGCGGAGTGGGAGGGGCCTGAGGTGTAGTGGGAGGAGTCTGAGGCGGAGTGGGAAGAGTCTGAGATGGAGTGGGAGGAGCCTGAGGCAGAGTGGGAGGAGTCTGAGGCAGAGAGTGAGGAGTCTGAGGTGGAGTGGGATTGGTCTGAGGCGGAGTGGGAGGGATCTGAGGCAGAATGGGAGGGGTCTGAGGCGGAGTGGGATGGGTCTGAGGCGGAGTGGGATGGGTCTGAGGCGGAGTCGGAGGAGTCTGTGGCAGAGTGGGAGGTGTCTGAGGCGGAGAGGGTGGAGTCTGAGGCGGAGAGGGATGGGTTTGAGTGAGTGGGATGGGTCTGAGGCAGAGTGGGAGGGGTCTGAGGTGGAGTGGGAGGGTTCTGAGGTGGAGTGGGACGGGTCTGAGGTGGAGTGGGAGGGGTCTGAGGCAGATTGGGAGGACTCTGAAGCGGAGTGGGAGGATTCTGAGGCAGAGTGGGAGGAGTCTGAGGCGGAGTGGGAGGAGTCTGAGGCGGAGAGGGAGGGGTCTGAGGTGGAGTGGGAGGGGTCTGGGGCAGAGTAGGATGGGTCTGAGTCGGAGTGGGAGGGGTCTGGGGCAGAATGGGAGAGGACTGAGAGAGTGTGGGAAGGGTCTGAGTGTGGGAGGGATGTTGAGGCATAGTGGTAGGGCTTCTGAGGCTAAATGAGGGGGTTTGAATCATTGTGTGAGGGGCTCTAAGGCAGAGTGGGAGGGGTTCTGAGGCAGTGGGCGCAGGGTCTGAGACAGTATGGAAGGGGTCTGAGGCAGAATGGGTGGAGTCTGAGGCAGTGTGATAGGGGCTCTGTGGCAAAGTTGCGGGGGGTCTGAATCACTGTGGGAGGGGATCTGAGGTAGTGTGGAGGCGGTCTGAGACAGTGTGGGAGTGGTCTGAGGCAGTGCGGGAGTGGTCTGAGGCAGGGTGGGAGGTGTCTGTGTCAGTGTGGGAGGGGATCTGAGGCAGTGTGGGAGGGATCAAAGGTAGAGTGAGAGGGGATCTGAGGCAGTGAGGTCGGGGTCTGAGGCAGTGAGGTCAGGGTCTGAGGCAGTGAGGTCGGGGTCTGAGGCAGTGCAGGAGGGGTCTGAGGCAGTGCGGGAGGGGATCTGATGTAGTGTGCGAGGGGCTCTGAGGAGGAGTGAGTGGAGGTCTGAGGCAGAGTGGGAGTGGTACTAGTGGTAGAGTGAGAGGGGCTCTGAGGTTTAGTGGGAGGGGTTCTGAGGCTAAGTGGGAGAGGTTCTGAATCACTGTGGGAGGGGGTCTGAGGCAGTATAGGAGGGGTCTTAGACAGTGTGGGAGGGGTCTGAGGCATAGTGTGAGAGGTCTGTGGCAGAGTGGGAGGGTTCTGAGGCAGTGCGGGAGGAGTGTGAGGCAGCTAGGGATGGGTCTGAGTGAGTGTGGGAGGGGGTCTGAGGCAGAATGAGAGGCAGTATGAGGCAGAGTGGGAGGGGTCTGAGGCAATGTGGAAGGTAATGTGGCAGAGTGGGAGGAGTCTGAGGCAGAGTGCGAGGAGTCTGAGGTGGAGTGGGAGGAGTCTGAGGTGGAGTGGGAGGAGTCTGAGGCGGAGAGGGAGGAGTTTGAGGTGAAGTGGGAGGAGTCTGAGGCAGAGAGGGAGGAGTCTGAGATGGAGTGGGAGGAGTCTGAGGCAGAGTGGGAGGGGTCTGAGGTGGAATGGAAGGAGTCTGAGGCGTAGTGGGAGGGGTCTGAGGTGGAGTGGGAGGAATCTGAGGCGAAGTGTGGGGAGTCTGAGGCGGAGAGGGAGGAGTCTGAGTCAGAGTGGGAAGAGTCTGAGGCTGAGTAGGATGGGTCTGAGGCGGAGTGGGAGGGGTCTGGGGCAGATTGGGAGAGGACTGAGAGAGTGTGGGAAGGGTCTGAGTATGGGAGGGATGTTGAGGCATAGTGGTAGGGCTTCTGAGGCTAAATGAGGGGGTTTGAATCATTGTGTGAGGGGCTCTTATGCAGAGTGGGAGGGGTTCTGAGGCAGTGGGCGCAGGGTCTGAGACAGTATGGAAGGGGTCTGAGGCAGAAAGGGTGGAGTCTGAGGCAGTGTGATAGGGGCTCTGTGGCCAAGTTGCGGGGGGTCTGAATCACTGCGGGAGGGGATCTGAGGTAGTGTGGAGGCGGTCTGAGACAGTGTGGGAGTGGTCTGAGGCAGTGCGGGAGTGGTCTGAGGCAGTGCAGGAGTGGTCTGAGGCAGTGTGGGTGGCGTCTGAGGCAGAGTAGGTGGCGTCTGAGGCAGAGTTGGTGGCATCTGAGGTAGAGTGGGTGATGTTCTGTGGCAGAGTGAGAAGGTTTCTGAGGCTGTGCGTGAGGGATCAAAGGCAGAGTGAGAGGGTATCTGAGGCAGTGAGGTCGGGGTCTGAGCCAGTGAGGTCAGGGTCTGAGGCAGTGAGGTCGGGGTCTGAGGCAGTGCAGGAGGGTTCTGAGACAGTGTGGGAGTGGTCTGAGGCAGAGTGGGAGGTGTCTGTGTCAGTATGGGAGGGGATCTGAGGCAGTGTGGGAGGGATCAAATGCAGAGTGAGAGGGGATCTGAGGCAGTGAGGTCGGGGTCTGAGGCAGTGAGGTCAGGGTCTGGGGCAGTGAAGGAGTGGTCTGAGGCAGTGCGGGAGTGGTCTGAGGCAGAGTGGGAGGTGTCTGTGTCAGTGTGGGAGGGGATCTGAGGCAGTGTGGGAGGGGCTCTGAGGAGGAGCGAGTAGAGGTCTGAGGCAGAGTGGGAGTGGTACTAGTGGTAGAGTGAGAGGGGCTCTGAGGTATAGTGGGAGGGGTTCTGAGGCTAAGTGGGAGAGGTTCTGAATCACTGTGGGAGGGGGGTCTGAGGCAGTATAGGAGGGGTCTTAAATATTGTGGGAGGTGTCTGAGGCATAGTGGGAGAGGTCTGTGGCAGAGTGGGAGGGTTCTGAGGCATTGCGGGAGGAGTGTGAGGCAGCTAGGGAGGCGTCTGAGTGAGTGTGGGAGTGGGTCTGAGGCAGAGTGAGAGGGAGTATGAGGCAGAGTGGGAGGGGTCAGAGGCAATGTGGAATGTAATGTGGCAGAGAGGGAGGAGTCTGAGGCAGAGTGCGAGAAGTCTGAGGTGGAGTGGGAGGAGTCTGAGGCAGAGTGCGAGGAGTCTGAGGCGGAGTGGGAGGAGTCTGAGGTGGAGTGGGAGGAGTCTGAGGCGGGGAGGGAGGAGTCTGAGGTGAAGTGGGAGGAGTCTGAGGAGATGTGGGAGGAGTCTGAGGCAGAGTGGGAGGAGTCTGAGGTGGAGTGGGAGGAGTCTGAGGTGGAGTGGGAGGGGTCTGAGGTGGAGTGGGAGGAGTCAGAGGTGGAGTGGGAGGGGTCTGAGGTGGAGTGGGAGGAGTCTGAGATGAAGTGGGAGGAGTCTGAGTCAGAGTGGGAGGAGTCTGAGGTGGAGTAAGATGGGTCTGAGGCGGAGTAGGATGGGTCTGAGGCGGAGTGGGAGGGGTCTCGGGCAGAATGGGAGAGGACTGAGAGAGTTTGGGAAGGGTCTGAGTGTGGGAGGGATGTTGAGGCATAGTGGTAGGGCTTCTGAGGCTAAATGAGGGGGTTTGAATCATTGTGTGAGGGGCTCTAAGGCAGAGTGGGAGGGGTTCTGAGGCAGTGGGCGCAGGGTCTGAGACAGTATGGAAGGGGGCTGAGGCAGAATGGGTGGAGTCTGAGGCAGTGTGATAGGGGCTCTGTGGCCAAGTTGCGGGGTGTCTGAATCACTGCGGGAGGGGATCTGAGGTAGTGTGGAGGCGGTCTGAGACAGTGTGGGAGTGGTATGAGGCAGTGCGGGAGTGGTCTGAGGCAGTGCGGGAGTGGTCTGAGGCAGTGTGGGTGGCGTCTGAGGCTGAGTGCGTGGCGTCTGAGGCAGAGTGGGTGGTGTTCTGTGGTAGAGTGAGAAGGCGTCTGAGGCTGTGTGTGTGAGGGATCAAAACCAGAGTTAGAGGTGATCTGAGGCAGTGAGGTCGGGGTCTGTGGCAGTGAGGTCGGGGTCTGAGGCAGTGAGGTCAGGATCTGTGGCAGTGAGGTCGGGGTCTGAGGCAGTGCAGGAGGGGTCTGAGGTAGTGCGGGAGCGGTCTGAGGCAGGGTGGGAGGTGTCTGTGTCAGTGTGGGAGGGGATCTGAGGCAGTGTGGGAGGGATCAAAGGCAGAGTGAGAGGGGATCTGAGGCAGTGAGGTCGGGGTCTGTGGCAGTGAGGTCAGGGTCTGAGGCAGTGAGGTCGGGGTCTGAGGCAGTGCAGGAGGGGTCTGAGGCAGTGCGGGAGGGGATCTGTGGCAGTGTGGGAGGGGCTCTGAGGAGGAGTGAGTGGAGGTCTGAGGCAGAGTGGGAGTGGTACTAGTGGTAGAGTGAGAGGGGCTCTGAGGTTTAGTGGGAGGGGTTCTGAGGCTAAGTGGGAGAGGTTCTGAATCACTGTGGGCAGGGGTCTGAGGCAGTATAGGAGGGGTCTTAGACAGTGTGGGAGGGGTCTGAGGCATAGTGTGAGAGGTCTGTGGCAGAGTGGGAGGGTTCTGAGGCAGTGCGGGAGGAGTGTGAGGCAGCTAGGGATGGGTCTGAGTGAGTGTGGGAGGGGGTCTGAGGCAGAATGAGAGGCAGTATGAGGCAGAGTGGGAGGGGTCTGAGGCAATGTGGAAGGTAATGTGGCAGGATGGGAGGAGTCTGAGGCAGAGTGCGAGGAGTCTGAGGTGGAGTGGGAGGAGTCTGAGGTGGAGTGGGAGGAGTCTGAGGTGGAGAGGGAGGAGTTTGAGGTGAAGTGGGAGGAGTCTGAGGCGATGTGGGAGGAGTCTGAGGCAGAGAGGGAGGAGTCTGAGGCGGAGTGGGAGGAGTCTGAGGCGGAGTGGGAGGGGTCTGAGGTGTAGTGGGAGGAGTCTGAGGTGGAGTGGGAGGAGTCTGAGGTGGAGAGGGAGGAGTCTGAGGTGGAGTGGGAGTAGTCTGAGGCAGAGTGGGAGGAGTCTGAGGCGGAGAGGGCGTAGTCTGAGGCAGAGTGGGATGGGTCTGAGGCAGAGTGGGAGGGGTCTGAGGCAGAGTGGGAGGGGTCTGAGGTGGAGTGGGAGGGGTCTGAGGCGGAGTGGGAGGATTCTGAGGCGGAATGGGAGGATTCTGAGGCAGAGTGGGAGGAGTCTGAGGCAGAGTGGGAGGATTCTGAGGCGGAGTGGGAGGAGACTGAGGCAGAGTGGGAAGATTCTGAGGCGGAGTGGGAGGATACTGAGGCGGAGAGGGATGTTTCTTTGGCGGAGTGGGATGGGTCTGTGGCGGAGTGGGAGGGGTCTGAGGCGGAGTGGGAGGGGTCTAAGGCGGAGTGGGATGGGTCTGGGGCAGAATGGGAGAGGACTGAGAGAGTGTGGGAGGGGTCTGAATTTGGGAGTGATGTTGAGGCATAGTGGTAGGGCTTCTGAGGATAATGAGGGGGTTTGAATCATTGTGTGAGGGGCTCTAAGGCAGAGTGGGAGGGATCCTGAGGCAGTGTGCGCAGGGTCTGAGACAGTATGGAAGGGGTCTGAGGCAGAATGGGTGGAGTCTGAGGCAGTGTGATAGGGGCTCTGTGGCCAAGATGCAGGGGGTCTGAATCACTGCGGGAGGGGATCTGAGGTAGTGTGGAGGCGGTCTGAGACAGTGTGGGAGAGGTCTGAGGCAGTGTGGGAGTGGTCTGAGGCAGTGTGGGTGGCGTCTGAGGCAGAGTAGGTGGCGTCTGAGGCAGAGTGGGTGGCGTCTGAGGCAGAGTGGGTGGCGTCCGAGGCAGAGTGGGAGGAGTCTGAGGCGGAGTGGGAGGAGTCTGAGGCAGAGGGCGAGGAGTCTGAGGCGGAGTGGGAGGAGTCTGAGGCGGAGTGGGAGGAGTCTGAGGCAGAGTGGGAGGAGTCTGAGGTGGAGGGTGAGGAGTCTGAGGTGGAGTGGGAGGAGTCTGAGGCAGAGTGGGAGGAGTCTGAGGCGGAGTCAAGGAGTCTGAGGCGGAGTGCGAGGAGTCTGAGGCGGAGTGGGAGGAGTCTGAGGTGGAGTGGTAGGAGGTCTGAGGCGGAGTGCGAGGAGTCTGAGGCGGAGTGGGACTAGTCTGAGGCGGAGTGGGAGGAGTCTGAGGTGGAGTGGGAGGAGTCTGAGGCAGTGTGGGAGGAGTCTGAGGCGGAGTGGGAGTAGTTTGAGGCGGAGTGGGAGGAGTCTGAGGCGGAGTGCGAGGAGTCTGAGGCGGAGTGCGAGGAGTCTGAGGCGGAGTGTGAGGAGTCTGAGGCGGAATACGAGGAGTCTGAGGTGGAGTGCGAGGAGTTTGAGGCGGACTGTGAGGAGTCTGAGGAGGAGTGCGAGGTGTCTGAGGCAGTGAGTGTTGGGTCATCGGCATTGTGGGTGGTGTTCTGTGGCAGAGTGAGAAGTCGTCTGAGGCTGTGTGTGAGGGATCAAAGGCAGAGTGAGAGGGGATCTGTAGCAGTGAGGTCGGGGTCTGTGGCAGCGAGGTCGGGGTCTGAGGCAGTGAGGTCAGGGTCTGAGGCAGTGAGGTCGGGGTCTGAGGCAGTGCAGGAGGGGTCTGAGGCAGTGCGGGAGTGGTCTGAGGCAGAGTGGGAGGTGTCTGTGTCAGTGTGGGAGGGGATCTGAGGCAGTGTGGGAGGGGCTCTGAGGAGGAGTGAGTGGAGGTCTGAGGCAGAGTGAGAGTGGTTCTATGGTAGAGTGCGAGGGGCTCTGAGGTATACTGGGAGGGGTTCTGAGCCTAAGTGGGAGAGGTTCTGAATCACTGTGGGAGGGGGTCTGAGGCAGTATAGGAGGAGTTTTAGGCAGTGTGGGAGAGGTCTGTGGCAGAGTGGGAGGGTTCTGAGGCAGTGCGGGAGGAGTGTGAGGCAGCTGGAGAGGGGTCTGAGTGAGTGTGGGAGGGGGTCTGAGGCAGAGTGAGAGGGAGTATGAGGCAGAGTGGGAGGGGTCTGAGGCAATGTGGAAGGTAATGTGGCAGAGTGGGAGGAGTCTGAGGCAGAGTGCGAGGAGTCTGAGGCGGAGTGGGAGGAGTCTGAGGTGGAGTGGGAGGATTCTGAGGCGGAGAGGGAAGAGTCTGAGGCAGAGTGGGAGGAGTCTGAGGCTATGTGGGAGGAGTCTGAGGCAGAGAGGGAGGAGTCTGAGGTGGAGAGGGAGGAGTCTGAGGTGGAGTGGGAGGGGCCTGAGGTGTAGTGGGAGGAGTCTGAGGCGGAGTGGGAGGAGTCTGAGATGGAGTGGGAGGAGCCTGAGGCAGAGTGGGAGGAGTCTGAGGCGGAGAGTGAGGAGTCTGAGGTGGAGTGGGATTGGTCTGAGGCGGAGTGGGAGGGATCTGAGGCGGAATGGGAGGAGTCTGAGGCGGAGAGGGAGGGGTCTGAGGTGGAGTGGGAGGGGTCTGGGGCAGAGTAGGATGGGTCTGAGTCGGAGTGGGAGGGGTCTGGGGCAGAATGGGAGAGGACTGAGAGAGTGTGGGAAGGGTCTGAGTGTGGGAGGGATGTTGCGGCATAGTGGTAGGGCTTCTGAGGCTAAATGAGGGGGTTTGAATCATTGTGTGAGGGGCTCTAAGGCAGAGTGGGAGGGGTTCTGAGTCTGTGGGCGCAGGGTCTGAGACAGTATGGAAGGGGTCTGAGGCAGAATGGGTGGAGTCAGAATGAGGCAGTGTGATAGGGGCTCTGTGGCAAAGTTGCGGGGGGTCTGAATCACTGTGGGAGGGGATCTGAGGTAGTGTGGAGGCGGTCTGAGACAGTGTGGGAGTGGTCTGAGGCAGTGCGGGAGTGGTCTGAGGCAGTGCGGGAGTGGTCTGAGGCAGTGTGGGTGGCGTCTGAGGCTGAGTGGGTGGCATCTGAGGCAGAGTGGTTGGCGTCTGAGGCAGAGTGGGTGGTGTTCTGTGGCAGAGAGAGAAGGCGTCTGAGGCTGTGTGTGTGAGGGATCAAAACCAGAGTGAGAGGTGATCTGAGGCAGTGAGGTCGGGGTCTGTGGCAGTGAGGTCGGGGTCTGAGGCAGTGAGGTCAGGATCTGTGGCAGTGAGGCCGGGGTCTGAGGCAGTGCAGGAGGGGTCTGAGGCAGTGCGGGAGTGGTCTGAGGCAGGGTGGGAGGTGTCTGTGTCAGTGTGGGAGGGGATCTGAGGCAGTGTGGGAGGGATCAAAGGCAGAGTGAGAGGGGATCTGAGGCAGTGAGGTCGGGGTCTGAGGCAGTGAGGTCAGGGTCTGAGGCAGTGAGGTCGGGGTCTGAGGCAGTGCAGGAGGGGTCTGAGGCAGTGCGGGAGGGGATCTGAGGCAGTGTGGGAGGGGCTCTGAGGAGGAGTGAGTGGAGGTCTGAGGCAGAGTGGGAGTGGTACTAGTGGTAGAGTGAGAGGGACTCAGGTTTAGTGGGAGGGGTTCTGAGGCTAAGTGGGAGAGGTTCTGAATCACTGTGGGAGGGGGTCTGAGGCAGTATAGGAGGGGTCTTAGACAGTGTGGGAGGGGTCTGAGGCATAGTGTGAGAGGTCTGTGGCAGAGTGGGAGGGTTCTGAGGCAGTGCGGGAGGAGTGTGAGGCAGCTAGGGATGGGTCTGAGTGAGTGTGGGAGGGGGTCTGAGGCAGAATGAGAGGCAGTATGAGGCAGAGTGGGAGGGGTCTGAGGCAATGTGGAAGGTAATGTGGCAGGATGGGAGGAGTCTGAGGCAGAGTGCGAGGAGTCTGAGGTGGAGTGGGAGGAGTCTGAGGTGGAGTGGGAGGAGTCTGAGGCGGAGAGGGAGGAGTTTGAGGTGAAGTGGGAGGAGTCTGAGGCGATGTGGGAGGAGTCTGAGGCAGCTAGGGAGGAGTCTGAGGCGGAGTGGGAGGAGTCTGAGGCGGAGTGGGAGGGGTCTGAGGTGTAGTGGGAGGAGTCTGAGGCGGAGTGGGAGGAGTCTGAGGTGGAGAGGGAGGAGTTTGAGGTGAAGTGGGAGGAGTCTGAGGTGATGTGGGAGGAGTCTGAGGCAGAGAGGGAGGAGTCTGAGGCGGTGTGGGAGGAGTCTGAGGCAGAGTGGGAGGGGTCTGAGGTGTAGTGGGAGGAGTCTGAGGCGGAGTGGGAGGAGTCTGAGGTGGAGAGGGAGGAGTCTGAGGTGGAGTGGGAGTAGTCTGAGGCAGAGTGGGAGGAGTCTGAGGCGGAGATGGCGTAGTCTGAGGCAGAGTGGGATGGGGTCTGAGGCAGAGTGGGAGGGGTCTGAGGCAGAGTGGGAGGGGTCTGAGGCGGAGTGGGAGGATTCTGAGGCGGAATGGGAGGATTCTGAGGCAGAGTGGGAGGAGTCTGAGGCAGAGTGGGAGGATTCTGAGGCGGAGTGGGAGGAGACTGAGGCAGATTGGGAAGATTCTGAGGCGGAGTGGGAGGAGACTGAGGCGGAGAGGGATTTTTCTGAGGCGGAGTGGGATGGGTCTGTGGCGGAGTGGGAGGGGTCTGAGGCGGAGTGGGAGGGGTCTAAGGCGGTGTGGGATGGGTCTGGGGCAGAATGGGAGAGGACTGAGAGAGTGTGGGAGGGGTCTGAGTTTGGGAGTGATGTTGAGGTATAGTGGTAGGGCTTCTGAGGATAATGAGGGGGTTTGAATCATTGTGTGAGGGGCTCTAAGGCAGAGTGGGAGGGGTCCTGAGGCAGTGTGCGCAGTGTCTGAGACAGTATGGAAGGGGTCTGAGGCAGAATGGGTGGAGTCTGAGGCAGTGTGATAGGGGCTCTGTGGCCAAGTTGCAGGGGGTCTGAATCACTGCGGGAGGGGATCTGAGGTAGTGTGGAGGCGGTCTGAGACAGTGTGGGAGAGGTCTGAGGCAGTGCGGGAGTGGTCTGAGGCAGAGTAGGTGGCGTCTGAGGCAGAGTGGGTGGCGTCTGAGGCAGAGTGGGTGGCGTCCGAGGCAGAGTGGGAGGAGTCTGAGGCGGAGTGGGAGGAGTCTGAGGCAGAGGGCGAGGAGTCTGAGGCGGAGTGGGAGGAGTTTGAGGCGGAGTGGGAGGAGTCTGAGGCAGAGTGGGAGGAGTCTGAGGCGGAGTGCGAGGAGTCTGAGGCGGATTGCGAGGTGTCTGAGGTGGAGTGGGAGGAGTCTGAGGCGGAATGCGAGGAGTCTGAGGCAGAATGCAAGGAGTCTGAGGTGGAGTGGGACGAGTCTGAGGTGGAGTGGGAGGAGTCTGAGTCAGAAAGGGAGGAGGTCTGAGGCGGAGTGCGAGGTGTCTGAGGCGGAGGGCGAGGAGTGTGAGGCGGAGTGGGAGGAGTCTGAGGCTGTGTGGGAGGAGTCTGAAGTGGAGAGGGAGGAGTCTGAGTCAGAGTGGGCGGAGTCTGAGGCGATGTGGGAGGAGTCTGAGGCGGAGTGGGAAGAGTCTGAGGTGGAGTGGGAGGAGTCTGAGGCGGAGAGCGAGGAGTCTGAGGCGGAGTGGGAAGAGTCTGAGGCGGAGTGGGAGGAGGTCTGAGGCGGAGTGCGAGGTGTCTGAGCGGAGTGCGAGGAGTCTGAGGCGGAGTACGAGGAGTCTGTGGCGGTGTGCGAGGAGTCTGAGGCGGAGTGGGAGGAGTCTGAGGCGGAGTGGGAAGAGTCTGATGCAGAGAGGGAGGAGACTGAGGCGGAGTGCGAGGAGTCTGAGGTGGAGTGGGAGGAGTCTGAGGCGGAGTGGAAGGAGTATGAGGCGGAGTGCGATGAGTCTGAGGTGGAGTGGGAGTAGTCTGAGGCGGAGTGGAAGGAGTCTGAGGCGGAGTGCGCGGAGCCTGAGGCGGACTGCGAGGAGTCTGAGGCGGCGTGCCAGTAGTCTGAGGCGGAGTGTGAGTAGTCTGAGGCGGAGTGTGAGTAGTCTGAGGCGGAGTGGGAGGAGTCTGAGGCGGAGAGGGAGGAGTCTGAGGCGGAGTGGGAGGAGTCTGAGGCGATGTGGGAGGAGTCTGAGGCAGAGAGGGAGGAGTCTGAGGCGGAGTGGGTGGAGTCTGAGGAGGAGTGGGAGGGGTCTGAGGCGGAGTGGGAGGAGTCTGAGGTGGAGAGAGAGGAGTCTGAGGCAGAGTGGGAGGAGTTTGAGGTGGAGAGGGTAGAGTCTGAGGCGGAGAGGGATGGATATATGGCGGAGTGGGATGGATTTGAGGCGGAGTTGGAGGGGTCTGAGGTGGAGTTGGAGGGGTCTGAGGTGGAGTGGGACGGGTCTGTGGCGGAGTGGGAGGATTCTGAGGCGGAGTGGGAGCATTCTGAGGCAGAGTGGGAGGAGTCTGAGGCAGAGTGGGAGGAGTTTGAGGCGGAGAGGGAGGAGTCTGAGGCGGAGAGGGATGTTTCTGAGGCGGAGTGGGATGGGTCTGAGGTGGAGTGGGAGGGGTCTGAGGTGGAGTGGGAGGGGTCTGAGGCAGAGTGGGATGGGTCTGGGGCAGAATGGGAGAGGACTGAGAGAGTGTGGGAAGGGTCTGAGTGTGGGAGGGATGTTGAGGCATAGTGGTAGGGCTTCTGAGGATAAATGAGGGGGTTTGAATCATTGTGTGAGGGGCTCTAAGGCAGAGTGGGAGGGGTTCTAAGGCAGTATGGCAGGGTCTGAGACAGTATGGAAGGGGTCTGAGGCAGAATGGGTGGTGTCTGAGACAGTGGGATAGGGGCTCTGTGGCCAAGTTGCGGGGTGTCTGAATCACTGCGGGAGGGGATCTGAGGTAGTGTGGAGGCGGTCTGAGACAGTGTGGGAGTGGTCTGAGGCAGTGCGGGAGTGGTCTGAGGCAGAGTGGGTGGCGTCTGAGGCGGAGTGGGTGGCGTCTGAGGCAGAGTGGGTGGCGTCTGAGGTGAAGTGGGAGGAGTCTGAGGTGGAGGGCGAGAAGTCTGAGGCGGAGTTGCAGGAGTCTGAGGCGAGTGGGAGGAGTCTGAGGCGGAGTCAAGGAGTCTGAGGCGGAGTGCGAGGAGTCTGAGGCGGAGTGGGAGGAGTCTGAGGCGGAGTGGGAGGAGGTCTGAGGCGGAGTGCGAGGTGTCTGAGGCGGAGTGCGAGGAGTCTGAGGTGGAGTGGGAGGAGACTGAGTCGGAGTGGGAGGAGTCTGAGGCGGAGTGGGAGTAGTCTGAGGCGGAGTGGGAGGAGGTCTGAGGCGGAGTGCAAGGAGTCTGAGGCGGAGTGCGAGGAGTCTGAGGCGGAGTGGAAGGAGTCTGAGGCGGAGTGGGAGGAGTCTGAGGCGGAGTGGGAGGAGGTCTGAGGCGGAGTGCAAGGAGTCTGAGGCGGAGTGCGAGGAGTCTGAGGCGGAGTGGGAGGAGTCTGAGTCGGAGTGGGATGGGTCTGAGGCGGAGTGGGAGGGGTCTGAGGCGGAGTGGGAGGAGTCTGAGGTGGAGTGGGAGGAGTCTGATGCAGAGAGGGAGGAGACTGAGGCGGAGTGCGAGGAGTCTGAGGCGGAGTGGGAGGAGTCTGAGGCGGAGTGGAAGGAGTATGAGGCGGAGTGCGAGGAGTCTGAGGTGGAGTGGGAGTAGTCTGAGGCAGAGTGGAAGGAGTCTGAGGCGGAGTGCGCGGAGCCTGAGGCGGACTGCGAGGACTCTGAGGCGGCGTGCCAGTAGTCTGAGGCGGAGTGTGAGTAGTCTGAGGCGGAGTGTGAGTAGTCTGAGGCGGAGTGGGAGGAGTCTGAGGCGGAGAGGAAGGAGTCTGTGGCGGAGTGGGAGGAGTCTGAGGCGATGTGGGAGGAGTCTGAGGTGGAGAGGGAGGAGTCTGAGGCGGAGTGGAAGGAGTCCGAGGCAGAGTAGGAGGAGTCTGAGGCGGAGTGTGAGGAGTCTGAGGCAGAGTGGGAGGAGTTTGAGGTGGAGAGGGAGGAGTCTGAGGCGGAGTGGAAGGAGTCAGAGGCAGAGTAGGAGGAGTCTGAGGCAGAGTGGGAGGAGTTTGAGGTGGAGAGGGTGGAGTCTGAGGCGGAGAGGGATGGATATGAGGTGGAGTGGGATGGATTTGAGGCGGAGTGGGAGGGGTCTGAGGCGGAGTGGGAGGGGTCTGAGGCAGAGTGGGAGGGGTCTGTGGCGGAGTGGGAGGATTCTGAGGCGGAGTGGGAGCATTCTGAGGCAGAGTGGGAGGAGTCTGAGGCAGAGTGGGAGGAGTTTGAGGCGGAGAGGGAGGAGTCTGAGGCGGAGAGTGATGTTTCTGAGGCGGAGAGTGATGTTTCTGAGGCGGAGTGGGATGGGTCTGAGGTGGAGTGGGAGGGGTCTGAGGTGGAGTGGGAGGGGTCCGAGGCAGAGTAGGAGGAGTCTGAGGCGGAGTGTGAGGAGTCTGAGGCAGAGTGGGAGGAGTTTGAGGTGGAGAGGGAGGAGTCTGAGGCGGAGTGGGAGGAGTCTGAGGCGGAGTGGGAGGAGGTCTGAGGCGGAGTGCGAGGAGTCTGAGGCGGAGTGCGAGGAGTCTGAGGCGGAGTGGGAGGAGTCTGAGGCGGAGTGGGAGTAGTCTGAGACGCAGTGGGAGTAGTCTGAGGCGCAGTGGGAGGAGTCTGAGGCGGAGTGCGAGGAGTCTGAGGCGGAGTGTGAGGAGTCTGAGGCGGAGTGTGAGGAGTCTGAGGTGGAGTACGAGGAGTCTGAGGTGGAGTGCGAGGAGTCTGAGGCAGAGTGGGAGGAGTCTGTGGCGGAGTGGGAGGAGGTCTGAGGCGGAGTGCGAGGAGTCTGGGGTGGAGTGTGAGGAGTCTGAGGCGGAGTGGGAGGAGTCTGAGGCGGAGAGGGAGGAGTCTGAGGCGGAGTGGGAGGAATCTGAGGTCGATGTGGGAGGGGTCTGAGGTGGAGTGGGATGGGTCTGAGGCGGAGTGGGAGGGGTCTGAGGCGGAGTGGGAGGAGTCTGAGGCGGAGTGGGAGGAGTCTGAGGCGGAGTGGGAGGAGTCTGAGGCGGATTGGGAGGAGTCTGAGGCAGAGCAGGAGGGCTCTGAGGCAGGGCGGGTGGGCGTCTTAGGCAGCGAAGGAGGGGTCTGAGGCAGAGTGAGAGGGTATCTGAGTGAGTGTGGGTGGGTTCTGAGGAAGTGTGCAAGGGTCTGAGTCAGAGTGGGAGGTTTCTGAGGCAGTGCAGGAGCGGATCTGAGGCAGAGCAGGAGGAATCTGAGTCAGAGTGGGAGCGTCGGTGGCAGTGTGGGAGGGTGTCTGAGGCTGCGTGGCAGGGCTATGAGTGAGTGTGGGAGGACTCTGATGCATAGAGGGAGATGTCCGAGGCGGTGCAGGAGGGAGTCTGAGGCAGTGCAGTGGGGTCTGAGGCAGTGTGGGAGGGGTCTCATGCAGTGTGGGCGCGGGTCTGAGGCAGTGAGGGAGGTGTTCTGAAGCAGTACGGGATGGGTCTCAGGCAGTGTAGGAGGGGGGATCTGAGGCAGTGATGGAGGGAGTCTTGGGAAGAGTGAGAGGGCATCTGAGGCAATGAGGGTTGGGTCATTGGCATTGCCGGTGGGGTTCTAAGGCAGAGTGAGAAGGGGTCTGAGGCTGTGTGTGAGGGGTCAAAGGCATAGTGAAAGGGGGTCTGAGGCAGTGAGGGTGGGGTCTGAGGCAGTGCGGGAGGGGGTCTGAGGCAGTGCAGGACGGGGTTTGATGCAGCATAGGAGAGGTCTGATTCAGTGAGGGAGTGGGTCTGAGGCAGTGTGGGAGCGGGTCTGAGGCAGTGAGGGAGGGGTTCTGCGGCACTACGGGAGGTGTCTGAGGCAGTATCGGAGAGTGTCAGGCAGTGTAGGAGTGGGTGTGAGGCAGTGATGGAGGGAGTCTGGAGCAGAGTGGGAGGAGGTCTGAGGCAGTGTAGAAGGGTATGTGGTACATTGGGAGGTGTCTGAGGCAGTGAGTGTTGGGTCATCGGCATTGTGGGTGGTGTTCTGTGGCAGAGTGAGAAGGCGTCTGAGGCTGTGTGTGAGGGATCAAAGGCAGAGTGAGAGGGGATCTGAGGCAGAGAGATCGGGGTCTGTGGCAGTGAGGTCGTGGTCTGAGGCAGTGAGGTCAGGGTCTGAGGCAGTGAGGTCGGGGTCTGAGGCAGTGCAGGAGGGGTCTGAGGCAGTGCAGGAGTGGTCTGATGCAGAGTGGGAGGTGTCTGTGTCAGTGTGGGAGGGGATCTGAGGCAGTGTGGGAGGGGCTCTGAGGAGGAGTGAGTGGAGGTCTGAGGCAGAGTGAGAGTGGTTCTATGGTAGAGTGAGAGGGGCTCTGAGGTATAGTGGGAGGGGTTCTGACCCTAAGTGGGAGAGGTTCTGAATCACTGTGGGAGGGGGTCTGAGGAAGTATAGGAGGAGTCTTAGGCAGTGTGGGAGAGGTCTGTGGCAGAGTGGGAGGGTTCTGAGGCAGTGCGGGAGGAGTGTGAGGCAGCTGGAGAGGGGTCTGAGTGAGTGTGGGAGGGGGTCTGAGGCAGAGTGAGAGGGAGTATGAGGCAGAGTGGGAGGGGTCTGAGGCAATGTGGAAGGTAATGTGGCAGAGTGGGAGGAGTCTGAGGCAGAGTGCGAGGAGTCTGAGGTGGAGTGGGAGGAGTCTGAGGTGGAGTGGGAGGATTCTGAGGCGGAGAGGGAAGAGTCTGAGGCGGAGTGGGAGGGGCCTGAGGTGGAGTGGGAGGGATCTGAGGCGGAGTGGGATGGGTCTGAGGCGGATTGGGAGGGGTCTGACGCGGAGTGGCAGGGATCTGAGGCGGAGTGGGAGGGGTCTGAGGCGGAGTGGGAGGAGTCTTTGGCGGTGAGGGTGGAGTCTGAGGCGGAGAGGGATGGATATGAGGGAGTGGGATGTGTCTGAGGCGGAGTGGGAGGGGTCTGTGGCGGAATGCGAGGAGTCTGAGGCAGAATGCAAGGAGTCTGAGGTGGAGTGGGAGGAGTCTGAGGTGGAGTGGGACGAGTCTGAGGCGGAGAGGGAGGAGTCTGAGGCAGAGTCGGAGGAGTCTGAGGTCGATGTGGGAGGAAACTGAGGCGGAGTGGGAGGAGTCTGAGGCAGAGTGGGAGGAGTCTGAGGCGGAGAGGGAGGAGGTCTGAGGCGGAGTGCGAGGTGTCTGAGGCGGAGGGCGAGGAGTGTGAGGCGGAGTGGGAGGAGTCTGAGGCTGTGTGGGAGGAGTCTGAAGTGGAGAGGGAGGAGTCTGAGTCAGAGTGGGCGGAGTCTGAGGCGATGTGGGAGGAGTCTGAGGCGGAGTGGGAAGAGTCTGAGGTGGAGTGGGAGGAGTCTGAGGCGGAGAGCGTGGAGTCTGAGGCGGAGGGCGAGGAGTCTGAGGTGTAATGCGAGGAGTCTGAGGTGGACTGGGAAGAGTCTGAGGCGGAGTGGGAGGAGGTCTGAGGCGGAGTGCGAGGTGTCTGAGCGGAGTGCGAGGAGTCTGAGGCGGAGTACGAGGAGTCTGTGGCGGTGTGCGAGGAGTCTGAGGCGGAGTGGGAGGAGTCTGAGGCGGAGTGGGAAGAGTCTGATGCAGAGAGGGAGGAGACTGAGGCGGAGTGCGAGGAGTCTGAGGCGGAGTGGGAGGAGTCTGAGGCGGAGTGGAAGGAGTATGAGGCGGAGTGCGAGGAGTCTGAGGTGGAGTGGGAGTAGTCTGAGGCGGAGTGGAAGGAGTCTGAGGCGGAGTGCGCGGAGCCTGGGGCGGACTGCGAGGAGTCTGAGGCGGCGTGCCAGTAGTCTGAGGCGGAGTGTGAGTAGTCTGAGGAGGAGTGTGAGTAGTCTGAGGCGGAGTGGGAGGAGTCTGAGGCGGAGAGGGAGGAGTCTGAGGCGGAGTGGGAGGAGTCTGAGGCGGAGTGGAAGCAGTATGAGGCGGACTGCGTGGAGTCTGAGGCGGCGTGCCAGTAGTCTGAGGCGGAGTGTGAGTAGTCTGAGGCGGAGTGTGAGTAGTCTGAGGCGGAGTGGGAGGAGTCTGAGGCGGAGAGGGAGGAGGCTGAGGTGGAGTGCGAGGAGTCTGAGGCGATGTGGGAGGAGTCTGAGGCAGAGAGGGAGGAGTCTGAGGCGGAGTAGGTGGAGTCTGAGGAGGAGTTGGAGGGGTCTGAGACAGAGTGGGAGGAGTCTGAGGTGGAGAGGGAGGAGTCTGAGGCGGAGTGGAAGGAGTCCGAGGCAGAGTGTGAGGAGTCTGAGGCAGAGTGGGAGGAGTTTGAGGTGGAGAGGGTGGAGTCTGAGGCGGAGAGGGATGGATATGAGGCGGAGTGGGATGGATTTGAGGCGGAGTGGGAGGGGTCTGAGGCGGAGGGGGAGGGGTCTGAGGCGGAGTGGGAGGGGTCTGTGGCGGAGTGGGAGGATTCTGAGGCGGAGTGGGAGCATTCTGTGGCAGAGTGGGAGGAGTCTGAGGCAGAGTGGGAGGAGTTTGAGGCAGAGAGGGAGGAGTCTGAGGCGGAGAGGGATGTTTCTGAGGCGGAGTGGGATGGGTCTGAGGTGGAGTGGGAGGGGTCTGAGGTGGAGTGGGAGGGGTCTGAGGCAGAGTGGGAGGGGTCTGGGGCAGAATGGGAGAGGACTGAGAGAGTGTGGGAAGGGTCTGAGTGTGGGAGGGATGTTGAGGCATAGTGGTAGGGCTTCTGAGGCTAAATGAGGGGGTTTGAATCATTGTGTGAGGGGCTCTAAGGCAGAGTGGGAGGGGTTCTGAGGCAGTATGGCAGGGTCTGACACAGTATGGAAGGGATCTGAGGCAGAATGGGTGGTGTCTGAGACAGTGGGATAGGGGCTCTGTGGCCAAGTTGCGGGGTGTCTGAATCACTGCGGGACGGGATCTGAGGTAGTGTGGAGGCGGTCTGAGACAGTGTGGGAGTGGTCTGAGGCAGTGCGGGAGTGGTCGGAGGCAGAGTGGGTGGCGTCTGAGGCGGAGTGGGTGGCGTCTGAGGCAGAGTGGGTGGCGTCTGAGGTGGAGTGGGAGGAGTCTGAGGTGGAGGGCGAGAAGTCTGAGGCGGAGTTGGAGGAGTCTGAGGCAGAGTGGGAGGAGTCTGAGGCGGAGTCAAGGAGTCTGAGGCGGAGTGCGAGGAGTCTGAGGCGGAGTGCGAGGAATCTGAGGCGGAGTGGGAGGAGTCTGAGGCGGAGTGGGAGGAGGTCTGAGGCGGAGTGCGAGGAGTCTGAGGCGGAGTGCGAGGAGTCTGAGGCAGAGTGGGAGGAGTCTGAGGCGGAGTGGGAGGAGTCTGAGGCGGAGTGGGAGGAGTCTGAGGCTATGTGGGAGGAGTCTGAGGCGCAGAGGGAGGAGTCTGAGGCGGAGTGGGATGAGTCTGAGGCGGAGTGGGAGTGGTCTGAGGTGGAGTGGGAAGAGTCTGAGGCAGAGTGAGAGGAGTCTGAGGTGGAGAGGGAGGAGTCTGAGGTGGAGTGGGAGGAGTCTGAGGTGGAGAGGGAGGAGTCTGAGGCGGAGAGGATTGGGTTTGAGGCGGAGTGGGATGGGTCTGAGGTGGAGTGGGAGGGGTCTGAGGCAGAGTGGGAGGGGTCTGAGGCGGAGTGGGAGGAGTCTGAGGCAGAGTGGGAAGAGTCTGAGGTGGAGTGGGAGGAGTCTGAGGCGGAGAGCGAGGAGTCTGAGGCGGAGTGCGAGGAGTCTGAGTTGTAATGCGAGGAGTCTGAGGTGGACTGGGAAGAGTCTGAGGCAGAGTGGGAGGAGGTCAGAGGCGGAGTGCGAGGTGTCTGAGCGGAGTGCGAGGAGTCTGTGGCGGTGTGCGAGGAGTCTGAGGCGGAGTGGGAGGAGTCTGAGGCGGAGTGGGAGGAGTCTGAGGCGGAGTGGGAGGAGTCTGATGCAGAGAGGGAGGAGTCTGAGGTGGAGTGCGAGGAGTCTGAGGCGGAGTGGGAGGAGTCTGAGGCAGAGTGGGAAGAGTCTGAGGTGGATTGGGAGGAGTCTGAGGCGGAGAGCGAGGAGTCTGAGGCGGAGTGCGAGGAGTCTGAGTTGTAATGCGAGGAGTCTAAGGTGGACTGGGAAGAGTCTGAGGCAGAGTGGGAGGAGGTCTGAGGCGGAGTGCGAGGTGTCTGAGCGGAGTGCGAGGAGTCTGTGGCGGTGTGCGAGGAGTCTGAGGCGGAGTGGGAGGAGTCTGAGGCGGAGTGGGAGGAGTCTGAGGCGGAGTGGGAGGAGTCTGATGCAGAGAGGGAGGAGTCTGAGGTGGAGTGCGAGGAGTCTGAGGCGGAGTGGGAGGAGTCGGAGGCGGAGTGGAAGGAGTATGAGGCGGACTGCGAGGAGTCTGAGGCGGCGTGCCAGTAGTCTGAGGCGGAGTGTGAGTAGTCTGAGGCGGAGTGTGAGTAGTCTGAGGCGGAGTGGGAGGAGTCTGAGGCGGAGAGGGAGGAGGCTGAGGTGGAGTGCGAGGAGTCTGAGGCGATGTGGGAGGAGTCTGAGGCAGAGAGGGAGGAGTCTGAGGCGGAGTGGGTGGAGTCTGAGGAGGAGGGGGAGGGGTCTGAGGCAGAGTGGGAGGAGTCTGAGGTGGAGAGGGAGGAGTCTGAGGTGGAGTGGAAGGAGTCCGAGGCAGAGTGTGAGGAGTCTGAGGCAGAGTGGGAGGAGTTTGAGGTGGAGAGGGTGGAGTCTGAGGCGGAGTGGGATGGATTTGAGGCGGAGTGGGAGGGGTCTGAGGTGGAGTGGGAGGGGTCTGAGGCGGAGTGGGAGGGGTCTGTGGCGGAGTGGGAGGATTCTGAGGCGGAGTGGGAGCATTCTGAGGCAGAGTGGGAGGAGTTTGAGGCGGAGAGGGAGGAGTCTGAGGCGGAGAGCGATGTTTCTGAGGCGGAGTGGGATGGGTCTGAGGTGGAGTGGGAGGGGTCTGAGGTGGAGTGGGAGGGGTCTGAGGTGCAGTGGGAGGGGTCTGGGGCAGAATGGGAGAGGACTGAGAGAGTGTGGGAAGGGTCTGAGTGTGGGAGGGATGTTGAGGCATAGTGGTAGGGCTTCTGAGGATAAATGAGGGGGTTTGAATCATTGTGTGTGGGGCTCTAAGGCAGAGTGGGAGGGGTTCTGAGGCAGTATGGCAGGGTCTGACACAGTATGGAAGGGATCTGAGGCAGAATGGGTGGTGTCTGAGACAGTGGGATAGGGGCTCTGTGGCCAAGTTGCGGGGTGTCTGAATCACTGCGGGAGGGGATCTGAGGTAGTGTGGAGGCGGTCTGAGACAGTGTGGGAGTGGTCTGAGGCAGTGCGGGAGTGGTCTGAGGCAGAGTGGGTGGCGTCTGAGGCGGAGTGGGTGGCGTCTGAGGCAGAGTGGGTGGCGTCTGAGGTGAAGTGGGAGGAGTCTGAGGTGGAGGGCGAGAAGTCTGAGGCGGAGTTGGAGGAGTCTGAGGCAGAGTGGGAGGAGTCTGAGGCGGAGTCAAGGAGTCTGAGGCGGAGTGCGAGGAGTCTGAGGCGGAGTGGGAGGAGTCTGAGGCGGAGTGGGAGGAGGTCTGAGGCGGAGTGCGAGGTGTCTGAGGCAGAGTGCGAGGAGTCTGAGGCGGAGTGGGAGAAGTCTGAGGTGGAGTGGGAGGAGTCTGAGGCGGAGTGGGAGTAGTCTGAGGTGGAGTGGGAGGTGTCTGAGGCGGAGTGCGAGGAATCTGAGGCGGAGTGTGAGGAGTCTGAGGCGGAGTGGGAGGAGTCTGTGGCGGAGTGGGAGGAGGTCTGAGGCGGAGTGCGAGGAGTCTGAGGTGGAGTGCGAGGAGTCTGAGGCGGAGTGTGAGGAGTCTGAGGAGGAGTGCGAGGAGTCTGAGGCGGAGTGTGAGTAGTCTGAGGCGGAGTGGGAGGAGTCTGAGGCGGAGAGGGAGGAGTCTGAGGCGGAGTGGGAGGAATCTGAGGTCGATGTGGGAGGGGTCTGAGGTGGAGTGGGATGGTTCTGAGGCGGAGTGGGAGGGGTCTGAGGCAGAGTGGGAGGAGTCTGAGGCGGAGTGGGAGGAGTCTGAGGCGGAGTGTAAGGAGTCTGAGGCGGATTGGGAGGAGTCTGAGGCAGAGCAGGAGGGCTCTGAGGCAGGGCGGGTGGGCATCTTAGGCAGCGAAGGAGGGGTCTGAGGCAGAGTGAGAGGGTATCTGAGTGAGTGTGGGTGGGTTCTGAGGAAGTGTGCAAGGGTCTGAGTCAGAGTGGGAGGTGTCTGAGGCAGTGCAGGAGCGGATCTGAGGCAGAGCGGGAGGAATCTGAGTCAGAGTGGGAGCGTCGGTGGCAGTGTGGGAGGGTGTCTGAGGCTGCGTGGCAGGGCTATGAGTGAGTGTGGGAGGACTCTGATGCATAGAGGGAGGTGTCCGAGGCGGTGCAGGAGGGGGTCTGAGGCAGTGCAGTGGGGTCTGAGGCAGTGTGGGAGGGGTCTCATGCAGTGTGGGCGCGGGTCTGAGGCAGTGAGGGAGGTGTTCTGAAGCAGTACGGGATGGGTCTCAGGCAGTGTAGGAGGGGGGATCTGAGGCAGTGTTGGAGGGAGTCTCGGGCAGAGTGAGAGGGCATCTGAGGCAATGAGGGTTGGGTCATTGGCATTGCCGGTGGGGTTCTAAGGCAGAGTGAGAAGGGGTCTGAGGCTGTGTGTGAGGGGTCAAAGGCATAGTGAAAGGGGGTCTGAGGCAGTGAGGGTGGGGTCTGAGGCAGTGCGGGAGGGGGTCTGAGGCAGTGCAGGACGGGGTTTGATGCAGCATAGGAGAGGTCTGATTCAGTGCGGGAGTGGGTCTGAGGCAGTGTGGGAGCGGGTCTGAGGCAGTGAGGGAGGGGTTCTGCGGCACTACGGGAGGGGTATGAGGCAGTATCGGAGAGTGTCAGGCAGTGTAGGAGTGGGTGTGAGGCAGTGATGGAGGGAGTCTGGAGCAGAGTGGGAGGAGGTCTGAGGCAGTGTAGAAGGGTATGTGGTAGATTGGGAGGTGTCTGAGGCAGTGAGTGTTGGGTCATCGGCATTGTGGGTGGTGTTCTGTGGCAGAGTGAGAAGGCGTCTGAGGCTGTGTGTGAGGGATCAAAGGCAGAGTGAGAGGGGATCTGAGGCAGTGAGGTCGGGGTCTGTGGCAGTGAGGTCGTGGTCTGAGGCAGTGAGGTCAGGGTCTGAGGCAGTGAGGTCGGGGTCTGAGGCAGTGCAGGAGGGGTCTGAGGCAGTGCGGGAGTGGTCTGATGCAGAGTGGGAGGTGTCTGTGTCAGTGTGGGAGGGGATCTGAGGCAGTGTGGGAGGTGCTCTGAGGAGGAGTGAGTGGAGGTCTGAGGCAGAGTGAGAGTGGTTCTATGGTAGAGTGAGAGGGGCTCTGAGGTATAGTGGGAGGGGTTCTGACCCTAAGTGGGAGAGGTTCTGAATCACTGTGGGAGGGGGTCTGAGGCAGTATAGGAGGAGTCTTAGGCAGTGTGGGAGAGGTCTGTGGCAGAGTGGGAGGGTTCTGAGGCAGTGCGGGAGGAGTGTGAGGCAGCTAGGGAGGGGTCTGAGTGAGTGTGGGAGGGGGTCTGAGGCAGAGTGAGAGGGAGTATGAGGCAGAGTGGGAGGGGTCTGAGGCAATGTGGAAGGTAATGTGGCAGAGTGGGAGGAGTCTGAGGCAGAGTGCGAGGAGTCTGAGGTGGAGTGGGAGGAGTCTGAGGTGGAGTGGGAGGATTCTGAGGCGGAGAGGGAAGAGTCTGAGGCGGAGTGGGAGGAGTCTGAGGCGGAGAGGGAGGAGTCAGAGGCAGAGTGGGAGGAGCCTGAGGTGTAGTGGGAGGAATCTGAGGCAGAGTGGGAGGAGTCTGAGGCAGAGTGGGAGGGGCCTGAGGTGGAGTGGGAGGAGTCTGAGGCAGAGTGGGAGGAGTTGAGGCGGAGTGTGAGGAGTCTGAGGCGGAGTGGGATTGGTCTGAGGCGGAGTGGGAGGGATCTGAGGCGGAGTGGGATGGGTCTGAGGCGGATTGGGAGGGGTCTGACGCGGAGTGGCTGGGATCTGAGGCGGAGTGGGAGGGGTCTGAGGCGGAGTGGGAGGAGTCTGTGGCGGTGAGGGTGGAGTCTGAGGCGGAGAGGGATGGGTATGAGGGAGTGGGATGGGTCTGAGGCGGAGTGGGAGGGGTCTGATGCGGAGTGGCAGGGATCTGAGGCGGAGTAGGAGGGGTCTGAGGCGGATTGGGATGGGTCTGAGACGGAGTCGGAGGAGTCTGCGGCAGAGTGGGAGGTGTCTGAGACGGTGAGGGTGGAGTCTGAGGCGGAGAGGGATGGGTATGAGGGAGTGGGAGGGGTCTGAGGCGGAGTGGGAGGAGTCTGAGGCAGATTGGGAGGGGTCTGAGGCAGAGTGGGAGGAGTCTGAGGCGGAGTGGGAGGAGTCTGAGGCGGAGAGTGATGTTTCTGAGGCGGAGTGAGATGAGTCTGTGGCAGAGTGGGAGGGGTCTGAGGCGGAGTGGGAGGGGTCTAAAGCAGAGTGGGATGGGTCTGGGGCAGAATGGGAGAGGACTGAGAGAGTGTGGGAGGGGTCTGAGCGTGGGAGTGATGTTGAGGCATAGTGGTAGGGCTTCTGAGGCTAGATGAGGGGGTTTGAATCATTGTGTGAGGGGCTCTAAGGCAGAGTGGGAGCGGTTCTGAGGCAGTGGGCGCAGGGTCTGAGATAGTATGGAAGGGGTCCGAGGCTGAATGGGTGGAGTCTGAGGCAGTGATAGGGGCTCTGTGGCCAAGTTGCGGGGTGTCTGAATCACTGCGGGAGGTGTTCTGAGGAAGTGTGGAGGGGGTCTGAGACAGTGTGGGAGTGGTCTGAGGCAGTGCGGGAGTGGTCTGAGGCAGTGTGGGAGTGGACTGAGGCAGTGTGGGTGGCGTCTGAGGCAGAGTGGGTGGCGTCTGAGGCAGAGTGGGTGGCGTCTGAGGCAGAGTGGGAGGCATCTGAGGCTGTGTGTGAGGGATCAAAGGCAGAGCGAGAGGGGATCTGAGGCAGTGAGGTCGGGGTTTGCGGCAGTGAGGTCGGGGTCTGAGGCAGTGAGGTCAGGGTCTGAGGCATTGAGGTCGGGGTCTGAGGCAGTGCAGGAGGGGTCTGAGGCAGTGCGGGAGTGGTCTGAGGCAGAGTGGGAGGTGTCTGTGTCAGTGTGGGAGGGGATCTGAGGAAGTGTGGGAGGGATCAAAGGCAGAGTGAGAGGGGATCTGAGGCAGTGGGGTCGGGGTCTCTGGCAGTGAGGTCGGGGTCTGAGGCAGTGAGGTCAGGGTCTGGGTCAGTGAGGTCGGGGTCTGAGGCAGTGCAGGAGGGGTCTGAGGCAGAGTGGGAGGTGTCAGTGTGGGATGGGATCTGAGGCAGTGTGGGAGGGGCTCTGAGGAGGAGTGAGTGGAGGTCTGAGGCAGAGTGAGAGTGGTACTATGGTAGAGTGAGAGGGGCTCTGAGGTATAGTGGGAGGGGTTCTGAGGCTAAGTGGGAGAGGTTCTGAATCACTGTGGGAGGGGGTCTGAGGCAGTATAGGAGGGGTCTTAGGCAGTGTGGGAGGGGTCTGAGGCATAGTGGGAGAGGTCTGTGGCAGAGTGGGAGGGTTCTGAGGCAGTGCGGGAAGAGTGTGAGGCAGCTAGGGAGGCGTCTGAGTGAGTGTGGGAGGGGGTCTGAGGCAGAGTGAGAGGGAGTATGAGGCAGAGTGGGAGGGGTCTGAGGCAATGTGGAAGGTAATGTGGCAGAGTGGGAGGAGTCTGAGGCAGAGTGCGAGGAGTCTGAGGTGGAGTGCGAGGAGTCTGAGGCAGAGTGCGAGGAGTCTGAGGCGGAGTGGGAGTAGTCTGAGGTGGAGTGGGAGGAGTCTGAGGCGGAGAGGGAGGAGTCTGAGGCGAAGTGGGAGGAGTCTGAGGCAGAGTGGGAGGAGTCTGAGGCAGAGTGGGAGGAGTCTGAGGTGGAGTGGGAGGGGTCTGAGGTGGAGTGGGAGGAGTCTGAGGCGGAGTGGGAGGGGTCTGAGGTGGAGTGGGAGGAGTTGAGGCAAAGTGGGAGGGGTCTGAGGCGGAGAGGGAGGAGTCTGAGGCAGAGCGGGAGGGGTTTGAGGCAGAGCAGGAGGGGTCTGAGGCAGAGCGGGAGGGGTCAGAGGCAGAGCGGGAGGGGTCTGAGGCAGAGCGGGAGGGGTCTGAGGCAGAGCCGGAGGAGTCTGAGGCAGAGCAGGAGGGGTCTGAGGCAGAGCGGGAGGGCATCTTAGGCAGCGAAGGAGGGGTCTGAGGCAGAGTGAGAGGGGATCTGAGTGAGTGTGGCTGGGTTCTGAGGATGTGTGCAAGGGTCTGAGTCAGATTGGGAGGTGTCTGAGGCAGTGCAGGAGCGGATCTGAGGCAGAGCGGGAGGGCGTCTTAGGCAGCGAAGGAGGGGTCTGAGGCAGAGTGAGAGGGAGTATGAGGCAGAGTGGGAGGGTTCTGAGGCAATGTGGAAGTTTCTGTGGCAGAGTGGGAGGAGTCTGAGGCAGAGTGCGAGGAGTCTGAGGCGGGGAGGGAGGAGTCTGAGGTGGAGTGGGAGGAGTCTGAGGCAGGGAGGGAGGAGTCTGAGGTGGAGTGGG
Source organism: Carcharodon carcharias (assembly GCF_017639515.1). Taxonomy (NCBI): domain Eukaryota; kingdom Metazoa; phylum Chordata; class Chondrichthyes; order Lamniformes; family Lamnidae; genus Carcharodon; species Carcharodon carcharias. The sequence continues at coordinate 118,449,566 of NC_054470.1, read as the reverse complement.
ATGAGTCTGAGGCGATGTTGGAGGAGTCTGAGGTGGAGAGGGAGGATTCTGAGGCGGAGTGGGAGGAGTCTGAGGCAGAGTGGGAGGGGTCTGAGGCAGAGTGGGAGGGGGTCTGAGGCAGTGTAGGAGGGGTCTGAGGCAGTGTGGGAGGGGTCTGTGGCATAGTGGGAGAGGTCTGTGGCAGAGTGGGAGGGTTCTGAGGCAGTGCGGGAGGAGTGTGAGGCCGCTAGGGAGGGGTCTGAGTGAGTGTGGGAGGGGGTCTGAGGCAGAGTGAGAGGTAGTATGAGGCAGAGTGGGAGGGGTCTGAGGCAATGTGGAAGGTTCTGTGGCAGAGTGGGAGGAGTCTGAGGCAGAGTGCGAGGAGTCTGAGGCAGAGTGCGAGGAGTCTGAGGCGGAGTGGGAGGATATTGAGGCGGAGAGGGAAGAGCCTGAGGTGGAGTGGGAGGAGTCTGAGGCTATGTGGGAGGAGTCTGAGGCGGAGAGGGAGGAGTCTGAGGCGGAGTGGGATGAGTCTGAGGCGGAGTGGGAATGGTCTGAGGTGGAGTGGGAGGAATCTGAGGCAGAGAGGGAGGAGTCTGAGGCGGAGAGGATTGGGTTTGAGGCGGAGTGGGATGGGTCTGAGGTGGAGTGGGAGGGGTCTGAGGCAGAGTGGGAGGGGTCTGAGGCGGAGTGGGATGGGTCTGAGGCGGAGTGGGAGGATTCTGAGGTGGAGTGGGAGGAGTCTGAGGCAGAGTGGGAAGAGTCTGAGGCGGAGAGGGAGGAGTCTGAGGCGGAGAGGGATGTTTCTGAGGCGGAGTGGGATGGGTTTGAGGCGGAGAGGGATGGGTCTGAGCCGGAGTGGGATGGGTCTGAGGCGGTGTGGGATGGGTCTGTGACGGAGTGGGAGTGGACTGAGGCGGAGTGGGAGGAGTCTGAGGCGGAGAGGGAGGAGGTCTGAGGCTATGTGGGAGGAGTCTGAGGCAGAGTGCGAGGAGTCTGATACGGAGTGCGAGGATTCTGAGGCGGAGTGGGAGAAGTCTGAGGCGGAGAAGGAGGAGTCTGAGGCAGAGTGGGAGGAGTCTGAGGCGGAGTGAGAGGAGTCTGAGGCGATGTGAGAGGAGTCTGAGGCGGAGTGGGAGGACTCTGAGGCGGAGTGGGAGGAGTCTGAGGCGGAGTGGTTGGAGTCTGAGGAGGAGTGGGCCGAGTCTGAGGCGGAGTGGGACGAGTCTGAGGCAGAGAGGGATGGGTCTGAGCCGGAGTGGGATGGGTCTGAGGCGGAGTGGGATGGGTCTGTGACGGAGTGGGAGGGGACTGAGGCGGAGTGGGAGGAGTCTGAGGCGGAGAGGGATGGGTCTGAGCCGGAGTGGGATGGGTCTGAGGCGGAGTGGGATGGGTCTGAGGCGGAGTGGGAGGTGTCTGAGGCGGAGTGGGTGGGGTCTGAGGCAGAGTGGGAGGAGTCTGAGGCAGTGTGGGAGGTGTCTGAGGCTGAGTGTGAGGAGTCTGAGGCGGATTGGTAGGAGTCTGAGGCAGAGCGGGAGGAGTCTGAGGCAGAGCGGGAGGGTTCTGAGGCAGAGCAGGAGGGGTCTGAGGCAGAGCGGGAGGGGTCAGAGGCAGAGCGGGAGGGGTCTGAGGCAGAGTGGGAGGAGTCTGAGGCAGAGCAGGAGGGGTCTGAGGCAGAGCGGGAGGGCATCTTAGGAGCGAAGGAGGGGTCTGAGGCAGAGTGAGAGGGGATCTGAGTGAGTGTGGCTGGGTTCTGAGGAAGTGTGCAAGGGTCTGAGTCAGATTGGGAGGTTCTGAGGCAGTGCAGGAGCGGATCTGAGGCAGAGTGGGAGGGCGTCTTAGGCAGCGAAGGAGGGGTCTGAGGCAGAGTGAGAGGGAGTATGAGGCAGAGTGGGAGGGTTCTGAGGCAGTGCAGGAGCGGTTCTGAGGCAGAGCGAGAGGAATCTGAGTCAGAGTGGGAGCATCGGTGGCAGTGTGGGAGGGTGTCTGAGGCTGCGTGGCAGGGGTATGAGTGAGTGTGGGAGGACTCTGATGCAGAGAGTGAGGAGTCCGAGGCGGTGCAGGAGGGGGTCTGAGGCAGTGCAGTGCGGTCTGAGGCAGTGTGGGACGGGTCTCATGCATTGTGGGAGCGGGTCTGAGGCAGTGAGGGAGGGGTTCTGAGGCAGTACGGGATGGGTCTCAGGCAGTGTAGGAGGGGGATCTGAGGCAGTGATGGAGGGAGTCTCGGGCAGAGTGAGAGGGCATCTGAGGCAATGAGGGTTGGGTCATAGGCATTGCCGGTGGGGTTCAAAGGCAGAGTGAGAAGGGGTCTGAGGCTGTGTGTGAGGGGTCAAAGGCATAGTGAAAGGGGATCTGAGGCAGTGAGGGCGGGGTCTGAGGCAGTGCGGGAGGGGGTCTGAGGCAGTGCAGGACGGGGTTTGATGCAGCGTGGGAGAGGTCTGATTCAGTGAGGGAGTGGGTCTGAGGCAGTGTGGGAGTGGGTCTGAGGCAGTGAGGGAGGGGTTCTGCGGCAGTATGGGAGGGGTATGAGGCAGTATCGGAGAGTGTCAGGCAGTGTAGGAGTGGGTGTGAGGCAGTGATGGAGGGAGTCTGGAGCAGAGTGGGAGGAGGTCTGAGGCAGTGTAGAAGGGTATGTGGTAGAGTGGGAGGCGTCTGAGGCAGTGAGTGTTGGGTCATCGGCATTGTGGGTGGTGTTCTGTGGCAGAGTGAGAAGGCGTCTGAGGCTGTGTGTGAGGGATCAAAGGTAGAGTGAGAGGGGATCTGAGGCAGTGAGGTCGGGGTCTGTGGCAGTGAGGTCGGGGTCTGAGGCAGTGAGGTCAGGGTCTGAGGCAGTGAGGTCGGGGTCTGAGGCAGTGAAGGAGGGGTCTGAGGCAGTGCGGGAGTGGTCTGATGCAGAGTGGGAGGTGTCTGTGTCAGTGTGGGAGGGGATCTGAGGCAGTGTGGGAGGGGCTCTGAGAAGGAGTGAGTGGAGGTCTGAGGCAGAGTGGGAGTGGTTCTATGGTAGAGTGAGAGGGGCCCTGAGGTATAGTGGGAGGGGTTCTGACCCTAAGTGGGAGAGGTTCTGAATCACTGTGGGAGGGGGTCTGAGGCAGTATAGGAGGGGTCTTAGGCAGTGTGGGAGGGGGTCTGAGGCATAGTGGGAGAGGTCTGTGGCAGAGTGGGAGGGTTCTGAGGCAGTGTAGGAGGAGTGTGAGGCAGTTAGGGAGGGGTCTGAGTGAGTGTGGGAGGGGGTCTGAGGCAGAGTGAGAGGGAGTAAGAGGCGGAGTGGGAGGGGTCCGGGGCAATGTGGAAGGTTCTGTGGCAGAGTGGGAGGAGTCTTAGGCAGTGTGCGAGGAGTCTGAGGCGGAGTGGGAGAAGTCTGAGGTGGTGTGGGAGGAGTCTGAGGTGGAGTGGGAGGAGTCTGAGGTGGAGTGGGAGGAGTCTGAGGCGATGTGGGAGGAGTCTGAGGCAGAGAGGGAGGAGTCTGAGGTGGAGTGGGAGGTGTCTGAGATGGAGTGGGAGGAGTCTGAGGCAGAGTGGGAGGAGTCTGAGGCGGAGTGTGAGCAGTCTGACGCGGAGTGGGAGGAGTCTGAGGTGGAGAGGGAGGAGTCTGAGGCGGAGAGGATTGGGTCTGAGGCGGAGAGTGAGGAGTCTGAGGCGGAGTGGGAGGGGTCTGAGGTGGAGTGGGAGGGGTCTGAGGCGGAGTGGGAGAGGTCTGGTGCAGAATGGGAGAGGACTGAGAGACTGTGGGAGGGGTCTGAGTGTGGGAGGGATGTTGAGGCATAGTGGTAGGGCTTCTGAGGCTAAATGAGGGGGTTTGAATCACTGTGTGAGGGGCTCTAAGGCAGAGTGGGAGGGGTTCTGAGGCAGTGTGCGCAGGGTCTGAGACAGTATGGAAGGGGTCTGAGGCAGAATGGGTGGAGTCTGAGGCAGTGTGATAGGGGCTCTGTTGCCAAGTTGCGGGGGGTCTGAGTCACTGCGGGAGGGGATCTGAGGTAGCGTGGAGGCGATCTGAGACAGTGTGGGAGGGGTCTGAGGCAGTGCGGGAGTGGTCTGAGGCAGTGTGGGTGGCGTCTGAGGCAGAATGGGTGGCGTCTGAGGCGGAGTGGGAGGAGTCTGAGGCGGAGTGGGAGGAGTCTGAGGCGGAGGACGAGGAGTCTGAGGCGGAGTGGGAGGAGTCTGAGGCAGAGTGGGAGGAGTCTGAGGAAGAGTGGGAGGAGTCTGAGGCGGAGTGCGAGGAGTCTGAGGCAGAGTGCGAGGAGTCTGAGGCGGAGTGGGAAGAGTCTGAGGTGGAGTGAGAGGAGGTCTGAGGCGGAGTACGAGGAGTCTGAGGCAGAGTGTGAGGAGTCTGAGGTGGAGTGGGAGGAGTCTGAGGTGGAGTTGGAGGAGTCTGAGGCAGAGAAGGAGGAGTCTGAGGCGGAGTGGGAGGAGTCTGAGGCGATGTGGGAGGAGTCTGACTCAGAGTGGGAGGAGTCTATGGCGGAGAGGGAGGAGTCTGAGGCGGAGAGGGAGGAGTCTGAGGCGGAGTGGGAGGAGTCTGAGGCGGTGTGTGAGGAGTCTGAGGCAGAGTGGGAGGAGTCTGAGGCCGAGTGGGAGGTGTCTGAGGCGGAGTGGGAGGATTCTGAGGCGGAGAGGGACGAGTCTGAGGTGGAGATGGACGGGTTTGAGGCGGAGTGGGATGGGTCTGAGGCGGAGGGGAGGAGTCTGAGGCGGAGTGGGACGAGTCTGAGGCGGAGATGGACGGGTTTGCGGCGGAGTGGGATGGGTCTGAGGCGGAGTGGGAAGGTTCTGAGGCGGAGTGGGAGGAGTCTGAGGCGGAGAGGGATGGGTCTGAACCGGAGTGGGATGGGTCTGAGGTAGAGCGGGAGGGGTCAGAGGCAGAGCGGGAGGGGTCTGAGGCAGAGCGGGAGGGGTCTGAGGCAGAGCAGGAGTGGTCTGAGGCAGAGTGAGAGGGGATCTGAGTGAGTGTGGGTGGGTTCTGAGGAAGTGTGCAAGGGTCTGAGTCAGAGTGGGATGTGTCTGAGGCTGTGCAGGAGCGGATCTGAGGCGGAGTGGGAGGGCGTCTTAAGCAGCGAAGGAGGGGTCTGAGGCAGAGTGAGAGGGGATCTGAGTGAGTGTGGGTGGGTTCTGAGGAAGTGTGCAAGGGTCTGAGTCAGAGTGGGAGGTGCCTGAGGCAGTGCAGGAGCGGATCTGAGGCAGAGCGGGAGGAATCTGAGTCAGAGTGGGTGCGTCGGTGGCAGTGTGGGAGGTTGTCTGAGGCTGCGTGGCAGAGGTATGAGTGAGTGTGGGAGGACCCTGATGCAGAGAGGGAGGAGTCCGAGGCGGTGCAGGAGGGAGTCTGAGGCAGTGCAGTGGGGTCTGAGGCAGTGTGGGAGGGGTCTCATGCAGTGTGGGAGCGGGTCTGAGACAGTGAGGGAGGTGTTCTGAGGCAGAACGGGATGGTCTGAGGCAGTGATGGAGGGAGTCTGGGGCAGAGTGGGAGGGATCTGAGGCAATGCAGTGGGGTCTGAGGCAGTGTGGGAGGGGTCTCATGCAGTGTGGGAGCGGGTCTGAGGCAGTGAGGGAGGGGTTCTGAAGCAGTACGGGATGGGTCTCAGGCAGTGTAGGAGGGGGGATCTGAGGCAGTGATGGAGAGAGTCTCGGGCAGAGTGAGAGGGCATCTGAGGCAATGAGGGTTGGGTCTGAGGCATTGCCGGTGGGGTTCTAAGGCAGAGTGAGAAGGGGTCTGAGGCTGTGTGTGAGGGGTCAAAGGCATAGTGAAACTGGGTCTGAGGCAGTGAGGGCGGGGTCTGAGGCAGTGCGGGAGGGGGTCTGAGGCAGTGCAGGACGGGGTTTGATGCAGCATGGGAGAGGTCTGATTCAGTGAGGGAGTGGGTCTGAGGCAGTGTGAGAGCGGGTCTGAGGCAGTGAGGGAGGGGTTCTGCGGCACTACGGGAGGGGTCTGAGGCTGTATCGGAGAGTGTCAGGCAGTGTAGGAGTGGGGGTGAGGCAGTGATGGAGGGAGTCTGAAGCAGAGTGGGAGGAGGTCTGAGGCAGTGTAGAAGGGTAAGTGGTAGAGTGGGAGGTGTCTGAGGCAGTGAGTGTTGAGTCATCGGCATTGTGGATGGGGTTCGGAGGCAGAGTGAGGAGGCGTCTGAGGATGTGTGTGAGGGATCAAAGGCAGAGTGAGAGGGGATCTGAGGCAGTGAAGTCGGGGTCTGTGGCAGTGAGGTCGGGGTCTGAGGCAGTGAGTTCAGGGTCTGAGGCAGTGAGGTCAGGGTCTGAGACAGTGCAGGAGGAGTCTGAGGCAGTGCGGGAGTTGTCTGAGGCAGAGTGGGAGGTGCCTGTGTCAGTGTGGGAGCGGATCTGAGGCAGTGTGTGAGGGGCTCTGAGGAGGAGCGAGTGGAGGTCTGAGGCAGAGTGGGAGTGGCTCTATGGTAGAGTGAGAGGGGCTCTGAGATAGTGGGAGGGGTTTTGAGGCTAAGTGGGCGAGGTTCTGAATCACTGTGGGAGGGAGTCTGAGGCAGTATAGGAGGGGTCTTAGGCACTGTGGGAGGGGTCTGAGGCATAGTGGGAGAGGTCTGTGGCAGAGTGGGTGGGTTCTGAGGCAGTGTGGGAGGAGTGTGAGGCAATTAGGGATGGGTCTGAGTGAGTGTGGGAGCGGGTCTGAGGCAGAGTGAGAGGGAGTATGAGGCAGAATGGGAGGGGTCTGAGGCAATGTGGACGGTAATGTGGCAGAGTGGGAGGAGTCTGAGGCAGAGTGCGAGGAGTCTGAGGCGTAGTGGGAGGAGTCTGAGGCGGAGTGGGAGGAGTCTGAGGCGGAGTGGGAGGAGTCTGAGGCAGAGAGGGAGGAGTCTGAGGTGAAGTGGGAGGAGTCTGAGGCGATGTGGGAGGAGTCTGAGGCAGAGAGGGAGGAGTCTGAGGTGGAGTGGGAGGAGTCTGAGGCAGAGTGGGGGGGTCTGAGGTGGAGTGTGAGGAGTCTGAGGTGAAGTGGGAGGAGTCTGAGGCGGAGAGGGAGGAGTCTGAGGAGGAGTAGGAGGAGTCTGAGGCAGAGTGTGAGGAGTCTGAGGCGGAGTGTGAGGAGTCTGAGGCGGAGAGGGAGGAGTCTGAGGCGGAGTGGGATGGGTCTGAAGCGGACTGGGATTGGTCTGAGGCAGAGTGGGAGGGGTCTGAGGCGGAGTGGGAGTGGTCTGAGGCGGATTGGGAGAATTCTGAGGCAGAGTGGGAGGAGTCTGAGGCAGAGTGGGAGTAGTCTGAAGCGGAGAGGGAGGAGTCTGAGGCGGAGAGGGATGTTTCTGAGGCGGAGTGGGATGGGTCTGAGGTGGAGTGGGAAGGGTCTGAGGCGGAGAGGGAGGGGTCTGAGGCGGAGTGGGAGGGGTCTGGGGCAGAATGGGAGAGGACTGAGAGAGTGTGGGAAGGGTCTGAGTGTGGGAAGGATGTTGAGGCATAGTGGTAGGGCTTCTGAGGCTAAATGAGGGGGTTTGAATCATTGTGTGAGGGGCTCTAAGGCAGAGTGGGAGGGGTTCTGAGGCAGTGGGCGCAGGGTCTGAGACAGTATGGAAGGGGGCTGAGGCAGAATGGGTGGAGTCTGAGGCAGTGTGATAGGAGCTCTGTTGCCAAGTTGCGGGGGGTCTGAATCACTGCGGGAGGGGATCTGAGGTAGTGTGGAGGCGGTCTGCGACAGTGTGGGAGTGGTCTGAGGCAGTGCGGGAGTGGTCTGAGGCAGTGCGGGAGTGGTCTGAGGCAGTGTGGGTGGCGTCTGAGGCAGAGTGGGTGGCGTCTGAGGTGGAGGGCGAGGAGTCTGAGGCGGAGAGGGAGGAGTCTGAGGCGGAGTTGGAGGAGTCTGAGGCAGAGTGGGAGGAGTCTGAGGCGGAGTGGGAGGAGTCTGAGGCGGAGTGCGAGGAGTCTGAAGCGGAGTGCGAGGAGTCTGAGGCAGGGTGCGAGAAGTCGGAAGCGGAGTGCGAGGTGTCTGAGGCAGAGTGCGAGGAGTCTGAGGCAGAGTGGGAGGAGTCTGAGGCGGTGTGGGAGGAGTCTGAAGCGGAGAGGGAGGAGTCTGAGGCAGATTGCGAGGTGTCTGAGGCGGAGTGGGAGGATTCTGAGGCGGAGTGGGAGGAGTCTGAAGCGATGTGCGAAGAGTCTGAGGCAGAGTGGGAGGAGTCTGAGGCGGAGTGGATGGAGTCTGAGGCGGAGTGGGAGGAGTCTGAGGCGGAGTGGGAGGAGGTCTGAGGCAGAGTGCGAGGTGTCTGAGCAGAGTGCGAGGAGTCTGAGGCGGAGTACCAGGAGTCTGAGGCGGAGTGCCAGGAGTCTGAGGCGGAGAGGGAGGAGTCTGAGGCGGAGTGCGAGGAGTCTGAGGCGGAGTGCGAGGAGTCTGAAGCGGAGTGCGAGGAGCTTGAGGCGGAGTGCGAGAAGTCGGAAGCGGAGTGGGAGGAGTCTGAGGCGGATTACGAGGTGTCTGAGGTGGAGTGGGAGGAGTCTGAGGCGGAGTGCGAGTTGTGTGAGGCGGAGTGTGAGGAGTCTGAGGCGGAGTGGGAGGAGTCTGAAGCGGAGAGGGAGGAGTCTGAGGCGGAGTGGGAGGAGTCTGAGGGGGAATGGGAGGAGTCTTAGGCGGAGTGGGAGGAGTCTGAGGCGCAGTGGGAGGAGTCTGAGGCGGAGAGGGAGGAGTCTGAGGCGGAGTGGGAGGAGTCTGAGGTGGAGTGGGAGGGGTCTGAGGCGGAGTGGGAGGAGTCTGAGGTGGAGTGGGAGGAGTCTGAGGCAGTGCGTCTCAGGCAGTGTAGGAGGGTGGATCTGAGGCGGTGATGGAGGGAGTCTCGGGCAGAGTGAGAGGGCATCTGAGGCAATGAGGGTTGGGTCATGGGCATTGCAGGTGGGGTTCTAAGGCAGAGTGAAAGGGGTCTGAGGCTGTGTGTGAGGGGTCAAAGGCATAGTGAAAGGGGATTTGAGGCAGTGAGGGCGGGGTCTGAGGCAGTGCGGGAGGGGGTCTGAGGCAGTGCAGGACGGGGTTTGATGCAGCGTGGGAGAGGTCTGATTCAGTGAGGGAGTGGGTCTGAGGCAGTGTGGGAGCGGGTCTGAGGCAATGAGGGAGGGGTTCTGCGGCAGTACGGGAGGTGTCTGAGGCAGTATCGGAGAGTGTCAGGCAGTGTAGGAGTGGGTGTGAGGCAGTGATGGAGGGAGTCTGGAGCAGAGTGGGAGGAGGTCTGAGGCAGTGTAGAAGGGTAAGTGGTAGAGTGGGAGGTGTCTGAGGCAGTGAGGGTTGGGTCATCGGCATTGTGGGTGGTGTTCTGTGGCAGAGTGAGAAGGCGTCTGAGGCTGTGTGTGAGGGATCAAAGGCAGAGTGAGAGGGGATCTGAGGCAGTGAGGTTGGGGTCTGAGGCAGTGAGGTCGGGGTCTGAGGCAGTGAGGTCAGGGTCTGAGGCAGTGAGGTCGGGGTCTGAGGCAGTGCAGGACGGGTCTGAGGCAGTGCGGGAGTGGTCTGAGGCAGAGTGGGAAGTGTCTGTGTCAGTGTGGGAGGGGATCTGAGGCAGTGTGGGAGGGGCTCTGAGGAGGAGTGAGTGGAGGTCTGAGGCAGAGTGAGAGTGGTTCTATGGTAGAGTGAGAGGGGCTCTGAGGTATACTGGGAGGGGTTCTGAATCACTGTTGGACGGGCTCTGAGGCAGTATTGGAGGGGTCTTAGACAGTGTTGGAGGGGTCTGAGGCATAGTGGGAGGGTTCTGAGGCAGTGTGGGAGGAGTGTGAGGCAGCTAGGGAGGGGTCTGAGTGAGTGTGGGAGGGGGTCTGAGGCAGAGTGAGAGGGAGTATGAGGCAGAGTGGGAGGGGTCTGAGGCAATGTGGAAGGTTCTGTGGCAGAGTGGGAGGGGTCTGAGGAAGTGTGGGAGGGCCTCTCAGGCAGTACAGGAGGTGTTTGAGGCAGCGTAGATGGGTGTCTGCGGCAGAGTGAAAGGCGTTCTGAGGCAGTGTGGGGATGGTCTAAGGCAGTGTGGAACGGTCTGAGTCAGAGTGGGAGGCATCTGAGGCAGTCCAGGAGCGGGTCTGAGTCAGTGCGGTAGGGGTCTGAGGCAGAGTAGGCGGAATCTGAGGCAGTGCAGGAGGGGCCCTGAGGCAGTGCAGTGCGGTCTGAGCCAGTGTGGGAGGGGTAGCATGCAGTGTGGGAGCGGGTCTGAGGCAGTGAAGAAGGGGTTCTGAGGCAGTACGTGATGGGTCTGAGGCAGTGTAGGTTGGGTCATAGGCATTGCAGATGGGGTTCTAAGGCAGAGTGAGAGGAGGTCTGATGCAGTGAGAGCGGGGTTGGAGGCTGTGCAGGAGGGGGCCTGAGGCAGTATACGAGGGGTCTAGGTCAGCGTGGGGTGGTTCTGTGGCAGAGTGGGAGGGTTCTGAGGCAGTGTGGGAGTAGTATGAGACAGTGTGAGTGGGTCCGAGGCAGTGTGGGAAGGGTCTTTGGCACAGTGGAAGGGGTCTGAGGCTGAGTGTGTATGGTCTGGGGCAGAGTGGGAGGGGTTCTGAGGCATAGTGGGAGAGCTTCTGAGGCTAAGTGTGATGGGGTCTGAATCACTGTGGGAAGGGGGTCTGAATCACTGTGGGAGGGAGTCTGAGGCAGTGTGGAGGGGGTCTGAATCATTGTGGGATGGGGTCTGAGGCAGTGTAGGAGGGGTCTGAGGCAGTGTGGGATGGGTTCTGAGGCATAGTGGGAGGGTCGGTGGCAGAGTGAGAGGTTTCTGAAGCAGTGTGGGAGGAGTCTGAGGCAGTTAGGGTGGGATCTCTGTTAGAGTGGGAGGGGTCTGAGGCAGTGTGGGAGGGCGTCTTAGGCAGCGTAGGGAGGGTCTGAGGCAGATTGAGAGGGGATCTGAGGGAGTGTGGGCGGTGTTCTGAGGAAGTGTGGAAGGGTCTGAGTCAGAGTGGGAGGCGTCTGAGGCAGTGCAGGAGGGGGTCTGAGGCAGTGCTGTGGGCTCTGAGGCAGTGTGAGAGGGGTCTCATGCAGTGTGGGAGTGGGTCTGAGGCAGTGAGGGAGGGGTTCTGAGGAGGAGTGAGTGGAGGGCTGAGGCAAAGTGGGAGGGGTCTGAGTCAGAGTGGGAGCATCGGTGGCAGCGTGGGAAGGGGTCTGAGACTGCATGGCAGGGGTATGAGTAAGTGTGGGAGGACTCTGATGCAGAGTGGGAGGAGTCTGAGGCAGTGCAGGAAGGGGTCTGAGGCAGTGCAGTGGTGTCCGAGGCAGTGTGGGAGGCGGGTCTGAGGCAGTACGGGATGGGTCTCAGGCAGTGTAGGAGGGGGGTCTGTGGCAGTGATGGAGGGAGTCTGGGGCAGAGTGAGAGGGCGTCTGAGGCAATGAGGTTTGGGTCCTAGTCATTGCAGGTGGGGCTCTAAGGCAGAGTGAGAAGGGGTCTAAGGCTGTGTGTGAGGGGTCAAAGGCAGAGTGAAAGGGGGTCTGAGGCAGTGCGGGAGTGGTTCTGAGGCAGAGTGGGAGGGGTCTGAGCCTGTGTGGGAGGGGATCTGAGGCAGTGTGGGAGGGATTCTATGGCAGGGTGAGAGGGGCTCTGAGGCAGTGTGGCAGCGGTATGAGTGAGCGCTCTGATGAAGAGTGGAAGGAGTCCGAGGCAGTGTGGGTGTGGTTCGAGGCAGAGTGGAAAGGGTCTGAGGCAGAGTGTGTACGGTCTGGGGCATAGTGGGAGATGGTCTGAATCACTGTGGGAGGGGGTCTGAGGCAGTATAGGAGGGGTCTTAGGCAGTGTGGGAGGGGTCTGAGGCATAGTGGGAAGGTCGGTGGCAGAGTGTGAGAGGTCTGTGGCAGAGTGGGAGGGTTCTGAGGCAGTGTGGGAGGTGTCTGAGGCGGTTAGGGAGGGGTCTGAGGTGGAGTGGGAGGAGTCTGAGGCAGTGCAGGAGGGGTCTAAGGCAGTGTACGAGGGGTCTGGGTCAGCGTGGGGGGGTTCTGTGGCAGAGTGGGAGGGTTCTGAGGCAGTGTGGGAGTAGTATGAGGCAGTGTGAGTGGGTCCGAGGCAGTGTGGGGAGGGTTTTTGGCACAGTGGAAGGGGTCTGAGGCTGAGTGTGTATGGTCTGGGGCAGTGTGGGAGGGGTTCTGAGGAATAGTGGGAGAGCTTCTGAGGCTAAGTGGGATGGGGTCTGAATCACTGTGGGAGGGGGTCTGAGGCAGTGTAGGAGGGGTCTGAGGCAGTGTGGGATGGGTTCTGAGGCAGTGTGGGAGGAGTCTGAGGCAGTTAGGGAGGGGTCTGTGTTAGAGTGGGAGGGGTCTGTGTTAGTGTGGGAGGGGTCTGAGTTAGAGTGGGAGGGGGCTCCGTTAGAGTGGGAGGGGTCTGAGGCAGAGTGAGAGGGGGCTGAGGCAGAGTGACGGCGGTCTGACGCTGTGCGGGAGTGGACCTGAAACAGAGTTTTGAGGGGTCTGAGGCAGTGTGGGAGGAGTCTGAGGCAATGCAGGCGGGGGATAAGGCAGAGTGGGAGTGGTCTGAGTCAGTGAGGGAGTGGGTCTGAGGCAGTGTGGGAGGGTTCTGAGTGAGTGTGGGAGGGGGACTGAGGCAGATTTGGAGGGAGTATGAGGCGAGTGTGAGGGCTCTGAGGCAATGTGGAAGAGTTTGAAGCAGAGTGGGAGGAGTCTGAGGCAAAGTGGGAGGGGTCTGAGGAAGTGTGTGAGGGCATTTCAGGCAGTGCAGGAGAGGTTTGAGGCAGTGTAAGGGGGGTCTGAGGCAGAGTGAGAGGAGTTCTGAGGCAGTGTGGGGGGGTCTAAGGCAGTGTGGGAGAGGTCTGACGCAGTGTAAGGGGGACTGAGGCCGTGTGGAGAGGTCTGAGGCAGTATAGGGGGGTCTGAGGCAGTTTGGGTGGCGTCTAAGGCAGAGTGGGAGGGGGTCTGAGGCAGTTTGGGAAGAGTGTAAGGCAGAGTGGGAGGGGGCCTGAGGCAGTGTAGGATGGGTCAGAAGCAATGTGGGAGGGGTCTAAGGAAGGGTGGGAGGGGGTATGAGGCGGAGTGAGAGGGGTCAGAGGAAGTGTGGGAGGGGTTCTGAGGCTCTGTGGGTGGCGTCTGCGGTAAAATAGCAGGAGTCTGAGACAGTGTGGGAGGGGTTTGAGGCAGTGCAGGAGCAGATCTGAGGCAGCGCGGTAAGGATCTGAGGCAGAGTGGGAGGAGTCCGAGGCAGTGCAGGAGGGGGTCTGAGGCAGTGCTGTGGGGTCTGAGGCAGTGTGAGAGGGGTCTCATGCAGTGCGGGAGCGGGTCTGAGGCAGTGAGGGAGGGGTCTGAGGAGGAGTGAGTGGAGGGCTGAGGCAAAGTGGAAGGAGTCTGAGTCAGAGTGGGATCGTCGGTGGCAGCGTGGGAGGGGATCTGAGACTGCGTGGCAGGGGTATGAGTGAGTGTGGGAGGACTCTGCTGCAGAGTGGGAGGAATCTGAGGCAGTGCAGTGGTGTCTGAGGCAGTGTGGCAGGCGTCTCATGCAGTGTGGGAGCAAGTCTGAGGCAGTATGGGATGGGTCTCAGGCAGTGGGAGTGGTCTGAGGCAGTGATGGAGGGACTCTGGGGCAGAGTGAGAAGGCATCTGAGGCAATGAGGGTTGGGTTATAGGTATTGCAGGTGGGGTTCTAAAGCAGAGTGAGAAGGGGTCTGAGGCTGTGTGTGAGGGGTCAAAGGCAGAGTGAAAGGGGGTCTGAGGCAGTGAGGGAGGGGTCTGAGGCAATGCGGGAGGGGGTCTGAGGCATTGCGGAAGGGGGTCTGAGGCAGTGCGGGAGGGGTCTGAGCCAGTGTAGGAGGGGATCTGAGGCAGTGTGGGAGGCGATCTGAGGCAGTGTGGGAGGGGTTCTGAGGCAGTGTGGGAGGGAGTCTGAGGAGGAGTGAGTGGAGGCCTGAGGCAGAGTGGGAGGGATTCTATGGCCGGGTGAGAGGGTGTCTGAGGCAGTATGGCAGCGGTATGATTGAGAGCTCTGATGAAGAGTGGGAGGAGTCCGAGGCAGTGTGGGAGTGGTCTGAGGCATAGTGGAAAGGGTCTGAGTGAGTGTGGGAGGGGTTCTGAGGCATAGTGGGAGGGGTTCTGAGGCTAATTGGGAGGGGTTCTAAATCACTGTGGGAGATGGTCTGAATCACTGTGGGAGGGGGTCTGAGGCAGTATAGGAGGGGTCTTAGGCAGTGTGGGAGGGTTCTGAGGCATAATGGGAAGGTCAGTGGCAGAGTGTGAGAGGTCTGTGGCAGAGTGGGAGGGTTCTGAGGCAGAGTGGGGGGAGTCTGAGGCGGTTGGGGAGGGGTCTGAGTGATTATGGGAGGGGGTCTGAGGCAGAGTGAGAGGGAGCATGAGGCAGAGTGGGAGGGGTCTGAGGCAATGTGGAAGGTTCTGCGGCAGAGTGGGAGGAGTCTGAGGCAGAGTGGGATGGGTTTGAGGAATTGTGGAAGGACATCTCAGGCAGTGCAGGATGGGTTTGAGGCAGTGTAGGGGTGGGTCTGCGGCAGAGTAAGAGGGGTACTGAGGCGGTCTGGGGGGGGGTCTAAGGCAGTGTGGAAGAGGTCTGAATCAGAGTGGAAGGCATCTGAGGCAGTGCAGGAGCGGGTCTGAGGCAGTGCGGTAGGGGTCTGAGGCAGAGTAGGCGGAGTCTGAGGCAGTGCAGGAGGGGCCCTGAGGTAGTGCAGTGCGGTCTGAGCCAGCGTGGGAGGGGTCGCATGCAGTGTGGGAGCGGGTCTGAGGCAGTGAGGGAGGTGTTCTGAGGCAGTACGTGATGGGTCTGAGGCAGTGTAGGAGAGGGTCTGGGGCAGAGTTGGAGGGGGTCTGAGGCAGTGTGGAAGGGTATGAGGTAGAGTGGCAGGTGTCTGAGGCAGAGTGAGAGGGCATCTGAGGCAGTGAGGGTTAGGTCATAGGCATCGTAAGAGGGGTTCTAAGGCAGAGTGAGAGGGGGTCTGATGCAGTGAGAGCGGGGTTGGAGGCTGTGCGGGAGGGGGCCTGAGGCAGAGTGGGCTGAGTCTGAGGCAGTGCAGGAGGGGTCTAAGGCAGTGTACGAGGGGTCTGGGTCAGCGTGGGGGGGTTCTGTGGCAGAGTGGGAGGGTTCTGAGGCAGTGTGGGAGTAGTATGAGGCAGTGTGAGTGGGTCCGAGGCAGTGTGGGAAGGGTCTTTGGCACAGTGGAAGGGTTCTGAGGCAGAGTGTGTATGGTCTGGGGCAGAGTGGGAGGGGTTCTGAGGAATAGTGGGAGAGCTTCTGAGGCTAAGTGGGATGGGGTCTGAATCACTGTGGGAAGGGGGTCTGAGGCAGTGTAGGAGGGGGTCTGAGGCAGTGTAGGAGGGGTCTGAGGCAGTGTGGGAGGAGTCTGAGGCTGTGTGGGAGGGGTCTGAGGCATAGTGGGAGAGGTCGGTGGCAGAGTGAGAGGGTTCTGAGGCAGTGTGGGAAGAGTCTGAGGCAGTTAGGGTGGGGTCTGTTAGAGTGGGAGGGGTCAGTGTTAGAGTGGGAGGGGTCTGAGGCAGAGTGAGAGGGGGCTGAGGCAGTGTGGAGGGGGTCTGAAGCAGAGTTTTGAGGGGTCTGAGGCAGTGTGGGAGGAGTCTGGGGCAATGCAGGCGGGGGCTATGGCAGAGTGGGAGTGGTCTGAGTCAGTGAGAGAGTGGGTCTGAGGCAGTGTGGGAGGGGTCTGAGCGTGTGAGAGAGGGGTTCTGAGGCAGATTTGGAGTGAGTATGAGGCGGAGTGTGAGGGCTCTGAGGCAATGTGGAAGGGTCTGAGGCAGAGTGGGAGGAGTCTGAGGCAAAGTGGGAGGGGTCTGAGGAAGTGTGGGAGGGCATCTCAGGCAGTGCAGGAGGGGTTTGTGGCAGTGTAAGGGGGGGTCTGAGGCAGAGTGAGAGGAGTTCTGAGGCAGTGTGGGGGTGCTCTAAGGCAGTGTGGGAGAGGTCTGACGCAGTGTAAGGGGGTATGAGGCCGAGTGGAGAGGTCTGAGGCAGTGTAGGGGGGTCTGAGGCAGTTTGGGTGGCGTCTAAGGCAGAGTGGGAGGGGGTCTGAGGCAGAGTGAGAGGGGTCAGAGGAAGTGTGGGAGGGGTTCTGAGGCTGTGTGAGTGGGGTCTGCGGTAAAATGGCAGGAGTCTGAGGCAGTGTGGGAGGTGTCTGAGGCAGAGTGGGAGGGGTCTGAGGCAGAGTGGGCGGGGTCTGAGGCTGAGTGATAGGGGGCTGAGGCAGAGTGATAGGAAGCTGAGACAGAGTAGGAAGTGACAGGCAGTGCAGGAGGGGGTCTGAGGCAGTGCGGTAGGGGTCTGAGGCAGTGTGGGAGGAGTCTGAGGCATTGAATTGGGATCTGAGGCAGTGAGGGAGGGGTTCTGAGACCGTACGGGAGGGATCTGAGGCAGTGTAGGGGGGACTGTGGCAGTGATGGAGGGGGTCTGGGGCAGAGTAGGTGGGGTCTGAGGCAGTGTGGAAGGTTATGATGTAGAGTGGGAGGTGTCTGAGGCAGAGTGAGAGGGCATCTGAGGCAGTGAGGGTGGGGTCATAGGCAATGCAAGTGGGGTTCTGAAGCAGATTGAGAAGGGGTCTGAGGCTGTGTGTGAGGGGTCAAAGGCAGAGTGAGAGGGGTTCTGAGGCAGTAAGGGCAGGGTCTGAGGCAGTGCGGGAGGGGGTCTGAGGCAGAGTGGGAGGGGTCTGAGGCAGTGTGGGTGGATTCCGAGGCAGTGCGGGAGGTGGTCTGAGGCAGAGTGGGAGGGGCCTGTGTCAAAGTGGGAGGGGATCTGAGGCAATGTGGGAGGGGTTCTAAGGCATAGTGGGAGGGTCGGTGGCAGAGTGGTAGAGGTCCGTGGCAGAGTGGGAGGGTTCTCAGGCATTGTGGGAGGAGTCTGAGTTAGTTTCGGAGGGGTCTGATTTAGAGTGGGTGGAGTCTATGGCAATGTGAAAGGAGTCAGAGGCAGAGTGGGAGGGGTCTGAGGCAGTGTGGGAGGGGTCTGTGTGAGTGTGGAAGGGGTTCTGAGGCATAGTGGGAGGGCTTCTGAAGCTAAGTGGGAGGGGGTCTGTATCATTGTGGAAGGGATCTATGGCAGTGTGAGAGGAGTCTGAGGCAGTGTGGGAGGGGTCTGAGGCAGTGTGGGAAGGGTCTGAGGCAGAGTGAGAGGGGGCTGAGGCAGAGTGGGAAGGGTCTGTGGCAGAGTGACGTGGGTCTGAGGCAGTGCGGGAGGGGGTCTGAAGCAGAGTTTTGAGGGGTCTGAGGCAGTGTGGGACGAGTCTGAGGCAATGCAGGAGGGGGTTTGAGGCAGAGTGGGAGTGGTCTGAGCCAGTGAGGGAGTGGGTCTGAGGAAGTGTGGGAGGGGGCTGAGTGAGTGTGGGAGGGGGTCAGAGGCAGAGTGAGAGGGAGTATGAGGCAGAGTGGGACGAGTCTGAGGCAAAGTGGGAGGGGTCTGAGGAAGTGTGGGAGGGCATCTCAGGCAGTGCAGGAGGGGTTTGAGGCAGTGTAGGGTGGGTCTGAGGCAGAGTGAGAGGGGTTCTGAGGCAGTGTGGGCGGTGTCTAAGGCAGTGTGGAAGGGACTGAGTCAGAGTAGGAGGCGTCTGGGGCAGTGCAGAAGTGGGTCTGAGGCAGTGTGGTAGGGATCTGAGGCAGAATGCGAGGAGTGTGGAAGGCATCTCATGCAGTGTGGGAGCCGGTCTGAGGCAGTGAGGGAGGGGTTCTGAGGCAGTACGGGATGGGTCTCAGGCAGTGTAAGAGGCGGTCTGAGGCAGTGATGGAGGGAGTCTCGGGCAGAGTGAGAGGGCGTCCGAGGCAATGAGGGTTGGGTCATAGGCATTGCAGGTGGGGTTCTAAGGCAGAGTGAGAAGGGGTCTGAGGCTGTGTGTGAGGGGCCAAAGGCAGAGTGAAAGGGGGTCTGAGGCAGTGAGGGCGGAGTCTGAGGCAGTGCAGGAGGGGGTCTGAGGCAGTGTGGGAGGGGGTCTGAGGAGGAGTGAGTGGAGGTCTGAGGCAGAGTGGGAGGGATACTATGGCAGGGTGGAGTCTGAGGCAGTGCGGGAGGGAGTCTGAGGCAGAGTGAGAGGGAGTATGAGGCAGAGTGGGTGGGGTCTGAGGCAAAGTGGAAGGTTCTGCGGCAGAGTGGGAGGAGTCTGAGGCAGTGAATTGGGGTCTGAGGCAGTGAGGTAGGGGTTCTGAGACCGTACGGGAGGGGTCTTAGGCAGGGTAGGGGGGTCTGTGGCAGTGATGGAGGGGGTCTGGGGCAGAGTAGGTGGGGTCTGAGGCAGTGTGGAAGGTTATGATGTAGAGTGGGAGGTGTCTGAGGCAGAGTGAGAGGGCATCTGAGGCAGTGAGGGTGGGGTCATAGGCAATGCAAGTGGGGTTCTGAAGCAGATTGAGAAGGGGTCTGAGGCTGTGTGTGAAGGGTCAAAGGCAGAGTGAGAGGGGTTCTGAGGCAGTAAGGGCAGGGTCTGAGGCAGTGCGGGAGGGGGTCTGAGGCAGAGTGGGAGGGGTCTGAGTCAGAGTGGGAGGGTCGGTGGCAGTGTGAGGGGGTCTGAGGCAGTGTGGAAGGTATCTGATGAAGAGTGTGAGGGGTCTGAGGCAGAGTGTGAGGGATCAGAGGCAGAGTGTGAGGGCGCTGAGGCAGCGTGGGATGGGTCTGAGGCAGTGAGAGTGGGTCCGAGGCAGTGTGGAACGATGAAGATTGTGAGGGTGCTGAGGCAGTGTGGAGGGGTTCTGAGGGAGTGCGGGAGGTGTTTTGGCAGATTGGAAGTGGTCTGAGGCAGAGTGTGTACAGTCTGGGGCTGTGTGGGAGGGGTCTGTGTGAGTGTGGAAGGGGTTCTGAGGCATAGGGGGAGGGCTTCTGAAGCTAAGTGGGAGGGGGTCTGAATCATTGTGGGAGATGGTCTGAATCACTGTGGGAGGGGGTCTGAGGCAGTATAGGAGGGGTTTTAGGCAGTGTGGGAGGGGTCTGAGGCGTAGTGGGAGGGTCGGTGGCCGAGTGGGAGAGGTCTGTGGCAGAGTGGGAGAGTGCTGAGGCAGTGTGGGAGGAGTCTGAGGCAGTTAGGGAGGGGTCTGAGTGAGTGTGGGAGGGGGTCTGAGGCAGAGTGAGAGGGAGTATGAGGCAGAGTGGGTGGGGTCTGAGGCAAAGTGGAAGGTTCTGCGGCAGAGTGGGTGGAGTCTGAGGCAGAGTGGGATGGGTTTGAGGAATTGTGGAAGCGTGTCTCAGGCAGTGTAGGAGGGGTTTGAGGCAGTGTGGGGGGGGTCTGCGGCAGTGTGGTAGGGGTCTGAGGCAGAGTGGGCAGAGTCTGAGGCAGTGCAGGAGCGGCCCTGAGGCAGTGCAGTGCGGTCTGAGGGAGGGTTCTGAGGCAGTGTGGGTTGTGTCTGAGGCAGAGTGGGAGGGGGCTGAGGCAGAGTGGGAGGGGGCTGAGGCAGAGCGGGAGGGGGCTGAGGCAGAGTGATACGGGTCTGAGACAGAGTAGGAAGTGACTGAGGCAGTGCAGGAGGGGGTCTGAGGCAGTGCGGTAGGGGTCTGAGGCAGAGTGGGAGGAGTCTGAGGCAGTGCAGGAGGGGGTCTGAGGCAGAGAATTGGGGTCTGAAGCAGTGAGGGAGGGGTTCTGAGACCATACAGGAGGGGTCTGAGGCAATGTAGGGGGGGTCTATGGCAGTGATGGAGGGGGTCTGGGGCAGAGTAGGTGGGGTCTGAGGCAGTGTGGAAGGTTATGATGTAGAGTGGGAGGTGTCTGAGGCAGAGTGAGAGGGCATCTGAGGCAGTGAGGGTGGGGTCATAGGCAATGCATGTGGGGATCTGAAGCAGATTGAGAAGGGGTCTGAGGCTGTGTGTGAGGGGTCAAAGGCAGAGTGAGAGGGTTTCTGAGGCAGTAAGGGCAGGGTCTGTGGCAGTGCGGGAGGGGTTCTGAGGCAGAGTGGGAGGGGTCTGAGGCAGTAAGGGCAGGGTCTGTGGCAGTGCGGGAGGGGGTCTGAGGCAGAGTGGGAGGGGTCTGAGGCAGTGTGGATGGATTCCGAGGCAGTGCGGGAGGTGGTCTGAGGCAGAGTGGGAGGGGCCTGTGTCAATGTGGGAGGTGATCTGAGGCAGTGTGGGAGGGGGTCTGAGGAGGAATGAATGGAGTTCTGAGTCAGAGTGAGAGTGTCGGTGGCATAGTGGGAGGGGGTCTGAGGCTGCGTGGCAGGGGTATGAGTGAGTGTGGGGGGGCTCTGATGCAGAGAGTGAGGAGTCCGAGGCAGTATGGGAGGGGTCTGAGTCAGAGTGGGAGGGGTCTGTGTCAGAATGGGAGAGGTCTGAGTCAGAGTGGGAGGGTCGGTGGCAGTGTGAGGGGGTCCGAGGCAGTGTGGAAGATGTCTGATAAAGAGTGGGAGGGGTCTGAGGCAGAGTGTGAGGGATCAGAGGCAATGTGAGGGATCAGAGGCAGAGTGTGAGGGTGCTGAGGCAGAGTATGAGGGTGCTGAGGCAGATTGTGAGGGTGCTGAGGCAGTGCGGAAGGGTTCTGAGGGAGTGCGGGAGGTGTCTTTGGCAGATTGGAAGTGGTCTGAGGCTGAGTGTGTACAGTATGGGGCAGCGTGGTAGGGGTCTGTGTGAGTGTGGAAGGGTTCTGAGGCATAGTGGGAGGGCTTCTGAAGCTAAGTGGGAGGGGATCTGAATCATTGTGGGAGGGGGTCTGAGGCCGTGTAGGAGGGGTCTGAGGCAGTGTGGGAGGGGTCTGAGGCAGTGTGGGAGGGGTTCTAAGGCATAGTGGGAGGGTCGGTGGCAGAGTGGTAGAGGTCCGTGGCAGAGTGGGAGGGTTCTCAGGCAGTGTGGGAGGAGTCTGAGTTAGTTTTGGAGGGGTCTGATTTAGAGTGGGAGGGGTCTATGGCAGCGTGAGAGGAGTCTGAGGCAGTATGGGAAGGGTCCGAGGTAGAGTGAGAGGGGGCTGAGGCAGAGTGACATAGGTCTGAGGCAGTGCGGGAGGGGTCTGAAGCGGAGTTTTGAGGTGTCTGAGGCAGTGTGGGAGGCGTCTGAGGCAGAGTGGGTGGGGTCTGAAGCAGAGTGATGAGAGGTCTGAGGCAGAGTGGGAGGGGTCTTAGGCAGAGTGGGAGAGTTCTGAGGCAGAGTGGGAGGGGTCTGCGGCAGAGTGGGAGGGGTCTGAGGCAGAGTGGGAGGGATCTGAGGCAGAGTGGGAGGAGTCTGAGGCAGAGTGGGAGGGGTCTGAGGCAGAGTGGGAGGGGTCTGAGACAGTGGGAGGGGTCTGAGGCAGAGAGAGAGGGGTCTGAGGCAAAGTGGGTGGGGTCTGTGGCAGAGTGGGCGGGGTCTGAGGCAGAGTGGGAGGGGTCTGAGGCAGAGTGGGAGGGGTCTGAGAGAGAGTGATCGGGGGCTGAGACAGAGTGATAGGGGGCTGAGACAGAGTGATAGGGGGCTGAGACAGAGTGATACAGGGCTGAGACAGAGTAGGAAGTGACTGAGGCAGTGCAGGAGGGGGTCTGAGGCAGTGCGGTAGGAGTCTGAAGCAGAGTTTTGAGGGGTCTGAGGCAGTGTGGGAGGAGTCTGAGGCAATGCAGGAGGGGGTTTGAGGCAGAGTGGACGTGGTCTGAGCCAGTGAGGGAGTGTGTCTGAGGAAGTGTGGGAGGGGGCTGAGTGAGTGTGGGAGGGGGTCTGAGGCAGAGTGAGAGGGAGTATGAGGCAGAGTGGGACGAGTCTGAGGCAAAGTGGGAGGGGTCTGAGGAAGTGTGGGAGGGCATCTCAGGCAGTGCAGGAGGGGTCTAAGGCAGTGTAGGGTGGCTTTGAGGCATAGTGAGAGAGGTTCTGAGGCAGTGTGGGAGGGGTCTGAGTCAGAGTGGTAGGGGTCTGAGGCAGAGTGGGAGGGGTCTGAGGCAGAGTGGGAGGGGTCTGAGCCAGAGTGGGAGGGGTCTGAGGCAGAGTGGGAGGGGTCTGAGGCAGAGAGGAAGGGGTCTGAGGCAGAGTGGGTGGGGTCTGAGGCAGAGTGGGCGGGGTCTGAGGCAGAGTGGGCGGGGTCTGAGGCAGAGTGGGAGGGGTCTGAGGCAGCGTGGGAGGGGTGTGAGACAGAGTGATAGGGGGCTGAGACAGAGTGATATGGGGCTGAGACAGAGTGATACAGGGCTGAGACAGTGTAGGAAGTGGCTGAGGCAGTGCAGGAGGGGGTCTGAGGCAGTGCGGTAGGGGTCTGAAGCAGAGTTTTGAGGGGTCTGAGGCAGTGTGGGAGGAGTCTGAGGCAATGCAGGAGGCAGTTTGAGGCAGAGTGGATGTGGTCTGAGCCAGTGAGGGAGTGTGTCTGAGGAAGTGTGGGAGGGGGCTGAGTGAGTTTGGGAGGGGGTCTGAGGCAGAGTGAGAGGGAGTATGAGGCAGAGTGGGACGAGTCTGAGGCAAAGTGGGAGGGGTCTGAGGAAGTGTGGGAGGACATCTCAGGCAGTGCAGGAGGGGTTTGAGGCAGTGTAGGGTGGGTTTGAGGCATAGTGAGAGGGGTTCTGAGGCAGTGTGGGAGGTGTCTAAGGCAGTGTGGAAGGGTCTGAGTCAGAGTAGGAGGCGTCTGGGGCAGTGCAGGATTGGGTCTGAGGCAGTGCGGTAGGGATCTGAGGCAGAATGCGAGGAGTCTGAGGCAGTGCAGGAGGGGGTCTGAGGCATTGCAGTGGTGTCTGAGGCAGTGTGGGAGGCGTCTCATGCAGTGAGAGAGCGGCTTTGAGGCAGTACGGGATGGGTCTGAGACAGTGTAAGAGGGGGTTGAGGCAGTGATGGAGGGAGTCTCAGGCAGAGTGAGAGGGCGTCCGTGGCAATGAGGGTTGGGTCATAAGCATTGCAGGTGGGGTTCTAAGGCAGATTGAGAAGGGGTCTGAGGCTGTGTGTGAGGGGTCAAAGGCAGAGTGAAAGGGGATCTGAGGCAGTGAGGGCGGAGTCTGAGGCAGTGCAGGAGTGGGTCTGAGGCAGTACGGGAGGGGGTCTGAGGCAGAGTCGGACGGGATCTGAGGCAGTGTGGGAGTGGATCTGAGGCAGTGTGGGAGGGGGTCTGAGGCAGTGTGGGAGGGGGTCTGAGGAGGAGTGAGTGGAGGTCTGAGGCAGAGTGGGAGGAATTCTATGGCAGGGTGAGAGAGTGTCTGAGGCAGTGTGGCAGCGGTATGAGTGAGTGCTCTGATGAAGAGTGGGAGGAGTCCGAGGCAGTATGGGTGTGGTTTGAGGCAGAGTGGGAAGGGTCTGAGTGTGGGAGGCGTTCTGAGGCATAGTGGGAGGGCTTCTGAGGCTAAGTGGGAGGGGTTCTGAATCACTGTGGGAGATGGTCTGGATCACTGTAGTAAGGGGTCTGAGGCAGTATAGAAGGTGTCTTAGGCAGTGTGGGAGGAGTCTGAGGCATAGTGGGAGGGTCGCTGGCCGAGTGGGAGAGGTCTGTGGCAGAGTGGGAGGGTCGGTGGCCGAGTGGGAGAGCTCTGTGGCAGAGTGGGAGGGTTCTGAGGCAGTGCAGGAGGGGCCCTGAGGCAGTGCAGTGCGGTCTGAGGGAGGGGTCTGAGGGAGTGTGGGTGGAGTCTGAGGCAGAGTGGGTGGGGTCTGAGGAAGAGTGGGAGGGGTCTGAGGCAGAGAGAGAGGGGTCTGTGTCAATGTGGGAGGGGATCTGAGGCAGTGTGGGAGGGTGTCTGAGGAGGAGTGAGTGGAGGTCTGAGGCAGAGTGGGAGCGTTGGTGGCAGAGAGAGAGGGGTACTGAGGCAGTAAGGGCAGGATCTGTGGCAGTGCGGGAGGGGGTCTGAGGCAGAGTGGGAGGGGTCTGAGGCTGTGTGGGTGGATTCCGAGGCAGTGTGGGAGGTGGTCTGAGGCAGAGTGGGAGGGGCCTGTGTCAATGTGGGAGGTGATCTGAGGCAGTGTGGGAGGGGGTCTGAGGAGGAATGTATGGAGTTCTGAGTCAGAGAGGGACCGTCGGTGGCATAGTGGGAGGGGGTCTGAGGCTGCGTGGCAGGGGTATGAGTGAGTGTGGGGGTGCTCTGATGCAGAGAGTGAGGAGTCCGAGGCAGTATGGGAGGGGTCTGAGTCAGAGTGGGAGGGGTCTGAGTCAGAGTGGGAGGGGTCTGTGTCAGAGTGGGAGAGGTCTAAGTCAGAGTGGGAGGGTCGGTGGCAGTGTGAGGGGGTCCAAGGCAGTGTGGAAGGTGTCTGATGAAGAGTGGGAGGGGTCTGAGGCAGAGTGTGAGGGATCAGAGGCAGAGTGTGAGGGTGCTGAGGCAGAGTGTGAGGGTGCTGAGGCAGATTGTGAGGGTGCTGAGGCAGTGTGGAAGGGTTCTGAGGGAGTGCGGGAGGTGTCTTTGGCAGATTGGAAGTGGTCTGAGGCAGAGTGTGTACAGTCTGGGGCTGTGTGGTAGGGGTATGTGTGAGTGTGGAAGGGTTCTGAGGCATAGTGGGAGGGCTTCTGAAGCTAAGTGGGAGGGGATCTGAATCATTGTGGGAGGGGGTCTGAGGCCGTGTAGGAGGGGTCTGAGGAAGTGTGGGAGGGGTCTGAGGCAGTGGGAGGGGTTCTAAGGCATAGTGGGAGGGTCGGTGGCAGAGTGGTAGAGGTCCGTGGCAGAGTGGGAGGGTTCTCAGGCAGTGTGGGAGGAGTCTGAGTTAGTTTCGGAGGGGTCTGATTTAGAGTGGGAGGGGTCTATGGCAGTATGAGAGGAGTCTGAGGCAGTGTGGGAAGAGTCCGAGGCAGAGTGAGAGGGGGCTGAGGCAGAGTGACGTAGGTCTGAGGCAGTGCGGGAGGGTGTCTGGAGCAGAGTGGGTGGGGTCTGAAGCAGAGTGATGAGGGGTCTGAGGCAGAGTGGGTGGAGTCTGAGGCAGAGTGGGAGGGTTCTGAGGCAGAGTGGAGGGTTCTGAGGCAGAGTGGGAGGGGTCTGAGGCAGAGTGGGAGGGGTCTGAGGCAGAGTGGGAGGAGTTTGAGGCAGAGTGGGAGGGGTCTGAGGCAGAGTGGGAGGGGTCTGAGGCAGAGTGGGAGGGGTCTAATGCAGAGTGGGAGGGGTCTGAGGCAGAGTGGGTGGGGTCTGTGGCAGAGTCGGAAGGGTCTGAGGCAGAGTGGGAGGGGTCTGAGGCAGAGTGGGAGGGGTCTGAGACAGAGTGGGAGGGGTCTGAGCCAGAGTTATAGGGGACTGAGACAGAGTGACTGGGGTCTGAGGCAGAGTGGGTGGGGTCTGAAGCAGAGTGAAGAGGGGTCTGAGGCAGAGTGAGAGGGGTCTGAGGCAGAGTGGGAGGGTTCTGAGGCAGAGTGGGAGGGGTCTGAGGCAGAGTGGGAGGGGTCTGAGGCAGAGTGGGAGGGGTCTGAGGAAGAGTGGGAGGGGTCTGAGGCAGAGTGAGAAGGGTCTGAGGCAGAGTGGGAGGGGTCTGAGGCAGAGTGGGTGGGGTCTGAGGAAGAGTGGGAGGAGTCTGAGGCAGAGTGGGAGGGGTCTGAGGCAGAGTGGAGGGTTTTGATGCAGAGTGGGAGGGGTCTGATGCAGAGTGGGCGGGGTCTGAGGCAGAGTGGGTGGGGTCTGTGGCAGAGTGGGAAGGGTCTGAGGCAGAGTGGGTGGGGTCTGAGGCAGAGTGGTTGGGGTCTGACGCAGAGTGGGAGGGGTCTGAGGCAGAGTGGGAGAGGTCTGAGCCAGAGTGATAGGGGGCTGAGACAGAGTGATAGGGGGCTGAGACAGAGGGCTGAGACGGAGTAGGAAGTGACTGAGGCAGTGCAGGAGGGGGTCTGAGGCAGAGTTTTGTGGGGTCTGAGGCAGTGTGGGAGTAGTCTGAGGCAATGCAGGAGGGGGTTTGAGGCAGAGTGGACGTGGTCTGAGCCAGTAAGGGCGGAGTCTGAGGCAGTGCGGGAGGGGGTCTGAGGCAATGCGGGAGGGGGTCTGAGGCAGAGTCGGAGGGGATCTGAGGCAGTGTGGGAGGGGATCTGAGGCAGTGTGGGAGGGGGTCTTAGGCAGTGTGGGAGGGGGTCTGAGGAGGAGTGAGTGGAGGTCTGAGGCAGAGTGGGAAGGATTCTATGGCAGCGTGAGAGAGTGTGGCAGCGGTATGAGTGAGTGCTCTGATGAAGAGTGGGAGGAGTCCGAGGCAGTGTGGGTGTGGTCTGAGGCAGTGTGGAAAGGGTCTGAGTGAGTGTGGGAGGCGTTCTGAGGCATAGTGGGAGAGCTTCTGAGGCTAAGTGGGAGGGGTTCTGAATCACTGTGGTAAGGGGTCTGAGGCAGTATAGAAGGTGTCTTAGGCAGTGTGGGAGGTGTCTGAGGCATAGTGGGAGAGTCGGTGGCCGAGTGGGAGAGGTCTGTGGCAGAGTGGGAGGGTCGGTGGCCGAGTGGGAGAGGTCTGTGGCAGAGTGGGAGGGTTCTGAGGCAGTGCAGTGCAGTCTGAGGGAGGGGTCTGAGGCAGTGTGGGTGGAGTCTGAGGCAGAGTGGGTGGGGTCTGAGGCAAAGTGGGTGGGGTCTGAGGCAGAGAGAGAGGGGTCTGTGTCAATGTGGGAGGGGATCTGAGGCAGTGTGGGAGGGTGTCTGAGGGTGGGAAGAGTTCTATGGCAGTAAAGCTGGGGTATGAGTGAGTGTGGGAGGTCTCTGATGCAGAGTGGGAGGAGATGAGGCAGTGCGGGAGTGGTCTGAGGCAGAGTGGGAGGGATCTGAGGCAGAGTGGGAGGGTCGGTGGCAGAGTGGGAGAGGTCTGAGACACTGTGGGAGGGGTCTGAGGCAGTGTGCAAGGTGTCTGAGTCAGCGTGGGGGGATTCTGTGGCAGAGTGGGAGGGGTCTGAGGCAGAGTTGGAGGGGTCTGAGGCAGTGCGGGAGGGGGTCTGAAGCAGAGTTTTGAGTGGTATGAGGCAGTGTGGGTGGAGTCTGAGGCTATGCAAGAGGGGGTTTGAGTGGTGAGTGGTCTGATTCAGTGAGGGCGTGGGTCTGAGGCAGTGTGGGAGGGGTCTGAGTGAGTGTGGGAGGGCGTTTGAGGCAGAGTGGGAGGGAGTATGAGGCAGATTGGGAGGGGTCTGCGGCAATGTGGAAGGGCCTGAGGCAGAGTGGGAGGAGTCTGAGGCAGAGTTGGAGGGGTCTGAGGCACTGTGGGCGGGGTCTGAGGCAGTGTGGGAGGGCATCTCAGGCAGTGCGGGAGGCGTTTGCGGCAGTGTAGGGGGGTTCTGAGGCAGTGTGGGAGGGTTCTGAGGCAGAGTGGGAGTGTTCTGAGGCAGAGTGGGAGGGTTCTGAGGCAGTGTGGGAGGGTTCTGAGGCCGACTGGGAGGAGGTGTGAGTCCGACTGGGAGGAAGTGTGAGGCAGTGTGGGAAGGGTCTGAGGCAGATTGGGAAGAGTTTGAGCCAGTGTGGGAGGGGTCTGAGGCAGAGTGGGAGGGGTCTGAGGCAGAGTGATGGGGGCTGAGGCAGAGTGGGAAATAACTGAGGCAGTGCAGGAGGGGATCTGAGGCAGTGTGGGAGGGTGTCTGAGGCAGTGAAGTGGGGTCTGAGGCAGCGTGGGCGGGGTCTGAGGCAGCGAGGGAGGGGTTCTGAGGCTGTACGGGAAGGGTCTGATGCAGTGTAGGGGGTTCTGAGGCAGTATAGGAGGTGGTCTGAGGCAGTGATGGAGGGGGTCTGGGGCAGAGTGGGGGGGGTCTTAGTCAGTGTGAAAGGGTGTGAGATAGAATGGAAGGTGTCTGAGGCAGAGTGAGAGGGCGTCTGAGGCAGTGCAGGTGGGGTCATAGGCATTGCGGGTGTGGTTCTGAGGCAGAGGGAGAAGGGGTCTGAGGCTGTGTGTGAGGGGTCAAAGGCAGAGTGAGGAGTTCTGAGGCAGTGGGTAAGGGGGTCTGAGGCAGTGTGGGAGGTGTCTGAGGCAGTGTGGGTGGATTCCGAGGCAGTGTGGGAGGTAGTCTGAGGCAGTGTGGGAGGGGTTCTCAGGAGGAGTGAGTGGAGGTCTGAGGCAGAGTAGGAGGGGATCTATGGCAGAGTGAGAGGGAGTCTGAGGCAGTGTGGCAGGGGCATGAGTGAGTGTGGGAGGGGGTCTGAGGCAGAGTGGGAGGGGTCTGCGGCAATGTGGAAGGGTCTGAGGCAGAGTGGGAGGAGTCTGAGACAGAGTGGGAGGAGTCTGAGGCAGTGGGAGGAGTCTGGGGCAGAGTGGGAGGAGTCTGGGGCAGAGTGGGAGGAGTCTGGGGCAGAGTCTGGGGCAGAGTGGGCGGAGTCTGGGGCGGAGTGGGTGGAGTCTGGGGCCGAGTGGGCGGAGTCTGGGGCCGAGTGGGCGGAGTCTGGGGCCGAGTGGGCGGAGTCTGGGGCAGAGTGCGCAGAGTCTGGGGCAGAGTGGGCGGAGTCTGGGGCAGAGTGGGTGGAGTCTGGGGCAGTGTAGGGGGTCTGAGGCAGTGTGGGAGCGGTCTGAGGCAATGCATGAGGCAGTTTGAGGCAGAGTGGGAGGGAGTATGAGGCAGAGTGGGAGGGAGTATGAGGAACAGTGGGAGGGGTCTGAGGCAAAGCAGAAGCCTCTGAGGCGGAGTGGGCGGAGTCTGAGCCACAGTGGGCGGAGTCTGAGACGCAGTGGGCAGAGTCTGAGGCGCGGTGGGAAAGGTCTGAGGCAGTGTGCGAGGGTTCTGTGGCAGAGTGGGAGGGTTGTGAGGCAGTGTGGGAAGGGTCTCAGGCAGTGTGAGGGGGTCCGAGGCAGTGTGGAAGCTGTCCGATAAAGAGTGCGGGGGGGTCTGAGGCATAGTGGGAGGGATCTGATGCAGAGTGGGACGGTCGGTGGCAGAGTGTGAGAGGTCTGAAACACTGTGGGAGTGGTCTGAGGCAGCGTGCAAGGTGTCTGAGTCAGCATGGGGGGATTCTGTGGCAGAGTGGGAGGGGTCTGAGGCAGTGTGCGATGCATCTGAGGCAGTGTTAGGGGGTCCGAGGCAGAGTGTGAGGGGTCTGAGGCAGAGTGGGAGGAGTCTGAAGCACAGTGGGAGGAGTCTGAAGCAGAGTGGGAGGGGTCTGAAGCAGAGTGGGAGGGGTCTGAGGCCGTGTGGAAGGACGTCTCAGGCAGTGCGGGAGGCGTTTGCGGCACTGTAGGGGGGTTCTGAGGCAGTGTGGGAGGTGTCTGAGGCAATGCAGGAGGGAGTTTGAGGCAGAGTGGGAGTGGACTGAGTTAGCAAGGGAGTGGGTCTGAGAGAGTGTGGGAGGGGGTCTGAGGCAGAGTGGGAGGGAGTATGAGGCAGGGTGGGAGGGGTCTGAGGCAGTGTGGGATGGGTCTGAGGCAGTGTGGGAGAGGTCTGAGGCAGTGTGGGAGGGGTCTGAGGCAGTGTGGGAGGGGTCTGAGGCAGTGTGGGAGGGCTCTGAGGCTGTATGGGTGGAGTCTGAGGCAGAGTGTGAGGGGCGGGAGGCTTTGTGCAAGGATCTGAGGCAGTGTGGGAGGGGGTCTGAGGAGGAGTGAGTAGAGGTCTGAGGCAGAGTAGGAGGGTTTCTCTGGCAGAGTGAGAGGTGGTCTGAGGCAGTGTGGCAGGGGTCTGAGTGAGTGTGGGAGGGCTCTGAGGCAGAGTGGGAGGGTGTATGAGGCAGTGCGGGAGTGGTCTGAGGCAGAGTTGGAGGGGTCTGTGTCAGAGTGGGAGGGTCGGTGGCAGTGGGAGGGTTCTGAGGCAGTGTGGGAGGGTTCTGAGGCAGTGTGGGAGGTGTCTGAGGCAGTGTGGGAGGTGTCTGAGGCAGTGTGCGAGGGGTCTGAGTCAGCGTGGGAGGGGTCTGAGGCAATGCGGAAACATCTGAGGCAGAGTTAGAGGCGTCTGAGGCAGAGTGCAAGGGGTCTGAGGCAGAGTGGGAGGGGTCTGAGGCAGAGTGGGAGGGGTCTGAGTAAGTGGGGGATGGGGTCTGAGGCAGAGTGGGAGGGTGCCTTAGGCTGTGTCAGAGGAGATCTGATGCAGTGTGGAAGGGGTCAGAGGCAGTGTGGGAGGGGTCAGAGGCAGTGTGGGAGGGGTCAGAGGCAGTGTGGGAGGGGTCTGAGGCAGTTGGGAGGGATCTGAGGCAGTGTGGGAGGGCTCTGAGGCTGTGTGGGTGGAGTCTGAGGCAGAGTGTGAGGGGCCGGAGGCTTTGTGCAAGGATCTGAGGCAGTGTGGGAGGGGGTCTGAGGAGGAGTGAGTAGAGGTCTGAGGCAGAGTAGGAGGGTTTCTCTGGCAGAGTGAGAGGTGGTCTGAGGCAGTGTGGCAGGGGTCTGAGTGAGGGTGGGAGGGCTCTGAGGCAGAGTGGCAGGGTGTATGAGGCAGTGTGGGAGGTGTCTGAGGCAGTGTGGGAGGTGTCTGAGGCAGTGTGCGAGGGGTCTGAGTCAGCATGGGAGGGGTCTGAGGCAATGTGTGAGGGTTCTGAGGCAGTGTGGGAGGAGTCTGAGGCAGAGTGTGAGGAGCCTGAGGAAGAGTGCGAGGAGCCTGAGGGAGAGTGGGAGGAGTCCGAAGCAGAGTGGGAGGAATCTGAAGCAGAGTGGGAGGGGTCTGAAGCAGTGTGGGAGGGGTCTGAGGCAGTGTGGGAGGGGTCTGAGGCAGTGTGGGTGGAGTCTGAGGCAGTGTGAGAGGGGTCTGAGGCAGTGTGGGAGGGGTCTGAGGCAGTGTGAGAGGGCGTCTCAGGCAGCGCGGGAGTGGTTTGAGCAGTGTAGGGTGGTCTGAGGCAGTGTGGGAGGAGCCTGAGGCAATGCAGGAGGGGGGTTTGAGGCAGAATGGGAGTGGTCTGAGTCAGCGAGGGAGCGGGTGTGAGTGCGTGTGGGAGGGGTCTGAGGTAGAGTGGGAGGGAGTATGAGGCAGAGTGTGAGGGAGTATGATGCAGAGTGGGAGGAGTCTGAGGCTGAGTGGGAGGAGTCTGAGGCCGAGTGGGAGGGGTCTGAGGCCGAGTGGGAGGAGTCTGTGGCCGAGTGGGAGGAGTCTCTGGCAGAGTGGGAGGAGTCTGTGGCAGAGTGGGACGAGTGTGCTGCAGAGTGGGACGAGTGTGCGGCAGAGTGGGAGGAGTCTGCGGCAGAGTGGGAGGAGTCTGTGGCAGAGTGGGAGGAGTCTGAGGCAGAGTGGGAGGAGTTTGAGGCATAGTGGGAGGAGTCTGAGGCAGAGTGGGAGGAGTCTGAGGCAGAGTGGGAGGAGTCTGTGGCAGAGTGGGAGGAGTCTGTGGCAGAGTGGGAGGAGTCTGAGGCAGAGTAGGAGGAGTCTGAGGCAGTGGGAGGAGTCTGAGGCAGAGTGGGCAGAGTCTGAGGCAGAGTGGGAGGAGTCTGAGGCAGTGTGGGAGGGGTCTGAGGCTGACTGGGAGGAGGTGTGAGGCCGACTGGGAGGAGGTGTGAGGCAGTGTGGGGAGGGTCTGGGGCAGATTGGGAGGAGTTTGAGCCAGTGTAGGAGGGGTCTGAGTCAGAGTGATAGGGGGCTGAGGCAGAGTGGGAAATGACTGAGGCAGTGCAGGAGGGGATCTGAGGCAGTGCGGGAGGCTGTCTGAGGCAGTGAAGTGGGATCTGAGGCAGCGTGGGAGGGGTTCTGATGCCATACGGGAGGTGTCTGATGCAGTGTAGGGGGGTCTGAGGCAGTATAGGAGTGGGTCTGAGGCAGTGATGGAGGGGGTCTGGCACAGAGTGGGGGGGTCTGAGGCAGTGTGAAAGGGTATGAGTTAGAGTGGAAGGTGTCTGAGGCAGA
The DNA here is from genome assembly GCF_017639515.1 of Carcharodon carcharias. Lineage (NCBI taxonomy): Eukaryota > Metazoa > Chordata > Chondrichthyes > Lamniformes > Lamnidae > Carcharodon > Carcharodon carcharias. Next base: position 118,418,207 of record NC_054470.1, on the reverse strand, counting down.
GTGAGAGGGCGTCTGAGGCAGTGAGGGTGGGGTCATAGGCATTGCGGGTGTGGTTCTGAGGCAGAGTGAGAAGGGGTCTGAGGCTGTGTGTGAGGGGTCAAAGGCAGAGTGAAAGGGGTTCTGAGGCAGTGAGGGCGGGGTCTGAGGCAGAGTGGGAGGTGTCTGAGGCAGTGTGGGTGTATTCCGAGGCAGTGCGGGAGTGTTCTGAGGCAGAGTGGGAGGGGTTTGTGTCAGTGTGGAAGAGGATCTGAGGCAGTGTGGGAGGGGTTCTCAGGAGGAGTGAGTGGAGGCCTGAGGCAGAGTAGGAGAGGATTTTTGGCAGAGTGAGAGGTGGTCTGAGGCAGTGTGGCAGGGGCATGAGTGAGTGTGGGACGGGGTCTGAGGCAGAGTGGGAGGAGTCTGAGGCACAGTGGGAGGAGTCTGAGGCACAGTGGGAGGAGTCTGAGGCACAGTGGGAGGAGTCTGAGGCAGAGTGGGAGGGGTCTGAGGCAGAGTGGGAGGGTGTCTGAAGCAGTGTAGGGGGGTCTGAGGCAGTGCGGGAGGAGTCTGAGGCAATGCAGGAGGAGGTTTGAGGCAGAGTGGGAGTGGTTTGAGTCAGCGAGGGAGTGGGTGTGAGTGAGTGTGGGAGGGTGTCTGAGGCAGAGTGGGAAGGTGTCTTAGACAGAGTGGGAGGGTGTCTGAGGCAGAGTGGGAGGGAGTATGAGGCAGAGTGGGAGGGAGTATGAGGCAGAGTGGGAGGGATTATGAGGAAGAGTGGGAGGGGTCAGAGGCAAAGCGGAAGCATCTGAGGCAGAGTGGGAGGAGACTGAGGCAGAGTGGGAGGAGTCTGAGGCAGAGTGGGAGGAGTCTGAGGCGGTGGGCGGAGTCTGAGGCAGAGTGGGAGGAGTCTGAGGCAGAGTGGGTGGAGTCTGAGGCAGAGTGAGAGAGGTCTGAGGCAGTGTGCGAGGGGTCTGAGTCAGCGTGTGAGGGTTCTGTGGCAGAGTGGGAGGGTTCTGAGTCAGTGTGGAAGGGGTCTTTGGCAGAGTGGAAGGGGTTGACGCAGACTGTGTAGGGTCTGGGCAGTGTGGGAGGGGTCTGAGTGAGTGTGGGAGGGGTTCTGAGGCATAGCGGGAGGGCATCTGAGTCTAAGTGGGAGGGGGTCTGAATCACTGTAGGAGGGTGTCTGAGGCAGAGTGGGAGGGGTATCTGAGGCAGTGTGGGAGGGGTATCTGAGGCAGTGTGGGAGGGGTCTGAGTGAGTATGGGAGGGGTTCTGAGGCTAAGTGGTAGGGGGTCTGAATCACAGGGAGGGGTCTGAGGCAGCGTGGGAGTGGTCTGAGGCATTTCAGGAGGGGTCTGAGGCATTTCAGGAGGGGTCTGAGGCAGTGTGAGAAGGGGTCTGAGGCTGTGTGTGAGGGGACAAAATCATAGTGAGAGTGGGTCTGAGGCAGTGCGGGATTGGGTCTGAGGCAAAGTGGGATGGGTCTGAGGCAGTGTGGGTGGATTCCGTGGCAGTGCGGGAGGTGGTCTGAGGCAGTGTGGGAGGAGGTCTGAGGAGGAGTGGAGTGGAGGTGTTAGGCTGAGTGGCAGGGGTATGAGTGAGTGTGGGAGGGGATCTGAGGCATAGTGGGAGGGCTCCTGAGGCAAAGTGTGAGTGGGTCTGAGACCATATTGAAGGTGTCCCAGGCAGAGTGGGTGGATCTGAGGCAATGTGGGAGGGGGTTTGCGGCCAAGTTGCAGGGGGTCTGAATCACTGCAGGAGGGGTTCAGATGTAGGGTGGAGGGGGTCTGAGACAGGGTTGGAGGGGTCTGAGGCCGATTGGGAGGTGTGTGAGGCAGTGTAGGGGGGGTCTCAGGCAGTGTAAGAGGGGTCTGAGGCAGAGTGGGAGGGAGTTTGAGGCAGAGTGGGAGAGGTCTGTGTCAGTGTGGGAGAGGATCTGAGGCAGTGTGTGAGAGGGTCTGAGGAGGATTGAGTGGAGGTCTGAGACAGATTGGGAAGAGTTCTATGGCAGTGTGAGAGGGGTCTGAGGCAGTGAAGCAGGGGTATGAGTGAGTGTGGGAGGTCTCTGACGCAGAGTGGGAGGAGTCAAGGCAGTGCAGGAGTGGTGTGAGGCAGAGTGGGAGGGGTCTGAGGCAGAGTGGTATGTCTCTGATGCAGAGTGAGAGCGGTCTGAGGTAGTGCGGGAGCGGTCTGAGGCAGTGCGGGAGGGGTCTAAGGCATAGTGGGAGGGATCTGAGGCAGAGTGAGAGGGTCGGTGGCAGAGTGGGAGAGGTCTGAGACACTGTGGGAGGGGTCTGAGGCAGTGTGCAAGGTAACTGAGTCAGCGTGGGGGGATTCTGTGGCAGAGTGGGTGGGGTCTGAGGCAGTGTGTGAGGCATCTGAGGCAGTGTTAGGGGGTCCGAGGCAGTGTGTAAGGTGTCTGAGGCAGAGTGTGAGGGGTCTGAGGCAGTGTGGAAGGTGTCTGAGGCAGAGTGTGAGGGGTCTGAGGCAGAGTGTGAGGGGTCTGAGGCAGAGTGTGAGGGGTCTGAGGCAGAGTGGGAGGGTTCTGAGGCAGTGTGGAAGGGGTCTTTGGCAGAGTGGAAGGGGTCTGAGGCAGAGTGTGTACGGTCTGGGGCAGTGTGGGAGGGGTCTGAGTGAGTGTGGGAGGGGTTCTGAGGCATAGTGGGAGGGCTTCTGAGGCTAAGTGGGAGGGGTCTGAGTTAGAGTGGGAGGGGTTTGTGGCAGCGTGAGAGGAGTCAGAGGCAGTGTGTGAGGTGTCTGAGGCAGTGTGGGAGGGGTTTGAAACAGAGTGAGGGGGGCTGAGGCAGAGTGACGGGGGTTTGAGGCAGTGCGGGAGGGGGTCTGAAGCAGAGTTTTGAGTGGTGTGAGGCAGTGTGGGTGGAGTCTGAGGCAATGCAGGAGGGGGTTTGAGTGGTGAGTGGTCTGATTCAGTGAGGGAGTGGGTCTGAGGCAGTGTGGGAGGGGTCTGAGTAAGTGTGGGAGGGCCTCTGAGGCAGATTGGGAGGGAGTATGAGGCAGATTGGGAGGGGTCTGCGGCAATGTGGAAAGGTCTGAGGCACTGTGGGCGGGGTCTGAGGCAGTGTGGGAGGACGTCTCAGGCAGTGCGGGAGGCGTTTGCGGCACTGTAGGGGGGTTCTGAGGCAGTGTGGGAGGTGTCTGAGGTAATGCAGGAGGGAGTTTGAGGCAGAGTGGGAGTGGACTGAGTTAGCAAGGGAGTGGGTCTGAGAGAGTGTGGGAGGGTGTCTGAGGCAGAGTGGGAGGGAGTATGAGGCAGAGTGGGAGGGGTCTGAGGCAATGCGGAAGCATCTGAGGCAGAGTTAGAGGAGTCTGAGGCAGAGTGCGAGGGGTCTGAGGCAGAGTGGGAGGGGTCTGAGTAAGTGGGGGAGGGGGTCTGAGGCAGAGGTGGAGGGTGCCTTAGGCTGTGTTAGAGGAGATCTGATGCAGTGTGGAAGGGGTCTGAGGGAGTGTAGGCTGGGTCAGAAGCAGTGTGGGAGGGGTCAGAGGCAGTGTGGGAGAGGTCTGAGGCAGAGTGGGAGAGGTCTGAGGCAGTGTGGGTGGCGTCTGAGGCAGTGTGGGTGGCGTCTGAGGCAGAGTGTGAGGGGCCGGAGGCTTTGTGCAAGGATCTGAGGCAGTGTGGGAGGGGGTCTGAGTAGTGAGTGGAGGTCTGAGGCAGAGTGGGAGGAGTCTGAGGCACAGTGGGAGGAGTCTGAGGCACAGTGGGAGGAGTCTGAGGCAGAGTGGGAGGAGTGTGAGGCAGAGTGGGAGGGGTCTGAGGCAGTGTGGGAGGGGTCTGAGGCAGTGTAGGGGAGTCTGAGGCAGTGTGGGAGGAGTCTGAGGCAATGCAGGAGGGGGTTTGAGGCAGAGTGGGAGTGGTTTAAGTCAGCGAGGGAGTGGGTGTGAGTGAGTGTGGGAGGGTTCTGAGGCAGTGTAGGGGAGTCTGAGGCAGAGTGGGAGGGTGTCTGAGGCAGAGTGGGAGGGTATCTGAGGCAGAGTGGGAGGGAGTATGAGGAAGAGTGGGAGTGGGTCTGAGGCAAAGCGGAAGCATCTGAGGCAGAGCGGGAGGAGTCTGAGGCGGAGTGGGAGGAGTCTGAGGCGGAGTGGGAGGAGTCTGTGGCGGAGTGGGAGGAGTCTGAGGCGGAGTGGGCAGAGTCTGAGGCGGAGTGGGAGAGGTCTGAGGCAGTGTGCGAGGGGTCTGAGTCAGCGTGTGAGGGTTCTGTGGCAGAGTGGGAGGGTTGTGAGGCAGTGTGGGAAAGGTCTCAGGCAGTGTGAGGGGGTCCGATGCAGTGTGGAAGCTGTCTGATAAAGAGTGTGAGAGGTCTAAGGCAGAGTGGGAGGGTTCTGAGGCAGTGTGGGAGCGGTCTTTGGCAGGGTGGAAGGGGTTGAGGCAGAATGCGTAGGGTCTGGGCAGTGTAGGAGGAGTCTGAGTGAGGGTGGGAGGGGTTCTGAGGCATAGCAGGAGGGCATCTGAGTCTAAGTGGGAGGGGGTCTGAAACACTGTAGGAGGGTGTCTGAGGCAGAGTGGGAGGGGTATCTGAGGCAGTGTGGGAGGGGTATCTGAGGCAGTGTGGGAGGGGTCTGAGTGAGTATGGGAGGGGTTCTGAGGCTAAGTGGTAGGTGGTCTGAATCACAGGGAGGGGCTCTGAGGCAGCGTGGGAGTGGTCTGAGGCAGTGTGAGAGCGGTCTGAGGCAGACTGGGAGGGGTCTGAGGCAGAGTCGGAGGGGTTCTGAATCACTGTGGGAGGGGGTCTCACGAAGTGTGGGAGGGGTCTGAGGCAGTGTGGGAGGGGGTCTGTGGCAGTGCGGGTTGGGTCTGTGGCAGAGTGACGGGGGTCTGTGTCAGTGCGGGAGTGGGTCTGAAGCAAAGTTTTGAGGGGTCTGAGGCAGTGTGGGAGCCGGTCTGAGGCAGTGAGGGAGGAATTCTGAGGCAATACGGGATTGGTCTGAGGCAGTGTAGGAGTGGGTCTGAGGCAGTGATGGAGGGAGTCTGGGGCAGAGTGGGAGGGGGTCTGAGGCAGTGTGGAAGGGTATGAGGTAGAGTGGGTGGTGTCTGAGGCAGAGTAAGAAGGGGTCTGAGGCTGTGTGTGAGGGGACAAAGGCAGAGTCAGAGGTGGTCTGAGGCAGTGAGGGCGCGGTCTGAGGCAGTGCGGGAGGGTGTCTGAGGCAGAGTGGGAGGGGTCTGAGGCAGAATGGGTGGATTCCGAGGCAGTGCGGGAGGTGGTCTGAGGCTGAGTAGGAGGGGTTTGTGTCAGTGTGGAAGGGGATCTTAGGCAGTGTGGGAGGTGGTCTGAAGCAGTGGGGGGAGTCTGAGGCAGTGCAGGAGTGGTCTGAGGCAGTGCAGGAGTGGTCTAAGGCAGTGCAGGAGTGGTCTGAGGCAGAGTGGGAGAGGTCTGAGGCAGTGTGCGAGAGGTCTGAGTCAGCATGGGAGGGTTCTGTGGCAGAGTGAGAGGGTTGTGAGGCAGTGTGGGAACCATCTGAGGCTGTGGGAGGAGTCCGAGACAGAGTGGGAGTGGTCTGAGGCAGAGTGGGAGTGGTCTGAGGCAGAGTGGGTGGGGTCTGAGGCAGAGTGGGAGTGGTCTGAGGCATTGTGGGAGGGGGTCTGCGGCCAAGTGGCAAAGGGTCTGAATCACTGCGTGAGGGGGTCTGAGGCAGTGTTGGAGGGGTCTCAGACAGTGTGGGAAGGGTCTGAGACAGTGTGAGAGGGGTCTGAGGCATTGTAGGAGGGGTCTGAGGCAGTGTGGGAGCGGTCTGAGGCAGTGCAGGAGGCGTCTGAGGCATTGTGGAAGGTGTCTGATAAAGAGTGGGAGGGGTCTCAGGCAGAGTGTGAGTGTTCTGAGGCAGTGTGGGAGGGGTATTTTGCAGAGTGGAAGGGGATTGAGGCAAAGTGTGTAGGGTCTGGGGCAGTGTGGAAGGTGTCTGGTGAGTGTGGGATGGGTTCTGAGGCATAGTGGGAGGGCTCTGAGGCAGTGTGGGAGGGGTCTGTATGAGTGTGGAAGGTGTCCGAGGCAGAGTGCGAGGGGTCTGCGGCAGATTGGGAGGGGTCTGATGAAGAGTGTGAGAGGTCAGAGGCATAGTGGGATGGTTCTGAGGCAGTGTGGGAGGGGTCTTTGGCAGAGTGGAAGGGGTTGAGGCAGAATGTGTAGGGTCTGGGCAGTGTGAGAGGGGTCTGAGTGAGTGTGGGAGGGGTTCTGAGGCATAGCAGGAGGGCTTCTGAGTCTAAGTGGGAGGGGGTCTGATTCACTGGAGGGGCTCTGAGGCAGTGTGGGAGGGGTCTGAGGCAGTGGGAGGAGTCCGAGGCAGTGTGGGAGTGGTCTGAGGCAGTGTGGGAGTGGTCTGTGGCAGTGTGGGAGGGGGTTCTGTGGCAGAGTGGGAGGGGTTCTGAATCACTCTGGGAGGGGGTCTCACGCAGTGTGGGAGGGGTCTGAGGCAGTGTGTGAGAGGTCTAAGGCAGAGTGGGAGGGTTCTGAGGCAGTGTGGGAGCAGTCTTTGGCAGAGTGGAAGCGGTTGAGGCAGAATGTGTAGGGTCTGGACAGTGTGGGAGGGGTCTGAGTGAGTGTGGGAGGGGTTCTGAGGCATAGCAGGAGGGCTTCTGAGTCTAAGTGGGAGGGGGTCTGAATCACTTGGAGGGGCTCTGAGGCAGTGTGGGAGGGGTCTGAGGCAGAGTGGGAGGAGTCTGAGGCAGTGCAGGAGGGGGTCTGAGGCAGTGCAGTAGGGGTCTGAGGCAGAGTGGGAGGAGTCTGAGACAGTGCAGGAGGGGGTCTGAGGCAGTGCAGTGGTGTCTGAGGCAGTGTGGGAGGGGTCTCATGCAGTGTGGGAGCCAGTCTGAGGCAGTGAGGGAGGGATTCTGATGCAGTATGGGATGGGTCTGAGGCTGTGTAGGAATGGGTCTGAGGCAGTGATGGAGGGAGTCTGGCGCAGAGTGGGAGGGGGTCTGAGGCAGTGTGGAAGGGTATGAGGTAGAGTGGGAGGTTTCTGAGGCAGAGTAAGAAGGTGTCTGAGGCAATGAGGGTTGGGTCACAAGCATTGCGGGTGGGGTTCTGAGGCAGAGTGAGAAGGGTATGAGGTAGAGTGGGAGGTGTCTGAGGCAGAGTGAGAAGGTGTCTGAGGCAATGAGGGTTGGGTCACAGGCATTGCGGGTGGGGTTCTGAGGCAGTGAGAAGGGGTCTGAGGCTGTGTGTGAGGGAACAAAGGCAGAGTGAGAGGTGGTCTGAAGCAGAGTGTGAGAGGTCTGAGGCAGTGCGGGAGGATGTCTGAGGCAGAGTGGGAGGGGTCTGAGGCAGTGTAGGTGGATTCCGAGGCAGTATGGGAGGTGGTCTGAGGCAGAGTGGGTGGATTCCGAAGCAGTGTGGGTGTGGAGTCTGAGCCAGTGAACAACGGGGTTTGGGGCAGGGTGGGAGTGAGCTGAGTCAGTGAGGGAGTGGGACTGAGGCAGTGTGGGAGAGGTCTGAGAGTGGAAGGGGGTCTGAGGCAGAGTGGGAGAGGTCTGAGAGTGGAAGGGGGTCTGAGGCAGAGTGGCAGTGGTCTGAGGCACTGAGGCAGTGTGGGTGGATTCCGAGGCAGTGTGGGAGGTGGTCTGAGGCAGAATGGGTAGATTCCGAGGCAGTGCAGGAGGTGGTCTGAGGCAGAGTGGGAGGGGTTTGTGTCAGTGTGGGAGGGAATCTCAGGCAGTGTGGGAGGTGGTTTGAGGCAGTGCAGGAGTGGTCTGAGGCAGAGTGGGAGGGATCTGAGGCAGAGTGGGAGGGTTGGTGGCAGTGTGGGAAGGGTCTGAGGCAGTGTGAGTGGGTCCGAGGCAGTGTGAGGTGGTCCAAGGCAGTGTGGAAGTTGTCTGATAAAGAGTCAGCATGGGAGGGTTCTGTGGCAGAGTGAGAGGGTTGTGAGGCAGTGTGGGAACCGTCTGAGGCTGTGGGAGGAGTCCGAGGCAGAGTGGGAGTGGTCTGAGGCAGAGTGGGAGTGGTCTGAGGCAGAGTGGGAGGGGTCTGAGGCAGTGTGGGAGCGGTCTGAGGCATTGTGGGAGGGGGTCTGTGGCCAAGTGGCAGGGGGTCTGAATCATTGCGTGAGGGGGTCTGAGGCAGTGTTGGAGGGGTCTCAGACAGTGTGGGAAGGGTCTGAGACAGTGTGAGAGGGGTCTGAGGCATTGTAGGAGGGGTCTGAGGCAGTGTGGGAGCGGTCTGAGGCAGAGTGTGAGTGGTCCGAGGCAGTGCAGGAGGGGTCTGAGGCATTGTGGAAGGTGTCTGATAAAGAGTGGGAGGGGTCTGAGGCAGAGTGTGAGGGTTCTGAGGCAGTGTGGGAGGGGTCTGAGGCATTGTGGGAGGGATCTGAGGCAGTGTGGGAGCGATCTGAGGCAGAGTGTGATTGGTCCGAGGCAGTGCAGGAGGGGTCTGAGGCATTGTGGAAGGTGTCTGATAAAGAGTGGGAGGGGTTGAGGCAGAGTGTGAGGATTCTGAGGCAGTGTGGGAGGGGTATTTTGCAGAGTGGAAGGGGATTGAGGCAAAGTGTGTAGGGTCTGGGGCAGTGTGGAAGGTGTCTGTGTGAGTGTGGGAGGGGTTCTGAGGCATAGTGGGAGGGCTCTGAGGCAGTGTGGGAGGGGTCTGAGTGAGTGTGGAAGGTGTCCGAGGCAGAGTGCGAGGGGTCTGCGGCAGATTGGGAGGGGTCTGATGAAGAGTGTGAGAGGTCAGAGGCATAGTGGGATGGTTCTGAGGCAGTGTGGGAGGGGACTTTGGCAGAGTGGATGGGTTGAGGCAGAATGTGTAGGGTCTGGGCAGTGTGAGAGGGGTCTGAGTGAGTGTGGGAGGGGTTCTGAGGCATAGCAGGAGGGCTTCTGAGTCTAAGTGGGAGGGGGTCTGAATCACTTGGAGGGGCTCTGAGGTAGTGTGGCAGGGGTCTGAGGCAGTGGGAGGAGTCCGAGGCAGTGTGGGAGTGGTCTGAGGCAGTGTGGGAGTGGTCTGTGGCAGTGTGGGAGGGGGGTCTGTGGCAGAGTGGGAGGGGTTCTGAATCACTCTGGGAGGGGGTCTCACGCAGTGTGGGAGGGGTCTGAGGCAGCGTGTGAGAGGTCTAAGGCAGAGTGGGAGGGTTCTGAGGCAGTGTGGGAGGGGTCTTTGGCAGAGTGGAAGGGGTTGAGGCAGAATGTGTGGGGTCTGGGCAGTGTGGGAGGGGTCTGAGTGAGGGTGGGAGGGGTTCTGAGGCATAGCAGGAGGGCTTCTGAGTCTAAGTGGGAGGGGGTTTGAATCACTTGGAGGGGCTCTGAGGCAGTGTGGGAGGGGTCTGAGGCAGTGTGGGAGGGGTCTGAGGCAGTGTGGGAGGTGTCTGAGGCAGTGCAGTAGGGGTCTGAGGCAGTGAGGGAGGGATTCTGATGCAGTATGGGATGGGTCTGAGGCTGTGTAGGAATGGGTCTGAGGCAGTGATGGAGGGAGTCTGGCGCAGAGTGGGAGGGGGTCTGAGGCAGTGTGGAAGGGTATGAGGTAGAGTGGGAGGTGTCTGAGGCAGAGTGAGAAGGCGTCTGAGGCAATGAGGGTTGGGTCACAGGCATTGCGGGTGGGGTTCTGAGGCAGAGTGAGAAGGGGTCTGAGGCTGTGTGTGAGGGAACAAAGGCAGAGTGAGAGGTGGTCTGAGGCAGTGAGGGCGTGGACTGAGGCAGTGCGGGAGGGTGTCTGAGGCAGAGTGGGAGGGGTCTGAGGCAGAGTGGGTGGATTGCGAAGCAGTGTGGGTGTGGAGTCTGAGCCAGTGCATGACGGGGTTTGGGGCAGGGTGGGAGTGAGCTGAGTCAGTGAGGGAGTGGGTCTGAGGCAGTGTGGGAGAGGTCTGAGAGTGGAAGGCGGTCTGAGGCAGAGTGGTAGTGGTCTGAGGCACTGAGGCAGTGTGGGAGAAGTCTGAGGCAGTGTGGGAGGGGACTGAGGCAGTGTGGGAGGGGTCTGAGACAGTGTGGGAGGGGTCTGAGGCAGTGCGGTAGGGGTCTGAGGCAGAGTGAGAGGAATCTGAGTCATTGGAGGATAGGGTCTGAGGCAGAGTGGGTGGGGTCTGAGGCAGAGTGGGTGGGGTCTGAGGCAGTGTGGGAGGGGTCTGAGGCAGTGGGAGGAGTCTGAGCCAGTGGGAGGAGTCTGAGGCAGTGGGAGGAGCCTGAGGCAGTGGGAGGAGTGGTCTGAGGCAGTGCAGGAGTGGTCTGAGGCAGTGCAGGAGTGGTCTGAAGCAGAGTGGGAGAGGTCTGAGGCAGTGTGCGAGAGGTCTGAGTCAGCGTGGGAGGGTTCTGTGGCAGAGTGGGAGTGTTGTGAGGCAGTGTGGGAAGGGTCTGAGGCAGTGTGAGTGGGTCCGAGGCAGTGTGAGGGGGTCCAAGGCAGTGAGGAAGGTGTCTGATAAAGAGTGGGAGGGTTCTGAGGCAGAGTGTGAGAGGTCTAAGGCAGAGTGGGAGGGTTCTGAGGCAGTGTGGAAGGGGTCTTTGGCAGAGTGGAAGGGGTTGAAGCAGGCTGTGTCGGGGCTGGGCAGTGTGGGAGGGGTTTGAGTCAGTGTGGGAGGTGTTCTGAGGCATAGTGGGAGGGCTTCTGAGTCTAAGTGGGAGGGGGTCTGAGGCAGAGTGGGAGGGGGTCTGAGGCAGTGTGGGAGGGGTCTGACGTGGTGTGGGATGGGTCTGAGTGAGTATGGGAGGGGTTCTGAGGCAGTGTGGGAGGGCTTCTGAGGCTAAGTGGTAGGGGATCTGAAGCACTGGGAGGGTGTCTGAGGCAGTGTGGGAGGGCTCTGAGGCAGTGGGAGGAGTCCGAGGCAGTGTGGGAGTGGTCTGAGGCAGTGCGGGAGTGGTCTGAGGCACTGTGGGAGGGGGTCTGTGGCCAAGTGGCAGGGGGTTTGAATCAATGCGTGAGGGGGTCTGAGGCAGTGTGGGAGGGGTCTGAGGCATTGTGGGAGGGGTCTGAGGCAGAGTGTGAGTGGTCTGAGGCAGTGCAGGAGGGGTCTGAGGCAGAATGGGAGGGGTTTGAGGCAGAGTGGGAGGGTCGGTGGCAGAGTGGGAGAGGTCTGAGGCAGTGTTGCAGCGGTATGAGGTAGTGTGCAAGGGGTCTGAGTCAGCTTGGGAGTGTTCTGTGGCAGAGTGGGAGGGTTCTGAGGTAGTGTGGGAGGGGTCTGAGGTAGTGTGCGGGGGTCCAAGGCATTGTGGAAGGTGTCTGATAAAGAGTGGGAGGGGTCTGAGGCAGTGGGAGGAGTCAGAGCCAGTGGGAGGAGTCTGAGGCAGTGGGAGGAGCCTGAGGCAGTGGGAGGAGTGGTCTGAGGCAGTGCAGGAGTGGTCTGAGGCAGTGCAGGAGTGGTCTGAAGCAGAGTGGGAGAGGTCTGAGGCAGTGTGCGAGAGGTCTGAGTCAGCGTGGGAGGGTTCTGTGGCAGAGTGGGAGTGTTGTGAGGCAGTGTGGGAAGGGTCTGAGGCAGTGTGAGTGGGTCCGAGGCAGTGTGAGGGGGTCCAAGGCAGTGAGGAAGGTGTCTGATAAAGAGTGGGAGGGTTCTGAGGCAGAGTGTGAGAGGTCTAAGGCAGAGTGGGAGGGTTCTGAGGCAGTGTGGAAGGGGTCTTTGGCAGAGTGGAAGGGGTTGAAGCAGGCTGTGTCGGGGCTGGGCAGTGTGGGAGGGGTCTGAGGTAGTGTGCGGGGGTCCAAGGCATTGTGGAAGGTGTCTGATAAAGAGTGGGAGGGGTCTGAGGCAGAGTGGGAGGGGTCTGAGGCAGTGGGAGGATTCTGAGGCAGTGTGGGAGTGGTCCGATGCAGTGTGGGAGTGGTCCGAGGCAAAGTGGGAGGGGGTCTGTGGCAGAGTGGGAGGGGTCTGATGCAGAGTGGGAGGGGTCTGAGGCAGAGTGGGAGGGGTCTGAGGCAGAGTGGGAGGGGTCTTTGGCAGAGTGGATGGGGTTGAGGCAGAATGTGTAGGGTCTGGGCAGTGTGGGAGGGGTCTGAGTGAGTGTGGGAGGGGTTCTGAGGCATAGCAGGAGGGCTTCTGAGTCTAAGTGGGAGGGGGTCTGAATCACTTGGAGGGGTTCTGAGGCAGTGTGGCAGGGGTCTGAGGCAGTGGGAGGAGTCCGAGGCAGTGTGGGAGTGGTCTGAGGCAGTGTGGGAGGGGGGTCTGTGGCAGAGTGGGAGGGGTTCTGAATCACTCTGGGAGGGGGTCTCACGCAGTGTGGGAGGGGTCTGAGGCAGCGTGTGAGAGGTCTAAGGCAGAGTGGGAGGGTTCTGAGGCAGTGTGGGAGGGGTCTTTGGCAGAGTGGAAGGGGTTGAGGCAGAATGTGTAGGATCTGGGCAGTGTGGGAGGGGTCTGAGTGAGTGTGGGAGGGCTTCTGAGGCATAGCAGGAGGGCTTCTGAGTCTAAGTGGGAGGGGGTTTGAATCACTTGGAGGCTCTGTGGCAGTGTGGGAGGGGTCAGAGGCAGTGTGGGAGGGGTCTGAGGCAGTGTGGGATGTGTCTGAGGCAGTGCGGTAGGGGTCTGAGGCAGAGTGGGAGGAGTCTGAGGCAGTGCAGGAGGGGGTCTGAGGCAGTGCAGTGGTGTCTGAGGCAGTGTGGGAGGGGTCTCATGCAGTGTGGGAGCCAGTCTGAGTCAGTGAGGGAGGGATTCTGATGCAGTATGGGATGGGTCTGAGGCTGTGTAGGAGTGGGTCTGAGGCAGTGATGGAGGGAGGCTGGCGCAGAGTGGGAGGGGGTCTGAGGCAGTGTGGAAGGGTATGAGGTAGAGTGGGAGGAGTCTGAGGCAATGTGGGAGGGGTCTGAGGCAGTGGGAGGAGTCCGAGGCAGTGTGGGAGTGGTCCGAGGCAGTGTGGGAGTGGTCCAAGGCAAAGTGGGAGGGGGTCTGTGGCAGAGTGGGAGGGGTCTGATGCTGAGTGGGAGCGGTCTGAGGCAGAGTGGGAGGGGTCTGAGGCAGAGTCGGAGTGCATCTGAATCACTGGGAGGGGGTCTCATGCAGTGTGGGTGGGGTCTGAGGCAGTGTGGGAGGGGTCTGAGTGGGAGGGCGTCTCAGGCAGTGTGGAAGGGATTTGAGGCCGTGTAGGTGTGGTCTGAGGCAGAGTGAGATGGGTTCTGAGGCAGTGTGGGGGGGGTTTAAGGCAGTGTGGAAGAGGTCTGAGTCAGAGTGGAAGGAGTCTTAGGCAGTGCAGGAGCGGGTCTCTTGCAGTGTGGTAGGGGTCTGAGGCAGTGTGGGAGGGGGTCTGAGGCAGTGCACTGGTGTCTGAGGCAGTCTGGGAGGGGTCTCATGCACTGTGGTTGCCGGTCTGAGGCAGTGAGGGAGGGATTCTGAGGCAGAACGGGATGGTCTGAGGCAGTGATGGAGGGAGTCTGAGGCAGTGATGGAGGGAGTCTGGGGCAGAGTGGGAGGGGTCTGAGGCAGTATGGAAGGGCATGAGGTAGAGTGGGAGGTGTCTGAGGCTGTGTGTGAGGGGACAAAGGCAGAGTGAGAGGTGGTCTGAGGCAGTGAGGGCGGGGTCTGAGGCAGTGCGGGAGGGTGTCTGAGGCAGAGTGGGAGGTGTCTGAGGCAGTGTGGGTGGATTCTGAGGCAGGGCGGGAGGTGGTCTGAGGCAGAGTGGGAGGGGTTTGTGTCAGTGTGGGAGGGGATCTGAGGCAGTGAGGGAGGGGGTCTGAGGAGGTGTGAGTGGAGGTCTGAGGCAGATTTGGAAGGGTTCTATGGCAGAGTGAGAGGGAGTCTGAGGCAGTGTGGCAGGGGTATGAGTGAGTGTGGGAGGGGTTCTGAGGCATAGTGGGAGGACAGTGTGGGAGGGGTCTGAGGTAGTGAGGGAGGCATCTGAGTTAGACTGGGAGGGGTCTGTGGCAGTGTGGGAGGGGTCTGAGGCAATGTGGGAGGCGTCTGAGTGAGACTGTGAGGTGTCTGTGGCAGTGTGAGAGGAGTCTGAGGTGGTGTGGGAACATTCTGATACAGTGTGGGTGTGGAGTCTGAGGCAGTGCACGATGGGGTTTGAGGCAGAGTGGGAGTGGGCTGAGTCAGTGAGGGAGTAGGTCTGAGGCAGTGTGGGTGAGGTCTGAGGCAGTGAGGGAGGCATCTGAGTTCGACTGGGAGGGGTCTGTGGCAGTGTGAGAGGAGTCTGAGGTAGTGTGTGAAGGGTCTGAGGCAGTGTGGGAGGGTTCTGAGGCAGTGTGGGAGGAATCTGAGGCATTGCAGGATAGCGTCTGAGGCAGAGTGAGAAGGGATCTGAGGCTGTGTGTGAGGTGGACAAAGGCAGAGTGAGAGGTGGTCTGAGGCAGTGAGAGCGGGGTCTGAGGCAGTGTGGGTGGATTCCGAGGCAGTATGGGAGGTGGTCTGAGGCAGAGTGGGTGGATTCCGAGGCCGTGCGGGAGGTGGTCTGAGGCAGAGTGGGAGGGGTTTGTGTCAATGTGGGAGGGGATCTGAGGCAGTGAGGGAGGGGGTCTGAGGAGGTGTGAGTGGAGGTCTGAGGCAGATTGGGAATGGTTCAATGGCAGAGTGAGAGGGAGTCTGAGGCAGTGTGGCAGGGGTATGAGTGAGTGTGGGAGGGGTTCTGAGGCATAGTGGGAGGACAGTGTGGGAGGGTCTGAGGCAGTGAGGGAGGCATCTGAGTTAGACAGGGAGGGGTCTGTGGCAGTGTGAGAGGAGTCTGAGGCAGTGTGGGAGGCGTCTGAGTGAGACTGTGAGGTGTCTGAGGCAGTGTGATAGGAGTCTGAGGTGGTGTGGGAACGTTCTGATGCAGTACGGCAGGCGTCTGAGGCAGAGTGAGAGGGAGCTGAGGCAGTGTGGGTGTGGAGTCTGAGGCACGACGAGGTCTGAGGCAGTGTGGAAGGGTATGAGGTAGAGTGGGAGGTGTCTGAGGCAATGAGGGTTGGGTCACAGGCATTGCGGGTGGGGTTCTGAGGCAGAGTGAGAAGGGGTCTGAGCTCTGTGTGAGGGGACAAAGGCAGAGTGAGAGGTGCTCTGAGGCAGTGAGGGCGGGGACTGAGGCAGTGCGGGAGGTGTTCAGAGGCAGAGTGGGAGGGGTTTGTGTCAGAGTGGGAGGGGATCTGAGGTAGTGTGGGAGGGGGACTGAGGAGGTGTGAGTGGAGGTCTGAGGCAGATTGGGATGGGTTCTATGACAGAGTGAGAGTGGGCCTGAGGCAATGTGGGAGGACAGTGTGGGAGGCGTCTGAGGCAGTGTAGGAGGAGTCTGAGGCAGTGAGGGAGGCATCTGAGTTAGACTGTGAGGTGTCTGTGGCAGTGTTAGAGGAGTCTGAGGTGGTGTGGGAGGGGTCTGATGCAGTGTGGGAGGGGTTTGAGGCAGAGTGTGAGGGAGCTGAGGCAGTGTGGGTGGATTCCGAAGCAGTGTGGGTGTGGAGTCTGAGCCAGTCCACGTCGGGGTTTGGGGCAGGGTGGGAGTGAGCTGAGTCAGTGAGGGAGTGGGTCTGAGGCAGTGTGGGAGAGGTCTGAGAGTGGAAGGGTGTCTGAGGCTGAGTGGGAGTGGTCTGAGGCACTGAGGCAGTGCAGGAAGAGTCTGAGGCAGTGCAGGAGGAGTCTGAGGCACTGTGGGAGGGGTCTGAGGCAGTGTGGGAGGGGTCTGAGGCAGTGTGGGAGGGGTCTGAGGCAGTGTGGGAGGGGTTTGAGGCTGTGTGGGAGGGGTCTGAGGCAGTGCGGTAGGCGTCTGAGGCAGACAGGGAGGAATCTGAGGCATTGCAGGATAGGGTCTGAGGCAGAGTGGGTGGGGTCTGAGGCAGAGTGGGTGGGGTCTGAGGCAGTGTGGGAGGTGTCTGAGGCAGTGTGGTAGTTGATATGTGGCCAAGTGGCAGGGGGTCTGAATCACTGCGGGAGGGGATCTGAGGCAGTCTGGGAGACCTCTGAGGCAGATTGGGAGGAGTCTGAGGCAGTGGGAGGAGTCTGAGGCAGTGGGAAGAGTCTGGGGCAGTGGGAGGAGTCTGAACCAGTGGGAGGAGTCTGAGGCAGTGCGACGAGTCTGAGGCAGTGGGAGGAGTGGTCTGAGGCAGTGCAGGAGTGGTCTGAGGCAGTGCAGGAGTAGTCTGAGGCAGAGTGGGAGAGGTCTGAGGCAGTGTGCGAGAGGTCTGAGTCAGCGTGGGAGGGTTCTTTGGCAGAGTGGGAGGGTTGTGAGGCAGTGTGGGAAGGGTCTGAGGCAGTGTGAGTGGGTCCGAGGCAGTGTGAGGTGGTCCAAGGCAGTGTGGAAGTTGTCTGATAAAGAGTGGGAGGGTTCTGAGGCAGAGTGTGAGAGGTCTGAGGCAGTGCGGGAGGGTGTCTGAGGCAGAGTGGGAGGGGTCTGAGGCAGAGTGGGTGGATTCCGAGGCAGTGTGGGAGGTGGTCTGAGGCAGAGTGGGTGGATTCCGAGGCAGTGTGGGAGGGGTCTTGGGCAGAGTGGAAGGAGTTGAAGCAGACTGTGTAGGGTCTGGGCAGTGTGGGAGGGGTTTGAGTGAGTGTGGGAGCGGTTCTGAGGCATAGCGGGAGTGCTTCTGAGTCTAAGTGGGAGGAGTCCGAGGCAGTGCGGGAGTGGTCTGAGGCAGTGCGGGAGTGGTCTGAGGCAGCGTGGGAGGGGGTCTGTGGCCAAGTGGCAGGGGGTCTGAATCAATGCGTGAGGGGGTCTGAGACAGTGTGGGAGGGGTCTGAGGCATTGTGGGAGGGGTCTGAGGCAGAGTGTGAGTGGTCTGAGGCAGTGCAGGAGGTGTCTGAGGCAGAATGGGAGGGGTTTGAGGCAGAGTGGGAGGGTCGGTGGCAGAGTGGGAGAGGTCTGAGGCAGTGTTGCAGGGGTATGAGGTAGTGTGCAAGGGGTCTGAGTCAGCTTGGGAGTGTTCTGTGGCAGAGTGGGAGGGTTCTGAGGTAGAGTGGGAGGGGTCTGAGGTAGTGTGCGGGGGTCCAAGGCATTGTGGAAGGTGTCTGATAAAGAGTGGGAGGGGTCTGAGGCAGAGTGGGAGGGGTCTGAGTTAGACTGTGAGGTGTCTGTGGCAGTGTTAGAGGAGTCTGAGGTGGTGTGGGAGGGGTCTGATGCAGTGTGGGAGGGGTCTGAGGCAGAGTGAGAGGGAGCTGAGGCAGTGTGGATGGATTCGGAAGCAGTGTGGGTGTGGAGTCTGAGCCAGTGCACGACGGGGTTTGGGGCAGGGTGGGAGTGAGCTGAGTCAGTGAGGGAGTGGGTCTGAGGCAGTGTGGGAGAGGTCTGAGAGTGGAAGGGTTTCTGAGGCAGAGTGGGAGTGGTCTGAGGCACTGAGGCAGTGCAGGAAGAGTCTGAGGCAGTGCGGGAAGAGTCTGAGGCAGTGTGGGAGGGGTCTGAGGCAGTGTGGGAGGGGTTTGAGGCAGTGTAGAAGGGGTCTGAGGCAGTGTGGGAGGGGTTTGAGGCAGTGTGGGAGGGGTCTGAGCCAGTGCGGTAGGGGTCTGAGGCAGAGCGGTAGGGGTCTGAGGCAGACAAGGAGCAATCTGAGGCATTGCAGGATAGGGTCTGAGGCAGAGTGGGTGGGGTCTGAGGCAGAGTGGGTGGGGTCTGAGGCAGAGTGGGTGGGGTCTGAGGCAGTGTGGGAGGTGTCTGAGGCAGTATAGGAGTTGGTCTGTGGCCAAGTGGCAGGGGGTCTGAATCACTGTGGGAGGGGATCTGAGGCAGTGTGGGAGACCTCTGAGGCAGAGTGGGAGGAGTCTGAGGCAGTGGGAGGAGTCTGAGGCAGTGGGAAGAGTCTGAGGCAGTGGGAGGAGTCTGAGGCAGTGGGAGGAGTGGTCTGAGGCAGTGCAGGAGTGGGCTGAGGCAGTGCAGGAGTAGTCTGAGGCAGAGTGGGAGAGGTCTGAGGCAGTGTGCGAGAGGTCTGAGTCAGCGTGGGAGGGTTCTGTGGCAGAGTGGGAGGGTTGTGAGGCAGTGTGGGAAGGGTCTGAGGCAGTGTGAGTGGGTCCGAGGCAGTGTGGAAGTTGTCTGATAAAGAGTGGGAGGGTTCTGAGGCAGAGTGTGAGAGGTCTAAGGCAGAGTGGGAGGCTGTCTGAGGCAGAGTGGGAGGGGTCTGAGGCAGTGTGGGTGGATTCCGAGGCAGTGTGGGAGGTGGTCTGAGGCAGAGTGGGTGGATTCCGAGGCAGTGTGGGAGGTGGTCTGAGGCAGTGTGGGAGGGTTCTGAGGCAGTGTGGGAGGGGTCTTTGGCAGAGTGGAAGGGGTTGAAGCAGACTGTGTAGGGTCTGGGCAGTGTGGGAGGGGTTTGAGTGAGTGTGGGAGCGGTTCTGAGGCATAGCGGAAGTGCTTCTGAGTCTAAGTGGGAGGGGTCTGAGGCAGTGTGGGAGGTGTCTGAGGTGGTGTGGGATGGGTCTGAGTGAGTATGGGAGGCGTTCTGAGGCAGTGTGGGAGGGCTTCTGAGGCTAAGTGGTAGGGGATCGGAAGCAATGGGAGGGGGAATGAGGCAGTGTGGGAGGGGTCTGAGGCAGTGGGAGGAGTCCGAGGCAGTGCGGGAGTGGTCTGAGGCAGTGCGGGAGTAGTCTGAGGCAGCGTGGGAGGGGGTCTGTGGCCAAGTGGCAGGGGGTCTGAATCAATGCGTGAGGGGGTCTAAGACAGTGTGGGAGGGGTCTGAGGCATTGTGGGAGGGGTCTGAGGCAGAGTGTGAGTGGTCTGAGGCAGTACAGGAGGGGTCTGAGGCAGAATGGGAGGGGTTTGAGGCAGAGTGGGAGGGTCGGTGGCAGAGTGGGAGAGGTCTGAGGCAGTGTTGCAGGGGTATGAGGTAGTGTGCAAGGGGTCTGAGTCAGTGTGGGAGTGTTCTGTGGCAGAGTGGGTGGGTTCTGAGGTAGTGTGGGAGGGGTCTGAGGTAGTGTGCGGGGGTCCAAGGCATTGTGGAAGGTGTCTGATAAAGAGTGGGAGGGGTCTGAGGCAGAGTGGGAGGGGTCTGAGTTAGACTGTGAGGTGTCTGTGGCAGTGTTAGAGGAGTCTCAGGTAGTGTGGGAGGGGTCTGATGCAGTGTGGGAGGGGTCTGAGGCAGAGTGAGAGGGAGCTGAGGCAGTGTGGGTGGATTGCGAAGCAGTGTGGGTGTGGAGTCTGAGCCAGTGCACGACGGGGTTTGGGGCAGGGTGGGAGTGAGCTGAGTCAGTGAGGGAGTGGGTCTGAGGCAGTGTGGGAGAGGTCTAAGAGTGGAAGGGTTTCTGAGGCAGAGTGGGAGTGGTCTGAGGCACTGAGGCAGTGCAGGAAGAGTCTGAGGCAGTGCGGGAAGAGTCTGAGGCAGTGTGGGAGGGGTCTGAGGCAGTGTGGGAGGGTTCTGAGGCAGTGTGGGAGGGGTTTGAGGCAGTGTGGGAGGGGTCTGAGGCAGTGCGGTAGGGGTCTGAGGCAGACAGGGAGGAATCTGAGGCATTGCAGGATAGGGTCTGAGGCAGAGTGGGTGGGGTCTGAGGCAGGGTTGGTGGGGTCTGAGGCAGTGTGGGAGGTGTCTGAGGCAGTGTGGGAGTTGGTCCCTGGCCAAGTGGCAGGGGGTCTGTATCACTGCGGGAGGGGATCTGAGGAAGTGTGGGAGACCTCTAAGGCAGTGTGGGAGGAGTCTGAGACAGTGGGAGGAGTCTGAGGCTGTGGGAGGAGTCTGAGGCAGTGGGAGGAGTGGTCTGAGGCAGAGCAGGAGTGGTCTGAGGCAGTGCAGGAGTGGTCTGAGGCAGAGTGGGAGAGGTCTGAGGCAGTGTGCGAGGTGTCTGAGTCAGTGTGAGTGGGTCCGAGGCAGGGTGAGGTGGTCCAAGGCAGTGTGGAAGTTGTCTGATAAAGAGTGGGAGGGTACTGAGAAAGAGTGTGAGAGGTCTGAGGCAGTGCGGGAGCTGTCTGAGGCAGAGTGGGAGGGGTCTGTGGCAGTGTGGGAAGGGTCTGAGGCAGTGTGGGAGGGGTCTGATGGAGAATGGCAGGGGTTTGAGGCAGAGTGGGAGGGTCGGTGGCAGAGTGGGAGAGGTCTGAGGCAGTGTTGTAGGGGTATGAGGTAGTGTGCAAGGGGTCTGAGTCAGCGTGGGGGGATTCTGTGGCAGAGTGGGAGGGTACTGAGGCAGTGTGGGAGGGGTCTGAGGTAGTGTTCGGGGGTCCAAGGCATTGTGGAAGGTGTCTGATAAAGAGTGGGAGATGTCTGAGGCAGAGTGGGATGGGTCTGAGGCAGTGTGGGAGGGATCTGAGGCAGTGGGAGTAGTCCGAGGCAGTGTGGGAGTGGTCCCAGGCAATGTGGGAGTTGTCCGAGGCAGTGTGGTAGGGGATCAGTGGCAGAGTGGGAGGGATCTGTGGTAGAGTGGGAGGGGTCTGAGGCAGAGTGGGAGGGGTCTGAGGCAGTGTGGGAGGGGTCTGAGTGAGAGTGGGAGGGCGTCTCAGGCAGTGTGGAAGAGATTTGAGGCAGTGTAGGTGAGGTCTGAGGCAGAGTGAGACGGGTTGTGAGGCAGTGCGGGGGAGGTTTAAGGCAGTGTGGAAGAGGTCTGAGTCAGAGTGGGAGGAGTCTGAGGCAGTGCAGGAGCGGGTCTGAGGCAGTGTGGGAGGGGTCTGAGGCAGTGTGGGAGGGGTTTGAGGCAGTGTGGGAGGGGTCTGAGGCAGTGTGAAAGGTTCCGAGGCAGTGTGAGGGGGTCCAAGGCAGTGTGGAAGTTGTCTGATAAAGAGTGGGAGTGTTCTGAGGCAGAGTGTGAGAGGTCTAAGGCAGAGTGGGAGGCTGTCTGAGGCAGAGTGGGAGGGGTCTGAGGCAGTGTGGGTTAATTCCGAGGCAGTGTGGGAGGTGGTCTGAGGCAGAGTGGGTGGATTCCGAGGCAGTGTGGGAGGTGGTCTGAGGCAGTGTGGGAGGGTTCTGAGGCTAAGTGGGAGGGGTCTGAGGCAGTGTGGGAGGTGTCTGAGGTGGTGTGGGATGGCTCTGAGTGATTATGGGAGGGGTTCTGAGGCAGTGTGGGAGGGCTTCTGAGGCTAAGTGGTAGGGGATCTGAAGCACTGGGAGAGGGTATGAGGCAGTGTGGGAGGGTTCTGAGGCAGTGGGAGGAGTCCGAGGCAGTGCGGGAGTGGTCTGAGGCAGCGTGGGAGGGGGTCTGTGGCCAAGTGGCAGGGGGTCTGAATCAATGCGTGAGGGGGTCTGAGACAGTGTGGGAGGGGTCTGAGGCATTGTGGGAAGGGTCTGAGGCAGAGTGTGAGTGGTCTGAGGCAGTGCAGGAGCGGTCTGAGGCAGAATGGGAGGGGTTTGAGGCAGAGTGGGAGGGTCGGTGGCAGAGTGGGATAGGTCTGAGGCAGTGTTGCAGGGGTATGAGGTAGTGTGCAAGGGGTCTGAGTCAGTGTGGGAGTGTTCTGTGGGAGAGTAGGAGGGTTCTGAGGTAGTGTGGGAGGGGTCTGAGTTAGTGTGCGGGGGTCCAAGGCATTGTGGAAGGTGTCTGATAAAGAGTGGGAGGGGTCTGAGGCAGAGTGGGAGGGGTCTGAGTTAGACTGTGAGGTGTCTGTGGCAGTGTTAGAGGAGTCTGAGGTGGTGTGGGAGGGGTCTGATGGAGCATGGGAGGGGTCTGAGGCAGAGTGAGAGGGAGCTGAGGCAGTGTGGGTGGATTCCGAAGCAGTGTTGGTGTGGAGTCTGAGCCAGTGCACGACGGGGTTTGGGGCAGGGTGGGAGTGAGCTGAGTCAGTGAGGGAGTGGGTCTGAGGCAGTGTGGGAGAGATCTGTGAGTGGAAGTGTTTCTGAGGCAGAGTGGGAGTGGTCTGAGGCACTGAGGCAGTGCAGGAAGAGTCTGAGGCAGTGCGGGAAGAGTCTGAGGCAGTGTGGGAGTGGTCTGAGGCAGTGTGGGAGGGGTCTGAGGCAGTGTGGGAGGGTTCTGAGGCAGTGTGGGAGGAGTCCGAGGCAGTGTGGGAGGGATCCGAGGCAGTGTAGGAGTGGTCCGAGGCAGTGAGGGAGGGGGTCTGTGGCAGAGTGGGAGGGGTCTGTTGCAGAGTGGGAGAGGTCTGAGGCTGAGTGGGAGTTCTACTGAATCACTGTGGGAGGGGGTCTCATGCAATGTCGGAGGGGTCTGAGGCAGTGTGAGAGGGTTTCTGAGGCATAGTGACAGTGTGGGAGGGGTCTGAGGCAGTGTGGGAGGGGTCTGAATGAGAGTGGGAGGGCGTCTCAGGCAGTGTGGATGGTCTGAGTGTCAGGCAGGCAGTACGTGATTGGCTGAGGCAGTGATGGAGGGAGTTTGAGGCAGTGATGGAGGGAGTCTGGGGCAGAGTGGGAGGGGTCTGAGGCAGTGTGAGACGGCATCTGAGGCAATGAGGGTTGGGTCACAGGCATTGCGGGTGGGGTTCTGAGGCAGAGTGAGAAGGTGTCTGAGGCAGTGTGTGAGGGGACAAAGGCAGAGTGAGAGGTGGTCTGAGGCAGTGATGGCGGGGTCTGAGGCAGTGCGGGAGGGTGTCTGAGGCAGAGTGGGAGGTGTCTGAGGCAGTGTGGGTGGATTCCGAGGCAGTGTGGGAGGTGGTCTGAGGCAGAGTGGGAGGGGTTTGTGTCATTGTGGGAGGGGATCTGAGGCAGTGTGGGAGGGGGTCTGAGGAGGTGTGAGTGGAGGTCTGAGGCAGATTGGGAAGGGTTCTATGGCAGAGTGAGAGGGAGTCTGAGGCAGTGTGGCAGGGGTATGATTGAGTGTGGGTGGGGTTCTGAGGCATAGTGGGAGGACAGTGTGGGAGGGGTCTGAGGCAGTGAGGGAGGCATCTGAGTTAGACTGGGAGGGGTCTGTGGTAGTGTGGGAGGGGTCTGAGGCAGTGTGGGAGGCGTCTGAGTGAGACTGTGAGGTGTCTGTGGCAGTGTGAGAGGAGTCTGAGGTGGTGTGGGAACATTCTGATGCAGTGTGGGAGGGGTCTGAGGCAGAGTGAGAGGGAACTGAGGCAGTGGGCGTGTGGAGTCTGAGGCAGTGCACGACGGGGTTTGAGACAGAGTGGGAGTGGGCTGAGTCAGTGAGGGAGTGGGTCTGTGGCAGTGTGGGTGAGGTCTGAGAGTGGAAGGGGGTCTGAGGCAGAGTGGGAGGCATCTGAGCTAGACTGGGAGGGGTCTGTGGCAGTGTGGGAAGGGTCTGAGGCAGTGTGGGAAGGGTCTGAGGCAGTGTGGGAGGGGTCTGAGTGAGAGTGGGAGGGCGTCTCAGGCAGTGTGGAAGAGATTTGAGGCAGTGTAGGTGAGGTCTGAGGCAGAGTGAGACAGGTTCTGAGGCAGTGCGGGGGAGGTTTGAGGCAGTGTGGAAGAGGTCTGAGTCAGAGTGGGAGGAGTCTGAGGCAGTGCAGTAGCGGGTCTGAGGTAGTGCGGTAGGGGTTTGAGGCAGAGTGGGAGGAGTCTGAGGCAGTGCAGGAGGGTGTCTGAGGCAATGCAGTGGTGTCTGAGGCAGTGTGGGAGGGGTCTCATGCAGTGTGGGAGCCGGTCTGTGGCAGTGAGGGAGGGATTCTGAGGCAGTACGGGATGGGTCTGAGGCAGTGATGGAGGGAGTCTGGGGCAGAGTGGGAGGGGTCTGAGGCTGTATGGAAGGGTATGAGGTAGCGTGGGAGGTGTCTGAGGCAGAGTGAGAAGGCGTCTGAGGCAATGAGGGTTGATCACAGGCATTGCGGGTGGGGTTCTGAGGCAGAGTGAGAAGGGGTCTGAGGCAGTGAGGGTGGGGTCTGAGGCAGTGCGGGAGGGTGTCTGAGGCAGAGTGGGAGGGGTCTGAGGCAGAGTGGGTGGATTCCGAGGCAGTGCTGGAGGGTGTCTGAGGCAGAGTGGGAGGGGTCTGAGGCAGAGTGGGTGGATTCCGAGGCAGTGCGGGAGGTGGTCTGAGGCAGAGTGGGTGGATTCCGAGGCAGTGCGGGAGGTGGTCTGAGGCAGTGCGGGAGGTGGTCTGAGGTAATGTGCGGGGTTCCAAGGCATTGTCGAAGGTGTCTGATAAAGAGTGGGAGGGGTCTGAGGCAGAGTGGGAGGGGTCTGAGTTAGACTGTGAGTGTCTGTGGCAGTGTTAGAGGAGTCTGAGGTAGTGTGGGAGGGGTCTGATGCAGTGTGGGAGGGGTCTGAGGCAGAGTGAGAGGGAGCTGAGGCAGTGTGGGTGGATTGCGAAGCAGTGTGGGTGTGGAGTCTGAGCCAGTGCACGACGGGGTTTGGTGCAGGGTGGGAGTGAGCTGAGTCAGTGAGGGAGTGGGTCTGAGGCAGTGTGGGAGAGGTCTGAGTGTGGAAGGGTTTCTGAGGCAGAGTGGGAGTGGTCTGAGGCACTGAGGCAGTGCAGGAAGAGTCTGAGGCAGTGCGGGAAGAGTCTGAGGCAGTGTGGGAGGGGTCTGAGACAGTGTGGGAGGGATCTGAGGCAGTGTGGGAGGGGTTTGAGGCAGTGTGGGAGGGGTCTGAGGCAGTGCGGTAGGGGTCTGAGGCAGACAGGGAGGAATCTGAGGCATTGCAGGATAGGGTCTGAGGCAGAGTGGGTGGGGTCTGAGGCAGAGTTGGTGGGGTCTGAGGCAGTGTGGGATGTGTCTGAGGCAGTGTGGGAGTTGGTCCCTGGCCAAGTGGCAGGGGGTCTGAATCACTGCGGGAGGGGATCTGAGGCAGTGTGGGAGACCTCTGAGGCAGAGTGGGAGGAGTCTGAGGCAGTGGGAAGAGTCTGAGGCAGTGGGAGGAGTCTGAGGCAGTGGGAGGAGTGGTCTGAGGCAGTGCAGGAGTAGTCTGAGGCAGAGTGGGAGAGGTCTGAGGCAGTGCACGAGAGGTCTGAGTCAGCGTGGGAGGGTTCTGTGGCAGAGTGGGAGGGTTGTGAGGCAGTGCGGGAGGTGTCTGAGGCAGTGTAAGAATTGGTCTGTGGCCAAGTGGCAGGGGGTCTGAATCACTGCGGGAGGGGATCTGAGGCAGTGTGGGAGACCTCAGCAGAGTGGAGGAGTCTGAGGCAGTGGGCGGAGTCTGAGGCAGTGGGAAGAGTCTGAGGCAGTGGGAGGAGTCTGAGGCAGTGGGAGGAGTGGTCTGAGGCAGTGCAGGAGTGGGCTGAGGCAGTGCAGGAGTGGTCTGAGGCAGAGTGGGAGAGGTCTGAGGCAGTGTGCGAGAGGTCTGAGTCAGCGTGGGAGGGTTCTGTGGCAGAGTGGGAGGGTTCTGAGGCAGTGTGAGTGGGTCCGAGGCAGTGTGAGGGGGTCCAAGGCAGTCTGGAAGTTGTCTGATAAAGAGTGGGAGGGTTCTGAGGCAGAGTGTGAGAGGTCTAAGGCAGAGTGGGAGGCTGTCTGAGGCAGAGTGGGAGGGGTCTGATGCAGTGTGGGTGGATTCCGAGGCAGTGTGGGAGGTGGTCTGAGGCAGAGTGGGTGGATTCCGAAGCAGTGTGGGTTTGGAGTCTGAGCCAGTGCACGACGGGGTTTGGGGCAGTGTGGGAGTGAGCTGAGTCATTGAGGGAGTGGTTCTGAGGCAGTGTGGGAGATGTCTGAGAGTGGAAGGGTTTCTGAGGCAGAGTGGGTGTGGTCTGAGGCACTGAGGCAGTGCAGGAAGAGTCTGAGGCAGTGTGGGAGGGGTCTGAGGCAGTGTGGGAGGGGTCTGAGGCAGTGTGGGAGGGGTTTGAGGCAGGGTGGGAGGGGTCTGAGGCAGTGCGGTAGGGGTCTGAGGCAGACAGGGAGGAATCTGAGGCATTGCAGGATAGGGTCTGAGGCAGAGTGGGTGGGGTCTGAGGCAGAGTTGGTGGGGTCTGAGGCAGTGTGGGAGGTGTCTGAAGCAGTGTGGGAGTTGGTCCCTGGCCAAGTGGCAGGGGGTCTGAATCACTGCGGGAGGGGATCTGAGGCAGTGTGGGAGACCTCTGAGGCAGAGTGGGAGGAGTCTGAGGCAGTGGGAGGAGTCTGAGTCAGTGGGAGGAGTCCTAGGCAGTGTGGGAGTGGTCCGAGGCAGTGTGGGAGTGGTCCAAGGCAGTGTGGGAGGGGGTCTGTGGCAGAGGGGGAGGGATCTGTGGCAGAGTGGGAGTGGTCTGAGGCAGTGTGGGAGGGATTTTGAGGCTGTGATGGTGGGAGTCTGGGGCAGAGTGGGAGGGGTCTGAGGCAGTATGGAAGTGTATGAGGTAGAGTGGGAGGTGTCTGAGGCAGAGTGAGAATGCATCTGAGGCAATGAGGGTTGGGTCACAGGCATTGCGGGTGGGGTTCTGAGGCAGAGTGAGAAGGGGTCTGAAGCTGTGTGTGAGGGGACAAAGGCAGAGTGAGAGGTGGTCTGAGGCAGTGAGGGCGGGGTCTGAGGCAGTGCGGGAGGGTGACTGAGGCAGAGTGGGAGGGGTCTGAGGCAGAGTGGTTGGATTCCGAGGCAGTGCGGGAGGTGGTCTGAGGCAGAGTGGGAGGGTTCTGAGGCAGAGTGTGAGTGGTCTGAGGCAGTGCAGGAGGGGTCTGAGGCATTGTGGGGGTCTGAGGCAGTGCAGGAGGGGTCTGAGGCAGAATGGGAGGGGTTTGAGGCAGAGTGGGAGGGTCGGTGGCAGAGTGGGAGAGGTCTGAGGCAGTGTTGCAGGGGTATGAGGTAGTGTGCAAGGGGTCTGAGTCAGCGTGGGAGTGTTCTGTGGCAGAGTGGGAGGGTTCTGAGGCAGTGTGGGAGGGGTCTGAGGTAGCGTGCGGGGGTCCAAGGCATTGTGGAAGGTGTCTGAGGCAGAGTGGGAGGGGTCTGAGGCAGAGTGGGAGGGGTCTGAGGCAGTGTGGGAGGGGTCTGAGGCAGTGGGAGTAGTCCGAGGCAGTGTGGGAGTGGTCCGAGGCAGTGTGGGAGTGTTCTGTGGCAGAGTGGGAGGGTTCTGAGGCAGTGTGGGAGGAGTCCGAGGCAGTGTGGGAGGGATCCGAGGCAGTGTAGGAGTGGTCCGAGGCAGTGTGGGAGGGGGTCTGTGGCAGAGTGGGAGGGGTCTGTTGCAGAGTGGGAGGGGTCTGAGGCTGAGTGGGAGTTCTTCTGAATCACTGTGGGAGGGGATCTCATGCAATGTCGGAGGGGTCTGAGGCAGTGTGAGAGGGTTTCTGAGGCATAGTGACAGTGTGGGAGGGGTCTGAGGCAGTGTGGGAGGGGTCTGAATGAGAGTGGGAGGGCGTCTCAGGCAGTGTGGATGGTCTGAGTGTCAGGCAGGCAGTACGTGATGGTCTGAGGCAGTGATGGAGGGAGTTTGAGGCAGTGATGGAGGGAGTCTGGGGCAGAGTGGGAGGGGTCTGAGGCAGTGTGAGAAGGCATCTGAGGCAATGAGGGTTGGGTCACAGGCATTGCGGGTGGGGTTCTGAGGCAGAGTGAGAAGGGGTCTGAGGCAGTGTGGGAGTGGTCCGAGGCAGTGTGGGAGTGTTCTGTGGCAGAGTGGGAGGGTTCTGAGGCAGTGTAGGAGGAGTCCGAGGCAGTGTGGGAGGGATCCGAGGCAGTGTAGGAGTGGTCCGAGGCAGTGTGGGAGGGGGTCTGTTGCAGAGTGGGAGGGGTCTGAGGCTGAGTGGGAGTTCTTCTGAATCACTGTGGGAGGGGGTCTCATGCAATGTCGGAGGGGTCTGAGGCAGTGTGAGAGGGTTTCTGAGGCATAGTGACAGTGTGGAGGGGTCTGAGGCAGTGTGGGAGGGGTCTGAATGAGAGTGGGAGGGCGTCTCAGGCAGTGTGGATGGTCTGAGTGTCAGGCAGGCAGTACGTGATGGTCTGAGGCAGTGATGGAGGGAGTTTGAGGCAGTGATGGAGGGAGTCTGGGGCAGAGCGGGAGGGGTCTGAGGCAGTGTGAGAAGGCATCTGAGGCAATGAGGGTTGGGTCACAGGCATTGCGGGTGGGGTTCTGAGGCAGAGTGAGAAGGTGTCTGAGGCAGTGTGTGAGGGGACAAAGGCAGAGTGAGAGGTGGTCTGAGGCAGTGATGGCGGGGTCTGAGGCAGTGCGGGAGGGTGTCTGAGGCAGAGTGGGAGGTGTCTGAGGCAGTGTGGGTGGATTCCGAGGCAGTGTGGGAGGTGGTCTGAGACAGAGTGGGAGGGGTTTGTGTCATTGTGGGAGGGGATCTGAGGCAGTGTGGGAGGGGGTCTGAGGAGGTGTGAGTGGAGGTCTGAGGCAGATTGGGAAGGGTTCTATGGCAGAGTGAGATGGCGTCTGAGGCAGTGTGGCAGTTATATGATTGAGTGTGGGTGGGGTTCTGAGGCATAGTGGGCGGACAGTGTGGGAGGGGTCTGAGGCAGTGAGGGAGGCATCTGAGTTAGACTGGGAGGGGTCTGTGGTAGTGTGGGAGGGGTCTGAGGCAGTGTGGGAGGCATCGGAGTGAGACTGTGAGGTGTCTGTGGCAGTGTGAGAGGAGTCTGATGTGGTGTGGGAACATTCTGATGCAGTGTGGGAGGGGTCTGAGGCAGAGTGAGAGGGAACTGAGGCAGTGGGCGTGTGGAGTCTGAGGCAGTGCACGACGGGGTTTGAGGCAGAGTGGGAGTGGGCTGAGTCAGTGAGGGAGTGGGTCTGTGGCAGTGTGGGTGAGGTCTGAGAGTGGAAGGGGGTCTGAGGCAGAGTGGGAGGCATCTGAGCTAGACTGGGAGGGGTCTGTGGCAGTGTGGGAAGGGTCTGAGGCAGTGTGGGAAGGGTCTGAGGCTGTGTGGGAGGGGTCTGATGGAGAATGGCAGGGGTTTGAGGCAGTGGGAGGGTCGGTGGCAGAGTGGGAGAGGTCTGAGGCAGTGTTGCAGGGGTATGAGGTAGTGTGCAAGGGGTCTGAGTCAGCGTGGGGGGATTCTGTGGCAGAGTGGGAGGGTACTGAGGCAGTGTGGGAGGGGTCTGAGGTAGTGTGCGGGGGTCCAAGGCATTGTGGAAGGTGTCTGATAAAGAGTGGGAGATGTCTGAGGCAGAGTGGGAGGGGTCTGAGGCAGTGTGGGAGGGATCTGAGGCAGTGGGAGTAGTCCGAGGCAGTGTGGGAGTGGTCCCAGGCAATGTGGGAGTGGTCCGAGGCAGTGTGGTAGGGGATCAGTGGCAGAGTGGGAGGGATCTGTGGCAGAGTGGGAGGGGTCAAACGCAGAGTGGTAGGGGTCTAAGGCAGTGTGGGAGGGGTCTGAGTGAGAGTGGGAGGGCGTCTCAGGCAGTGTGGAAGAGATTTGAGGCAGTGTAGGTGAGGTCTGAGGCAGAGTGAGACGGGTTGTGAGGCAGTGCGGGGGAGGTTTAAGGCAGTGTGGAAGAGGTCTGAGTCAGAGTGGGAGGAGTCTGAGGCAGTGCAGGAGCGGGTCTGAGGAAGTGTGGGAGGGGTCTGAGGCAGTGCGGTAGGGGTCTGAGGCAGACAGGGAGGAATCTGAGGCATTGCAGGATAGGGTCTGAGGCAGAGTGGGTGGGGTCTGAGGCAGAGTTGGTGGGGTCTGAGGCAGTGTGGGAGGTGTCTGAAGCAGTGTGGGAGTTGGTCCCTGGCCAAGTGGCAGGGGGTCTGAATCACTGCTGGAGGGGATCTGAGGCAGTGTGGGAGACCTCTGAGGCAGAGTGGGAGGAGTCTGAGGCAGTGGGAGGAGTCTGAGGCAGTGGGAGGAGTCCGCGGCAGTGTGGGAGTGGTCCGAGGCAGTGTGGGAGTGGTCCGAGGCAGTGTGGGAGGGGGTCTGTGGCAGAGGGGGAGGGATCTGTGGCAGAGTGGGAGTGGTCTGAGGCAGTGTGGGATGGAGTTTGAGGCAGTGATGGTGGGAGTCTGGGGCAGAGTGGGAGGGGTCTGAGGCAGTATGGAAGTGTATGAGGTAGAGTGGGAGGTGTCTGACGCAGAGTGAGAAGGCATCTGAGGCAATGAGGTTTGGGTCACAGGCATTGCGGGTGGGGTTCTGAGGCAGAGTGAGAAGGAGTCTGAAGCTGTGTGTGAGGGGACAAAGGCAGAGTGAGAGGTGGTCTGAGGCAGTGAGGGCGGGGTCTGAGGCAGTGCGGGAGGGTGTCTGAGGCAGAGTGGGAGGGGTATGAGGCAGAGTGGTTGGATTCCGAGGCAGTGCGGGAGGTGGTCTGAGGCAGAGTGGGAGGGTTCTGAGGCAGAGTGTGAGTGGTCTGAGGCAGTGCAGGAGGGGTCTGAGGCATTGTGGGGGGTCTGAGGCAGTGCAGGAGGGGTCTGAGGCAGAATGGGAGGGGTTTGAGGCAGAGTGGGAGGGTCGGTGGCAGAGTGGGAGAGGTCTGAGGCAGTGTTGCAGGGGTATGAGGTAGTGTGCAAGGGGTCTGAGTCAGCGTGGGAGTGTTCTGTGGCAGAGTGGGAGGGTTCTGAGGCAGTGTGGGAGGGGTCTGAATGAGAGTGGGAGGGCGTCTCAGGCAGTGTGGATGGTCTGAGTGTCAGGCAGGCAGTACGTGATGGTCTGAGGCAGTGATGGAGGGAGTTTGAGGCAGTGATGGAGGGAGTCTGGGGCAGAGTGGGAGGGGTCTGAGGCAGTGTGAGAAGGCATCTGAGGCAATGAGGGTTGGGTCACAGGCATTGCGGGTGGGGTTCTGAGGCAGAGTGAGAAGGGGTCTGAGGCAGTGTGGGAGTGGTCCGAGGCAGTGTGGGAGTGTTCTGTGGCAGAGTGGGAGGGTTCTGAGGCAGTGTGGGAGGAGTCCGAGGCAGTGTGGGAGGGATCCGAGGCAGTGTAGGAGTGGTCCGAGGCAGTGTGGGAAGGGGTCTGTTGCAGAGTGGGAGGGTTCTGAGGCTGAGTGGGAGTTCTTCTGAATCACTGTGGGAGGGGGTCTCATGCAATGTCGGAGGGGTCTGAGGCAGTGTGAGAGGGTTTCTGAGGCATAGTGACAGTGTGGAGGGGTCTGAGGCAGTGTGGGAGGGGTCTGAATGAGAGTGGGAGGGCGTCTCAGGCAGTGTGGATGGTCTGAGTGTCAGGCAGGCAGTACGTGATGGTCTGAGGCAGTGATGGAGGGAGTTTGAGGCAGTGATGGAGGGAGTCTGGGGCAGAGTGGGAGGGGTCTGAGGCAGTATGGAAGTGTATGAGGTAGAGTGGGAGGTGTCTGACGCAGAGTGAGAAGGCATCTGAGGCAATGAGGGTTGGGTCACAGGCATTGCGGGTGGGGTTCTGAGGCAGAGTGAGAAGGGGTCTGAGGCAGTGTGTGAGGGGACAAAGGCAGAGTGAGAGGTGGTCTGAGGCAGTGATGGCGGGGTCTGAGGCAGTGCGGGAGGGTGTCTGAGGCAGTGTGGGTGGATTCCGAGGCAGTGTGGGAGGTGGTCTGAGGCAGAGTGGGAGGGGTTTGTGTCATTGTGGGAGGGGATCTGAGGCAGTGTGGGAGGGGGTCTGAGGAGGTGTGAGTGGAGGTCTGAGGCAGATTGGGAAGGGTTCTATGGCAGAGTGAGAGGGAGTCTGAGGCAGTGTGGCAGGGGTATGATTGAGTGTGGGTGGGGTTCTGAGGCATAGTGGGCGGACAGTGTGGGAGGGGTCTGAGGCAGTGAGGGAGGCATCTGAGTTAGACTGGGAGGGGTCTGTGGTAGTGTGGGAGGGGTCTGAGGCAGTGTGGGAGGCGTCTGAGTGAGACTGTGAGGTGTCTGTGGCAGTATGAGAGGAGTCTGAGGTGGTGTGGGAACATTCTGAAGCAGTGTGGGAGGGGTCTGAGGCAGAGTGAGAGGGAGCTGAGGCAGTGGGCGTGTGGAGTCTGAGGCAGTGCACGACGGGGTTTGAGACAGAGTGGGAGTGGGCTGAGTCAGTGAGGGAGTGGGTCTGTGGCAGTGTGGGTGAGGTCTGAGAGTGGAAGGGGGTCTGAGGCAGAGTGGGAGGCATCTGAGCTAGACTGGGAGGGGTCTGTGGCAGTGTGGGAAGGGTCTGAGGCAGTGTGGGAAGGGTCTGAGGCAGTGTGGGAGGGGTCTGATGGAGAATGGCAGGGGTTTGAGGCAGAGTGGGAGGGTCGGTGGCAGAGTGGGAGAGGTCTGAGGCAGTGTTGTAGGGGTATGAGGTAGTGTGCAAGGGGTCTGAGTCAGCGTGGGGGGATTCTGTGGCAGAGTGGGAGGGTACTGAGGCAGTGTGGGAGGGGTCTGAGGTAGTGTGCGGGGGTCCAAGGCATTGTGGAAGGTGTCTGATAAAGAGTGGGAGATGTCTGAGGCAGAGTGGGAGGGGTCTGAGGCAGCGTGGGCGGGATCTGAGGCAGTGGGAGTAGTCCGAGGTAGTGTGGAAGTGGTCCCAGGCAATGTGGGAGTTGTCCGAGGCAGTGTGATAGGGGGTCAGTGGCAGAGTGGGAGGGATCTGTGGCAGAGTGGGAGGGGTCTGAGGCAGAGTGGGAGGGGTCTGAGGCAGTGTGGGAGGGGTCTGAGTGAGAGTGGGAGGGCGTCTCAGGCAGTGTGGAAGAGATTTGAGGCAGTGTAGGTGAGGTCTGAGGCAGAGTGAGACAGGTTCTGAGGCAGTGTGGGGGAGGTTTGAGGCAGTGTGGAAGAGGTCTGAGTCAGAGTGGGAGGAGTATGAGGCAGTGCAGGAGCGGGTCTGAGGTAGTGCGGTAGGGGTTTGAGGCAGAGTGGGAGGAGTCTGAGGCAGTGCAGGAGGGTGTCTGAGGCAGTGCAGTGGTGTCTGAGGCAGTGTGGGAGGGGTCTCATGCAGTGTGGGAGCCGGTCTGTGGCAGTGAGGGAGGGATTCTGAGGCAGTACGGGATGGGTCTGAGGCAGTGATGGAGGGAGTCTGGGGCAGTTTGGGAGGGGTCTGAGGCAGTATGGAAGGGTATGAGGTAGAGTGGGAGGTGTCTGAGGCAGAGTGAGAAGGCGTCTGAGGCAATGAGGGTTGGGTCACAGGCATTGCGGGTGGGGTTCTGAGGCAGAGTGAGAAGGGGTCTGAGGCTGTGTGTGAGGGGACAAAGGCAGAGTGAGAGGTGGTCTGAGGCAGTGAGGGTGGGGTCTGAGGCATTGCGGGAGGGTGTCTGAGGCAGAGTGGGAGGGGTCTGAGGCAGAGTGGGTGGATTCCGAGGCAGTGCGGGAGGTAGTCTGAGGCAGAGTGGGTGGATTCCGAGGCAGTGCGGGAGGGTGTCTGAGGCAGAGTGGGAGGGGTCTGAGGCAGAGTGGGCGGATTCCGAGGCAGTGCGGGAGGTGGTCTGAGGCAGAGTGGGTGGACTCCGAGGCAGTGCGGGAGGTGGTCTGAGACAGTGAGGGAGGTGGTCTGAGGCAGAGTGGGAAAGGTTGAAGCAGACTGTGTAGGGTCTGGGCAGTGCGGGAGGGTTTTGAGTGAGTGTGGGAGCGGTTCTGAGGCATAGCGGGAGGGCTTCTGCGGCTAAGTGGGAGGAGGTCAGAGGCAGTGTGGGAGGGGTCTGAGGTGTTGTGGGATGGGTCTGAGTGAGTATGGGAGGAGTTCTGAGGCAGTGTGGGAGGGCTTCTGAGGCTAAGTGGTAGGGGATCTGAAGCACTGGGAGGTGGTCTGAGGCAGTGTGGGAGGGTTCTGAGGCAGTGTGGGAGGGGTCTTTGGCAGAATGGAAGGGGTTGAAGCAGACTGTGTAGGGTCTGGGCAGTGTGGGAGGGGTTTGAGTGAGTGTGGGAGCGGTTCTGAGGCATAGCGGGAGTGCTTCTGAGTCTAAGTGGGAGGGGTCTGAGGCAGTGTGGGAGGTGTCTGAGGTGGTGTGGGATGGGTCTGAGTGAGTATGGGAGACGTTCTGAGGCAGTGTGGGAGGGCTTCTGAGGCTAAGTGGTAGGGGATCTGAAGCACTGAGAGGGGGAATGAGGCAGTGTGGGAGGGGTCTGAGGCAGTGGGAGGAGTCCGAGGCAGTGCGGGAGTGGTCTGAGGCAGTGCGGGAGTGGTCTGAGGCAGCGTGGGAGAGGGTCTGTGGCCAAGTGGCAGGGGGTCTGAATCAATGCGTGAGGGGGTCTGAGACAGTGTGGGAGGGGTCTGAGGCATTGTGGGAGGGGTCTGAGGCAGAGTGTGAGTGGTCTGAGGCAGTGCAGGAGGGGTCTGAGGCAGAATGGGAGGGGTTTGAGGCAGAGTGGGAGGGTCGGTGGCACAGTGGGAGAGGTCTGAGGCAGTGTTGCAGCGGTATGAGGTAGTGTGCAAGGGGTCTGAGTCAGTGTGGGAGTGTTCTGTGGCAGAGTGGGAGGGTTCTGAGGTAGTGTGGGAGGGGTCTGAGGTAGTGTGCGGGGGTCCAAGGCATTGTGGAAGGTGTCTGATAAAGAGTGGGAGGGGTCTGAGGCAGAGTGGGAGGGGTCTGGGTTAGACTGTGAGGTGTCTGTGGCAGTGTTAGAGGAGTCTGAGGTAGTGTGGGAGGGGTCTGATGCAGTGTGGGAGGGGTCTGAGGCAGAGTGAGAGGGAGCTGAGGCAGTGTGGGTGGATTGCGAAGCAGTGTGGGTGTGGAGTCTGAGCCAGTGCACGACGGGGTTTGGGGCAGGGTGGGAGTGAGCTGAGTCAGTGAGGGAGTGGGTCTGAGGCAGTGTGGGAGAGGTCTGAGAGTGGAAGGGTTTCTGAGGCAGAGTGGGAGTGGTCTGAGGCACTGAGGCAGTGCAGGAAGAGTCTGAGGCAGTGCGGGAAGAGTCTGAGGCAGTGTGGGAGGGGTCTGAGGCTTTGTGGGAGGGGTCTGAGGCAGTGTGGGAGGGGTTTGAGGCAGTGTGGGAGGTGTCTGAGGCAGAGTGAGAGGGAGCTGAGGCAGTGTGGGTGGATTGCGAAGCAGTGTGGGTGTGGAGTCTGAGCCAGTGCACGACAGGGTTTGCGGCAGGGTGGGAGTGAGCTGAGTCAGTGAGGGAGTGGGTCTGAGGCAGTGTGGGAGAGGTCTGAGAGTGGAAGGGTTTCTGAGGCAGAGTGGGAGTGGTCTGAGGCACTGAGGCAGTGCAGGAAGAGTCTGAGGCAGTGCGGGAAGAGTCTGAGGCAGTGTGGGAGGGGTCTGAGGCTTTGTGGGAGGGGTCTGAGGCAGTGTGGGAGGGGTTTGAGGCAGTGTGGGAGGGGTCTGAGGCAGTGCGGTAGGGGTCTGAGGCAGACAGGGAGGAATCTGAGGCATTGCAGGATAGGGTCTGAGGCAGAGTGGGTGGGGACTGAGGCAGAGTTGGTGGGGTCTGAGGCAGTGTGGGAGGTGTCTGAGTAAGTGTGGGAGTTGGTCCCTGGCCAAGTGGCAGGGGGTCTGAATCACTGCGGGAGGGGATCTGAGGCAGTGTGGGAGACCTCTGAGGCAGAGTGGGAGAGGTCTGAGGAAGTGTGCGAGAGGTCTGAGTCAGCATGGGAGGGTTCTGTGGCAGAGTGGGAGGGTTGTGAGGCAGTGTGGGAAGGGTCTGAGGCAGTGTGAGTGGGTCCGAGGCAGGGTGAGGTGGTCCAAGGCAGTGTGGAAGTTGTCTGATAAAGAGTGGGAGGGTACTGAGAAAGAGTGTGAGAGGTCTGAGGCAGAGTGGGAGGGGTCTGTGGCAGTGTGGGAAGGGTCTGAAGCAGTGTGGGAAGTGTCTGAGGCAGTGTGGGAGGGGTCTGATGGAGAATGGCAGGGGTTTGAGGCAGAGTGGGAGGGTCGGTGGCAGAGTGGGAGAGGTCTGAGGCAGTGTTGTAG
The DNA here is from genome assembly GCF_017639515.1 of Carcharodon carcharias. Classification (NCBI taxonomy): domain Eukaryota; kingdom Metazoa; phylum Chordata; class Chondrichthyes; order Lamniformes; family Lamnidae; genus Carcharodon; species Carcharodon carcharias. Next base: position 118,383,089 of record NC_054470.1, on the reverse strand, counting down.
GGGTATGAGGTAGTGTGCAAGGGGTCTGGGTCTGAGTGGGAGGGGTTTGAGTGAGTGTGGGAGCGGTTCTGAGGCATAGCGGGAGTGCTTCTGAGTCTAAGTGGGAGGGGTCTGAGGCAGTGTGGGAGGTGTCTGAGGTGGTGTGGGATGGGTCTGAGTGAGTATGGGAGACGTTCTGAGGCAGTGTGGGAGGGCTTCTGAGGCTAAGTGGTAGGGGATCTGAAGCACTGGGAGGGGGTATGAGGCAGTGTGGGAGGGGTCTGAGGCAGTGGGAGGAGTCCGAGGCAGTTCGGGAGTGGTCTGAGGCAGTGCGGGAGTGGTCTGAGGCAGCGTGGGAGGGGGTCTGTTGCCAAGTGGCAGGGGGTCTGAATCAATGCGTGAGGGGGTCTGAGACAGTGTGGGAGGGGTCTGAGGCATTGTGGGAGGGGTCTGAGGCAGAGTGTGAGTGGTCTGAGGCAGTGCAGGAGGGGTCTGAGGCAGAATGGGAGGGGTTTGAGGCAGAGTGGGAGGGTCGGTGGCAGAGTGGGATAGGTCTGAGGCAGTGTTGCAGGGGTATGAGGTAGTGTGAAATGGGTCTGAGTCAGTGTGGGAGTGTTTTGTGGCAGAGTGGGTGGGTTCTGAGGTAGTGTGGGAGGGGTCTGAGGTAGTGTGCGGGGGTCCAAGGCATTGTGGAAGGTGTCTGATAAAGAGTGGGAGGGGTCTGAGGCAGAGTGGGAGGGGTCTGAGTTAGACTGTGAGGTGTCTGTGGCAGTGTTAGAGGAGTCTGAGGTAGTGTGGGAGGGGTCTGATGCAGTGTGGGAGGGGTCTGAGGCAGAGTGAGAGGGAGCTGAGGCAGTGTGGGTGGATTGCGAAGCAGTGTGGGTGTGGAGTCTGAGCCAGTGCACGACGGGGTTTGGGGCAGGGTGGGAGTGAGCTGAGTCAGTGAGGGAGTGGGTCTGAGGCAGTGTGGGAGAGGTCTGAGAGTGGAAGGGTTTCTGAGGCAGAGTGGGAGTGGTCTGAGGCACTGAGGCAGTGCAGGAAGAGTCTGAGGCAGTGCGGGAAGAGTCTGAGGCAGTGTGGGAGGGGTCTGAGGCAGTGTGGGAGGGGTCTGAGGCAGTGTGGGAGGGGTTTGAGGCAGTGTGGGAGGGGTCTGAGGCAGTGCGGTAGGGGTCTGAGGCAGACAGGGAGGAATCTGAGGCATTGCAGGATAGGGTCTGAGGCAGAGTGGGTGGGGTCTGAGGCAGAGTTGGTGGGGTCTGAGGCAGTGTGGGAGGTGTCTGAGGCAGTGTGGGAGTTGGTCCCTGGCCAAGTGGCAGGGGGTCTGAATCACTGCGGGAGGGGATCTGAGGCAGTGTGGGAGACCTCTGAGGCAGAGTGGGAGGAGTCTGAGACAGTGGGAGGAGTCTGAGGCTGTGGGAGGAGTCTGAGGCAGTGGGAGGAGTGGTCTGAGGCAGTGCAGGAGTGGTCTGAGGCAGTGCAGGTTTGGTCTGAGGCAGAGTGGGAGAGGTCTGAGGCAGTGTGCGAGAGGTCTGAGTCAGCGTGGGAGGGTTCTGTGGCAGAGTGGGAGGGTTGTGATGCAGTGTGGGAAGGGTCTGAGTCTGTGTGAGTGGGTCCGAGGCAGGGTGAGGTGGTCCAAGGCAGTGTGGAAGTTGTCTGATAAAGAGTGGGAGGGTACTGAGAAAGAGTGTGAGTGATCTGAGGCAGTGCGGGAGGCTGTCTGAGGCAGAGTGGGAGGGGTCTGTGGCAGTGTGGGAAGGGTCTGAGGCAGTGTGGGAAGGGTCTGAGGCAGTGTGGGAGGGGTCTGATGGAGAATGGCAGGGGTTTGAGGCAGAGTGGGAGGGTCGGTGGCAGAGTGGGAGAGGTCTGAGGCAGTGTTGTAGGGGTATGAGGTAGTGTGCAAGGGGTCTGAGTCAGCGTGGGGGGATTCTGTGGCAGAGTGGGAGGGTACTGAGGCAGTGTGGGAGGGGTCTGAGGTAGTGTGCGGGGGTCCAAGGCATTGTGGAAGGTGTCTGATAAAGAGTGGGAGATGTCTGAGGCAGTGTGGGATTGGTCTGAGGCAGTGTGGGAGGGATCTGAGGCAGTGGGAGTAGTCCGAGGCAGTGTGGGAGTGGTCCCAGGCAATGTGGGAGTTGTCCGAGGCAGTGTGGTAGGGGATCAGTGGCAGAGTGGGAGGGATCTGTGGCAGTGTGGGAGGGGTCTGAGTGAGAGTGGGAGGGCGTCTCAGGCAGTGTGGAAGAGATTTGAGGCAGTGTAGGTGAGGTCTGAGGCAGAGTGAGACGGGTTGTGAGGCAGTGCGGGGGAGGTTTAAGGCAGTGTGGAAGAGGTCTGAGTCAGAGTGGGAGGAGTCTGAGGCAGTGCAGGCGCGGGTCTGAGGCAGTGTGGGAGGGGTTTGAGGCAGTGTGGGAGGGGTTTGAGGCAGTGTGGGAGGGGTCTGAGGCAGACAGGGAGGAATCTGAGGCATTGCAGGATAGGGTCTGAGGCAGAGTGGGTGGGGTCTGAGGCAGAGTGGGTGGGGTCTGAGGCAGTGTGGGAGGTGTCTGAGGCAGTGTAGGAGTTGGTCTGTGGCCAAGTGGCAGGGGGTCTGAATCACTGCGGGAGGGGATCTGAGGCAGTGTGGGAGACCTCTGAGGCAGTGGGAGGAGTCTGAGGCAGTGGGAAGAGTCTCAGGCAGTGGGAGGAGTGGTCTGAGGCAGTGCAGGAGTGGTCTGAGGCAGTGCAGGAGTAGTCTGAGGCAGAGTGGGAAAGGTCTGAGGCAGTGTGCGAGAGGTCTGAGTCAGCGTGGGAGGGTTCTGTGGCAGAGTGGGAGGGTTGTGAGGCAGTGTGGGAAGCGTCTGAGACAGTGTGTGTGGGTCCGAGGCAGAGTGAGGGGGTCCAAGGCAGTGTGGAAGTTGTCTGATAAAGAGTGGGAGGGTTCTGAGGCAGAGTGTGAGAGGTCTAAGGCAGAGTGGGAGGTTGTCTGAGGCAGAGTGGGAGGGGTCTGAGGCAGTGTGGGTGGATTCCGAGGCAGTGTGGGAGGTGGTCTGAGGCAGAGTGGGTGGATTCCGAGGCAGTGTGGGAGGTGGTCTGAGGCAGTGTGGGAGGGTTCTGAGGCAGTGTGGGAGGGGTCTTTGGCAGAGTGGAAGGGGTTGAAGCAGACTGTGTAGGGTCTGGGCAGTGTGTGAGGGGTTTGAGTGAGTGTGGGAGCGGTTCTGAGGCATAGCGGGAGTGCTTCTGAGTCTAAGTGGGAGGGGTCTGAGGCAGTGTGGGAGGTGTCTGAGGTGGTGTGGGATGGGTCTGAGTGAGTATGGGAGAGGTTCTGAGGCAGTGTGGGAGGGCTTCTGAGGCTAAGTGGTAGGGGATCTGAAGCACTGGGAGGGGGTATGAGGCAGTGTGGGAGGGTTCTGAGGCAGTGGGAGGAGCCTGAGGCAGTGGGAGGAGTCCGAGGCAGTGTGGGAGTGGTCCGAGGCGGTGTGGGAGTGGTCCGAGGCAGTGTGGGAGGGGCTCTGTGGCAGAGGGGGAGGGATCTGTGGCAGAGTGGGAGTGGTCTGAGGCAGTGTGGGAGGGAGTTTGAGGCTGTGATGGTGGGAGTCTGGGGCAGAGTGGGAGGGGTCTGAGGCAGTATGGAAGTGTATGAGGTAGAGTGGGAGGTGTCTGAGGCAGAGTGAGAAGGCATCTGAGGCAATGAGGGTTGGGTCACAGGCATTGCGGGTGGGGTTCTGAGGCAGAGTGAGAAGGGGTCTGAAGCTGTGTGTGAGGGGACAAAGGCAGAGTGAGAGGTGGTCTGAGGCAGTGAGGGCGGAGTCTGAGGCAGTGCGGGAGGGTGACTGAGGCAGAGTGGGAGGGGTCTGAGGCAGAGTGGTTGGATTCCGAGGCAGTGCGGGAGGTGGTCTGAGGCAGAGTGGGAGGGTTCTGAGGCAGAGTGTGAGTGGTCTGAGGCAGTGCAGGAGGGGTCTGAGGCATTGTGGGGGTCTGAGGCAGTGCAGGAGGGGTCTGAGGCAGAATGGGAGGGGTTTGAGGCAGAGTGGGAGGGTCGGTGGCAGAGTGGGAGAGGTCTGAGGCAGTGTTGCAGGGGTATGAGGTAGTGTGCAAGGGGTCTGAGTCAGCGTGGGAGTGTTCTGTGGCAGAGTGGGAGGGTTCTAAGGCAGTGTGGGAGGGGTCTGAGGTAGTGTGCGGGGGTCCAAGGTATTGTGGAAGGTGTCTGATAAAGAGTGGGAGGGGTCTGAGGCAGAGTGGGAGGGGTCTGAGGCAGTGTGGGAGGGGTCTGAGGCAGTGGGAGGAGTCCGAGGCAGTGTGGGAGTGTTCTGTGGCAGAGTGGGAGGGTTCTGAGGCAGTGTGGGAGGAGTCCGAGGCAGTGTGGGAGGGATCCGAGGCAGTGTAGGAGTGGTCCGAGGCAGTGTGGGAGGGGGTCTGTTGCAGAGTGGGAGGGGTCTGAGGCTGAGTGGGAGTTCTTCTGAATCACTGTGGGAGGGGGTCTCATGCAATGTCGGAGGTGTCTGAGGCAGTGTGAGAGGGTTTCTGAGGCATAGTGACAGTGTGGGAGGGGTCTGAGGCAGAGTGGGAGGTGGTCTGAGGCAGAGTGGGTGGATTCCGAGGCAGTGCGGGAGGTGGTCTGAGGAGGTGTGAGTGGAGGTCTGAGGCAGATTGGGAAGGGTTCTATGGCAGAGTGAGAGGGAGTCTGAGGCAGTGTGGCAGGGGTATGATTGAGTGTGGGTGGGGTTCTGAGGCATAGTGGGCGGACAGTGTGGGAGGGGTCTGAGGCAGTGAGGGAGGCATCTGAGTTAGACTGGGAGGGGTCTGTGGCAGTGTGGGAGGGGTCTGAGGCAGTGTGGGAGGCGTCTGAGTGAGACTGTGAGGTGTCTGTGGCAGTGTGAGAGGAGTCTGAGGTGGTGTGGGAACATTCTGATGCAGTGTGGGAGGGGTCTGAGGCAGAGTGAGAGGGAGCTGAGGCAGTGGGCGTGTGGAGTCTGAGGCAGTGCACGACGGGGTTTGAGGCAGAGTGGGAGTGGGCTGAGTCAGTGAGGGAGTGGGTCTGTGGCAGTGTGGGTGAGGTCTGAGAGTGGAAGGGGGTCTGAGGCAGAGTGGGAGGCATCTGAGCTAGACTGGGAGGTGTCTGTGGCAGTGTGGGAAGGGTCTGAGGCAGTGTGGGAAGGGTCTGAGGCAGTGTGGGAGGGGTCTGATGGAGAATGGCAGGGGTTTGAGGCAGAGTGGGAGGGTCGGTGGCAGAGTGGGAGAGGTCTGAGGCAGTGTTGTAGGCGTATGAGGTAGTGTGCAAGGTGTCTGAGTCAGCGTGGGGGGATTCTGTGGCAGAGTGGGAGGGTACTGAGGCAGTGTGGGAGGGGTCTGAGGTAGTGTGCGGGGGTCCAAGGCATTGTGGAAGGTGTCTGATAAAGAGTGGGAGATGTCTGAGGCAGAGTGGGAGGGGTCTGAGGCAGCGTGGGAGGGATCTGAGGCAGTGGGAGTAGTCCGAGGCAGTGTGGGAGTGGTCCCAGGCAATGTGGGAGTGGTCCGAGGCAGTGTGATAGGGGGTCAGTGGCAGAGTGGGAGGGATCTGTGGCAGAGTGGGAGGGGTCTGAGGCAGTGTGGGAGGGGTCTGAGTGAGAGTGGGAGGGCGTCTCAGGCAGTGTGGAAGAGATTTGAGGCAGTGTAGGTGAGGTCTGAGGCAGAGTGAGACGGGTTGTGAGGCAGTGTGGGGGAGGTTTAAGGCAGTGTGGAAGAGGTCTGAGTCAGAGTGGGAGGAGTCTGAGGCAGTGCAGGAGCGGGTCTGAGGCAGTGTGGGAGGGGTCTGAGGCAGTGTGGGAGGGGTTTGAGGCAGTGTGGGAGGGGTCTGAGGCAGTGCGGTAGGGGTCTGAGGCAGACAGGGAGGAATCTGAGGCATTGCAGGATAGGGTCTGAGGCAGAGTGGGTGGGGTCTGAGGCAGAGTTGGTGGGGTCTGAGGCAGTGTGGGAGGTGTCTGAGGCAGTGTGGGAGTTGGTCCCTGGCCAAGTGGCAGGGGGTCTGAATCACTGCGGGAGGGGATCTGAGAGTGTGGGAGACCTCTGAGGCAGAGTGGGAGGAGTCTGAGGCAGTGGGAGGAGTCTGAGGCTGTGGGAGGAGTCTGAGGCAGTGGGAGGAGTCTGAGGCAGTGGGAGGAGTGGTCTGAGGCAGTGCAGGAGTGGGCTGAGGCAGTGCAGGAGTAGTCTGAGGCAGAGTGGGAGAGGTCTGAGGCAGTGTGCGAGAGGTCTGAGTCAGCGTGGGAGGGTACTGTGGCAGAGTGGGAGGGTTGTGAGGCAGTGTGGGAAGGGTCTGAGACAGTGTGAGTGGGTCCGAGGCAGTGTGAGGGGGTCCAAGGCAGTGTGGAAGTTGTCTGATAAAGAGTGGGAGGGTTCTGAGGCAGAGTGTGAGAGGTCTAAGGCAGAGTGGGAGGCTGTCTGAGGCAGAGTGGGAGGGGTCTGAGGCAGTGTGGGTGGATTCCGAGGCAGTGTGGGAGGTGGTCTGAGGCAGAGTGGGTGGATTCCGAGGCAGTGTGGGAGGTGGTCTGAGGCAGTGTGGGAGGGTTCTGAGGCAGTGTGGGAGGGGTCTTTGGCAGAGTGGAAGGGGTTGAAGCAGACTGTGTAGGGTCTGGGCAGTGTGTGAGGGGTTTGAGTGAGTGTGGGAGCGGTTCTGAGGCATAGCGGGAGTGCTTCTGAGTCTAAGTGGGAGGGGTCTGAGGCAGTGTGGGAGGTGTCTGAGGTGGTGTGGGATGGGTCTGAGTGAGTATGGGAGGGGTTCTGAGGCAGTGTGGGAGGGCTTCTGAGGCTAAGTGGTGGGGGATCTGAAGCACTGGGAGGGGGTATGAGGCAGTGTGGGAGGGTTCTGAGGCAGTGGGAGGAGTCTGAGGCAGTGGGAGGAGTCCGAGCCAGTGTGGGAGCGGTCCCAGGCAGTGTGGGAGTTGTCCGAGGCAGTGTGGGAGGGGGTCTGTGGCAGAGGGGGAGGGATCTGTGGCAGAGTGGGAGTGGTCTGAGGCACTGTGGGTGGGAGTTTGAGGAAGTGATGGTGGGAGTCTGGGGCAGAGTGGGAGGGGTCTGAGGCAGTATGGAAGTGTATGAGGTAGAGTGGGAGGTGTCTGACGCAGAGTGAGAAGGCATCTGAGGCAATGAGGGTTGGGTCACAGGCATTGCGGGTGGGGTTCTGAGGCAGAGTGAGAAGGGGTCTGAAGCTGTGTGTGAGGGGACAAAGGCAGAGTGAGAGGTGGTCTGAGGCAGTGAGGGCGGGGTCTGAGGCAGTGCGGGAGGGTGTCTGAGGCAGAGTGGGAGGGTCTGAGGCAGAGTGGTTGGATTCCGAGGCAGTGCGGGAGGTGGTCTGAGGCAGAGTGGGAGGGTTCTGAGGCAGAGTGTGAGTGGTCTGAGGCAGTGCAGGAGGGGTCTGAGGCATTGTGGGGGGTCTGAGGCAGTGCAGGAAGGGTCTGAGGCAGAATGGGAGGGGTTTGAGGCAGAGTGGGAGGGTCGGTGGCAGAGTGGGAGAGGTCTGAGGCAGTGTTGCAGGGGTATGAGGTAGTGTGCAAGGGGTCTGAGTCAGCGTGGGAGTGTTCTGTGGCAGAGTGGGAGGGTTCTGAGGCAGTGTGGGAGGGGTCTGAGGTAGTGTGCGGGGGTCCAAGGTATTGTGGAAGGTGTCTGATAAAGAGTGGGAGGGGTCTGAGGCAGAGTGGGAGGGGTCTGAGGCAGTGTGGGAGGGGTCTGAGGCAGTGGGAGGAGTCCGAGGCAGTGTGGGAGTGGTCCGAGGCAGTGTGGGAGTGTTCTGTGGCAGAGTGGGAGGGTTCTGAGGCAGTGTGGGAGGAGTCCGAGGCAGTGTGGGAGGGATCCGAGGCAGTGTAGGAGTGGTCCGAGGCAGTGTGGGAGGGGGTCTGTTGCAGAGTGGGAGGGGTCTGAGGCTGAGTGGGAGTTCTTCTGAATCACTGTGGGAGGGGTTCTCATGCAATGTCGGAGGGGTCTGAGGCAGTGTGAGAGGGTTTCTGAGGCATAGTGACAGTGTGGGAGGGGTCTGAGGCAGTGTGGGAGGGGTCTGAATGAGAGTGGGAGGGCGTATCAGGCAGTGTGGATGGTCTGAGTGTCAGGCAGGCAGTACGTGATGGTCTGAGGCAGTGATGGAGGGAGTTTGAGGCAGTGATGGAGGGAGTCTGGGGCAGAGTGGGAGGGGTCTGAGGCAGTATGGAAGTGTATGAGGTAGAGTGGGAGGTGTCTGAGGCAGAGTGAGAAGGCATCTGAGGCAATGAGGGTTGGGTCACTGGCATTGCGGGTGGGGTTCTGAGGCAGAGTGAGAAGGGGTCTGAGGCAGTGTGTGAGGGGACAAAGGCAGATTGAGAGGTGGTCTGAGGCAGTGATGGCGGGGTCTGAGGGAATGCGGGAGGGTGTCTGAGGCAGAGTGGGAGGTGTCTGAGGCAGTGTGGGTGGATTCCGAGGCAGTGTGGGAGGTGGTCTGAGGCAGAGTGGGAGGGGTCTGAGGCAGAGTGGGTGGATTCCTAGGCAGTGCGGGAGGTGGTCTGAGGCAGAGTGGGAGGGGTTTGTGTCAGTGTGGGAGGGGATCTGAGGCAGTGTGGGAGGGGGTCTGAGGTGGTGTGAGTGGAGGTCTGAGGCAGATTGGGAAGGGTTCTATGGCAGAGTGAGAGGGAGTCTGAGGCAGTGTGGCAGGGGTATGATTGAGTGTGGGTGGGGTTCTGAGGCATAGTGGGCGGACAGTGTGGGAGGGGTCTGAGGCAGTGAGGGAGGCATCTGAGTTAGACTGGGAGGGGTCTGTGGCAGTGTGGGAGGGGTCTGAGGCAGTGTGGGAGGCGTCTGAGTGAGACTGTGAGGTGTCTGTGGCAGTGTGAGAGGAGTCTGAGGTGGTGTGGGAACGTTCTGATGCAGTGTGGGAGGGGTCTGAGGCAGAGTGAGAGGGAGCTGAGGCAGTGTGGGTGTGGAGTCTGAGCCAGTGCACGACGGGGTTTGAGGCAGAGTGGGAGTGGGCTGAGTCAGTGAGGGGTTGGGTCTGAGGCAATGTGGGTGAGGTCTGAGAGTGGAAGGGGGTCTGAGGCAGAGTGGGAGGCATCTGAGCTAGACTGGGAGGGGTCTGTGGCAGTGTGGGAAGGGTCTGAGGCAGTGTGGGAAGGGTCTGAGGCAGTGTGGGAGGAATCTGAGGCATTGCAGGATAGGGTCTGAGGCAGATTGAGAAGGGGTCTGAGGCTGTGTGTGAGGGGACAAAGGCAGAGTGAGAGGTGGTCTGAGGCAGTGAGAGCGGGGTCTGAGGCAGAGCGGGAGGTGGTCTGAGGCAGAGTGGGTGGATTCCGAGGCAGTATGGGAGGAGGTCTGAGGCAGAGTGGGTGGATTCCGAGGCAGTGCAGGAGGTGGTCTGAGGCAGTGCGGGAACGGTTTGTGTCAGTGTGGGAGGGGATCTGAGGCAGTGAGGGAGGGGATCTGAGGAGGTGTGAGTGGAGGTCTGAGGCAGATTGGGAAGGGTTCTATGGCAGAGTGAGAGGGAGTCTGAGGCAGTGTGGCAGGGGTATGAGTGAGTGTGGGAGGGGTTCTGAGGCATAGTGGGAGGACAGTGTGGGAGGGGTCTGAGGCAGTGAGGGAGGCATCTGAGTTAGACTGGGAGGGGTCTGTGGCAGTGTGAGAGGAGTCTGAGGCAGTGTGGGAGGGGTCTGAGGTGGTGTGGGAGGCGTCTGAGTGAGACTGTGAGCTGTCTGTGGCAGTGTGATAGGAGTCTGAGGTGGTGTGGGAACGTTCTGATGCAATACGGCAGGCTTCTGAGGCAGAGTGAGAGGGAGCTGAGGCAGTGTGGGAGGGCTTCTGAGGCTAAGTGGTAGGGGATCTGAAGCACTGGGAGGGGGTATGAGGCAGTGTGGGAGGGGTCTGAGGCAGTGGGAGGAGTCCGAGGCAGTTCGGGAGTGGTCTGAGGCAGTGCGGGAGTGGTCTGAGGCAGCGTGGGAGGGGGTCTGTTGCCAAGTGGCAGGGGGTCTGAATCAATGCGTGAGGGGGTCTGAGACAGTGTGGGAGGGGTCTGAGGCATTGTGGGAGGGGTCTGAGGCAGAGTGTGAGTGGTCTGAGGCAGTGCAGGAGGGGTCTGAGGCAGAATGGGAGGGGTTTGAGGCAGAGTGGGAGGGTCGGTGGCAGAGTGGGATAGGTCTGAGGCAGTGTTGCAGGGGTATGAGGTAGTGTGAAATGGGTCTGAGTCAGTGTGGGAGTGTTTTGTGGCAGAGTGGGTGGGTTCTGAGGTAGTGTGGGAGGGGTCTGAGGTAGTGTGCGGGGGTCCAAGGCATTGTGGAAGGTGTCTGATAAAGAGTGGGAGGGGTCTGAGGCAGAGTGGGAGGGGTCTGAGTTAGACTGTGAGGTGTCTGTGGCAGTGTTAGAGGAGTCTGAGGTAGTGTGGGAGGGGTCTGATGCAGTGTGGGAGGGGTCTGAGGCAGAGTGAGAGGGAGCTGAGGCAGTGTGGGTGGATTGCGAAGCAGTGTGGGTGTGGAGTCTGAGCCAGTGCACGACGGGGTTTGGGGCAGGGTGGGAGTGAGCTGAGTCAGTGAGGGAGTGGGTCTGAGGCAGTGTGGGAGAGGTCTGAGAGTGGAAGGGTTTCTGAGGCAGAGTGGGAGTGGTCTGAGGCACTGAGGCAGTGCAGGAAGAGTCTGAGGCAGTGCGGGAAGAGTCTGAGGCAGTGTGGGAGGGGTCTGAGGCAGTGTGGGAGGGGTCTGAGGCAGTGTGGGAGGGGTTTGAGGCAGTGTGGGAGGGGTCTGAGGCAGTGCGGTAGGGGTCTGAGGCAGACAGGGAGGAATCTGAGGCATTGCAGGATAGGGTCTGAGGCAGAGTGGGTGGGGTCTGAGGCAGAGTTGGTGGGGTCTGAGGCAGTGTGGGAGGTGTCTGAGGCAGTGTGGGAGTTGGTCCCTGGCCAAGTGGCAGGGGGTCTGAATCACTGCGGGAGGGGATCTGAGGCAGTGTGGGAGACCTCTGAGGCAGAGTGGGAGGAGTCTGAGACAGTGGGAGGAGTCTGAGGCTGTGGGAGGAGTCTGAGGCAGTGGGAGGAGTGGTCTGAGGCAGTGCAGGAGTGGTCTGAGGCAGTGCAGGTTTGGTCTGAGGCAGAGTGGGAGAGGTCTGAGGCAGTGTGCGAGAGGTCTGAGTCAGCGTGGGAGGGTTCTGTGGCAGAGTGGGAGGGTTGTGATGCAGTGTGGGAAGGGTCTGAGTCTGTGTGAGTGGGTCCGAGGCAGGGTGAGGTGGTCCAAGGCAGTGTGGAAGTTGTCTGATAAAGAGTGGGAGGGTACTGAGAAAGAGTGTGAGTGATCTGAGGCAGTGCGGGAGGCTGTCTGAGGCAGAGTGGGAGGGGTCTGTGGCAGTGTGGGAAGGGTCTGAGGCAGTGTGGGAAGGGTCTGAGGCAGTGTGGGAGGGGTCTGATGGAGAATGGCAGGGGTTTGAGGCAGAGTGGGAGGGTCGGTGGCAGAGTGGGAGAGGTCTGAGGCAGTGTTGTAGGGGTATGAGGTAGTGTGCAAGGGGTCTGAGTCAGCGTGGGGGGATTCTGTGGCAGAGTGGGAGGGTACTGAGGCAGTGTGGGAGGGGTCTGAGGTAGTGTGCGGGGGTCCAAGGCATTGTGGAAGGTGTCTGATAAAGAGTGGGAGATGTCTGAGGCAGTGTGGGATTGGTCTGAGGCAGTGTGGGAGGGATCTGAGGCAGTGGGAGTAGTCCGAGGCAGTGTGGGAGTGGTCCCAGGCAATGTGGGAGTTGTCCGAGGCAGTGTGGTAGGGGATCAGTGGCAGAGTGGGAGGGATCTGTGGCAGAGTGGGAGGGGTCTGAGGCAGAGTGGGAGGGGTCTGAGGCAGTGTGGGAGGGGTCTGAGTGAGAGTGGGAGGGCGTCTCAGGCAGTGTGGAAGAGATTTGAGGCAGTGTAGGTGAGGTCTGAGGCAGAGTGAGACGGGTTGTGAGGCAGTGCGGGGGAGGTTTAAGGCAGTGTGGAAGAGGTCTGAGTCAGAGTGGGAGGAGTCTGAGGCAGTGCAGGAGCGGGTCTGAGGCAGTGTGGGAGGGGTTTGAGGCAGTGTGGGAGGGGTTTGAGGCAGTGTGGGAGGGGTCTGAGGCAGACAGGGAGGAATCTGAGGCATTGCAGGATAGGGTCTGAGGCAGAGTGGGTGGGGTCTGAGGCAGAGTGGGTGGGGTCTGAGGCAGTGTGGGAGGTGTCTGAGGCAGTGTAGGAGTTGGTCTGTGGCCAAGTGGCAGGGGGTCTGAATCACTGCGGGAGGGGATCTGAGGCAGTGTGGGAGACCTCTGAGGCAGTGGGAGGAGTCTGAGGCAGTGGGAAGAGTCTCAGGCAGTGGGAGGAGTGGTCTGAGGCAGTGCAGGAGTGGTCTGAGGCAGTGCAGGAGTAGTCTGAGGCAGAGTGGGAAAGGTCTGAGGCAGTGTGCGAGAGGTCTGAGTCAGCGTGGGAGGGTTCTGTGGCAGAGTGGGAGGGTTGTGAGGCAGTGTGGGAAGCGTCTGAGACAGTGTGTGTGGGTCCGAGGCAGAGTGAGGGGGTCCAAGGCAGTGTGGAAGTTGTCTGATAAAGAGTGGGAGGGTTCTGAGGCAGAGTGTGAGAGGTCTAAGGCAGAGTGGGAGGTTGTCTGAGGCAGAGTGGGAGGGGTCTGAGGCAGTGTGGGTGGATTCCGAGGCAGTGTGGGAGGTGGTCTGAGGCAGAGTGGGTGGATTCCGAGGCAGTGTGGGAGGTGGTCTGAGGCAGTGTGGGAGGGTTCTGAGGCAGTGTGGGAGGGGTCTTTGGCAGAGTGGAAGGGGTTGAAGCAGACTGTGTAGGGTCTGGGCAGTGTGTGAGGGGTTTGAGTGAGTGTGGGAGCGGTTCTGAGGCATAGCGGGAGTGCTTCTGAGTCTAAGTGGGAGGGGTCTGAGGCAGTGTGGGAGGTGTCTGAGGTGGTGTGGGATGGGTCTGAGTGAGTATGGGAGAGGTTCTGAGGCAGTGTGGGAGGGCTTCTGAGGCTAAGTGGTAGGGGATCTGAAGCACTGGGAGGGGGTATGAGGCAGTGTGGGAGGGTTCTGAGGCAGTGGGAGGAGCCTGAGGCAGTGGGAGGAGTCCGAGGCAGTGTGGGAGTGGTCCGAGGCGGTGTGGGAGTGGTCCGAGGCAGTGTGGGAGGGGCTCTGTGGCAGAGGGGGAGGGATCTGTGGCAGAGTGGGAGTGGTCTGAGGCAGTGTGGGAGGGAGTTTGAGGCTGTGATGGTGGGAGTCTGGGGCAGAGTGGGAGGGGTCTGAGGCAGTATGGAAGTGTATGAGGTAGAGTGGGAGGTGTCTGAGGCAGAGTGAGAAGGCATCTGAGGCAATGAGGGTTGGGTCACAGGCATTGCGGGTGGGGTTCTGAGGCAGAGTGAGAAGGGGTCTGAAGCTGTGTGTGAGGGGACAAAGGCAGAGTGAGAGGTGGTCTGAGGCAGTGAGGGCGGAGTCTGAGGCAGTGCGGGAGGGTGACTGAGGCAGAGTGGGAGGGGTCTGAGGCAGAGTGGTTGGATTCCGAGGCAGTGCGGGAGGTGGTCTGAGGCAGAGTGGGAGGGTTCTGAGGCAGAGTGTGAGTGGTCTGAGGCAGTGCAGGAGGGGTCTGAGGCATTGTGGGGGTCTGAGGCAGTGCAGGAGGGGTCTGAGGCAGAATGGGAGGGGTTTGAGGCAGAGTGGGAGGGTCGGTGGCAGAGTGGGAGAGGTCTGAGGCAGTGTTGCAGGGGTATGAGGTAGTGTGCAAGGGGTCTGAGTCAGCGTGGGAGTGTTCTGTGGCAGAGTGGGAGGGTTCTAAGGCAGTGTGGGAGGGGTCTGAGGGAGTGTGCGGGGGTCCAAGGTATTGTGGAAGGTGTCTGATAAAGAGTGGGAGGGGTCTGAGGCAGAGTGGGAGGGGTCTGAGGCAGTGTGGGAGGGGTCTGAGGCAGTGGGAGGAGTCCGAGGCAGTGTGGGAGTGTTCTGTGGCAGAGTGGGAGGGTTCTGAGGCAGTGTGGGAGGAGTCCGAGGCAGTGTGGGAGGGATCCGAGGCAGTGTAGGAGTGGTCCGAGGCAGTGTGGGAGGGGGTCTGTTGCAGAGTGGGAGGGGTCTGAGGCTGAGTGGGAGTTCTTCTGAATCACTGTGGGAGGGGGTCTCATGCAATGTCGGAGGTGTCTGAGGCAGTGTGAGAGGGTTTCTGAGGCATAGTGACAGTGTGGGAGGGGTCTGAGGCAGAGTGGGAGGGGTCTGAGGCAGAGTGGGTGGATTCCGAGGCAGTGCGGGAGGTGGTCTGAGGAGGTGTGAGTGGAGGTCTGAGGCAGATTGGGAAGGGTTCTATGGCAGAGTGAGAGGGAGTCTGAGGCAGTGTGGCAGGGGTATGATTGAGTGTGGGTGGGGTTCTGAGGCATAGTGGGCGGACAGTGTGGGAGGGGTCTGAGGCAGTGAGGGAGGTATCTGAGTTAGACTGGGAGGGGTCTGTGGCAGTGTGGGAGGGGTCTGAGGCAGTGTGGGAGGCGTCTGAGTGAGACTGTGAGGTGTCTGTGGCAGTGTGAGAGGAGTCTGAGGTGGTGTGGGAACATTCTGATGCAGTGTGGGAGGGGTCTGAGGCAGAGTGAGAGGGAGCTGAGGCAGTGGGCGTGTGGAGTCTGAGGCAGTGCACGACGGGGTTTGAGGCAGAGTGGGAGTGGGCTGAGTCAGTGAGGGAGTGGGTCTGTGGCAGTGTGGGTGAGGTCTGAGAGTGGAAGGGGGTCTGAGGCAGAGTGGGAGGCATCTGAGCTAGACTGGGAGGTGTCTGTGGCAGTGTGGGAAGGGTCTGAGGCAGTGTGGGAAGGGTCTGAGGCAGTGTGGGAGGGGTCTGATGGAGAATGGCAGGGGTTTGAGGCAGAGTGGGAGGGTCGGTGGCAGAGTGGGAGAGGTCTGAGGCAGTGTTGTAGGCGTATGAGGTAGTGTGCAAGGTGTCTGAGTCAGCGTGGGGGGATTCTGTGGCAGAGTGGGAGGGTACTGAGGCAGTGTGGGAGGGGTCTGAGGTAGTGTGCGGGGGTCCAAGGCATTGTGGAAGGTGTCTGATAAAGAGTGGGAGATGTCTGAGGCAGAGTGGGAGGGGTCTGAGGCAGCGTGGGCGGGATCTGAGGCAGTGGGAGTAGTCCGAGGCAGTGTGGGAGTGGTCCCAGGCAATGTGGGAGTGGTCCGAGGCAGTGTGATAGGGGGTCAGTGGCAGAGTGGGAGGGATCTGTGGCAGAGTGGGAGGGGTCTGAGGCAGTGTGGGAGGCGTCTGAGTGAGACTGTGAGGTGTCTGTGGCAGTGTGAGAGGAGTCTGAGGTGGTGTGGGAACGTTCTGATGCAGTGTGGGAGGGGTCTGAGGCAGAGTGAGAGGGAGCTGAGGCAGTGTGGGTGTGGAGTCTGAGCCAGTGCACGACGGGGTTTGAGGCAGAGTGGGAGTGGGCTGAGTCAGTGAGGGGTTGGGTCTGAGGCAATGTGGGTGAGGTCTGAGAGTGGAAGGGGGTCTGAGGCAGAGTGGGAGGCATCTGAGCTAGACTGGGAGGGGTCTGTGGCAGTGTGGGAAGGGTCTGAGGCAGTGTGGGAAGGGTCTGAGGCAGTGTGGGAGGAATCTGAGGCATTGCAGGATAGGGTCTGAGGCAGATTGAGAAGGGGTCTGAGGCTGTGTGTGAGGGGACAAAGGCAGAGTGAGAGGTGGTCTGAGGCAGTGAGAGCGGGGTCTGAGGCAGAGCGGGAGGTGGTCTGAGGCAGAGTGGGTGGATTCCGAGGCAGTATGGGAGGAGGTCTGAGGCAGAGTGGGTGGATTCCGAGGCAGTGCAGGAGGTGGTCTGAGGCAGTGCGGGAACGGTTTGTGTCAGTGTGGGAGGGGATCTGAGGCAGTGAGGGAGGGGATCTGAGGAGGTGTGAGTGGAGTTCTGAGGCAGATTGGGAAGGGTTCTATGGCAGAGTGAGAGGGAGTCTGAGGCAGTGTGGCAGGGGTATGAGTGAGTGTGGGAGGGGTTCTGAGGCATAGTGGGAGGACAGTGTGGGAGGGGTCTGAGGCAGTGAGGGAGGCATCTGAGTTAGACTGGGAGGGGTCTGTGGCAGTGTGAGAGGAGTCTGAGGCAGTGTGGGAGGGGTCTGAGGTGGTGTGGGAGGCGTCTGAGTGAGACTGTGAGCTGTCTGTGGCAGTGTGATAGGAGTCTGAGGTGGTGTGGGAACGTTCTGATGCAATACGGCAGGCTTCTGAGGCAGAGTGAGAGGGAGCTGAGGCAGTGTGGGTGTGGAGTCTGAGGCACGACGAGGTCTGAGGCAGTGTGGAAGGGTATGAGGTAGTGTAGGAGGTGTCTGAGGCAGAGTGAGAAGGCGTCAGAGGCAATGAGGGTTGGGTCTCTGGCATTGCGGGTGGGGTTCTGAGGCAGAGTGAGAAGGATATGAGGCAGAGTGGGAGGTGTCTGAAGCAGAGTGAGAAGGTGTCTGAGGCAATGAGGGTTGGGTCACAGGCATTGCGGGTGGGATTCTGAGGCAGAGTGAGAAGGGATCTGAGGCTATGTGTGAGGGGACAAAGGCAGAGTGGGAGGTGGTCTGAGGCAGTGAGGGCGGGGACTGAGGCAGTGCGGGTAGATTCCGAGGCAGTGTGGGAGGTGGTCTGAGGCAGAGTGGGTGGATTCCGAACCAGTGCGGGAGGTTGTCTGAGGCAGAGTGGGAGGTGTTTGTGTCAGTGTGGGAGGGGGACTGTGGAGGTGTGAGTGGAGGTCTGAGGCAGATTGGGAAGGGTTCTATGGCAGAGTGAGAGGGGGCCTGAGGCAATGTGGGAGGACAGTGTGGGAGGGGTCTGAGGCAGTGAGGGAGGCATCTGAGTTAGCCTGGGAGGGGTCTGTGGCAGAGTGGAAGGATTCTGAGGCAGTGTAGGAGTCTGAGGCAGTGAGGGAGGCATCTGAGTTAGACTGTGAGGTGTCTGTGGCAGCGTGAGAGGAGTCTGAGGTAGTGTGGGAGGGGTCTGATGCAGTGTGGGAGGGGTCTGAGGCAGAGTGAGAGGGAGCTGAGGCAGTGTAGGTGGATTCCAAGGCAGTATGGGAGGTGGTCTGAGGCAGAGTTGGTGGATTCCGAAGCAGTGTGGGTGTGGAGTCTGAGCCAATGCACGACGGGGTTTGGGGCAGGGTGGGAGTGAGCTGAGTCAGTGAGGGAGTGGGTCTGAGGCAGTGTGGGAGAGGTCTGAGAGTGGAAGGGGGTCTGAGGCAGAGTGGGAATGGCCTGAGGCAATGAAGCATTGTGGGAAGAGTCTGAGGCAGTGCGGGAGGAGTCTGATGCAGTGTTGGAGGGGTTTGAGGCAGTGTGAGAGGGGTCTGAGGCAGTGTGGGAGGGGTCTGAGGCAGTGTGGGAGGGGTTTGAGGTAGTGTGAGAGGTGTCTGAGGCAGTGTGGGAGCGGTCTGAGACAGTGTGGGAGGGGTTTGAGGCAGTGTGGGAGGGGTCTGAGGCAGTGCGGTAGGGGTCTGAGGCAGACTGGGAGGAATCTGAGGCATTGCAGGATAGGGTCTGAGGCAGAGTGGGTGGGGTCTGAGGCAGAGTGGGTGGGGTCTGAGGCAGTGTGGGTGGGGTCTGTTGCAGCGTGGGAGGGGTCTGAGGCAGTGTGTGAGGTGTCTGAGGCAGTGTGGTAGTTGTTCTGTGGCGAAGTGGCAGGGGGTCTGAATCACTGCGGCAGGGGATCTGAGGCAGTGGGAGGAGTCTGAGGGAGAGTGGGAGCAGTCCGAGGCAGTGGGAGGAGTCTGAGGCAGTGGGAGGAGTGGTCTGTGGCGGTGCAGGAGTGTTCTGAGGCAGTGCAGTAGTGGTCTGAGGCAGAGGGCAAGGGGTCTGAGTCAGCGTGGGAGGGTTCTGTGGCAGAGTGGGAGGGTTGTGAGGCAGTGTGGGAAGGGTCTGAGGCAGTGCGGTAGGGGTCTGAGGTAGTGTGGGAGGGGTCTGAGGCAGTGTGGGAGGGGTTTGAGGCAGTGTGGGAGGGGTCTGAGGCAGTGCGGTAGGGGTCTGAGGCAGAGTGGGAGGATTCTGAGGCATTGCAGGATAGGGTCTGAGGCAGAGTGGGTGGGGTCTGAGGCAGAGTGGGTGGGGTCTGAGGCAGAGTGGGGGGGCTCTGTGGCAGTGTGGGAGGGGTCTGTGGCAGAGTGACGGGGGTCCGTGTCAGTGTGGGAGTAGGTTTGAAGCAGAGTGGGAGAGGTCTGAGAGTGGAAGGGGGTCTGAGGCAGAGTGGGAATGGTCTGAGGCACTGAGGCAGTGCAGGAAGAGTCTGAGGCAGTGCGGGAGGAGTCAGAGGCAGTGTGGGAGGGGTTTGAGGCAGTGCGGTAGGGGTCTGAGGCAGACTGGGAGGAATCTGAGGCATTGCAGGATAGGGTCTGAGGCAGAGTTGGTGGGGTCTGAGGCAGTGTGGTAGTTGGTCTGTGGCCAAGTGGCAGGGGGTCTGAATCACTGCGGGAGGGGATCTGAGGCAGTGTGGGAGGAGTCCGAGGCAGTGGGAGGAGAATGAGGCAGTGGGAGGAGTGGTCTGAGGCAGTGCAGGAGTGGTCTGAGGCAGTACAGGAGTGGTCTGAGGCAGTGCAGGAGTGGTCTGATGCATTGTGGGAGGGGTCTGAGGCAGAGTGTGAGTGGTCTGAGGCAGAGTGTGAGTGGTCTGAGGCAGTGCAGGAGTGGTCTGAGGCAGAATGGGAGGGGTGTGAGGCAGAGTGGGAGGGTCGGTGGCAGAGTGGGAGAGGTCTGAGGCAGTGTTGCAGGGGTATGAGGCAGTGTGCAAGGGGTCTGAGTCAGCTTGGGAGTGTTCTGTGGCAGAGTGGGAGGGTTCTGAGGCAGTGTGGGAGGGGTCTGAGGTAGTGTGCGGGGGTCCAAGGCATTGTGGAAGGTGTCTGATAAAGAGTGGGAGGGGTCTGAGGCAGTGTGGGAGTGGTCCGAGGCAGTGTGGAAGTGGTCCGAGGCAGTGTGGGAGGGGGTCTGTGGCCGATTGGGCGGGGTCTGTGGCAGAGTGGGAGGGGTCTGAGGCAGAGTGGGAGTGGTTCTGAGGCAGTGTGGGTGGGGGTCTGATGCAGTGTGGCAGGGATCTGAGGCGGTGTGTGAGGGGTCTGAGGCTGTGTGTGGGGGGGTCTGTGGCAGTGTGGGAGGGGGTCTGTGGCAGTGTGAGAGGGTTTCTGAGGCATAGTGGCAGTGTGGGAGGGGTCTGAGGCAGTGTGGGAGGGCTCTGTGGCAGTGTGGCGGGGGTCTGAGTCTGTGTGGGGGGGGTCTGAGGCAGTGTGGGGGGGGTCTGAGGCAGTGTGGGGGGACTCTGTGGCAGTGTGGGAGGGGTCTGTGGCAGAGTGACCGGGGTCCGTGTCAGTGTGGGAGTAGGTCTGAAGCAGAGTGGTCTGAGGCAGTGTGGGAAGAGTCTGAGGCAATGCAGGAGGGGGTTTGTGGGAGTGGTCTGAGTCAGTGAGAGAGTGGTCTGAGTCAGTGAGAGAGTGGTCTGAGGCAGTGTGGGAGGGGTCTGTGTGAGAGTGGGAGGGGTCTGAGGCAGTGTGAGAGGGTTTCAGAGGCATAGTGACAGTGTGGGAGGGGTCTGAGGCAGTGTGGGAGGGGTCTGAGTGAGTGTGGGAGGGCGTCTCAGGCAGTGTGGAAGGGATTTGAGGCAGTGTAGGTGGGGTCTGAGGCAGAGTGAGATGGGTTCTGAGGCAGTGCGGGGGGGTTTAAGGCAGTGCAGTAGGGGTCTGAGGCAGTGTGGGAGGAGTCTGAGGCAGTGCAGGAGCGGGTCTGAGGCAGTGCGGTAGGGGTCTGAGGCAGAGTGGGAGGAGACAGGCAGTGCAGGAGGGGGTGTGAGGCAGTGCAATGGTGTCTGAGGCAGTGTGGGAGGGGTCTCATGCAGTGTGGGAGCCGGTCTGAGGCAGTGAGGGAGGGATTCTGAGGCAGTATGGGATGGGTCTGAGGCAGTGATGGAGGGAGTCTGGGGCAGAGTGGGAGGGGTCTGAGGCAGTGTGGAAGGGTATGAGGTAGAGTGGGAGGTGTCTGAGGCAGAGTGAGAAGGCGTCTGAGGCAACGAGGGTTGGGTCACAGGCATTGCGGGTGGGGTTCTGAGGCAGAGTGAGAAGGGGTCTGAGGCTGTGTGTGAGGGGACAAAGGCAGAGTGAGAGGTGGTCTGAGGCAGTGAGGGTGGGGTCTGAGGCAGTGAGGGCGGGGTCTGAGGCAGTGCAGGAGGGTGTCTGAGGCAGTGTGGGTGGATTCCGAGGCAGTGTGGGAGGTGGTCTGAGGCAGAATGGGTGGATTCCGAGGCAGTGCGGAAGGTGGTCTGAGGCAGAGTGGGAGGGGTCTGAGGCAGAGTGGGTGGATTCCGAGGCAGTGCGGGAGGTGGTCTGAGGAGGTGTGAGTGGAGGTCTGAGGCAGATTGGGAAGGGTTCTATGGCAGAGTGAGAGGGAGTCTGAGGCAGTGTGGCAGGGGTATGAGTGAGTGTGGGAGGGGTTCTGAGGCATAGTGGGAGGACAGTGTGGAAGGGGTCTGAGGCAGTGAGGGAGGCATCTGAGTTAGTCTGGGAGGGGTCTGTGGCAGTGTGAGAGGAGTCTGAGGCAGTGTGGGAGGGGCCTGAGGCAGTGTGAGAGGAGTCTGAGGTGGTGTGGGAACGTTCTGATGCAGTGTGGGAGGGGTCTGAGGCAGAGTGAGAGGGAGCTGAGGCAGAGTGGGTGGATTCCGAGGCAGTGCGGGAGGTGGTCTGAGGCAGAGTGGGAGGGGTTTGTGTCAATGTGGGAGGGGTCTGAGGCAGTGTGGGAGGGGTCTGAGGCAGAGTGAGAGGGAGCTGAGGCAGTGTGGGTGTGGAGTCTGAGGCAATGCACGACGGGGTCTGAGGCAGTGTGGGAGAGGTCTGAGAGTGGAAGGGGGTCTGAGGCAGAGTGGGAGTGGTCTGAGGCAGTGAGGGAGGCATCTGAGTTAGACTGGGAGGGGTCTGTGTCAGTGTGAGAGGAGTCTGAGGTAGTGTGGGAGGAGTCTGAGGCAGTGTGGGAGGAGTCTGAGGCAGTGTGGGAGGAATCTGAGGCATTGCAGGATAGGGTCTGAGGCAGATTGCGAAGGGGTCTGAGGCTGTGTGTGAGGGGACAAAGGCAGAGTGAGAGGTGGTCTGAGGCAGTGAGAGCGGGGTCTGAGGCAGAGTGGGAGGTAGTCTGAGGCAGAGTGGGTGGATTCCGAGGCAGTATGGGAGGTGGTCTGAGGCAGAGTGGGTGGGGTCTGAGGCTGTGTGGGAGGGGTCTGAGGCAGTGTGGGATTGGGTCTGTGGCCAAGTGGCAGGGGGTCTGAATCACCTCAGGAGGGGGTCTGAGGCAGTGTGGGTGGATTCCGAGCAGTGTGGGAGGGGGTCTGTGGCAGAGTGGGAGGGGTCTGAGGCAGAGTGGGAGGGGTCTGAGGCAGAGTGGGAGGGGTCTGAGGCAGAGTGGCAGTTTGGGAGGGGTCTGAGGCAGTGTGGGGGGGGTCTGTGGCAGTGTGGGAGGGGTCTGAGGCAGAGTGAGAGGGGGCTGTGGCAGAGTGACGGGGGTCCGTGTCAGTGCGGGAGTGGGTCTGAAGCAGACTTTTGAGTGGTCTGAGGCAGTGTGGGAGGAGTCTGAGGCAATGCAGGAGGGGGTTTGAGGCAGAGTTGGAGTGGTCTGAGTCAGTGAGGGAATGGTCTGAGTCAGTGAGAGAGTGGTCTGAGTCAGTGAGAGAGTGGCCTGAGTCAGTGAGGGAGTGGTCTGAGTCAGTGAGAGAGTGGTCTGAGGCAGTGTGGGAGTGGTCTGAGTCAGTGAGAGAGTGGTCTGAGTCAGTGAGGGAGTGGTCTGAGTCAGTGAGAGAGTGGTCTGAGTCAGTGAGAGTGGTCTGAGTCAGTGAGAGAGTGGTCTGAGTCAGTGAGGGAGTGGTCTGAGTCAGTGAGAGAGTGGTCTGAGACAGTGAGAGAGTGGTCTGAGTCAGTGAGGGAGTGGTCTGAGACAGTGAGAGAGTGGTCTGAGTCAGTGAGAGAGTGGTCTGAGACAGTGAGAGAGTGGTCTGAGTCAGTGTAGGGGGGGTCTGAGGCAGTGTGGGAGGGTTTCTGAGGCATAGTGACAGTGTGGGAGGGCGTCTCAGGCAGTGTGGAAGGGATTTGAGGCAGTGTAGGTGGGGTCTGAGGCAGAGTGAGATGGGTTCTGAGGCAGTGTGGGAGGGGTCAGAGTGAGTGTGGGAGGGCGTCTCAGGCAGTGTGGAAGGGATTTGAGGCAGTGTAGGTGAGGTCTGAGGCAGAGTGAGACGGGTTCTGAGGCAGTGCGGGGGGGTTTAAGGCAGTGTGGAAGAGGTCTGAGTCAGAGTGGGAGGAGTCTGAGGCAGTGCAGGAGTGGGTCTGAGGCAGTGCGGTAGGGGTCTGAGGCAGAGTGGGAGGAGTCTGAGGCAGTGCAGGAGGGGGTCTGCGGCAGTGCAGTGGTGTCTGAGGCAGCCTGGGAGGGGTCTCATGCAGTGTGGGAGCCCGTCTGAGGCAGTGAGAGAGCGATTCTGAGGCAGTACGGTATGGGTCTGAGGCAGTGATGGAGGGAGTCTGAGGCAGTGATGGAGGGAGTCTGGGGCAGAGTGGGAGGGGTCTGAGGCAGTGTGGAAGGGTATGAGGTAGAGTGGGAGGTGTCTGAGGCAGAGTGAGAAGGCGTCTGAGGCAATGAGGGTTGTGTCACAGGCACTGCGGGTGGGGTTCTGAGGCAGAGTGAGAAGGCGTCTGAGGCTGTGTGTGAGGGGACAAAGGCAGAGTGAGAGGTGGTCTGAGGCAGTGAGGGCGGGGTCTGAGGCAGTGCGGGAGGGTGTTTGAGGCAGAGTGGGAGGGGTCTGAGGCAGTGAGCGTGGATTCCGAGGCAGTGTGGGAGGTGGTCTGAGGAAGAGTGGGTGGATTCCGAGGCAGTGTGGGAGGTGGTCTGAGGCAGAGTGGGAGGGGTTTGTGTCAGTGTGGGAGGGGATCTGAGGCAGTGTGGGAGGGGGTCTGAGGCAGAGTGGGAGGGGTTTGTGTCAGTGTGGGAGGGGATCTGAGGCAGTGAGGGAGGGGGTCTGAGGAGGTGTGAGTGGAGGTCTGAGGCAGATTGGGAAGGGTTCTATGGCAGAGTGAGAGGGAGTCTGAGGCAGTGTGGCAGGGCTATGAGTGAGTGTGGGAGGGGTTCTGAGGCATAGTGGGAGGACAGTGTGGGAGGGTCTGAGGCAGTGAGGGAGGCATCTGAGTTAGACTGGGAGGGGTCTGTGGCTGTGTGGGAGGCGTCTGAGTGAGACTGTGAGGTGTCTGTGGCAGTGTGAGAGGATTCTGAGGTGGTGCGGGAACGTTCTGATGCAGTGTGGCAGGGGTCTGAGGCAGTGCACGACGGGGTTTGAGGCAGAGTGGGAGTGGGCTGAGGCAGTGAGGGAGGCATCTGGGTTAGACTGGGAGGGGTCTGTGGCAGTGTGAGAGGAGTCTGAGGCAGTGTGGGAGGGGTCTGAGGCAGTGTGGGAGGGGTCTGAGGCAGAGTGGGTGGGGTCAGGCAGTGGGTGGGGTCTGAGGCAGAGTGGGTGGGGTCTGAGGCAGTGTGGGAGTGGGTCTGTGGCCAAGTGGCAGGGGGTCTGAAGCACTGCGGGAGGGGATCTGAGGCAGAGTGGGAGGAGTCTGAGGCAGTGGGAGGAGTCTGAGGCAGTGGGAGGAGTCTGAGGCAGTGCAAGAGTGGTCTGAGGCAATGTAGGAGTGGTCTGAGTCAGTGCAGGAGTGGTCTGAGGCAGAGTGGGAGAGGTCTGAGGCAGTGTGGGAGGGGTCTGAGGTGGTGTGGGATGGGTCTGAGTGAGTATGGGAGGGCTTCTGAGGCTAAGTGGTAGGGGTTCTGAATCACTGGGAGGGGGTCTGAGGCAGTGTGGGAGGGGTCTGAGGCAGTGGGAGGAGTCTGAGGCAGTGTGGGAGGGGTCTGAGGCAGTGGGAGGAGTCTGAGGCTGTGCGGGAGTGGTCTGAGGCAGCGTGGGAGTGGTCTGAGGTAGTGTGCGAGGGGTCTGAGTCAGCATGGGAGTGTTCTGTGGCAGAGTGGGAGGGTAGTGAGGCAGTGTGGGAGGGTTCTGTGGCAGAGTGGGAGGGTAGTGAGGCAGTGTGGGAAGGGTCTGATGCAGTGTGAGGGGATCCGAGGCAGTGTGAGGTGGTCCGAGGCAGTGTGGAACGTGTCTGATAAAGAGTGGGAGGGTTCTGAGGCAGAGTGTGAGAGGTCTAAGGCAGAGTGGGAGGGTTCTGAGGCAGAGTGGGAGGGGTCTGAGGCAGAGTGGAAGGGGTCTGAGGCAGAGTGGAAGGGGTTGAGGCAGAATGTGTAGGGTCTGGGCAGTGTGGGAGGGGTCTGAGTGAGTGTGGGAGGGGTTCTGAGGCATAGCGGGAGGGCTTCTGAGTCTAAGTGGGAGGGGGTCTGAGGCAGAGTGGGAGGGGGTCTGAGGCAGTGTGCGAGGGGTCTGAGGTGGTGTGGGATGGGTCTGAGTGAGTATGGGAGGGCTTCTGAGGCTAAGTGGTAGGGGTTCCGAATCACTGGGAGGGGGTCTGAGGCAGTGTGGGAGGGGGTCTGTGGCCAAGTGGCAGGGGGGTCTGAATCACTGCGTGAGGGGGTCTGAGGCAGTGTTGGAGGGTTCTGAGGCAGAGTGTGAGTGGTCTGAGGCAGAATGGGAGGGGTTTGAGGCAGAGTAGGAGGGTCGGTGGCAGAGTGGGAGAGGTCTGAGGCAGTGTTGCAGGGGTATGAGGTAGTGTGCAAGGGGTCTGAGTCAGCCTGGGAGTGTTCTGTGGCAGAGTGGGAGGGTTCTGAGGCAGTGTGGGAGGGGTCTGAGGTAGTGTGGGAGGGGTCTGTGGTAGGGCGCGGGGGTCCAAGGCATTGTGGAAGGTGTCTGATAAAGAGTGGGAGGGGTCTGAGGTAGAGTGTGTGGGAGTCTGACGCAGAGTGGGAGGGGTATTTTGCAGAGTGGAAGGGGTTTGAGGCAAAGTGTGTAGGGTCTGGGGCAGTGTGGGAGGGGTTCTGAGGCAGATTGGGAGGGGTCTGATGAAGTGTGTGAGGGGTCTGAGGCAGAGTAGGAGGCGTCTGAGTGAGTGTGGGAGGGATTCTGTGCCAGTGTGGGATGTGTCTGAGGCAGAGTTGGAGGGATTTGAGGCAGAGTGGTAGGGGTCTGATGAAGAGTGGGAGGGGTCTGCGGCAGAGTGGGAGGGCATCTGAGTCAGTGTGGAAGGTGGTCCGAGGCAGTGTGGGAGGTGGTCTGAGCCAGAGTGGAAGAGGTCTGAGGCAGAGTGGGCGGGCTCTGAGGTAGAGTGGGAGGGGTTGTGATGCACTGTGGAATGATCTGAGGCAGTGTGGGTGGAGTCTGAGGCAGAGTGGGAGGAGTCTGAGGCAGTGGGAGGAGTCTGAGGCAGTGGGAGGTGTCTGAGGCAGTGCAGGAGGGGTCTGAGGCATTTCAGGAGGGGTCTGAGGCAGAGTGGGTGGGGTCTGAGGCAGTGTGCAAGGTGTTTGAGTCAGAGTGTGAGGGTTCTGTGGCAGAGTGGGAGGGTTGTGAGGCAGTGTGGGAAGAGTCTGAGGCAATGTGAGGGGGTCCGAGGCAGTGTGGAAGGTGTCTGATAAAGACAGGGAGGGGTCTAAGGCAGAGTGGGAGGGTTCTGAGGCAGTGTGGGAGGGGTCTTTGGCAGAATGGAAGGGGTTGAGGCAGATTGTGTAGGGTCTGGGCAGTGTGGGAGGGGTTCTGAGGCATAGCGGGAGGGCTTCTGAGTCTAAGTGGGAGGGGGTCTGAATCACTGTAGGAGGGTGTCTGAGGCAGAGTGGGAGGGGGTCTGAGGTGGTGTGGGAGGGGTCTGAGGCGGTGTGGGAGGGGTCTGAGGTGGTGTGGGAGGGGTTCTGAGGTGGTGTGGGAGGGGTTCTGAGGCTAAGTGGTAGGGGGTCTGAATCACTGGGAGGGGGTCTGAGGCAATATGGAAGGGCTCTGAGGCAGTGCGGGAGTGGTCTGAGGCAGAGTGGGAGTGGTCTGAGGCTGTGTGGGAGGGTGTCTGTGGCCAAGTGGCAGGGGGTCTGAATCACTGCGTGAGGGGGTCTGAGGCAGTGCAGGAGGGGTCTGAGGCAGTGGGAGGAGTCCGAGGCAGTGCGGGAGTGGTCTGAGGCAGAGTGGGAGAGGTCTGAGGCAGTGTTGCAGGGGTATGAGACATTGTGCAAGGGGTCTGAGTCAGCGTGGGTGTGTTCTGTGGCAGAGTGGGAGGGTTCTGAGGCAGTGTGGGAGGGGTCTGAGTGTGGGAGGGGTTTTGAGGCAGTGTGGGAGGGGGTCTGAGGCTAAGTGTGAGGGGGTCTGAATCACTGTGGGAGGGGCTCTGAGGCAGAGTGGGAGGGGGTCTGAGGCAGTGTGGGAGGAGTCCGAGGCAGAGTGCGAGGGGTCTGCGGCAGATTGGGAGGGGTCTGACGAAGAGGGTGAGGGGTCTGAGGCAGAGTAGGAGGGCTCTGAGTGAGTGTGGGAAGGCTTCTGTGCTAGTGTGGGAGGCGTCTGAGGCAGAGTTGGAGGGATCTTAGGCAGAGTGGTAGGGGTCTGATGAAGAATGGGAGGGGTCTGCAGCAGAGTGGGAGGGGGTCTAAGGCAAAGTGAGAGGGGGCCTGAGTCAGTGTGGAAGGTGGTTCAAGGCAGTGTGGGAGGGGGTGTAAGGCGGAGTGAGAGGGGGCCTGAGTCAGTGTGGAAGGTGGTCCGAGGCAGTGTGGGAGGGGGTGTAAGGCGGAGTGAGAGGGGGCCTGAGTCAGTGTGGAAGGTGGTCCGAGGCAGCGTGGGAGGGCTCTGAGGCAGTGTGGGAGGGGGTGTAAGGCGGAGTGAGAGGGGGTCTGAGGCAGAGTGGGAGGGCTCTGAGGTAGAGTGGGAGGGGTTGTGATGCACTGTGGAAGGATCTGACGCAGAGTAGGCGGGGTCTGAGTAAGTATGGGAGGGTGCCTGAGGCAGTATGGGAGGGGTCTGAGGCCAAGTGGGAGGGGTCTGAGGCAGTGTGGCAGGCGGCCTGTGGCACTTTGCAAGGGGTCGGAGACAGTGTGGGAAGAGTCTGAGGCAAAGTGGGAGAGGTCTGACGCAGTGTAAGGGGGTCTGAGGCTGTGTGGAGAGTCTGAGGCAGAGTGGGAGGAGTTCTGAGGCAGAGTGTGAGGGGTTTGCGACAGTGTGCAAGGATCTGAGGCAGTGTGGGAGGGTTCTGAGGCAGCGTGGAAGGGGGTCTGAGGCAACGCAGGAGGGGGTCTGAGGCATTGCAGTGGGGTCTGAGGCAGTGTGAGATGGGTTCTATGGCAGAGTGAGAGGGGGTCTGAGGCAGAGTGGCAGGGGTATGAGTGAGTGTGGGAGGGCTCTGATGCAGAGTGGGAGGAGTCTGAGGCAGTGCGGGAGTGGCCTGAGGCAGAGTGGGAGGGGTCTGAGGCAGCGTGCGAGGGGTTTGAGTCAGCGTGGGGGGATTCTGTGGCAGAGTGGTAGGGGTCTGAGGCAGTGTGGGAGGGGTCTGAATTAGAGTGGGAGGGTTCTGAATTAGAGTGGGAGGGGTCTGAGGCAGTGTGGGTGGAGTCTGAGGCAGTGTGGGAGGAGTCTGAGGCAGTGTGGGAGGAGGCAGTCTGGGAGGGGTTCTGAGGCGGAGTGAGAGGGTGCCTGAGGCAGTGTGGGAGGTGGTCAGAGGCAGTGTAGGGGGGGTCGGAGGCAGAGTTAGAGGGGATCTGAGGCAGTGTGCAAGGGGTCTGAGTGAGTGTGGGAGGGGTTCTGAAGCAGTGTGGGTGGATTCTGAGGTATAGTGGCAGGAATCTGAGGTAGTGTGGGAGGGGGTCTGAAGCAGAGTGGGAGGGGGTCTGAGGCAGTGTGGGAGGGGTCTGAGGCAGTGTGGGTGGGGTCTGAGGTAGAGTGGGAGGGGCCTATGGCAGAGTTGCGGGGTCTGAGGCTGAGTGGTAGGGGGTCTGAGGCAGTGTGGGTGGCGGCCTGTGGCAGTGTGGGAGGGGTCTCAGATAGTGTGGGAGGGGTCTCAGATAGTGTGGGAGGGGGTCTGAGTCAGTTCTTGAGGGGTCTGAGGCAGTGTGGGTGAGGTCTGAGTGAGTGTTGAAGAAGCCCCTGGCTGGACTCCAGTGCCCTTGCAAGGGGCAACCCTCATACTTATTTGAATTTGAACATGGAGGCGAATGCTCAGTTGAAAGAGCTCATGAAGACTTTGTTGGTGCATCTTATGCACCGAGCTACACTCGGCATTGGGGTCACATTAGGGGTGGTCTCATTGAGCATTTAACCATCAGAGGAATGTGAGAAGGAAGAGGCAACCAGCCATTAAGGGAGATCAGCTGCTGGATATATTCAGGAAGCTCTATCAAACCCTGCAAAATGCATGGTCCATTTGACATGGTGTGCAGGGCACAAGGCTTCCAATCATTCCAAAAGTGCAAGACGGGGTAATCTCAACTCCAAGTTAGGGAGTGTAGGCATGTCTTCAGTAAGCCTCAAAACTACATGATAGTACTCAACGCTCTTCCAGCCTATTAGGGAGTGAGATGTCAGGTTGTTGGGGTGGCTTCTTTGAAACCTATGACCTGTGAGGAAGCGCCCCAACTACAAGGCCGGAACAGGGAGAGGCGGGTAGTGCAAGAGCTGCCGAAGGGCATGACAGTGGCTTTTTGGCTGGGGGTGGGAGGCCTGTAATTGTTGGGTGAGATACTTTCATCTCTTGGGTCTATCTGTCCACAGGAAGAAGGGGGATTGCAGAATGGAGGCTATGCTCAATGCTGCCTTCTTGATGACAGTGCTCAGATTGAGGAGGAGAAGAGGGGCCCAGGTGCTGCCCAGCACAGCTTAGAGAAGAGCCCCAGCCTGAGGTGCAGGGTCCAGGGGAGCCCCAGGAAGACCTAGAGGCTGAAGAGGTCAGACTCATCCCACAGAGATGACTGGCATGACCAAGGGTACACTGAAAATGCTTTTCCTATTTGGAGATGAGTAAGAGGCAGTGCCGCGCACGCCTACACTTGTCAAGAGAGGTGGTGACTGATATCTGACACATTCTGTGGGAGGACCTGATGCCTCATGGACAGAGAGGCCCTATCCTGCCATTGCCACTGAAGGGCACGGCCACACTCAACTTGTTGCAAGCGGCTCATTCCAGGGGTCCACAGGGGACCGATGCAGCTTCTCTCAGTCCTCCACACGCAAACGTACAAAGAAGGTGACGGATGCCCTGTACAGTGAAGCTCCGCATTATATAAAGTTCACAATGGATGAAGCGAGCTTGGCTTCTCGATTTCTGGATTTTGTGCTGATCTCCAGCTTCCCAAGAGCGCAGGGTGCGATCAATTGCACACATGTCACTTTAAGAGCTCCCTGTCAGCAGTCACTGATCTTCACTAACAGGAAAGGGGTCTACGATCATCAGAAGCAGATCATGCACATTTGTGCCGGATACCTGGGAGTTCTCACGACTCCTACATCCTGAGTCACTCCCAGGGGCCACAGATATTTGAAGGGCCGCGGCGCTTATAGGGTTTGCTGCTGGGCTCTAAGGGGTGCCCACCGAAGAGAGGCTCATGATATCTGTGCGTCCCCCTCAATGTGCCTCAGAGGAGAGATACAGCATCAACGAGCAGACCACTGGCATCCTGAAGATGCGCTTCCGACGTTTGGACGGCTCAGGTGATCCCCTGCAGTGCTCCCCATAGAGGTTGTCCACATTATTGTGGTCTCTTGCGTCCTGCACAACCTGGCACTTCAAAGGGGAGATCACATGCCACATTGAGACATCGAGAAGGCAGCGAAATCCTCGTTTGAGGAGGACCTGGAAGGGCAGGAACCTGAGGGAGGCGATGGTGGTCAGCTTCCACGTGAGGGTGTCATCGCAGCGGCACAACACAGAAGATGTGCCCGTGACACATTGATAGCTGCAAGGTTCCAGCAGGGGTAAGGTCCAGGTAAGGGGACCTGAGTGCATTTCTCCTCACAATTAGCGATGTGCCAATGATCAGAAAGGATTTTACAACAGTAACATTGCACGCAGGGTCAGCATTCAGCCTCGGACCTGTAACCCTCAAGGATCACAAAGCCTTCAATCTTGAAAAGGTCAGTACCCAAAGCTACACATAGCTCTTCCCTTTGGGTGCCCGAAGGCCCCTTCCTGACTCCTTGAGGAGAAGAAGCACCTGGAGGAAAGTCGGGGTGCCCCACCCCCTCTCACCTGGCCACTGATGGACCCTGCCAAGGGCTAGAGCGATGGACTGCAAGTCCAAGCACAAATCCAGCAGAACCTGTTGGACCAGGGTCTCCAAGGCAGCCGGCACTGTTTCTATGGAGACCTCAGGGTGCTCGTATGTCAGAGCCACAACATCAGACAGGACGCAGACGTTTTCCTTCCTCCTTCAGTTCAGTCTGTTGACTGCCTATTGCAGTTCGACCTGATGTTCCGCTGCTTGTCTTTGCATCACCAGCGTGTGTGCTATGGAGAGGTTGGGAAGCACGCGTACCTGCTGTGTGTACTGAGGCCATCCCAGTAAGGGCTGAAGATGCTGTCTGTGCAGCATGATAGATGAGATGGCAGTGATGTTAAAGTGTGTGTGAGACAATCAGTGCTGATGTCTCCTCTGTGAATATTGTGTGAGATCCCTGATTGCTTTATGAGAGTGAGAGTTTGGAGTGAGCAGAAGGTTGACCTACCCTGGCGGAGCGAATTAGATCATTCATCCTCTTCCTGCAATGCAAAGTGCTTTCTTTTTTGGGTCCCAGTGGCACAGACTTCCGCTGTGATCCCCTTGCAGGCCAGCGAGGGTAACGTTGGTGGACTTCCTGGTTCCATCCTTCCGGAAGAGGACATCATGGCATTTGCGGACAGTGTTGAGGAAAGCCACCAGGGAGTCATGGCTTGGGGTGTATGGGAAACATCTTATCTACATCCACCCTGTCACACCCT
The DNA here is from genome assembly GCF_017639515.1 of Carcharodon carcharias. Lineage (NCBI taxonomy): Eukaryota > Metazoa > Chordata > Chondrichthyes > Lamniformes > Lamnidae > Carcharodon > Carcharodon carcharias. Next base: position 118,352,388 of record NC_054470.1, on the reverse strand, counting down.
GTTAGAATTTTGTAAGTTTCAATAAGGTCACCCCTCATTCTTTGAAACTCTAGGGAATACAGGCCCAATCTCCTCAATCTCTCCTCATAAGACAATCCTGCCATCCCAGGGATTAATCTGGTGAATCTTCATTGCACTCCCTCTTTGGCAAGTTTATCCCTCCTTAGATAAAGAGATCAAAACTGTCACCGAAAACCCAATACTCCATGCGTGGTCTCACCAAGTCTCCGTACAATTGCAGCAAGACACTTTATTCCTGTGCTCAAATTCCCTTGCGATGAAGGCCAACATACCATTTGCCTTCCTAACTGCTTGCTGCACCTGCCTGCTAACTTTCTTTCCTTTAAATCAGTTATTGGTCTTTACAGAGATTATAACAAACAGCAGAAATAAACCAAAGATATTTCACTTCTAAATTGGATAGCTGGCCCTTTAAGTATTGCCAGTGGTGGGTCCCTCATGTTCAGATATGAGTGATTAGTGCGGGCTGTTTGATGTTACAATCTGACTGCTACTGACACTTCCAGTGCACGTATGGTGGACAGGAAGGCAGAACCCGCAGTTCATAATACTTTCCTGGAGGGGTTTTCCCTCTGACCCATGGCCCCATGAATTTTTAAAAATGTTTTTAAGTTACCCCTCAGACTCTCGAAGTCTCCTGCATTCCTCAGCAGCGACCACCGCTCCCAGTGGCGCTGCTGAGGCTTCAGAGCTGCTGGCCCCGTGTTTGGCCAATCGGAAGGCCTCCTGCGGTGAAATTGCCGAGCAGGTCCCACTGCGGGCTCGGGACCTGCACTTTTCCCCCCCATGGTAGGGTCCCGGCGCCCCTAGTAAAATTCAGCCCATGTCTGCCTGAGAGCAGGCAGGGCCTCAGTTTAGTGTTGCACCCAAAAGATGGCACTGCAGCACTCCCACAATACTGCACAGGGCTAGTAGCCTGAATAAGGTACCCACATCTTTAGAGTGGGGCTTGAACCCAGAACCTTCAGACTCAGAGGTGGCAGCACTTCCCACAGAGCCAGGCCTGAGTCCTAATGGCAGCCAGAAATCCAAATTAAAAAGCTAATATAGAGTATTTCTGGAAGGCACTTGAGGGAACAATTTTGCATAAAACTATTTCCTTTTTCTGCACTCTTTCAGGCACACTCAACACCTTGCTGTTTTGCAGAGGCCTGTATTGATCAAGTCACCACATTTGTCTTCTAGAATTCTTTCCATTTTGCTTTAAGCTCAAGTTCTCAACATTTCAACTTCTACTCTACTAATGACTCAATCTCCTATCCCCTGGAGCTAAGGGGACATACACTATTTCACAAGCCAAGGATAGGGAAGCAGATTCATTTCCAACTTAGCATTTACTGTCTGCAGATGTGTGTTGGGATTTTTTTTTTATCTTTCAGTTCACTAACATTTTAGGGAATTTCCCCTGACTTTCACCTCCTCAGTCTAAAAGGGAACGACAAACCCTTTGGTTTTGTGACAGTAATGTACTTGGCGGTGTTGCACCTGCCCAATGAGCAATAAAGAATTATTGATGGAACAAAATGTTCAGCACAGAAAAATTAGTCTGGGTGGATGTCTTCACAGCATCTACATCATAAACTACAATCTTATGGCAGTGAAAAAGATGGAGTTCAAGAGCTGAAGACAGTTTAATTTTGCAAGAACACCAATTTTTGCTTCAGATTTTAGATGAGTTTGTGCACACGGTGGAAAGTTTCTCTGGAAGTTTAACCCTTTAACAAAAACAGCATTCTTAGGTTTGAACAGTTGAAACAATTAATAAAAATGAACATAATATGCATTGAGAGAATTAAATATCATGGGCTTATATTCTCTGGGCTTTATTGAGAGGTACAGACTCAAAACGTGAACTCTGTCTTTCTCTCCACAGATGCTGTCAGGCCTGCTGAGTTTTTCCAGCATTTTTTGTTTTTGTTTCAGATGTGGAATTACTGTTTGCCCCAGCTGGAGAGCCCAGAACTAGGAGGTCGTAGTCTCGGGATAAAGGGTCATATGATTTAGTCCTGCTCCAATTCCTTCTGTTATTATGAAACATCAGTAAAAACTTTCCAAAGGGGCAATTGGATATGATACAAATCACTTGATAGTTTAATAAATCGAGCTTTAGGGATATCTATAACCACCGGGTTAAACAATCCAAAATTTACACATATTCTATGATTGGGTCACATTTCAAGTCTATTGGAGTGAATGCTTGATACACTCCATGTGGTTTCCCACACAGATACCAGGAAACTATCCAACCATTGAACTATATTCCACAGTTTTCCTGAAATCTGGCCATGAGAGATTTCAACATTGTTTTTGCTTATTTGTGGGAAACCCATTACTGCGTATCTTGTTTGAAGATTATTTGGCCATCATTAGATGTTGGTTACAGTCAAAGCCCATATCCAAGCTGACTGGTTACAAAGGGGCGGATGTTCAACATAATCAACTATCAAAAAAAAGCAGATTATCCCAACCCTGTGAGTAAAAGTTAATCTTATCAGATATGGTCTACCTTTTACTGCTCGGATCTTCATTCCCTGGGAAATGTCTCCATCAGTACATCCTCCAAATCGCCACCCTTCAAATAGCTTCTAGACTTCACTCACCCCTCAAAACAGTCTTCAAACTCAGACGTTGGCTTGCCAGTGCTCCAAGCCAACTCCACACCACCCACCTCAACTTTATCCCAGCATGTAAACTCTGATCTCCTCCATATTGTCTCCTCTCTATCCCATGTTTACTATCGGGATACATGTATTCTAATAATTGCCATGTAACCAGGCCTATGTAACCTGAGTTTTCTCTGTGTTCATTCATGTGTGTGTTTTGATTGCTCATCTGTACCCAAGCCCATTTCTTCTATTTTCACATTTTTTCTCCCTCTAATTTTTCCTCTTTTCCCTTTACCCCTCCTAGAATCCCCTCTCCTGTCACCACATCTCCTTTCATTCCTTGCTTCTTTACCCTTCCAAATACTGGACCAATCTTACAGCACAGCTTGACTTTTCTACTCTCCTCCTGCTTTTCCAGGTTTGACTCCCTCTGAGATAAGGCTACAGCTTCCCTCTCTGCCTCTCTTGGTCTCCTCTGAAGGAATCACTGAGGCACTCATTGCTCCCTCCTTACCAGCAGCAACCCCAATTGCACAATCCTACTCTCTCACTGACCTTCCCACCTAGTGCCCTAACTGGGGGTTAATCTTGGCAATTCAATTCGCCAATTCACCCCTCCTGGTGCTTACTGTGTGGTCTCTGCCAGTGATTCAGCTCTCAAAGCTCCCTCTCTGCATCTCCTTCTACAATACCCATTCATTTGTGAACAAGGTTCTCACCATCCCTGAGCTTATTGGGATGATTGCATCAACACCATGGCCTTGACGGAAACCTGGCTGAGGGTTGATGACACTTGTCCGTAACGGAAGCCTCCCTGCCTATTCCTTCATCACTTGTACCCTCAAGACCGTTGTGGTGGTGATGTGGCTTTTATCACCAAATCACACCTTGGCCTATCCCCCTACTCCTCTGGCACTTTCTCTTCCTTTGAGCATCTCACCTTGTTCTACCTCTCTCACCTCTCATTTAAAAACCTTGTTCTCTACCAGCCTCCCAAACACCATAAACTTTTTCTCACCGAGATTTCTTCACTGCTTTGCTTCTTTGGCCTCTGCACTGGATGACTTCTCATCCTCGGTGATTTCAACCTCCATCTTAAATCACCATGTTCTCTCTCCTCTGAGCTCACTACCCTGTTATCATCCTTTAATCTTTCTCTCCATGTAAACTCTTCAGCTATATTCACAGCCACCCCACCCGACCTTGACATCTCATGTAGCCTCGTGCTCTCAATGCGCCAATCACAGAAAAGTTATCTCTGATCATTTCCTTGTATTGTGTTTCACACACATCCCCCTTCCCCCTCTACGCCCTATGTCCCTCTGTGTCAGTTCCTGGTAAACACTCTCTCCAAATCCACTTAAATTTATACATTTAAAATACCAATGAAGTAACCTTTGGCCTTCCATTCACCATAATATTTCTGCAATTACCAATTTGTACACTCATCTCCACATTTGATGCTCTCACCCTAGTCATTCCTTTGCTCCCTTAAGCTAGGGATGCGGTCTTGAACAGATGCCCCTGTGCTCGGTGATCTGCATTGGCTCCTGGTTAAGCAACGCCTCATCCTTATTTTCAAATCCCTCCCTATCTCTATAATCTTCTGCAGCCCTATAATCCTCTGAGATCTCAGTGTCATTTAGCTCAAGCCTCTTCAGCATTCTTCATTTTAAATGCTCCCCAGTCAGAGGCCATGCCTTCAATTGCCTGGGTCCTGAGTTCTGGAATACCCTCCCTAAACCTTTCTAACCCTCTCTCCTCCTGTAAGACAATCCTTAAAACCTACCTCTTTGACCAAGCTTTTGGTCACCTGCCCTAATATCTTCTTCTGTGGCTCGGTGTCAGATTTTGTCTTAAGAATAGAAGACTTTTTGACCCTTGTATTTGCAACAGTATGAAGCATAATAAAAAGAGGTAATTTGCATTTCTATATCACCTTTCATGATCTAAGGATGTCCCCTGGCGCTTGACAAAATACGGCACATCTGACAATGCAGGGCTCCCTCAGTACTGCACTGGGAGTGCCAGCATAGATTTTGTGTTCAGGACTTTGGGGCAGGTCTTGAAGCTGCAGTCTTCAGAGGAGGGAGTGCTCCCCACAGAAGAGAAATTATTTGCCACTCTTTCTTTGCAGAATATGTTTAATGAGTTGGTTAATGTCTGTCGGGTGAAATGTATCTGATAAGCCGAATAAGAGCATCATTCTAATAATGTTACCTTGTTTTACTAAACCCGTCTTCAGGATTAGGATCCCTTGAGCTCCTTGCCATATTAAGACAAACATTCTGATGCTGTTCTTTCTCAGCTATTTGTCCTCCCACACACTCCTGATTTTGACAGTCACGATTCCCTAACAACTAACATTTTAAAGCTGATCTTGGCTTTACATAAAAATATGGAGTCTTTAAAAATTCTGCGGATATATTAAGAATTATATAACTGACAATCAAAGTATTTCTGCTAAACCTCAGTGATATAGCTAAATTTGCCAGCTGTCATATTAAGATAAAATTCAAACAGGAATTCTACTACAAACCTTCTGAATAATCAACTTATTGGCTAATGACCCATTGCTATATCCAATAGTGAATGTTATATAAAAGGTCATTTTGAAACAAACTGCAATTTACACTGTTAACAGACATTCCATTAAAGGGAAATAATTTGGCTTCTATATAACTGATTGAAGACACAGGGTTCTCTTCCTCCCAACATTAAATCATCTTAAAATTAATTTTGTCTCTACAGGAAGGAGTGAATAGTTTTCTCATGCTATGAAAAGCTAGTGACTATTTTGGAGCTGGTCACAAACTTCCTTTGCTCCCTCGGTCATAATACTGCACCGTTAATGATTGGTAGACAGTGCATGGAAATCCAGATGCCCTGGGTTTTTGTGAATCTCTTGCTTTCCTTTCACTGGTCCATGGAATGATCGTTAAGACAGCTCACTAATTGTTGTTTTAAATCCTGCTTTTATAGGCTCTCCATTTGTGGAACCCTCCATCTTGACATTTGCAGAGTGTCTCCATGTGTTTCAACCAACTCTGCACTTTCATTATCCCCTTACTTTCAATAAGTGGTGAGCATTCCATTCGAAGCACGTCCTCCATGTGTAGATGATTTTAATTTGTGCTAGGAGAGTGCTTTACATTCACTGGGAATTGCCTGAGCTCAGCATTTTCTCTACTGAACACTGAATGTGTCTGAAAGAGTAGAGGACTTAAATGGATAAATATTTTACAAGGACCAGTCAGGAAGATGTCATGACGTTGGTCACCTTTTTCTCTATAAATGTGTATCCTCTGAATGACCTCAACGTATGATGCTGGAAGGTTAAGACAAGAAGTTCCATGTCACAGCCCTTAATTCTAACCAGAACAATCCCAAGAACTTGAGAGATCAAAGAGATGGATTCTCAGACACAACAGACTGACTGTTAAAATTGAGACATAGATAAATTAATGGGTAAACGGGAGAGCTGCGCAAAGCTAGAAATTTTTCTTTTACATTTTATTAATGTGGGAGCTTTCAAGCTCCTTTCAGCTTAAATCAGAAGAGTTGCTACCAAGAGAGACTTTTGTTATTAAACATAATAAAGCTCTTACCATTTAAAAAAAATTTCAATAAATACTAGCTGTAACTCTGGTGAAATCCCCAGAAAATGGAGGAGAGGAAATCCCCTCCACCCATTTCTGGGAGCTTCTGCATGGTTTTTGAGGGACACAATTACCAACCACCCCACAGTAAATATCATTGGTGGGATGGGGTGCGTGGGGACCCATAGTTGGGATCTTCCCTAAACCAATGGTTCGTGCTGCAGCAACTCATTCAAGGTCAGATTTATCTGTGGAGAGAATCGAGGTTTATCAGTCTTCACATGAATCTGAAAACCTCCAAACAAGTTCCTCCCAGTTCAAAAAATAACATTTACACAGGGTGCTAAAGGAGACATGACTGGATCTGAGGGGGAGGACTCCCCCACACCCCCACCTCACATGGCCCCACAGCAGGCAGGTGCCCATCTGCCTCATGCAACTTGAATATCCTTCCCACTGACCCCTCAAACTCCAGCTGGGTTAACACTGGAAGAAAGAATCCTGGCAGACATTCAAGGTCACATCCTGAGGAATCTCAAGAACTCTGGGACTCAAATGTCACCACACTCTTCCTGCTCAGTCACATTGTATTTACAGCACACAAACAGGCCATTGGCCCAACTGGTCCATGCTGGTGCTGACACTCCAATAAACCTCCTCCCACCCCTTTTCATCTCCCTATCAGCATATTCCTTTCTCCCTCAGGTGTTTATCTAATTTTCCCTTAAATACATTGATACTATTCACTCCAACCACTCCCTATGGCAGTGAATTCCACATTCTCACCACTTTCTCTGGAGAAAGAAGTTTCTCCTGAATTCCCGATTAGATTTATTAGTGACTCTCTTATATTGATAGTCCTTAGGTTTTGGTCTCCAACCCCACCCCCTCACTTCCCCCCACCAAAGGAAGCATCTTTCCTATCTCTACTCTACCAAACCTCTTCATCATTTTAAAGGCTTCTGTTAGGCCACCTGTCAGCATTCTAGATATTAAAAAAGAGTCCCAGCCTGTTCAGTCTTTCCTTATAATTATAAACTCTCAGTTCTGATATTACCCTGATTTTTTTTTTGCACTTTCTCCTGTGCTTTTATTTGATTATTATCACTTGGAGACCAGAAGACCATACCCCAAGTGTAATCTAAGCATGATTTCGTATTAGTTCAACATAAAATTATCCCAAAGGAGCTCTGAAGAAGGGTCATTTGGACTTGAAATGTTAACTCTGTTTCTCTCTCCAAAGATGCTGTTTTTATTTCTGATTTCCAGCATCCGCAGTGTTTTGTTTTTATAAAATTATCCTACATTGTTATAGGGATTCTTATATATTTATGCATATAATGCACATATTCCTTACAGCATTGTAGCCCTTGAGGCAGCAAAGTCCAGATTGAAGAGCACTCAAGAGTAGGAAAGAGAGTAACTTGAGAAGTCAACTTTATGTGGTACCAACTTGTGCTTGTTAAGTCCATAGGAAGATAAAGCTGCAAAAGATAAGTAATTCCACAGTTTTGAAGTCATGGGAAAGAATGAGTTGAAGGGACATCAATCAGTTTAATTTTAACATACTCAAGATGCAAAGTGAAGGCTAATAAAAATCCAAATATCTTAATGAGAAAAAATGATAATTTGCCTCATAACTGACCAGTGCTCACGTTTTTTTTTGTTCTATTTATCCATTAAATCACAGGTGCTGTCTTCCCCATCGAAATACTTACACATAACTTGACACAAAAACTCTACCAAGAATGAACAAGTTTTTCAGCAATTTCATGGTTGCCTGTTTTCTGCCCATCCCTATGATTTTTTTTAAAGTTAACCTGTTCCACGGACCAGCAATGAGATATTTATTCCAAATCTCCTGGGTGGAGGGTCAAATTTGTTTTGTGGAACGGGTACCCTTTCTTGGGCATTACTCAACCATATTCAACACTAGCATAGTTTCTTCACTGTGGCTGGGTCAAAATCCTGGAACACCCTTCCTAACAGCACTGTGGGTGTACCTACACCACATGGACTACAGCGGCTCAAGAAGGCAGCTCACCACTACCATGTCAGGGGCAATTAGGGATGAGCAATAAATGCTGGCTCAGCCAGTGACGCCCACATCCCATGGATGAATAAGGAAAAAGCAAGCATGGCTCAGTGTGCAGCACTTTCCAATTCTCAGTCAGAAGGTCGTGAGGTCAAACCCCATTTCCAAGGGAGCACAAAATCCAGGCTGATGCTTCAGGGTAGTACTGAGGGAGTGCTGTACTGGGGATAGTGTATGGAAAAAGGCATTGAAATGGATGATCAGCCATGATCATGTTGAATGGCAGAGCAGGCTTGATGGGCTGAATGGCCTACTCCTGTTCCTATGTTCCTACACTTCATTGACAGTAAAGTGCTTTGTGATGTCCTAAAGTTATGAAATGTGCTATAAAATTGCAAGTACAAAGCATTAACTAGACTGTCATTAATCCATCTCTGTAGAGATAGTCTATATGATTTATACTCTTAGTGCCCTTAATTAAATTCTAGCCACTCACTTGTATATGCTTTCAAGAATCTTTCCAATTGTGGCATTATATTGATTACATTTAACAGTGTAAAGTATGTTCTCTGCTCGTGTTATAATAACAAACCCAGCATGAAAATAACACTGCCACATTAGTGTAAGATTTTATTTCACACTCCATTTATTCTAAAGGCCAGAAATTCCCAAATTAAAACTTTGAGCCAAGGTTCACCCAAACCTGCTTCATGTGGAGGTCACATGGAGTAAAGGAAGCAGACTTACATTTTTCCACACAAAGGTTGTTGTTTGTGCCAGTTCTGAGGGCAGTACAGTACTAACAGGTGCTGACTCTGACTGCAAGCAGAATGAGGTGTGGTAAAGTGTCATGTTGCAACAGGAGAAGCAACATGTGAACTAGGGGAAGGAAGGATTGGATGACTGGTGGGGGTGGGGACAGAATAGTGCAGTGTTGCAGGAGTGTATTCAGAGAAGAGACATGAAGAAACCTTTCCTGCCTCTGCTGCGTGGATAAAATCACTGACTCTCAGCCAGGTCCTTTGATGTTTATTGGACAATTCATATTCTATTCCATAGGATTACGTAGGACATACAGAACAGAAAGTGGCCATTCGGCCCAACCAATCAATGTCGGTGTTTATGCTCTTCCCATCCTTTCTCATCTAACTCTATCAGCATAGCCCTCCATTAATGCTCCCTCATGTGTTTATCTGGTCTTCCCTTAAATGCAACTGTACTATTCACCTCAACCACTCCCTGTGTTAATATGGCAATGACCTTGTTAAAAACAATTGCTAGTTAAACAGGTGATGGGCATTGATTATCCCATCTAAATGGAATAAAAAGATACAGCTGGAACATTTTATGTGGAAGCTACTTGGAAGTTAGTAGCACTGAGGCGTTGTCTTGAAAATAAACCAGCTTGAACCAAAAGACCAGCCTGGATTAATTCTTCCACCACAACCTCTTTTTGTGAATAAAAACAAGAAACTGGATGCTAGAAATCAAAAACAAAAACAAAAATACCTGGAAAAACTCAGCAGGTCTGGCAGCATCTGCAGAGAGGAACACAGTTAATGTTTCGAGTCCGTATGACTCTTCAACAGAACTAAGCAAAAATAGAAAGTTGGGGGGGGTGCTGGTGTTGGGACAAGAGAGCTGGATAGAGGGCCAGTGACAGGTGGAGATAACCAAAATATGTCACAGACAAAAGGACAAAGAGGTGTTGAAGGTGGTGATATTATCTAAAGGAATGTGCTAATTAAGGGTAGAAAGCAGGACGAGCAAAGTACAGATAACCCTAGTGGGTGTGGGGTGGGGTGATGGAATTGAAAAAGGCTAAAAGGTAGAGATAAAACAATGGATGGAAATACATTTAAAAATAATGGAAATAGGTGGGAAAAGAAAAATCTATATAAATTATCGGAAAAAACAAAAAGGAGGGGGACAAATCAGAAAGGGGGTGGGGATGGAGGAGAGAGTTCATGATCTAAAATTGTTGAACTCAATATTCAGTCTGGAAGGCTGTAAAGTGCCTAGTCGGAAGATGAGGTGCTGCTCCTCCAGTTTGCATTGAGCTTCACTGGAACAATGCAACAGGCCAAGGACGGACATGTGGGCGTGAGAGCAGGGTGGAGTGTTGAAATGGCAAGAGACAGGGAGGACTGGGTAATGGTTGCGGACAGAACGAAGGTGTGCTGCAAAGCGGTCACCCAGTCTGCGTTTGGTCTCTCCAATGTAGAGGAAACCGCATTGGGAGCAATGAATGCAGTAGACTAAGTTGAGGGAAGTACAGGTGAAATGCTGCTTCACTTGAAAGGAGTGTTTGGGCCCTTGGACGGTGAGGAGAGAGGAAGTGAAGGGGCAGGTGTTGCATCTTTTGCGTGGGCATGGGAAGGTGCCGTGGGAGGGGGTTGAGGAGTAGGGGGTGATGGAGGAGTGGACCAGGGTGTCACGGAGGGAATGATCCCTATGGATTGCCGCCGGGGGTGGGGGTGAAGGGTAGATGTGTTTGGTGGTGGCATCATGCTGGAGTTGGCGGAAATGGCGGAGGATGATCCTTTGAATGCGGAGGCTGGTGGGGTGATAACTGAGGACAAGGGGGACCCTATCATGTTTCTGGGAGAGAGAAGAAGGTGTGAGGGCGGATGTGCGGGAGATGGGCCGGACACAGTTGAGGACCCTGTCAACGACCGTGGGTGGAAAACCTCGGTTAAGGAAGAAGGAGGACATGTCAGAGGAACTGTTTTTGAAGGTAGCATCATCAGAACAGATGTGACAGAGGTGAAGGAACTGAGAGAATGGGATGGAGTCCTTACAGGAAGTGGAGTGTGAGGAGCCGTAGTCGAGGTGGCTGTGGGAGTCGGTAGGCTTGTAATGGATATTGGTGGACAGTCTATCATCAGAGATTGAGACAGAAAGGTCAAGGAAGGGAAGGGAAGTGTCAGAGATAGATCATGAGAAAATGATGGAGGGGTGGAAATTTGAAGCAAAATTAATAAAATTTTCCAGGTCCGGATGAGAGCATGAAGCAGCACCAAAGTAATCATCGATGTACTGGAGAAAGAGTTGTGGGAGGGGGCCGGAGTAGGACTGGAACAAGGAATGTTCCACATACTCCATAAAGAGACAGGCATAGCTGGGGCCCATGCGGGTACCCATAGCCACACCTTTTACTTGGAGGAAGTGAGAGGAGTTGAAGGAGAAATTGTTCAGTGTGAGAACAAGTTCAGCCAGACGGAGGAGAGTAGTGGTGGATGGGCATTGTTCGGGCTTCTGTTTGAGGAAGAAGCGGAGAACCACCAGACCATCCTGGTGGGGGATGGAGGTGCAGAGGGATTGGACGTCCATGGTGAAGAGGAAGCGGTTGGGGCCAGGGAACTGGAAATTGTTGATATGATGTAGGGTGTCAGAGGAATCACGGATGTAGGTGGGAAGGGATTGGACAAGGGGACAGAGAATGGAGTCAAGATAACGAGAAATGAGTTCCGTGGGGCAGGAACAGGCTGACGATCGGTCTGCCGGGACAGTCCTGTTTGTGGATTTTGGGTAGGAGATAGAAGCGGGCCGTCCGAGGTTGGGCGACTATCAGGTTGGAAGCTGTGGAAGGAAGATCTCCAGAGGAGATGAGGTCAGTAACAGTTCTGGAAACAATGGCTTGATGTTTAGTAGTGGGGTCATGATCCAGGGAGAGCTAGGAGGAAGTGTCTGCGAGTTGACACTCAGCCTCTGCGAGGTAGAGGTCAGTAAGTCTCTTATTGTGAATGACACCCTGTGGGAGTGAGTTCCACATTCTCCCCACTCTCTGGGTACAGAAGTTACTCCTGAATTCTGAATTCGATTTCTTAGTGACTATCTTAGATTGACGGCCTCTAGTTTTGCTCCTTCCCACACGGAAACACTCTCTCAGCTGCCTCTTGCCTTGCACTGTTAGGGACCCTCCTGCCTTCTGAAGAGTAGAGAACCTCATTCCTGACCCTTGCCTTTCTACTACAGCCTCTCCACAGCCTTACCATGGAAAACAGAGAGCCCGGGTAATAGTCACCCTTCTATAAAACTTGGGGGAAAGTATCATAACTTATAAACACCACCAATGACAAAAACATTTTTGCATTATGACTTGCAAGCTCACCTTAAATACGCATCAGGCTTGTGAGATAACCCACTGTCCCAAATAGTGAGATGAGGAGAGACTATATGAGCACCTCTTTTATTTCCTGGAATATAGACATTCAGGAGTAATTTGTTTGAGGTTTTAAGGATTTTGAAAGGAATTGATAGGGTGGATAGTGAGAATTTTTAGGAAAGGGAACATAACCTAAAAAGCAGAAGCAAGCTATTCAGAGAGAAGTCCATCAGCTAAGGGGCAGTGGATGTGTGGAACTCTGGCCAACAAGCAGTAGGTATTAACTCGATTAATAGTTTTAAAGCTGAAATTGATAGATTTTTGTTAGGCAAGGGTATCAGGAGAAATGGAGCCACGATACAAATGATTCATGATCTTACTGAAGGGTGGAACAGGCTGGAAGGGCTGAATAGCCACCTCCTGTTTCAATGTTACCTTCAGAACTGGAAACCCAAGCAGTTGTCCAATAAAATGTAATTAAGGCCCATTGGCTATCCGACAGGGAGTTCAGTTCACTCTGCCCACTAACTATTGGGAGTGAAAATCAGCCCCCAACCTCTACCCTCAAAGCGTCGACTTGGTTGATGAAAAACGTGGAAAGTGAATTTTCTGTAATTCACATGAAATAAAATAGTTTTTGGAGAAGGTTTTGGATCATAAGTTTATTTTCTCTGAGGTTGCAGTTTACACGGAAATCTATCATGACCCCTTTTGGAATTAGGGGCACTTGCTGATTAAAGATTTATTGCCATGTGTCTTTTATTTCACTGTTTGTCAAAACTGCTTGAGGAACATTCATAGTTTTGTAGACAGCTTGACAAAACAGCAGGCAACATGAAAAATGTACATTTTGTCATTTGGTAGTACAGAACTTGAGTATTGCTGAAAAAAGAGATGTCGAAGCTTTTCATCTTGCACTCATCAGGACACTTGCAAGAATACCAATATCAGGACGAAAACAACAATTTATACCGTATGTGAAGAGAATGCTGATTAGTTGGCAAATGGCATTGCCATGAAAAATGTACCATTGCATTCTCCATGGCAACGCCACTTGCCAACCAATCAGTAGTCTCTTCACATACTGTATAAATTATTGTTTTCAACCTGATAGCGAAGCTTATCATCTTGCACTGATCAGGACACTTGCAAGAATACCAATATCAGGGTGAAAACAACAATTTATACAGTATGTGAAGAGAGTGCTGATTAGTTGGCAAGTGGCGTTGCCATGGAGAATGCAATGGTGCATTCTGTCCTGGCAGACCGATCATGTCAGCCTGTTCCTGCCCCACGGAACAGCTTTGAGACCCCGCAGAAGGAGAAACTATCTTCTGGCCATTAGTCGGCTTTCCTGGGGAAAATCATTGGTGAGTGACAGTTTCCCCCAAAGCGTGCAGTGGGGGAGGGCTGGAGGATGGGTTCAGGATTAGAACAGTCCTGACCATGTTCCTGTTACCAGAGGCAAAATCCAGCCTAGTGAGTACAATCAGCACACATAATCACCCCAAGGAAGCAGAAACAGTGGATAAAATGTATTTCAAGAACCACGTAGCTTGTAACTTTTTAAAAGAAAGCCTAATTGAAAAGTAAATCTGAAACCCTCATCAAATAACCTTTATAAAAAGATCTCCTTGGCTACGATAGAAGAAATAAAAGAAAGACCTGCATTTCTGAATCACCTTTCACCACTCCAAGACATTCATGTTGAAGTCTAGTCACTATTATTATGTAGGAAAAACAGCAACCAATTTGTGCACAGCAAGTTCCTACAAGCAGCAAGCTGGTAATGACCAGACCATGTGTTTGTAGCGATGTGGGTTCAGGGGTAAATATTTGCCAAGACACCAACTTAGCTTTTCTGTGAAATTCAACTGGTCCTGAAAAGCAAATGAGAAGAAAATGTACATTGAAAATTGTTGAAAAAAGAGACATGCCTCTTTTTTCAACAATTTTCAATGTACATTTTCTTCTCATTTGCTTTTCAAGACCAGTTGAATTTCACAGAAAAGCTAAGTTGGTGTCTTGAAACTAACTGCAACACTCAAAGCTTGTGGAATCTACTAATAATTGATGCGTTCTGGGACTAGAAAATATTACCAAATAAATGCAAACATTGATGACTGGGGAAGCTTGCTGAAAATATTAGATTTCCCTTGAGACTACATTACTCATCATCATATGTTAGATATCTGAGAATGATGTGGTGAATTATATTTGGTTATCGGATCATATTTAGTGGAAAATTTGAAAATAGTTCATGATAATATCTTGAAAGCAGGAGAGGTGAACTTCCGTCTTGGCTCTCTGGACAGAATTGGCTGCTTCACAAGAAACCCATCAATTTTCATCCTGGGAACATAGGAACAAGAGGACGCCATTCAGCCCCTCAAGCCTGTTCCATTAGAACATGACTGATCTGTATATTAACTCCATCTACCAACCTTTGTTCTATAACCCTTAATGCCACACGGAATAAAATTCCAAGAACCTTGGTTTTGAAATGTTCAATTGACCCCCAGCTTTTTGGGGGAGAGAGTTCCAGATTTCCACTCCCCTTTGTGTGAAGAAATGCTTTCTGACATCACCCCTGAACGGCCTGGCTCTCATTTTAAGATTCTGCCTCTTGTTCCAGACCTCCCTGCCCCCTCTACCCCACCACCCCCCACCCACCCCCTCCTCATCCCCATCATCACCGCCCAACGCCGTCCAGCCCCCGCACCAGAGGAAATGGTTGCTCTGCATCTAATCTATTAACTCCTTTAATCATCTTAAACACCTCGATTTGATCAGCCATTAACCCTCTGTACTTGGGGGAATACAAGCCCAATATATGTAACCTGTCTTCATAATTTAACCATTTTAGCTGCAGTATCATTGGGGTGAATCTGTGTTGCACCCCTCCGAAGCCATCTTGCTGAATCAGGAGATTTCTACCACAATGGAAAATCACAATGAGGTCCTAAAGGTGATTGTTGCTTCTGGAGTGACAGTTGTTTCTATTCACTCCCCTCAAGGCCACCCCAGCTCAGTGCTTTGTGACTTGCTTGGGACTATCCAAGCTATTCCCACACTATTCATCTCATCTGAGCCCATTGCAAGGCGGCGATCACAGATGTTATGGCTTCTAATGAAAGTGACCGTGACTGCATTAATCCAACCTCCTTCCAATGTCAATGCCAGTTCTGGTCTGGTCCAGGAAGATAATGAATGCACAAACAAAACGACACCAGAGTCAGGCCTTGCAATGATATGAGAGATATCTCAGACCTCAATCCACACCTGACGGTGGGGTAGCACCTCAAAGCAATCAGATGTTAGGTTTGCAAATGGAAAGAATTCTAAATACAGTGACAAGGAATAGTAATAGCACTTAATGAAGAGATGGTAAGGGTACTCCTTGGCAGAGGAGTCCATTTGTAAATGATTATTTTATATACAGTTCAATTCTCCTTTTATTTGTTCACTAAGGGCTGATGTGTACTTTCCCTGAAAAGATGAGAATGTAGAGCAGATTTAAGATCTCACTATTAATGAACGTGGGTTCTGAAATGAAATTAATTCTAAATGGACCATAAGCTCCCCATACAAAACTACATTAAATTTAAGGTGACAAACTCAACCAATTAAACCTTTGAAGATTTAGAGTTTGAAATAGGAACAGACCACAGGAACAAATGGCTCATTATTTCAAAATTAGGAATGCCCAATAATAGCAGAAGGCACAAATCGATCTCGTCTGTAGTTTTACAAAAAATAAAGTGGGCTTCAACTTTCCTTATGACTTCTTAATATTTCAGTTTTTCTTATGTTTTAAAATTCTCATTTGGCTTTGAGTAGCTGAGTGCCATGGTTTGGAATTAAGGTCTGTCTCCAAACATTGGTTATTTTAGGGATACCCAGATAGAAAATACTTAGGGCAGAATTTTCTGCTCGGCGTGCGGGTGTGTGCCCAACACGTGATGAAGTCAGACAAGCATCTTGGCAATATTTCGGTCGGTGGACAGGGTTGAGAGTTGGCAGCGTGCCTGCTGACAATTAAGAAGCCTATTAAGGCCATTAAAGTTGCAATTGTCGATAATTTTTCACTGCCCATCCAACGTACACTGTACTGAGGAAGTGCTGCACTGTTGGAGGTGCTGTCTTTGGACAAGATGTTGAACCAAGGCCTGGTCTTCCCTCTGAGGTGGATGTAAGAGAATCTATGACACTATTTTGAAATAGAGCAGGGTCCTTCTCCCCATTGTCCTGGAAAATACTTACCCCTGAACCCATATCGCTAAAAACATATGGTCTGGTCATTACCAGCTTGCTGCTTGTGGGAACTTGCTGTGCACAAATTGGTTGCTGCTTTTCCTACATAACAATAGTGACTAGACTTCAACATGAATGTCTTGGAGTGGTGAAAGGTGATTCAGAAATGCAGGTCTTTCTTTTATTTCTCCTATCATAGCCAAGGAGATCTTTTTATAAAGGTTATTTGATGAGTGTTTCAGATTTACTTTTCAATTAGGCTTTCTTTTAAAAAAGTTATAAGCTATGTGGATCTTGAAATACATTTTACCCACTGTTTCTGCTTCCTTGGGGTGATTATGTGTGCTGAGTGTACTCACCAGGCTGGATTTTGCCTCTGGTGACAGGAACATGGTCAGGACTGTTCTAATCCTGAACCCGCCCTCCAGCCCTCCCCCGCTGCACACTTTGGAGGAAACTGTCACTCACCAATGATTTTCCCCAGGAACGCCGACTAATGGCCAGAAGATAGTTTCTCCTTCTGCGGGCTCTCAAAGCTGGACAGCAAATCAGAGGCCTTCCAACTTGCGAGGAGCAACAGGTTGCAATGGAAGGTAAGTAAGAGAGAGTGTGCTTCAAGATGGAGGTGCCTTCTCTCCAAATGTTTTAAATCTTTAAAAATAGTTTCAGCAGCCAGGTCGCTGTTTGGGGTGTGCGGGAATCGGGGTGGGGGGGGCGGGGGGGTGGGGCAGTGGTGGGTTGGGAACCAGCTCTACAGGGTGGCCTGTGGCTGCTCTTGCACCCAGGGAAGCAGGGAGGGAGGCTCTGTACGCCTGCTTGGAGTGCTTGCCCCCCCCATGTACCCACCTCCTGCCTCCGAAACTGGCCCTCACCGCCTGCAGGAACCAGGAGGCCGACTGGAAAAAGTCCAACCAACCTTCTTTAATTGGCCTCAGTTCGGCTCTTAATAAGCCTGTTCCCCTACCTGCTGACGTAGATGGGTAGCCCTGTCGGCTCTGACCCCACTTCCACACAAATGGCCAGGAAGCAGGACAGAGCCAGGGAATGGAACATCACCCACAAGGCTATCTTTAGCTCCCACCTGCTTCTGAACCTGTTCCCCACGAGGGCTGAAAACCCGGCCCTTTGCATATTTCCCAGCAGTCTAAAAACATGGGCAGAATTTTCTGCCTGTTGGGTGGGCGGGCCCAACCCAATCTCCGGTGGGCAGGGAGTCGATCCCCGCTGGAGAAGTGGGCCCCGCTGCCATTTTGAGTGTTTGGGCCAATTAAGGCCCGTCCAGCGTGACGTCCAGCAGGAAGTGCTATTCTCTCCCTGTGCGGATGTGGGTAGATTCCCCAAATTCGAGAGTGTGCTCTTTCACGCATGCGCACGAAAAAGCACACATCTCCCTGAGGCTAAGTGCAGCCTCAGGGAGATCACTGAAAGTTGTATAAACATTAAAAACAGAAAAATTTTAAAATCCTTAACATGTCCCCCTCATGTGACAATGTCACACGAGATGGGACATGTTAATAAATTTCCCTAAAACTTTATTACACTTTTTTAAACCCTACATGAAACCTCATCCCGCCGGTGGATGAGGTTTTATGTTTTTTCTATTTGCCGCTGGGGTTCCTGGCTGACCTGCCAACCTTAATTGTTTTAATTATCCTGTCAATGGCCTCAATTGGCCATTGACAGGTCGGCGGGCGCACAACTGATTTTGCTGCACCCCCACCTTCCTGAAGGTTTAAATAGGACTGGATGACATCGGGGGTTCCGCCTGACATCATCCTGCGTCATTTTGTACATTGGTGAGTGGGCCCCGCCCCCTGCTCACCGATGGCACAATTCAGCCCTATATATCTGGAACTGATTCTCTGCACTGAGTCACTACTATAGTAAAGCATTCTCGTTTCTACAATTTATTATCTCCCTCACTGAGAACTTGAATACTGCTGAAAAGAGAGACATGTTGCTGAAGCTTTTCATCTTGCACTCATCAGGGCAAAGGCAAGGATGCTAAATTTCAAACAATCAGAACAATTTATACTACAGGAGAAAAAAAGTTGCTGGTTGGTTGGCAAGTTGATTCTGATTGGCTGAGGCATTGCCATGGAGAACTATAGGCGGCCCAAGCTCCCAGATAATTCAAAAAAGGTGCAAGGCTTGAACATATTCCTTTTGTTTGCAGAGTACGGGTCCCTTAGTATGAATGGATGTCACTTCTAGCAAGTGTAAATGAGCCACATTATGAGCTTGACTGATTATCTTAAATTGGTTGTTAGTGCTCTCAGGATTGTTCAACAAGTGCTGTCCAATCCTGGAATCACATCTAACAGATGTTTTGTTTTGGGTTTTGCAACAGTGAGCTGGTTGAGTACAGGCTGTATTCTGCTTTTTATGAGCAGCTGAAGGAACATGCTGTTTGATTAATTTCCCTCCCTCCCACTACCCCACTTTCTCTCCAAACTGTACCTCCCATTTTCTCTTCAGCCTTCATTGCCCCTATTCTCCTTTTCCCACTGAGCCTTGCACTCTCCCTCCCTTCCCCCACTGCCCCCACTCTCCCCCACCTCCAAATTGGTCAAATAATTGAGAAATTAGGATGAGCATTAATGTTCCTCCTGCTCCAGAAGAATTGTTAGTAAATGGCCTGTTGTGGTCCCTTTCAAAAACACTGGTCAGGCCACTTATGGATACAACACCAAAGGAGACCAAAACTGCATTGGGAGAAATAAACTGTATTTTATTGCACCTTTCACAATCTCAGGATGTCTTAAAGTGCTTTTCAGCATATGAAGTGTTTTTGAAATGTAACTGCTACTGCAATGTTGGAAATGTGGCAACCAATTTACTCATAGCAAGGTCCTATGAACTGCATTTTGATAATGACCATGGGATCTTTTACATCCACCTGAGGGGGCAAATGGGGCCTCAGTTTAACATCTTTTCGGGAAGACAAGGGTACAATTGCTATCATATGATTCTGATTTGCATGGGCTAATGCAGTTCCTGCCTACTTCAAGGCTGTCATATAAAAACTTTATTATTAAGCATTGAACATACACACACACACACACACATGTAAAAACAAATCCTTTTTGTAACAGCCATAAGACCAGGATTACAGCGTGCCAATATTTCAATGTATAGATGAAAGCCTCTCCTCTGAGTCAGTAGGTTGTGCCCTTAAGTCTCAGGCCAGGCTTTGAGTATGCAATCTATGCTGACACTGCATTATAGAATTGACAGATCATTGAATTGTTGAGAGGTTGATATCTTTCTGATGAGAAACTCAACTAACCCTGGAGCGTTGTCCCTGTGTTTCAAGTAAGTATTGAAATTCCTGGATCATGGTCTGCAGGAGAGCAATGATTCTGGCATGACTGGAAATGTTCCTCTCCCCACCACCAATTGCGGTTTGTGGGATCTTGCTGTGCACAATTTGGCTGATGTGTTTCCAATATTATTAAACTGACTGCACTTCAAAAGTACTTCTTTGGCTGTAAAATGCTTTGGAATGCCATGAGGTCGTGAAATGTCCTGAGGCTATATAAATGCATGTTCATTCTTTGCAAATGACTTTTACCCAACATGAATTCATTGGCCCAGATCTTTGCCGGGTCAGGACGAATCGAGAGTCCTTTAAAAATGGTGGGCGGGCCCTGATTTTGGGACTCACACCCCCATTCCCAGTTCTGGCAACTTTTGCTGTCACAGTCCCAAGTGGGGAACCAAAAAAAACACCAGTCACCTGCCCCTGGAAAGCATTCATTGACAGGCTTTGGAATACAAAAAACATGTTCTTTAGTGACAATAGTTAGATGCTATATTGTAAGGTAGATGTGTTTTGTTTCAGTGATTTGGATCACTAGTGTAATAACCTGAAGAGCTTTAAATGTGAAAATTACTTATAAAATGAAAAAAAATTCAGCAGTAGCCAGTTAGAGGAAAAAAAGCCCCACCTGCTCCTGGACTGCTTTGATTGGCGGGTCATCTGGTGTAGCATTAAAAAACCTAGCCATCTGCTTCTTCGAATTTCAATAAGCTTAATTGCCTGTGAACTGGAATGGTTTCTTATGGCAGCTGTGGCCATTAAGAATGCTTGGATGAGTTTCAAAAGACCCAGAACTACTGATCTCAGCAGAGGTCTGTATAGACATTTTAATTGGCAATTTTAGGAGGCTATTAAAGAAGTGTAAGTTCTTGATGTGGTTACTGAAATGGATGTTTGTTTGTTTTTACAACAGATTGACCATGTGAGGTGATATAATTATTTTAGAATGGCTTTTTTTGAAGGGAGTTCTTTTCTCAGTATGATATGCTGGAATGAGATTAAATTATTGGAAGTTTATTTATTTTCAATTTCAATGACATCCTGCAGTTTGCCAGAATGGATACTAGGTGAATGGCTATGGAGGTTGTATTGAGAGCATGGAGAAGGCTTTGGGGGTATGGAGGGGACATTGGAGGTATGATGGAGCATGGAAGTGACATTGGGGTTTGAGGGGGAATGGAGGGGGCATGGGGTTGAGTGGGAGAGTGAAAGTGGATAAAAGGTAAGGTTTTCAGGGCTTGGCATTCATCATTGAAATTGGGCCGATGTCCTATTAAAGGAAAGCAAGCATTTTGGCTTGTTGCACTGGCCATTCCCCTGCCTCCGTTGCCACCTTGGGCCTGCCTCTGGAGGTGGCAGGCTCAACGCCAACCTGCCCTCACCTCCCTAACATGAAAATATGGCAGGTGGGGGCCCTTTTAAAGCAAACAGCTCTGCCAGGTCAGCAAGTTTCCCGTCTCTGCCATGCAAATCCTAGCTTTCAGACTGCACGTGAATCTTTACTCGATAAAATAATGTGCTAAAATGTCTTTTGTTTACATGTACCTAGAAAGCTGCAACATCCATTTATTGGGATTTTCATTATTTAAGCAGTTTGAAAGGAATTGATGGTTCAGGAAATTATACAACTTTTGAGAATGATTAAAACATTTCTAGTTTTCCATTACTGCTGATACTCCTCGGGCAAGGGAATTTTATTGAATAATCTCACAGGATGTACCGACAGATACCAAAGCTCAGTCTGTCTAGACAGGTACTGAATGGTATCTACATAGTTATTACATATATCATCACTAATGACAGCCACATCACTTTTTATTCATCCTTACCTCTAAAACCATTTTTTTCATTCATTCATTGGATGTGGACAAGACCAGCATTAATTATCCATGCCTTACTGCCTTTGAGAAGTCCCTTAAACCTGAAAGGAAGGGAAAAGGTTTCTTGTTAAGGTGTCGGATGAGACGAAGAATAAAATGGAACTGGGGCAAGGACAGCTTTGAGGTAGGGTGAGTCGGTACTGCTGGAGGGAGAGGTTGCGTGTGTTCATATGGTGGCGCATGGCACTGAGGGTCGATCTCAGGATACGATGGGAAGAGCAGTCCGAGGAGCGTTGTATGTCCTGGAGGTACCTGTTATCCTGGGTGGATTCAAAACATGAAGGATGGAACTTCAATCAGAATCCGCGTGGGGTAAGTCAGAGACGGAGACAGTTGCTGAGGAGGGAAAGATGGCTGTGAAAGCGAGTTTTGGGAAACACCTTGTCAACCACCAGGAGGGAAATGAAAAGCAATGAAGGTGAACAGGGCAAAAGAGACAAGCAGAAACCTTGTCAGAGAGAAGAGCAGTACTTCTTCAAGATAGGCATTCCTGGAAAAGAAGGGGCAGCGAATTAAACACTAAGATAAAAGCAAAACACTGCAGATAATCTGAAATAAGAACAGCAAATCCTGGAAAAACTCAACAGGTTGGCAGCATCTGTGGAGAGAGAAACAGAGTTAATGTTTCGAGTGCATATGACACTTCTTCAGAGCTGGATTCGAAACATTAACTCTGTTTCTCTCTCCACAGATGCTGCCAGAGTTTTTCCAGCATTTTCTGTTTTTATTTCAGATTCCCAGCATCTGCAGTATTTTGCTTTTGCCTTTGAGAAGGTAGTGGTGAGCTGCCTTTTGCGCTATTGAAACCTGTGTTGCATAGGTGAACCCACAGTGCCGGTAGGGAGGAAGTTTTAAGACAGTGAAGGAACGGCAATATATTTCCAAGTCAGGGGTGTGTGTGATCGCAGGGGACTCTTGCAGGAAGTGGTGTTCCCAAGCACCTGCTGTCCTTGTTCTTCTCAAGAGTTTGGAAGTTGTATTGAAGGAGCCTTAATGAGTTGCCACAGTGGATCTGGTATATAGTACACACTGCTGCCACTGTGTGTCAGGGTGGAAAAATTGAATGTTTAAGGTGATGGATGGGGTGTTAATCAAGTGGCTGTTAATTTGTCTTGGATGGTGTTGCGCTTCTTAAGTGTTGTTGGAGCTGCACTCATCCAGGCAAGTGGAGAGTATTCCATCGCACTCCTGACTTGTGCCTTGTAGATGATGGACAGGTTTTGGGGAGTCAGGAGGTGAGTTACTAGTCACACAATTCCTAGCCTCTGACCTACTGTTGTAGCCACTGCATTTATATGGCTAGTCCAGTTCAGTTTCTGGTCAATTGCAACCCCCAGGATAGTGGGGGGGTTCAACAATGATAATGTCATTGAATGTCAAGGAGTGATAGTTAAATTCTCTCTTGTTGGAGATGGTCATTGTCTGGCATTTATGTGGCACAAATGTTACTTGCCACTTGAGAGCCCAAGCCTGGACATTTGGACATGAACTGCTTCAGTATCTGAGGAGTCGTGAATGGTGCTGAACATTGTGCAATCATAAGTGAATATCCCACTTCTGACCTTATGATGGAAGGAAGCAGCTGAAGATGGTTGGGCCTAGGACGCTACCTTGAGGAACTCCTGCAATGATGTCCTGGGACTGAGATGACTGACCTCCAACAAGCACAACCATCTTCCTTTGTGCTAGGTATGACTCCAAGGGAAGAGTTTTCCCCTTGATTCCCATTGACCTCAATTTTACTAGGGCTCCTTGATGCCACACTAGGTCAACTACTGCCTTGATGTCAAAGGCACTCTTAGCTCACCTCTGGAATTCTGCTCTTTTTCGATGTTTGGATCAAGGCTGTAATGAGGTTTGGAGCCAAGTGGTCCTGGTGGAACCCAAACTGAGCATCAGTGAGCATGTTATTGCAGAGTAACAGCCACTTGATAGCACTGTCGATGACACCTTCCATCACTTTGCTGTTGACTAAGAGTAGACTGATGAGGTGGTAATTAGCCAGATTGGATTTGTCCTGCTTTTTGTGGACAGGGCGTTCCTAGGCAGTTTTCCAATTTATGGACCATATGCCAATGTTGTAGCTGTAATGGAACAGCTTGGCTAGGGGCATGGCTAGATCTACAGCACATATCTTCAGTGCTACAGCTGAGATGTTGTTTGGGCCCATAGCCTTTGCTGGTCACTCATCATGTGGTTCTTTGTGGTAACTTGCTGAGCACAAATTAGCTACTGCATTTCCTATGTTACAAAAGTGACTCCACTTCAACAGGGCTGTGGAGTACTTTGGGATGGGTTGTGAATGGTGCTATTTAAATGCAAGTCTTTCCTTAATTTTTCCTATTGCAGACAAGGTGATCTTTAAAAAGTTGAAAACTTCACAATATTCAGTTTCATGCATGACTCCTCTGATAATGAAGCTGTCCATGTCTTCATTGTCGCTGAGTCAAAATCCTGGAACTCCCTTCCTAACAGCACTGTGGGTGTACCTACACCACTTGGACTGCAGTGGTTCAAGAAGGCAGCTTACCACCATCTTCTCAAGGGCAACTAGGGATGGGCAATAAATGCTGGCCCAGCCAGCGCTGCCCACATTCCATAAATGAAAAAATATAAAACTGCCAGTCTACTACAAGACCTGGATGACATTCAGGATCAGAAGGACAAGTTGCAGGTAATATTTGAAACACATGAGCCTCAGGTAATGACAACTGAAATAAAAACTCAACTATCTCCCCTTGACCTTCATTGGCACCACCATTGCTGGCTCCCCCATTATCCACATCTTGTGGATTACCATTGATCAAAAACTAAATGGACTGGGCATATCATCATCAGGGAAGGATGTACCAGGCTCACTCTCTGACCCTATCCATCATCTTCAAAGCTCAAGTCAGGAGAATGGTGAAAGTCCAACCAGTTGCTTGAATGGGAACAGCTGCAACAACACTCAACAACATGCACAAGAGAGCAGTTTTCTTGATTTGAAAACAAGGCTGAGAACTTGAAAATTGAAGTGTTGACAGACCAGGAACCAAAGCAGGTCAGTGAGCACAGGGACTGATCGGTGAGCGGGACTTGGTGCGATTTAAGTTATGAGCAGCAGAGGTTTGGATGACCTCAAGTTAATGGATATTGGAAGGTGGGAGGATGATCAGGAGTGCATTGGAATAGTCACATCTAGAGATGATAAAAGCATGTATAAGAGTTCCAGCAGCTGAGCTGAGGTGAAGGGGCAGGGTTGGGTAATGGTATGGAGGTGGGTCTTCGTGGGTGATAGCTGGTCAGGCATTCATCACTGGGTCAAAC
The DNA here is from genome assembly GCF_017639515.1 of Carcharodon carcharias. Lineage (NCBI taxonomy): Eukaryota > Metazoa > Chordata > Chondrichthyes > Lamniformes > Lamnidae > Carcharodon > Carcharodon carcharias. Next base: position 118,327,254 of record NC_054470.1, on the reverse strand, counting down.
ATGACACAAAGGTTGAAAACATTCTCGTTCAGCCTCAGACAGTTGCAGGGAGAGGGATGGCTTCAATCTTCCCAATATTTAATTGGAGGAAATTTCTGCTCATCCAGTATTGGGGTTTGGATAAGCAGTCTAATAATTTAATAACAAAGGGCAGATATTAACAACTGCATTGAAACTGCTGATACACTTATTTAACAGAAGACTTTAGGTTGAAAGAGAGGACTCACTTGGGCAAAAGCTAAAGTGAAAGGACCCAGTCCTTACCATTTTTCTGCTGATGTTTTGTGGGTCTTGATTAGAAGTCTTTCCAAAATTGACATTTTTGTATGGATTGCACTTGAGTTGAGGGACATGCATGATTACTTACCGATAAGTTACACTATTCATGCAGCAACGTAATTTTTATATAATTACTTCTAAGATGATTCTATTGTGTTGCATGTTTGTTTGGTTAATTAAATTAATGTAATGATTAACTAAAATCAATGTAGAATAACCAAAGAAGGAGCCAAACTGCAGTTGGTTTGCTGTCTCCTCCAGGGGTTGCTGTATTTAGCCCTCTGGTGGAAACATATTTCCATGCACAAATTGTAACAGTGTAGGAGAAAGGACAAAAAGAGTGTAAAGGGGAGGGGAAGGCGAGTATGACCTGTTATTGAGGACTTGTAAGATCCATATACTTAAATTGCACCAACAGCTTACACATCATCAGAGATAACGTACGTGAAATAAAATATGCACATTGAAGAGGGAGGGGGTTTAATCGCTATTAATTATTAAAACATCAAACCCTCAATATTCATAAGAGTTACACTTTGGGAAATGGAATTTTAGTACCTGCAAGTCCAGGAATTTAATTTTTTAATGAGTTTCTTATAATAGAGACTAATTAGCTAGATTGCTGTGTGTCTGTGTTCACAGTTCAGTTTGCTTTTATGTCTGCAATACTGTTATTAATAGATGGACAGAACTATTCTAAACATGTAAAAGATTCTGGAAGGGGCATTATCTGATTTTGGTGCATTTACATCTTGCATCTTTATTTACATTTAAAGCAAAATGTACTTGATATTTAAAGAATGTATTGTAGCTTAACGCTACAATTAAATAGCTGAGGCAAATTTCCAAGTCGGGAGTAACTGCGATCAGAGCTATTAGCAGGTAACAGCTTCATTCCATAATTGATGGTATCAACAGCCAACAACAACTTATAATTATATAGTGCTCTTAGTGTAATAAAATATCACCAAGGTGCTTCACAGGGGTATTATCAAACAAAACATGACACTGAGCCGCATAAGGAGATATTAGGTCAAATGACCAAAAGCTTGGTCAAAGAGTTAGATTTTCAGGAGTATCTTAAAGGAGGAAGGTGAGACAGAGAGTTGGAGAGGTATAGGGAGGAAATTCCAAAACGAAGGGCTTAGATAACTGAAGGTGAAGCCACCAGTGGTGGAGAGATTAAAATCAGGGATGCTGAGGAGCAAGAATTAGATGAGTGCAGATATCTCCGAGAGTTGTAGGGCTGGAAGAGATACAGAGATAAGGATATCAATAGAAATGGAATAACTTTGGGGTTTAACTTTACTTCTATCTCCAAACATCAGTGATAACAGAGTTTGTTGAGGCAAATTAGAAACCACTGTTGTTTTCTCAATAAAGCTAGTGGTAGTACTGATAGCACAGGAAATAAGAGCACCATTGATTCACCAACTCATTTTCTGGTAGTATTTACCATCCTGGGAGATAAACCCTCACTGCTGCAATTGCAAAAGGAATTTTTTTCCCCTTATGTCATGGCAGCCACGATCACAGCCCTCAACCTAGTCTTTACTGTAATAAGACTCGCTCCTTGGGGCAGGGTCTTCTGGTCAGCGAGCGGGGGTGGGTCCCCTCGCCGACATTTAAAATGACAAATGATGACGCGGGCGGAACTCCCAATGTCATCCCACGTTGTTTCCATTTTCAGGTCAGTGGAGGCACAGCCAAATCAGCTGTGCGCCCGCCAACCTGTCAACGGCCTACTGAGGCCATTGAAAAACTAATTAAAGTCATTAATGGACCTGCCCGTCCAACCTTAAGGCTGGCGGGCAGGCTGGGAGCCCTGGTGGGCTTCGGAAAAAGCATCAAACCTCATCCGTGGGTGGGATGAGGTTTCATGAGGGTGTTTAAATTTTTATTAAAGGTTTCAATAAAAGTTATGGACATGTCCCAACTCATGTGACAGTGTCACATGAGGGGACATGCCAGGGAAATTTTTCTATCACTTGTATTATAAATTTTAATTCTGAGCCGATCCCCCGAGGCAGCATTTAGCCTCAGGGAGATCTCTGCACTCTTTCGTGCGCACTCCCGGCTGAGACGATCCCGCCCCCGCCCAAACAGGGAGCGCACAACACTTCCGAGCGGACATCACGCTGGGCGGGCCTTAATTGGCCTGCCTACATAAAATGGGGCACGCCCCCAATTGGGGGCGCCGATTGGAGGTGCGCCCGCTCCTGCACTTCCCCCCCAACTGGAGGGGGGGTGGGGGGATGGGATTTTTCCCTTGGTGTTTTATGGTGAAACTTAGCATCACACCATACTTAAGCTATTGTTTTGGTGCAGGTTTTTTTCTTTTTAGGGAAGCCTAGGCCTAGCTGAATAAAAGCTTAAAGAAAAAGGCAAGAACATTAGAAATAAGAGCAGGGGTAGGCCATTTGGCCCCTCAAGCCTGCTGTACCATTCAATAAGATCATGGCTAATCTGATTTTTGGCCTCAACTCTATTTTCCTGCCTGTTCCCCATCACCCTTGAACTGCCCCCCATGGTTCAAGAATCTGTCTAACTCAGCCTTGAATATGTTCAATGATCCAGCCTCCAGTGCTCACTGGGGAAGAGAACTCCAAACATTCACAAACCTCTGAGAGAAGAAATTCCTCCTCATCTCCATTTTAAATGGCAGACAAATTATGTATGGAGAAACATTCTCTCAGCATCTACCCTATTAGGGCTCCCTCAGAATCTTATGTTTCATTAAGGTCACCTCTCAATTTTCTAAACTGCAATGAGTATAGGCCCAACCTGCCTAGCCTTTTCTCATAAGATAACCCCTTCCACCCAGGAATCAAGGTGGTGAACCCTCTCTGAACTTCCTCTAATGCAAGCATACTCCTCCTTAAATAAGCAATTATGAATAGGGCTAAATCACCAGGCTTATTCCATGGGTTATCCTATTAGCCACAGTTTACCAGTAATTCCACTAAGCAGCAGTTGTAGAAAATGCCCAATGTAACACATTTAGACCACAAAATCTGCCTCCTCAGTGCCTGTATTTTCAGTACTAAGGGTTCTGGTTTTGTTCCAAGATGGTGACCGTGCACATCTCTGGCGCCAGCTTTGCAAACCGCATTTGGGGAGAGTGTTAAAATCAGTGTGCAATATATTGGAGTTGAACACTCCAATTAATGGCTGTCTCTTAAAGAACCATAGCTGAACATGCAGTGTGTGCAAGCTGTGAGATATGGGTGTCAGGCTTGCAGCAAGTCTAAGTGTGTGAGTGTGAGGTGAAGCTATTTATATCAGGTGTGAATCCTGAATGATAGAGATTATTGTTAGGTGATTGATGAGGGTGTGGTGCATTGCGCAGTGCCTGAGGGTAGTGGTGCAATATAGTAATTGAAGATACACTCACTGACCTTGGCCACTCATGGGAGGTCTCATGGGAGGTCATTGATTTTTTTGCAGGACTGCATCCAGGTCTTCGGAGCTTGACTCCTGTCATTAACCCCCATGTCTCTCTGCTCCCATTGCTTTTGTTTGGAGGCCCCCTGGTCCCCCCAGTGGATAGAGGTCATCTCTCCTTCTCTGCACCTTCTCGGCCAAGACCTTCAGTGCAGCATCAGAAAATCTTGGAACCCACATGCCATTCTTTTGTCTTTCCCAGGCCAGAATCCATTGTAGAGTGACTTCCCACACCTGCTTTAAGAAGTGCAGGCTAGTTTTCAGCAGCGCAGGCTGACTTTAAGTGGTGTAACACTCTCATAATTTTGGGTGCCCTGGTGAAGCATGCAGCCACTCAACATCATGGTTGGTGTTAGTTGTACACTAGAGTCATGGTACTGAACAGACAATACAAAATGCTGCATGCTGCCTGTGGAAGCAACAGGCACTGGTTAATTATACATTGTGATCCCAGCATCACTTTTCAGGGACTTTCAAATTTTATCCCCATAAAGATCCTTGTTTAATGTATATTTTTTCCCTCAGTTCTCTCTTATTTTTGCCAATCTCATGAATACTAGCTTACATTAGTGCCATGACCAGACGATAATGTATTTGAGGATGAATGCGAGCTCATTGTCAGACGTGGCTAAGGGATAAAAGATCTGCAGTGCTGAAGAACAGCTGTGAGTGATTACTGTGTTTATAGGTATTGATGTTGAGTGCTATACTAGTGGCTTCATTCTGGCTCCGTTTAGGCATAAGTTATGGAAAGAGTTTTGACTACCTTATATATGTGGAGCGACCAGAAAAGCTAAAGTTGTTCTCCTTACAGCAGTGAAGGTTCAGGGGAGGTTGAATTGAGATGTTCAACATAGTGAAAGGTTTGATAGGATAAATAAGGAGAAACTGTTTCCACTGACAGGAGATTCAGTAACTAGAGGACACAGATTTGAGATAATTGACAAAGAGCCAGAGGGGAGAATTCTTTTTTTTATACAAAGCGTTATTATGATCTGGAATGTGCTGCTTGAAAGGGGGTGGAAGCAGATTGAATAGTAACTTTCAAAATGGAATCGAATAAATACTAAAGGGAAGGAAATTTGCAGAATATGGGGAAAGAGCAGGGGAGTGGGACTAATTGGATAGCTCTTTCAAAGAGACAGCACAGGCATGATGGGCTGAATGGTCCCCTTCTGTCTTGTAAGATTCTATGCTCCTTTGAAATTCTAATGGAGTGGTGATTATGCCTGAGAATGTGATGCATAAATTCCTGCACAAGCAAACAATAGTTTGTGAGGGAAAAAGAAGAAAGGATCTTGTAAAATGGTCACATATCTGAATTAATCTACAATGGTATAAAGTGCAAATGTAGAATGTAATAGGCAGATGAAAAATATAATCAGAATTAAAAGAGCAAACCTTAGATAAACTGTCTAAATTAAGCTGTGAGCTGATTTAAAAACTCTGACTTCATTAGAGTTTGTTCCACTCAAAGTGTCCCTTTTTTATGTGAAAGCTGTATTTCAGTGATGATCATGGCACACGGATGGATCATGGATCATGGTTTGAAATCAGTTGTGCTAAATTCAAGCTTGGTTGCTGCATTTTGCCATTTTTCCTCCAGTCAGTATCTATGGACACTTAACCATCAGAGAGCAAATCAATGCAAGCCATCTTATCATTTACATGGTTTTATTTATTTTCCTCTGCCAGCATTTCATTTTCTGCAGGATTGTATTTGCAGCGGAGGAGAAGGTGTCAGCAAACCAGCATTGCCAAGCTCAAAGTCTCATGAATCCTCATTTAATCTAGCCACTTGTCATTGATAACTCTGCTTGCTGCAACATGCTTCTGCCTACCTTAATTTTAGCTTCTATTCCATGTGACACTACGTAACATTCAATGTATGCTGTTATTTGTCTGCCTAAGGTAGGCAGAAAAGCAATTGATAAACAGCATCTGTATTAGAACCAAACCCTTTATTTCACAATTTTTCTTTCCAGTCCAATATATGTGTATTGGTGGAATGCTAGAATCTCCCTACTGTATATCCTGAAGTGAAAGCTTTTGAATGTAGGTCATGAGCAGTTGAGCTTTACACACTGGGATAAGGTATGTTGAGAATCCTGGTTTCTGGCAACCAAAAATGATTTGTGTAAAAAATGGGTGTAACAGATGGCTGCTTGTGCAAAGCTTCAGAATGGTCAGATCAGGCCGTTCTCATGGCAACCACTGAATCAGCTCCAAGGGATTTGAGATCTGAGCAGCAATCATTTCAAACAGTCTGTCTAGAAGTGTAAGCGTAGTACAGCGAGGATGAAATGGCATGTAGTCTGGTTTACATGCCTGAGATGATTTGAAAAAACTGGCCACCATTTTTAGATCCCTTCCACAGTCTGTCTGGACCTCAATTAGTTGTTTGCTGCTGAGGACTTATGTGTTGCCTGAATGTAATTGCTTTAATTAATAAGTGCCATAAGGTCTTCCCTTAATTCTTGAAAGAGAGATTTTTTATTGCTTTACTCAGAACCATAAATAATGCTACATTTTTAAGGTCTCTACCTACCAAGAGGAGATTAGATATTTTCCTACTTCCCATTTTAAAAGTGTTCAACAAAAGTCCAGAAAGACAATCTACCAAAAGCGTATTGCTGTGAGTGTTGTGAAAAAAAAAACCATCCCCAATCTCCAGAACATTTGCTTTGTTCCAGGAATTGGCTTCAATTAGTTCCATTATGGGATTCAGGCTGAGGTCAAATTACCCTTCAACTTGCCAGGTCTCTGTAGACTGTTTTTTTTAAGCTAAGCCAAAGCTCTGAGAACATTTGAGAGTGTTTTATGAGGAATGCAGGCGTTCATATTCCTGGCTTATTTCACAGAGAAGACAGGGTGAACCACCATCACAGTAACATATCCATAATGCAGACCACATTGAAGCTCTCTTCCCCTCTCCCCTTACTTTGCATGGATTGACTTAGCTGATGGTTTAGTCCTGAGCGAGGATAATGGACTACAAATGAAAATAATACCTTCTTATTCTATGTTTAAAGAGGAAAGTGACATTTGTTTGTGTGACATGAACAACATTGTGAGTACTCCATCCCATGTTTTGAGAGAATGACTATGTTATCAGCAAGAAAACCAATAGTGCAAGATGTAAAAATCTATTATGAGATCTTTCTGATAATGCAAAGCAACTATGGTAAGCTATTTGCTGGCCCGTCTGTGCTTTCTTCTCTGTGTTTAGAAGATTTTTATTGAAAAAGTCACAAACTAGTTTTAATGCCATTTATACAGCATATAATATAGTAGTCCAATGTTTACAACAGGTCACATGTGGGATGACACTGATCTGTGTTTCAGTAACTAAAATTCTCATATATAGTTAAAAAAATTGACAAAATTAAGCCCAATATTGTAACTTAAAACTTAAGAGAACATTACATATAGACATATAGATGCACATGCACTCATTTTGCATATAGTGTGTGTATCTGTATACATTAATATAAACATAAATGTATGCACCACATTCTACCCTCTGTAAAGTTGAAGTCATCCAAAACTCTGTTGTCCATGTCTTAACTCGCATTAAGTCCCATTCCCCCATCACTACTGTGCTTGCTGACCTTCATCGGCTCCTGGTTAAGCAACATCTTGATGTTAAAATTCCTATGCATTTTCAAATCCTTCCCTATCCTCACCCCTCTCTACCTTTGTAACGACCCCCGAACCCTCCAAGGTCTCTGTGCTCATCTAACTCTGACTTCCTATGCATCCCTGATTTTCATTGTTCCACCATTGGCAGTCATACACTCAGCTACCTAGGCCCAATCTTCTTATGTGGCTCAATGTCTAATTTTGTTTTATAATACTCCTGTGAAGCACCTGGAATGTTTTATTATGTTAAAAACAGATGTTATGTTTAAAAGAAACTGTATAACTACAACTTATTGTTGTACATTATGTATAATACAGTGTGTATACATGTAATGTTTTCTATTGAGTCTAGTTTCAAATTACAATATTGGATCTTCATGACCAGGATAAGGTAACAAATTATTAGCTTTTGCTAAGAAGAAAGGGTACACCAGCAAAGGTTAGCATAGATGCTGAACAGAAAAATACAACGGCATGAATAAATGCAGGATACTGAGAAACTATTGCTTGGTTTTGGCCCCTCAAGAGAAAATCTTATGCATTTTCTAGATTTAAACAGAATTTACAGTCATTTGACCCAACTGGCCAATGTTTCTGCTGCATGCAAGTTTCCTCCCACCCCTCTTTATCTCACCCCATCAGCATATCCTTCTATTCCTTTCTCCAACTGGTGCTTATCTAGCTTCCTCCTAAATGCATCTATACTATTGGACTCAGCCACTCCCTGTGGTAGCGAGTTCCACATTCTCACCACCCTCTGGGTAAAGAGATTTCTCTTGAATTCCTTATTGGATTTATTAGTGAAAATCTCTTGGCTTTGGACCCACCAACAAGTGGAAACACCTTCTACATGAATTTCTCATCAAACTCTTTCATAATGTTAAAGACCTTTAATCATGTAACCCTCCCACCTCCCCAGACTTCCCTTTCCTAGCCTATTTAGGTTTTCCTACTAGGTATGACCTCGCAGTTCTTATCGCTTCCTGTAAATCTTCTCCAGTGGCTCTAGATCCTATTTCAGTTGTTATTAAATTAATGAAAATCTGGCCAAGTTCCATTCTCCACTAGTGAGATTATATCAACAATGTCCTTGTACCATGGCTGTTATCCATTTATTCCATTGAGCCTGAACTCCATGATGCCCTTGGAAAGGGGAATTTCTATTTGAAATCTTTAAAAATCCCATGCTGCCTCGCACCAGTGTGTCTGAAAGCAGAGAACACGATTTGTTTTGTGGATAAGGAATGAGGCGTGAAAGGGATAAAATAGCATAAAGGCAAGTAGATGTGTGATAAACTAAATACTCTTTCAAACATGAGTGTTTGGGTTAGATAATATTGATTTCTAAATTTTAAGATTCTATCGTGAAGGTTTTGCTTAATTATCTTTAAGACTCGATGAAAAGTTACATTATTTACCTGCTGGGTTTTAAACCTGAGCATATTTATGTTATTAAGATAAATGGAAAATGATTCACCGTTTTGTAAATTGTACCTGGTCCACTTGAAAGAGTTAAATAGGCTAATATTATTCCATATTCCCCATTTTATATACAAATCTAATAGCATCCATTAGGGAAGCTTATAGTTAACTTTGAATTCTTGAGCTTCTTTTGGTAGTAATCTACAGCTTTGACAACGCAAAGCCAGGAAACAAAACCCACCAGAAAATAAAAGCAGAGAGTCATTAATTGGGTAGTAGAGAGATGGGCTTATCTTATTACAATTCATTCTAGGTTGAGATGACAGCGCTAGGTTTGTCTAATTTATGTATAATCATAATATGGGTCATTTTATGATTTTGTACAATTTACAAATTGTCATCCTTGTGTTAAAATTACTCCAATGCTTACCTCTCCCTGCCTCTGTAATCTCCTCCAGCGCTGCAACCCATCGAAATCTGATCTCTGCACTCCTCCAATTCTGGCCTCTGGCACATTCCCGATTTCCATCACTGCAGCATTGGCGGCCGTGCCTTTCACTAAGCTCTGGAATTACCACCCTAAACCACTCCACCTCTCGAATTCTGTTTTCTATTTTAAGACACTTCTTCAAACTTATCTCTTTGGCCAAGATTTTGGTCACTTGTCCTAATATCTTCTTATGTGGCTCAGGTATTTGTTTGATGAAGCTCCTGTTATGCACCTTGGAATGTTTTATTTCGGTAAAGGTGCCATATAAATATGAGTTGTTGTTGGGTGACAGTGGGAGGGCGGAAGAGGCATTTTTGGGGCCAGTGATGATGAAAACTTGCTCCTGGAATGTCTCAACCATTTAACTTCTTGGTTGAAAAAGAGCACATGCCCTAATTCCCAGGATGCGCTGCTGGCTGGTGAGGAGATTCATTGGAAGGTTGATGTTAGGACATTACCCTATCTGTCACAAAAGGAGTTTTTTTTAATTATTCATTCAAGGGATGTGAGCTTCGCTGGCTGGGCCAGCATTTATTGTTCATCCCTAGTTGCCCTTGAGAAGGTGGTGATGAGCTGCCTTCATGAACTGCTGCAGTCCATGTGGTGTAGGTACACCCACAGTGCTGTTAGGGAGGGAGTTCCAGGATTTTGACTCAGCGACAATGAAGGAACGCTGATATATTTCCAAGTCAGGATGATGTGTAGCTTAGAGGGGAACTTCTAGGTGGTGGTGTTCCCATGTATCTGCTGCCCTTGTCCTTCTAGATGGTAATGGTCGTGTGTTTGGAAGGTGCTGTCTAAAGAGGCTCAGTGAGTTCCTGCAGTGCATCTTGTAGATGGTACACACTGCTGCTACTGTGCGTCAGTGGTGGAAGAAGTCCATGTTTGTGGATGCGATGCCAATCAAGCGGACTGCTCCATCCTGGATGGTGTTGAGCTTCTTGAGTGTTGTGGGAGCTGCACTCATCCAGGCAAATGGAGAGTATTCCATCACACTCCTGACATGTGCCTTGTAGATGGTGGCCAGGCTTTGGGGAGTAAGGAGGTGAGTTACTTGTCGCAGGATTCCTAACATCTGACCTGCTCTTGTAGCTACAGTATTTATATGGCTTGACTAATTCATTTTCTGGTCAATGGTAACCCCCAGGATGTTGATAGTTGGGGATTCTGTGATGGTAATACCATTGAATGTCAAGAGGTGATGGTTAGATTCTTTCTTGTTGGAGATGGTTATTACCTAGCACTTGTGTGCCACATGTCAGCCCAAGCCTGGATTTTGTCCAGGTCTTGCTGCATTTGGACATGGACTACTTCAGTATGTCTGGAGTCATGAACAGTACTCTACATTGTGCAATCATCAGCGAACATCCCCACTTCTGACTTTATGATGGAAGGAAGGTCATTGATGAAGCAGCTGAAGATGGTTGGGCCTAGGACACTACCCTGAGGAACTCCTGCAGTGATGTCCTGGAGCTGAGATGATTGACTCCAATAACCACAACAATCTTTATTTGTGCTCGGTAAGACATCAACTAGTGGAGAATTTTCCACCTGATTCCCACTTACTCCAGTTTTGCTAGGGCTCCTTGATACCACACTCGGTCAAACGCTGCCTTGATATCAAGGGCAGTCACTCACCTCACCACTGGAGCTCAGGATAGCTATGCAATTCCTGATACTGACTAATTGTTCTTTGCTTTCATTTTTTACCTATATTTCAGGAAGCCTGTGCTTGGTACCTTCTCCAGTTATGCAACAAGGCATAAATATCGAACAGTATAAGTAGTTGACCAGACTTCCCTCTGTTATGAAATGGGCCATAAGACAAGTCAAGTTGCCCTCGTAACAAAATTTTGGAAACACGTGTAAATTGACATTGACTGCACAAGTGTAAAGCAAATCCTGGCTAGACCAGGAAAGAGAATTGCAAACATGTGCCCTGATAGCCTGATTTACCTTCCTGTGACAGGTAATTTTTTAAATATCCAGTCCTTAAGGACAGAAAAATCGACCTTGTATTATGAAATGGTCAAGTCTCCAGAGACAATAGGGTGGACAGTGGGAAAATCAAACGGCCAGTCGGGATACACCATTAACAAGGAACCTTGAACATTTTTTGAAAGGCAGCTCGACCACCTTGTTAACCTCCAGGAAATGTCAGAAAATTTCACCCCTCTCTGGGAGTACATTGCGTCTGGAGCAACAATGGTTGACTAAAATGCTGGTTTACCCAGGAGGCATATGTCTGCCGTCCTGTGACAGGAGTCAGAATTGAATGTTTGTGACAAGTTGCCCCGACAATTCTCACTAACCCTCCGCACCAAGTGTTTACTAATTTGAACAGTTATGTTAATTGCAAAATGTAGAATGCTAAAAGCTACATAGTATTTAGCATCCAATGAAAGTAATGTTTTACATACGAACGTACATACAAACATAGAATTAGGAGCAGGAGTAGGCCACTCGGCCCCTCGAGCCTGCTCTGCCATTCAATGGATGATCTGATTTTAACTTCAACTCCACGGGCAGAATTTTGCCATCGGCAAGCGGAGGTGGGGCCCACTCGCCGACGTGTAAAATGATGCGGGGTGACGTCAGGCGGAATCCCCGATGTCATCCCGCCCCATTTAAAATTTTAGGAAATTAGGTCCGCAGCAAAATCAGCTGTCTGCCCGCCGACCTGTCAATGGCCAATTGAGGCCATTGACAGGATCATTAAAACAATTAAAGGACCTGCCCGTCCAAACTTAAGGTTATCGGGCAGGCTAGGAGCCCTGGTGGCAAATAGAGAAAACATGAAACCTCATCCACCGGCGGGCAAAGGTTTCATGCAGGGTTTTAAACATTTTAGTAAAGTTAGTATGTAAATTATGAACATGTCCCATCTCATGTGACATTGTCACATGAGGGGGACATGTTAGGGAATTTTTTTTTTCTATTTTTAACATATTTCAGAGTGTAAGCGATCTTCCTGAGGCAGCACTTAGCCTCAGGGGGATGTGCGCTCTGTCGTGCGCATGCGTGAAAGAGCGACTCTCGCTTTTGAGGAATCCCCCCACCGCCCACACAGGAAACACACAGGGCTTCCCGCTGGATGTCACACTGGACGGGCCTTAATTGGCCCACCCACTTAAAATGGCGGCGGGGCCCGCTTCTTCGGCGGGGATCGACTCCCCGCCTGCTGGAGATAGGGTCGGACCTGCCCGCCTGGCAGGCAGAAAATTCTCCCCCACATTCCTGCCTACCCCCGATAACCTTTCACCCCCTCGCTTATCATGTATCAATCTAGCTCTGCCTTAAAAATATTCAAAGACTCTGCTTCCACCGCCTTTTGAGAAAGTCCCAAAGAGTCACGACTCTCTAAGAGCAAACATTTTACCTCATCTTCAATGGGCAAAATCTTGGCAGATGGAATATAATGTGGGAAAATGTGAGGTTATGCACTTTGGCAGGAAGAATAGAGGAGCTGAATATTATTTAAATGGGGAAAGACTGAAGGAAGCTGCAGCACAGAGGGATTTGGGTGTCCTTGTGCATGAATCACAAAAAGCTAGCATACAAGTTCAGCAGGTAATAGGGAAGGCAAATGGAATGCTGGCCTTTATTTCAAAGGGAATGGAGTATAAAAATAGGGAAGGCTTGCTAAAACTATACAAGGCACTAGTGAGACCGCATCTAGAACACTGTGAACAGTTCTGGTTCCCTTATCTAAGCAAAGATATACTGGCATTGAAGGCAGTCCAGAGAAAGTTCACTAAGTTGATCCCAGGTATGGAGGGATTTTCTCATGAGGTTGAGTAGATTGGGCCTATACTCACTGGAGTTTAGAAGAATGAGAGGCGACCTTTTTGAAACATATAAGATTCTTAGGGGGCTTGACAGGGTAGGTGCTGAGAGGTTGTTTCCCCTTCTGGGAGAGTCTAGGACTAGAGGGCATAATCTCAGAGTAAGGGGGCGCCATTTAAAACAGAGATGAGGAGGAATTTCTTCTCTCAGAGGGTTGTCAATCTGTGGAATTCTTTACCGCAGAGAGCTGTAGAGGCTGGGACATAAGTATATTCAAGGCTGAGATGGACAGTTTTTTAAGCAGTAAGGGAATTGAGGATTATGGGGAAAAGACAGGAAAGTGGAATTGAGGATTATCAGATAAGCCATGATCTCATTGAAGCATACTCGATGGGCCAAATGGCCTACTTCTGCTCCTACACCTTATGGTCTTATCGTCTAAATGGGCGACCCCTTATTTTTAAACAGTGACCCTAAGTACGACATTCCCCCACAAGAGGAAACATCCTCTCCACATCCAACCTGTCAACACCCCTCATGATCTTATATGTTTCAATCAAGTCATCTCTTAATATTACATGCATTGTTGGAAATGATTGCAAGCAAACCGTACCATTAAATAAGGTCTATATTGCCTTTACACTGGTCCTTTCATATGAGCACTTAATGCATTTGCTGCACTTGCACATTTTATTTTGATGATCAATAGGTTCCTTATGTTAAGAATAAAACCTTGACTAAACCCCATTTGTGAAAGAAACCACCAGTAAACCCTATTTCACAAAGTGACATGGAATTAATATTCTCTACTGTCAAATTACAAAATATGTTCAATTTTAATTGTGATTGGCTGTTCTGAAGGTTAACAAGGTGTAGTGCGATTTATAAATTGCAGCTTTATAAAGATCCATCAAAAACATTTACATTTGGTAACATTAAACATGCTTTTCTAGGTTTGTCGATGAAATGGGAATCCCACTAAACACTTAGACCCCTATAGCAGAAAGATCAAGGCCAGGATAGAAGTTTGAGAACTTCACGGTATCACAGAATCACAGAATCACACAGTGCAGAAGAGGCCCTTCGGCCCATCAAGTCTGCATCGACGTGTGAGAAACACCTGACCTACCTACCTAACCCCATTTACTAGCACTTGGCCAGTAGCCTTGAATGTTATGGCATGCCAAGTGCTTATCCAGGTACTTTTTAAAGGATGTGAGGCAACCCGCCTCCACCACCCTCCCAGGCAGCACATTCCAGACCGTCACCACCCTCTGGGTAAAAAAGTTTTTCCTTAAATCCCCCCTAAACCTCCTGCCCCTCACCTTGAACTTATGTCCCCTTGTGACTGACCCTTCAACTAAGGGGTACAGCTGCTCCCTATCCACACTGTCCATGCCCCTCATTATCTTGTACACTGTGATCAGGTCGCCCCTCAGTCTTCTCTGCTCCAACGAAAACAACCCAAGTCTATCCAACCTCTCTTCATAACTTAAATGTTTCATCCCAGGCAATATCCTCCCCCTCCAGTGCAATCACATCCTTCCTATAATGTGGCAACCAGAATTACACACAGTACACCAGCTGTGGCCTCACTAAGGTTCTATACAACTCCAACATGACCTCCCTACTTTTGTAATCTATGCCTCGTTTGATAAAGGCAAGTGTCCCATATGCCTTTTTCACCACCCCACTAACATGCCCCTCTGCCTTCAGAGATCTATGGACATACACGCCAAGGTCCCTTTGATCCTCAGAACTTCCTAGTGTCATGCCGTTCACTGAATGCTTCCTTGTCAAATTATTCCTTCCAAAGTGTATCACCTCACACTTTTTAAGATTAAATTCCATCTGCCACTTATCTGCCCGTTTGACCATCCCGTCTATATCTTCCTGTAGCCCAAGGCACTCAACCTCACTGTTAACCACCCGGCCAATCTTTGTGTCATCCACAAACTTACTAATCCTAGCCCCCACATAGTCATCTGTGTCGTTAAAATAAATGGCAAATAATAGGGGACTGAGCACAGATCCCTGTGGTATGCCACTGGACACTGGCTTCCAGTCACTAAAGCATCCTCCTGTCATCACCCTCTGCCTCCTACAACTAAGCCAATTTTGAATCCACCTTATCAAATTACCCTGTATCCCATGTGCATTTGCCTTCTTTATAAGTCTCCCATGTGGGAGCTTGTCAAAGGCTTTGCTGAAATCCATATAAACTACATCAACTGCACCACCCTCATCTACACACCTGGTCACCTCCTCAAAAAATTCAATCAAATTTGTTAGGCATGACCTCCCTCTGACAAAGCCATGCTGACTATCCCTGATCAAACCTTGCATCTCCAAGTGGAGATAGATTCTCTCCTTCAGAACTTTCTCCAATAGTTTCCCTACCACTGACGTAAGACTCACTGGCCTGTAGTTCCCTGGCTTATCTCTACAACCCTTCTTAAATAGCGGAACCACGTTAACTGTTCTCCAGTCCTCTGGCACCTCCCCCGTGGCCAGAGCGGAATTAAAAATTTGGATCAGAGCCCCTGAGATCTCCTCCCTTGCCTCCCTCAGCAGTCTGGGACACAAATCATCTGGACCTGGAGATCTGACCACTTTTAAGCCTGCCAACACCTCCAATACCTTGTCATTCCCTGTATCAATTTGCTCAAGAACCTTGCAGTCTCTCTTCCCGAGATTGATACCTTCATCCTCATTCTCTTGGGTGAAGACGGATGTGAAGTATTCATTCAACACTCTAGCGATATCCTCTGGCTCCACCCATAGATTGCCCCCTTGGTCCCTTCTGGGCCCTACTCTTTCCCTGGTTATCCTCTTCCCATTGATATACTTATAGGATATCTTGGGATTTTCCCTACTTTTACCAGCCAGAGCTTTCTCATATCCCCTCTTTGCTCTCCTAATTGCTTTCTTAAGCTCCACTCTGCACTTTATGTACTCCACTAATGCCTCTGCTGATTTGCTTCCCTTGTACCTGCTAAAAGCCTCTCTTTTCCTTCTCATCATAACCTGCATATTTCTGGTCACCCATGGTTCCCTGGGCTTGTTACTCCTTCCTATCACCCTAGCAGGAACATGTTGAGCCTATACCCTCCCCATTTCCTTTTTGAACGCCTCCAACTGCTCCTCTGTAGATTTCCCCACAAGTAGCTGTTCCCAGTCTACCTTGGCCAGATCCTGCCTTATTTTACTAAAATCCACTCTCCCTTAATTCAAAACATTTTTTTGCTACTTGTCTATTTCTTTATCCATAACAAGCTTAAACTGTACCATGTTGTGGTCGCTGTCACTAAAATGCTCCCCCACCACTACTTCAGCCACCTGTCCAGCTTCATTCTCCACAGTTAGGTCCAGCACTGCACCGTCCCTTGTTG
This sequence comes from Carcharodon carcharias, assembly GCF_017639515.1. Taxonomy (NCBI): domain Eukaryota; kingdom Metazoa; phylum Chordata; class Chondrichthyes; order Lamniformes; family Lamnidae; genus Carcharodon; species Carcharodon carcharias. The sequence continues at coordinate 118,310,799 of NC_054470.1, read as the reverse complement.
AACCCTCTACATATTGACCTAAAAAGTTCTCCTGTACACATTTCAAGAAATCCACTTCATCCAAGCCCTCAACACTGTGTCTATCCCAATTAATGTTGGGAAAGTTGAAATCACCTAATATAATTACCCTATTGTTATTGCTTTTACACACCTCCGCAAATTGTGCATATATTTGTTCTTCAATTTCCCGCTGACTATCTGGGGGTCTATAATAAACACCTAACAATGTGGCTGCTCCTTTTTTATTCCTAAGCTCTATCCACAAAGCTTCATTTGATGCCCCCTCCAAGATATCATCTCTCCTTACTGAAGTAACTGACTCCTTAACTAATAATGCAATGCCTCCTCCTCTTTTACCCCCTCCCCTGACTCGCCTGAAGATTCTATATCCCGGAATGTTGAACTGCCAATCCTGCCCCTCCCTCAACCACATCTCAGTGATGGCTACTATGTCACAATTCCACATGTCAATTATCATCCTTAACTCATCCGTTTTACCTGTAATACTCCTGGCATTAAAGTAGAGGCCATCCAGCCTTGCATTACTCCCTTGAAACTTAATGCAGCTGTACTCCCTCTGACTTGATTGTTTTTCTGTATTATGATGTGTCCCTTTTCTGCTAACATTCTGTGTCCCCTCCCCCTGCCGAATTAGTTTAAACTCCTTCCAACAGCACTAGCAAACCCTCACAAGGGGGTTAGTCCCGCTCTGGTTCAGATGTACACTGTCCGCTTGTACAGGTCCCACTTCCCCAGAAACGGTCCCAGTGATTCAAGAATCTAAAACCCTCCCTCCTGCACCAACTGTTAAGCCACGTATTCATCTGCGCTATTCTCCTATTTCTGAGCTCGCTAGTATGTGGCACTGGGAGTAATCCAGAGATTGCAACCCGAGAGGTCCTGCTTTTTAGTCTACTGCCTAACTCCCTCAATTCTCGATGCAAGACCTCATCCCTCTTTCCACCTATGTCATTGTTACCAACATGTACCATGACTTCTGCCTTATCACCCTCCCCTTTCAGGATGCCCTGCAGCCATTCAGTGACATCAGAAACCTTTAAATAATACCTCAGTGACTTTTTTTCTGACAGTATTATCATTTCAGTACAAACTATTTTACCTTTTTAAATTATTTTTATATTTTCATACCAGGTTTGCTTTTCTTTTTTATCCCCATTTGTCTTCATATTTTCTCCCTACTTCTTTGTACCTTCATTTTTGGTTGACTTCAAACACTATGTACTAAACATTGTTCGGATGCATCACCAAAACCAAAGCTCATCTGCACCCTGAGGTGGACGTTAAGGATCCTATTGGCACTATTTTGAAGAAGAGCAAGGGAGTTCTTCCTGGTGTCTGAACCAGTTTTCTAGCTTAACCAACACCACTAACTTATAACAAAAACAGAATTACCTGGAAAAACTCAGCAGGTCTGGCAGCATCGGCGGAGAAGAAAAGAGTTGGCGTTTCGAGTCCTCATGACCCTTCGCCACTAACTTATATCTGGTCACATATCACACTGCTGTTTGTGGGAGTTTGCTGTGTGCAAATTGGCTTCCGTGCTCCCTATATTACAATAGTGACTACACTTCAAAAGTACTTCATTGACTGTAGAGGTGCTATATAAATAAATAAAAGGTGCTATAGAAATACAAGAATTTTTAAAAAGTTCATTTCCCTCTATTTTTATTCATCTGTGATAGTTTGATTGATGGTGAAGGAATACTAGAAGAACATCTATGAACACAGGAACTGGAGGAGGCAAATCAGCCCCTTGAACCTGTTCCGCCATTCAACTACATTACACCTTATTTATATTTTAACTCCATTCCTCCATTCACTTGGTTCTGTAACCCTTAATACCTTTCCCCAGTAAAATCTAATGATCTCAGTTTTGAAATTTTTAATTGACTCCCCGCCACCACCCGCCACCCGCACCCCCCCCCCCCCCCATCCCCCACCATCCCCCCCACCATCCCCCACACCCTACCCACCCAGCCTCAACAGCTTTTTAGGGGAGAGTTCCAGATTTCCACTCCCCTTTGTGTGAAGGTGTGTTTCCTGACATCATCCCTGATTAGCCTGGCATGAATTTTATGGTTATACCCCCTTGTTCCAGACACCCCCAAGAGAGGAAACAGTTTCTTTCTATCTATCCTATCAATTCAATTAATCATCTCAAACACCTCAATTTAATCACCCCTTAATCTTCTGTACTCTGGGAGTCCTGGGCTTCTCTCCATCTCTGGTCAATATCACACAAACTGGGGTCATGTTGCCATCTTAAAGCTACACTTCAGATATCTGGATACATCATGTATAGAGTAAAGGGTTAACACCAGGAGTAGGTGATACTGATGTAACTACGATGCATTGTCGCATGACTGAGAGACTGTGATCTGGTAGGAAGCAAAAGTACAACCTTGTGTAGCGTTCCTGAGATATGTATAAATCTGTAAATAAACAAGAATGTTATTTGTAAAAACCGGTCCATGGAAGCATTCTTAGGGTAACAGACAAACCCTAAAGAAACCCCATCTAGACCCCGAACTCAAGACAAAACAGATCAAAGTCTGCCGATAACAGGAGATCTCAACAAATGCCACTGCCTGCCCTGTCTTCAACCATTTGACATTAAAAAAGGTCTATACATAGGGAAGGAGGAAGTCAATGTTAAAATAACGCCAAGAGGCGGAAAACAACCCTGAGGAGAGAACTATTTGTCTCTGGAAACTGAAGGGTGACCTTATCGAGGTTTTTAAAAATTATTCAGTGGTTTGACAGGAAAATGTTTTCACATGCTGGGGAGCCATAAGGATAAGACAGTCACTAATAAATCAAATTGGGAATTCAGGAGAAACTTCTTTACCCAGACAGTGGTGAGAGTGTGGGACACGCTACCACAGGGGTGATTGAAGCCAATACTGTAGATGACTTTAAGGGGAAGCTGGATTTGGGCTGGATTTTACAGGGCACCGTGGCCCCCTGTCTAAAAAGTCAGTGGGGAGTCCGCCCACGGGAAGAACGGCTGACCTGCTGTAATAGGCAGCAGACGGGATTTCCCCCTCTCAGGGGCAGGAAGTAACACCTCCGAGGACTGCTGGCCAATCCGATGCTGACAGCTCTGTAGAGCTAGCAGAGCCAGGCAAGAACGCTGTTCACTGCTGGGACTACAGGTAGTCCCAGTGGTAATCATCACTGGAGCCAGACACATTGGCCAGAAATGTCCCCCCCGTTAGGGGGGTGGTGCGGGGCCGGGCAGGGGTGGGGGCAGGCGCAAAACCGATCCCGAAAGGAGCCCCCGATCGGGGATGTGCCGCCATTTTACTTGGGCAGCCAATTAAGGTCTAGCCAGCGTGACGCTCGCCTGGAAGCGTTGTGCGCTCCCTGTGCAGGTGAAGGGGATTCCCTGAGAGGTTCCCTGCACTCTTTCGTGCTCATGAGATCTCCCTGAACAACAGGGGTGCCTCAGGGAGATTTGTTTCAGTGCTAAAGTTTTAAATAAAGATTTTTAACACTTTTGAAATATGTCCTCTCATGTGACACTATCACATGAGCTGGGACATGCCAAAGAATAAATGTATAAATTTTTATTAGATTTTAAAACACTTCATGAAATCGCATCCCGCCCGTGGATGAGGTTTCATGAAAAATGTGAAGGCCGCCTGGGCTCTTCACCTGTCCGACAACCTTAAGGTTGGACGGGTAGCTCATTAAATTGAATTAATTAGGTTTTAAATGGCCTCAATAGGCTTTTGACAGTTCAGCGGGTGCACAGTCGACTCGGCTGCACACCCGCTGAACTGAAAATCTAAGTGACATGCGGTGATGTCGGGACACTCGCCCGATGTCACCGTGCATCATTTTACTACCCCCGCTCGCCGACCGGAGAATTCTGCCCCATGGCAGCAGGAGGAAATTTCACCCGGGTCAGACTGGCAGACCCGACAAGTGGGCTGAGGAGGGTTGGGAGCTAGGTTTGAAAGGGTAGGTAAAGGTGAAGTGGTGTCTTTGGGGGGTGGGGGATGTCTACGATGAGCACAGGAGGTCACCACCCACCACTCTTGCTAAACACCTGTCTGAGCAGGAAAGCTGCCCAGCTACCTGCTTGGCATGGGCCTCCCCCTGCCATGGGTAAAATAGAAGCATGGGCAGGATGAGGCCCTTAAATAGCTTTTAATTAGTCACAAAAGGACCTCGATAGGCCCAAGGGAGGCAGACTTCCTGGCTTCTCCACCACCCCTGTAAAATTTCATTCAGATCGGGGCGGGTGGGTAGGCACTGGGAAGGCCCCGTGCTGGATTTTACGAGAACCCCCACCTCATCTTCAAGCCCATCAGCAGAGGAGCTTTAAATCCAGCCCATGAGCAAGAAAAGATGAAAAGAATAGGCTGATTGGGTGAAATAAAGTCAGGTGGAAGAAGAAGCACAATCACCAGTGTGGACCAGGTGGAACAAGTGGCCAATTTGGGGCTATACATTCAGTGTAGTTCTATGTAAACACCAATATGACCTGGTATTCTGGTGCACCTTGCATTCCTAGGAGATAAATGCCTCTAAGTCTCTGCGATGCCCCTTTAAACTTCAGCATCATTGGGTCAAAATCTCAGCCTTGCCTCTAACAGCATTATCACCTTTTGGTACTTGTATGTTACTTACTACTTGCGAAACCCAAACTGAGTGTCATTGAGCAGGATATTGCTGAGTATGTATCACTTGATAGCACCATTATGTTCCATCACTTTACTGATGATCGAGAGTAGACTGTTGGGACGGTAATTGGCCAGGTTGGATTTGTCCTCCTTTTTGTTGGTTGGACATACCTGGGCAATTTTCCACATTGCCAGTGTTGTAGCTGTACTGGGACAGCTTGGTTAGGGGCGTGGCAAGTTCTGGAGCACAAGTCGTCAGTACTATTGCCGGAATGTTGTCAGAGGCCCATAGGCTTTGCAGTACCTAGTGCCGTCAGCCATTTCTTAATATCAGGTGCTCAAGGGGCCAGAATTCGAGATCACAAATATGTTGGAGGGTTGTAGTTCTGGAGGAGATTACAGAGATGGTGGGGGTGGAGACGTTGGGAGGAGGCCTTGGAGCGATTTGAACACAGGAATTAGAATTTTAAAAATTGAGGTGTTGCCAGACCTGGAGCCAACATAAGTCACCGAGCATTGAGCTGATGGGTGCATCGGACAATAGAGAAATTTATTGCACCAAACATGAAAGTGGCTGAATAAATTATACAAAAATCATCAAAATAGGTCAGTTTTAAGATATCCTAAAACAAATGAAGAAAACACATCCCAAAATATAATTGGCATTGTAGCATAATGCAGCGATTCTGACCTTTACAATGGTAGTGAGTCACAACCAAATATCATCAATATTATGTGCATCAGTTGGTTCTATGACAATAATAATTTATTGAACAAGGCAAGCAGGCTTTCAATCCTTCCAAGAAACTGTTACACAACTCCTAGATCACATCAGAACAAAGCTCCTTTCACTCCATTTTAATCAGTTAATTGATCTAACTCCCATCCTCATCCTTCCCTCTAACCTCATTAGCTACTTGGGATTGAGAAAATCTGCAGAGGCAAACACAATGGAGCTAACAGCCGCACTCTGGTGATTTCTAAAATGCTTTTTCTTTAACTAAAGTGGTGCATAAAGAACTGGGGGTGTGAAGTTCAGCATCCTGAAGGAGTTTCAAGAAATGACTGAGGTTCTGAGGTTACTTAGGCAACATTTGCCTGTCCCTCGATTCAAATTCCATGCAGCGGTTGCTACTTCTTGGGGGGTGGGGTGAGGGGGGAAGCGGGGGAGATCCAATGATAAATTCTTAATTAGCACCTGTTTTAGAACAAAGGTGCTTAAGAAAGTAAATGACTTTATAATTAGGGCCACTGAATACACCAAGAAGAACGTTGTGCTCAGCCTTGACAGATCTCTGGTTAGACATCAGCTGGAGAACCATGCACGATTCTGGGCACCACCCTTAAGGCCTTGGAAGAAGTACAGTGGGGAGTTGCCGATGATACCAGGGACGAGGGACTTCTGTTGCTGTATGCGGAGGGTCTGGAGAAGCTGTGGTTGTTCTCCTTAGAGCAGGGAAGTTTAAGGGGACACCCAGTAGATGTGTTCAAAATTGAGGAGTTTTGATAGAGCAAGTAGAGATAAACAGTTTCCTCTGGACAATGGGTCAGTAATCAAAGGACACAGTATTACAATAATTGGCAAAAGGACTAAAGGGGAAATGAGGAGAAATTTCTTCACCTAGAGGGTTGTTAAGATCTGGAACACTGCCTGAAAGGATGGTGGAGTCAGATTCCGTGGGAACTTTCAAAAGGACGTGTACTGGAAGAGGATTAATTTGCAGGGTTGTGGGGAAAAACTGGGGAACACCAAGGATCCCTGTGCTTGAGTTATGTATTCAGAACTATTCTCAGAGAACAGCATTTTTAAAATAGATTCTCCCTGACCCTGACTTAATGACTGAATTGATTATTTTCTGTAACATATGAAGGGCATTTTTCTCAATATTACAAACTGTATTATGAAGAGATATTGGCAAAACTGAACAGGTTTTGTTTAATTTTTGAACTTGAGAATCAAAGCAGTCACTGGAGGGACATTGATTTTCTTTTTCCCTTTAGTAAACATCTTCCCCCAAGTGTGGAAGTAGGCAAGCAAAGGTTCACGTAAAATCAAACAGAAAAATCCACCCCAGCCAACAGCTTTCCCCTTCGGTAATAATGCTGCGTTCTGCTTCAATCTTTTCTGTTGAAATAAATGTCCATCCTAACTTGACTTCTTCTGATAACCAAGGGAGAGGGAAACCAAATATACAAATAGTCCATTCCTTGGTCCATTTTGTAGAATGAAATTAATCTATTCATTTCCTGCCAATAGCACAAAGCTAAATGTCCTCTTCAATTGGATTTACCTCCCTGGTTCAGTGGTTGGCATTCTCTGAGCCAGATATTTGAACACAAATCCAGGCCAACATTCCCAGCACAGCACTGAGAGAGTGTTGCACTGTCAAAAGTGCCACCTTTCACATGAAGTGTTAACAAGGGGCCCATCTGCCCTATCATAGAGCCCCAACCTGTACAGTCTTTCCAGATGGATATAACCTTTCAGTTCTGGTTTGTCCTTGTGAAACATTTTTGCATCTTCTATAATGTTTCTCTATCATCTTAATAATATGGAGAGCAAAACTCTGCACAGTACTCCAAGTGTAATCTAACCAGGGTTATATACAAGTTTAATGTGACGTTCCTGCCTTTCAATTCTACTCTCTAGAAATGAACCCCAGTGCTTCGGTTGGTTTCACTGTGGCCTTATCAACCTTATTTTCTCTCAGAGGGTCATGAGTCTGTGGAATTCTCTTCCCAGAGATATATTTTGGATTTATTTCGAAGAAGAGCAGAGGAGTTCTCCCTAGTGATCTGGCCAATATTCATCCTGAAATCAACATGCCATTATTATTTTGGTATTTGTGGGATCTTACTGTGTGCAAAGAGGCTGCTGCATTTCCTAGATTACAACAGTGACTACACTCAAAAAGTACTTATTTGCTGTTGAGCACTCAGGAACATCCTAAGGTTGTGAAAGGTTCTACAGAAATGTGAGTTCTTTTACTGATATTTATGGTTTGATCTTAGAAGGATGCAAAACACAAAAAACATTTCAAGAAGAGAATTTTTTTTTAAAGTGTTGTTTTAATGGCCAGTAAAGCCCAGTCCTCCCAAAGACCTTGTGCTGGAATTTCCTTGGAGGTGCTTCTGGAAACTGCTAGCCCTTGTTTAATTGCTGGGCTCTAACACATTCCATCACTTACTTATGAACATACAAAATAGGAACAGGAGTAGGCCATTGAGCCCCTCAAGCCTGCTCCACCATTCAATAAGATCATGGCTAATCTGTTTGTGTTTTGAAATCCACATTCCCATCTACCCCTGATAACCTTTGATTCCCTTGCCTGTCAAGAATCTATCTACCTCTGCCTTAAAAATATTCAATGACCCCACCTCCACCACCTTCTGAGACAGGATGTTCCAACCCTCAGAGAAAATAATTCTCCTCATCTCTGTCCTAAAAGGGCGACCCCTAAATTTAAAACGGTGCCCCCTGGACTCACCCACAAGAGGAAACATCCTTTCTATGTCCATCTTGTTGAGACCATTCAGGATCTTGTATACTTCAATCAAGTCACCCCTCACTCTTCTAAATTCCAGTGGAAACAAGCCCAGTCTGTCCAATCTTTCCTCATAAGACAACCCACTCATTCCAGGTATCAATCTAGTAAACCTCCTCTGAACCACCTCCAATGCATTTATATCCTTTGTTAAATAATAACACCAAAACTGCACACAGTATTCAAGGTGCGGTCTCACCAATGCCCTGTATAACTGAAGCAAAACATCCTTTTTAAGCTCTCTCTCAACAGAAGTGGTTAACTGCTCATTTAAAGTTAAAGTTTCTGTGAAATTTCTAATTGACTCCAAGATGATCATGTAAATCTCCAGAATATCAATTATAATGTTGCAGCCTTCAATCTTGCCCAGTTGTGAAATACAATACATTTATGACCAAGACATTTCCTTATAACTTGAATCAAGTTAAAATCCGCATATGCGTCCAGATTCTTTTGAAAGGAATTAGTCCCTTTTGATCACGTCTGTTGCACATGCCCTGACTTGCAGCTGTTCAGTTTTAATAGGGATAAGTATGAGGTTTGGTAGGAACACTGAGGAGACCACATATAGCTTGGTTAGTAAGGGTCTAAACTGGAAGAGGGACAAATGGACCTATGGATGCATTTACATCAGTCACTAAAAGGAGTGGCACAGGCTCCAAACATATGAATTAAGAGCTAAGTGGGCCAATCAGCCCCTCGAGCCTGTTCTGCCAGCAATAAGATCATGGCTGATCTGATTGTGGCTTCAACTCCACTGTCCCACCTACCCCCGATACCCTTTAACTGTCTTCTTAGTCAAGAATCTATCTACCTCTGCCTTAAAAATATTTAATGACCCTGCCCCTACTGCTCTCTGGGGAAGAGTTCCACAGTCTCACGACCTTCTGAGAGAAAATAAGGTTGATAAGGCCATAGCAAAACAACCCCAAGCATTGGGGTTAATTTCTAGAGAGATGAATTGAAAGGCAGGGAAGTCATACTAAACTTGTATCTAACCTTGGTTAGACTACACTTGGATATTGTGCATAGTTCCGGTCTCCATATTATTAAAAGGATACATCACACAAGATGCAAAAAGGTTTCACAAGGATGGGAACAGAAAGGTTATAACCATCTGGAAAGACTGCAAAGGTTGGGCTCTTTCCTCTAGAAAAGAGGTCTTTAAGATAGTGGAAGAGTTTGATGGAGTAGACATGGAGAAAATGTTTCCACTTGTGGAGGAGAGCACAACTAGTGGCCATCAATATAAGACAGTCAACAAGAAATCCAATAGGGAATTCAGGAGAAACTTTACTCAGAGAGTGGTAAGAATGTGGAACTTGCAACCATGGGGAGTGGTTGAGGTGAATAGTGTAGATACATTTAAGGGGAAGCTGGATAAACACATGGGAAAGAAAGGAATAGAAGGATATGCTGATGGAGTGATATGAAGAGGGAGGAGGCTTTGCAAGGAGTTTAAACATCAGTATGGGCCGGTTGGGCTGAATGGCCTGTTTCTGTGCTGTGGGCCTGATGCAAATGCTTCTGTAAGCAGACAGAATAAGGCCAGAGATGAACCATAAAGCTGCTGATATTACCGAATGAAATTGAATGTAACTAGGAACAATTATAACAAATCTCACTTGCTTTAACCTACCTGCAGTTTCCTCCTCATTAACAAGATCAATAATACCTACTTCACAGCTCAGATAGGCTGAATCAGAACAAGGTATATGTTAAAAACAAAAACAGAATTACCTGGAAAAACTCAGCAGGTCTGGCAGCATCGGCGGAGAAGAAAAGAGTTGACGTTTCGAGTCCTCATGACCCTTCGACAGAACAAGTTCTGTCGAAGGGTCATGAGGACTCGAAACGTCAACTCTTTTCTTCTCCGCCGATGCTGCCAGACCTGCTGAGTTTTTCCAGGTAATTCTGTTTTTGTTTTGGATTTCCAGCATCCGCAGTTTTTTTGTTTTTTTCTCAAGGTATATGTTAAGCCTGATCCGCTGTACTCTTAGACAACTCCCTAGCCCTTACTTACCCCTCTCAATAGATCACGCCCATTGTGGGTTTTCTTGTTTTCTTTCCCACAGGTAGCTAGGTACTTGATTTCTGATCCCACCTATCATGTGGTTGGTCAGATGAGTTGTCAATCAAGCATACTAAATACATATCTCGGAGGAATCTGCAGCTCAGAAGAAGCCAATGCCCCAAAGCTTCCTGTATCAAAGGTAAGCTACAGTATAACCACATCTGAGAGAACACAGATAGTGTGCCTTAGTGACAAGCAGGTGCACAGAGCACAGGTGAGGGGATAGGCGAATGAATTGAGGTCAAGATGTTTTTTAAATTGGGAAAAGTAGCCCTGAGAGGGCCATAGGATATCGTCAGTGCCATCAGCGACCTTTGCACTTTGAAAAATACAGCTAGAACAGCTTTTATAGAATCTTTAAACAGTAAAATCATCCCCAAGTCCCTTACACAGGAGCGATTATCAAACAACATTTGACACCAAGCTACATAACAAGATGTTAGGGCAGATAATCAAAAGCTTGGTCAAATAGATCAGTTTTGAGGAGCATCTTAAAGGAGGGAAGAGAGATATAGGGGCAGAGAGATTTAGGGAGGGGATTCCAGACCTTAGGGCCCAGGCAACTGAACACAAATGGTGGCACTTTGAAACTGGGGGTGCACAAGTGCCAGGCAGCAGTCTTGCACAGTCAAGTCAAGCTCATGGTGCTATTCAGCTGGTGAAGAGATGAAAGTGCTGGCTTTGTTGAATAATGTATCATTACTTCTGTTCCATTAATTGGGATGCAAGTGTCACTGGCAAGGCTGGAATCTATTGCCCAACCCTAATTGGCCTTGAGAAGATGGTGTTGAGCTGCCTTCTGGAACCGCTGCAGTCCATGTGGGTACACCCACCGTGCTGTTAAGGAGGGAGTTCCAGGATTTTGACCAAGTGATTGTGTAGGAGAGATTGATATAGTTCCAAGTTGGAGGGGAGGCTGGAGGTGACGATTGTTCAATGCATCTACAGGCTGAGATTGGGCAGAAACTGTAAATGGTGCAAAAAGGCTACAGGGATATAGACAGGCTGGCTGAGTGGACAGGAACATGGCTGATGGAATACAATGTGGTGAAGGGTGAAATGATCCACTTTAGTAGGAAAACTAATGGTGAGAGACTGGGAAATGTTTCATTCAAAGGGAGCAGACAGCAAGAACTAGGAAGGAAAATGGTACATTAGATTTTGTTACAATGTGATTGAGTATAAGAGTAAATAATTCTTATTACAATTTTGATCTCCTTACCTAAGGAAGGGCAATAATTGATCGAGAGGGAGGATAACAAATGTTCATTAAACTGGTACCTGGGATGAGGTGATTATCCTATGAGGAGAGATTAAGTAGACTAGGCCTATATTCCCTGTGTTTAAAAGGATGAGAGGTGATCTTATTGAAACATATAAAATCTTTAAGGGGCTCGATAGGGTAGATGCTGAGAAAATATTTCCCCCAGCAGGGGAATCTAGAACATAGGGTTAGAATGGAGTCAGCCATTTTGGACTGAGATGAAGAGAAATGTATTCACCCAGAAGGTTGCGAATCTTTGGAATTCTCTTGAGAGCTATGGATGCTCAGTCATTGAGTATATTCAAGGCAGAAGTCCATAGATTTTTGGATGCTAAGGGAATTTAGGGATATGGGGATAGTACAGGAATATGGATTTGAGATAGGTGATCAACTCTGATCTGACACAGCAAGTTGCAAGGGCCAAATGGCCTACTCCAGCTCCTTATTTCTTATGTCCTTATGATACCCTGTGCCTGTTCAGAAGGAAACAGAGGCAGAGGAGGTAACTACCATGGATTTGTCACCTCTTTACTGGAAGCAGACTGCAGGTCCATCGCTGCTGAGCGGGGAGCTGCAGACGCAGCTCTCCATTTGTTAAATTCCAGGTTGGTTTTCACTAGCAAAAGAGCCAGAGCAGAGATGAGAATTATATTTTACGCATCGAGTTGCTATGATCTGGAACACACTGCTTAAAAGGACCCGTGAAGCAGATTCGATAGGAACTTTCAAAAGGGAATTGGATAAATACTTGAAGGGAAATCATTTACAGGATTAATATGGGGCTGGGACTAATTGGATAGCTCTTTCAAAGAGCCGGCACAGCCACGATGGGCTGAATGGCTTCCTTCAGTTCTGTATGATTCTGTGATGCTATAAAATTTAACCAGGAGCAGCTGTGCACAAGAAGCTGGGTGGATATCTCACTGCCACCATTCCTACCTCAATATCACACAGTTGGGAATGCTTACTCAAACATTTTAAATGTGCAGGGCTGTAAACTCTGTGTCATTCAAGGTACACAGAGACAGGAGGAGGCCATTTGGGAGAATCGGCTCCAGCTTGTTAGCTCTGACAATGTTAGTTTGAACGGCAGATGAAAACCATGTGCTCTATGATCCACACAGCATGCGGACCAGTGCAATAGTTACAACAAGGCTGTTTGAGTGTTAGCAGCATGAGGGGAGGGATTTAAATCCTTCAATTTGCACACGGCAAAATCAAACAGCAGTTTACTGGGAGAAATTGTTGTAAAATGCAGCCACCCAGAGCTTGCAAGAAATGCTATGATGTCCTGGCGTAGGAAGTGCTGACATTGAAAAAATTATGAGAGAGGAGAGCAAGTTCTATATGGAACTGAAGGGTGCCTTGCTGAGAGGTATCTGAGCCAGCAGATCAGAAACAAAGAGCAACCAGGATGGATGTAATCTCCACAGCCCAGAGAACTGGGAGAGATGTGAGGAGGAAACAGACTGACTTCAAGGAAGCAGCTCTGATACAGTTTACAAGGCCAAGTATCAAATCCTGCGATGCATTGTACCCTTGTGAGTTATAATGCATTTTTAGACTGAATTATCAGACTCATTGATAGAATTTTATCATGTTTCATTTATGGTAAGTGTCAGCTATGGCTCAGTGGGTAGCACTCTTGTCTCTGTGTCGGAAGGTTGTGAGTTCAGATCCTGCTTGAGAGACTCCGACAGATGATCCAGGCTGGCTGTCCTAATGTTGTACTGAGAGACTGCTGCGCTGTTGGCGATTCTGTTTCTCAGATGAGATGTTAACCAAGGCCCTCATAGGTATGATCCTGCAGCCATTATAAGAGGAAGGGAATTCCTCCAGGTTCCCTGGTCAATCCCTCAATGAACATTATTAAAACAGATGATTTGTTTGTTTATCACATTGCCTTTTGTGGGAGCTTGCTGTGTACAATTTGATGTTCCACTTCCTACTTTCCCCACAGTGGCTACAAAAGGAGTCCATTAACTGTCAAGCACTTTGGGACATCCTATGATTGTGAAATTCCTTTAAACTCAGCCCCTTAATTGAGTTCAAGGCCAGCATTCCAATTAGCCTTTTCAACTAGCTTTTATTAGTTTGTTTATCTAAACACCTTTTCCATCTCCAACAGGGCAGCATTCCCTCAGCACTTCACCAGGAGTGTTGACCTAGACTTTTGTGAACCAGTCTCTGGAGTGGGACTTGACCCCACAATCTTCTGACTCAAAGGTGAGAGCATAACCCACTGAGCCACAGCTAACATTGTGGTATTGGGAAAGGTGCAGCAAAGGGCTACCCATCTACTAACGGTGATCAGATGCCTGAACTATAGAGAGAGATGACCCAATTAGGATGGTTTACACTTAGGGAGAGAAAACTGAGAGATTTTCCTCAGGGATTCGAGATCCTTAACAAAATGAGTAGCTTGAGCCATAGGGACCTCCTTGCCCTGGACCTCAAGAACTTATTTATATCTAATATTTGATTAGTTGTTGAGGCACCACAAGGTGAGTAATATAGATGCATTTAAGGAGAAGCGAGATAACTGCATGAGAAAGGAAGGAATAGAAGGATATGCTGATAGCGATAAAATGAAGAGAGTGGCAGGAGGCTCCTGTGGAGCATAAACACTGGCATGAACCAGTTGGGCTGAATGGCCTGTTTCTGTGCTTTAGATATCTGTACATATCTGTTTGAAGGCAAAGTACACTACAGCCAATAAAAATGAGAAAAGGCATGTGTGCGTTTTAAATAAGGACTTGGTAAATTTTGTAAGTTTTGATTTTCTGGTCTCACATAGTAAATTGGCTCCAGTGACTGAAGCTGTTGGTCAGAATATCTACCTTTAAATGCTTTAATCCCCTCTTCCTGTACGAGCATCTTCCCTTGTTTCTCGAGGCTGTGCCTTCAAATGGCTTCTCCAGCCTACCCTCTATAGGGATTGGATGGAGTTGAGGTACAGATGATCTCATTGAAGGACAAAACAGTCTCAACGGGCTGAATGGCCTGTTTGTTTACCATATGCAAATTACTTGGCAGTGATAAACCTCGACCTGGTTACAATGGTGATGTGAGTGAGAAAAGGAAACAGATGTCCTCTTTCTGAATGATGAGAACTTTGGCCATTGTTTCCCTCCTTGTGTAGTTTTACTCATGTTATCTTCTAGATGCTATCATTGTTGATCTGTGTCCTCAGTCATAAACTGCCAGAGACCTTCCTGTGCTTGACCATCCATACCAACATGCTGACCTAAAATATCGCCACCAGTGTTTTATTCCCTGTAGCTACTTTGCTTCCCAAGCTTTTCCCACTAAAAGTTGTTTTTAAAATCTCTATCTGAATGTACCTCTCTTCCAGTTCTACATCCTGCCTGCTTCAGTTCATCTCTACTATCTGCCACAAGCAAATTTTTCCATTCTTTTACTCTTTTTTTGCCAAAATCTCCTCCTTTAGCATTGTTTATTCATTCACAGAGAGTAGGCTTCACTGGCAGGGCCAGCATTTGTTGCCCATCTCTAATTGCCCTCTGAGTGACTTGCTAGGCCATTTCAGAGGGCAGTGAAGAGTCAATCACATTGCTGTGGATCTAAAGTCACATGTAACTCAGACCAGGTTAGGATGGCAGATTTCCTTCCCTAAAGGACATTAGTGAACCAGATGGGTTTTTACAGCGATCCAGTAGCTTCATGGCCACCATTAACATTACTAACTTTTTATTCCAGATTTATTTAGTTAACTGAATTCAAATTCATAAATAACCAGGGTGAGATTTTAACTCATGTCACCAGATAATAAGTTCAGATCTCTGGATCTCTAGGTCAATAACATAATCATGACACTACCATCCCTGATCTTGTTACCTTTTGCACAGGTTTATGAAAGCAAGAAGGTTATGATAAAAACAAAAAAACTGCGGATGCTGGAAATCCAAAACAAAAAAAATAAAAAATACCTGGAAAAACTCAGCAGGTCTGGCAGCATCGGCAGAGAAGAGTACAGTTGATGTTTCAAGTCCTCATGACCCTTCAACAGAACTAAGTAAAAATAGGAGAGGGGTGAAATATAAGTTGGTTTGGGGGGTGGGGGGGGGGTGGGGGTGGGGGGGCGTTGGGGGGTGTAGAAGGCAGGGGGAGGGTGTGGTTGTTGGGACAAGCAAGCAGTGATAGAAAGAGATAACCAAAAGATGTCGCAGACAAAAGAACAAAGAGGTGTAGGAGGTGGTGATATTATCTAAAAGAATGTGCTAATTAAGAATGGATAGCAGGACAAGCAAGGTATATGATGATAAACACTGATTCAGCCTCAACTGTAGTATTGTCTCCAGTTCTGGGCCCTACAATTTAGGAAGGATGTGAAGGCATCAGAGAGGATACAGAAAGGATCGGACATGTGATGTGGACAGGAGGGGAGTGTTTTGGCAGGGGGCGACGGGAAGGTAATGCAAGGAAAAGCACATGGAAAATGTGCACAAGGAAGACCCAAGAAGCATGGATGGATAACATCAGAACTTCTCCATGGGACTGGCAGTGAGGGCAGCGGAGAATAGACACTTGGAACAAGGATGAATGAAAGACAAGACAGAAGAGATTCATAAGAGTGGTTCCTGGGATGAGGATCTTCAGTCACATGGATAGATTGGAGAAGCTGGGGCTGTTTTCCTTGGAGAAGAGAAGTTTGAGAGGATATTTGATTGAGGTATTCAAAATCATGTAGGGTCTAGACAGAGTAGATAAGGAAAAAACTGTTCCCATTGGTGGAAGGGTCAAGAACCAGAGGGCACAGATTCAAGGTGAATGGCCACAAAAAAAAGCAACAGTGACCTGAAGAAAAACTGTTTTACTAGTGAGTGGTTAGGACCTGGAATGCTCTGCCTGAAAGTGTGGTGGAGGCAGATTCAATCATGGCTTTCAAAAGAGAATTGGATCATTATCTGAAGAGGAAAAATTTGCACGGCTACAAGGTAAAGGTGGGGAAGTGGGATTAGGGGAATTGCTCTTGCAAAGAGCTGGGCTGAATGGCCTCCTTCTGTGCTGTAAGCATTCTATGATTCTATTCTATGATCTGGGAACACCTGATGACACACTGCAAAAATTCCCTTCAGTGTCAACTTTTGGTCATCTCTCTTAATATCCATAAATGCTGATTGTTGAACTGAGAGGTTATATCTATCAGGGAAGCATGAACAAGCTGGGGCTCTTCTCTCTAGAAAAGAGAAGGCTGAGGGATGATTTAACAGAGGTCTTTAAGGTTATGAAAGGGTTTGATAGGGTGGGCGTAGAGAAGATGTTTCCAATTGTAGAAGAGATCAGAACTACGGGCCATCAATGTAAGATAGTCACCAATAAATCCCATGGAGGAACATCTTTACCCAGAGAACGGTCAGAATGTGGAACTCGCTACCACATCAAGTGGTTGAGGTGAATAGCAGAGACGCTATTTTAGGGGAAGATAGCTAAACTCATGAGGGAGAAAGGAATAGGAAGATACGCTGATAGGGTGAGACAAGGATGCTTGTGCATGAACACCAGCAGGGACCAGTTGGGCCGAAGGACTTCTATCTGTTGCTGCAAATACTTTGTAATTTTTTTTCTTCTAATTTTTAGTTCTTTATTCAGGCTATCAAGCAACTTTTTAAAAAATTGCGATTAATCTGTGTTTAAATATTTTAAAATGTTAATCTTGACTTTGATTGCATATTTAATTGATACAATTACTGCTTCCATCTCATGTGACGTTGTTTGATTATTGATGCAGTTTTCCAATAATCTGCTCAGTAGATAGTCAGAATCTTTGGAAGCAGAATGCTGCTACTCTGGAAGAAGAGCCATAAGGTTGGATTAAGCCATTGATACAATTCACAAGCTCTTGCCTCCTTTAATGTGAAGACTTTGATTGAACAGCTATAGAGTTGGATTTATTGCCATTCGATTGGTGGGGCCACTTGTGGCTATGAATGGCACCTGTTCTCTGCAGCTCGACATAATGTTGAGGGAGTTTGTAGTACAAAGCCCAGAGCATCCTGGAAAGGAGCAGAGGAACAGGAGGAGGCCATTCAGCCCCTTGAACATGTTGGAACATAGGAATAAAAGCAGGCCAATTGGCCCCTCAGGTCTGTTAGGAACAAAGGAATGGGAGTTCCAGACTTCCAATGCCCTTTGTGCGAGGAAGTGCTTCCTGACATCAGCCCTGAATGGCCTGGCCATGTTCTACACTTCCTCCACCAGGAGAAATAGTTTCTATCAACTCCTATGATGATTTTAAACATCTCAATTAAATCACCCCTTAATTTTCACACTCGAGGCATCATAAGCCTCATCTGTACATGCTGTCCTCATAAGTTAACCATTTTAGCCCTGGGTCATTCTGCTGAATCTGACCTGCACCCTTTCCAAAGCCAATATATCCTTCCTGAGGCGTGGTGCGCGGTCTGAATGCAGTTACTCCAGACTGCGTCTGACCAGAGCTCTTTACAGCTGTAACATAACCTCTACCTCTTGAGAAAAAGGCCAATGTTCCATTTGCCTTTCTAGTCACTCTTTGTTCCAGCCACTAGCTGTTAGTGATTTCAGTACTTTGGACTCCTAAACCTCTCTGCTCCTCCACCCTTCCCAGCTTCTCACCATTTCAAAATTATTCTGATTTATCTTTCCTAAGTTCAACCTTTCAATCAGACAAGACCCGATTTCTGCTGTTATATTTTTAAGCCTTTACAAACCAGATCATTAATAACTGTCCCAACCCTGTTTATGACTTATAAATGTGTAATACTTATGAATGCATTTAGATCAATGTGTTTTCTTTACTTGGCATTTTTAAATAAATGTCAGTTATCACCATTTTTCTGTTGCCTGCTCCTCCCACCCCCCACCCCCATCTTCCCCATGTTTGCCTAAAGTTAGTTCAATCTGCCCTTCCAATTGTTATGTTGCTGTTGAAGATCACTTGTTATTTTCGGAAGCAAGTTCAAGGAAATATTACTGTATTTATGCAGAGTCTTGTTCAGTTTGGGCAGCTCAATTCATAAGATGTAGGAGCAGAAGCAGGCCACTCGACCAGTCGAGTCTGCTCCACCATTCAATAAGATCATGGCTGATCTGATAATCCTCAACTCCACTTTCCTGCCTTTTCCCCATAACCCTTGATTCCCTTACTGATTAAAAACTTGTCAATCTCAACTTTGGATATACTTAATGACCCAGCTTCTACAGCCCTCTGCGATAAAGAATTCCTCAGGTTGACTACCCTCTGAGAGAAGAAATTCCTTCTCGTCTCTGTTTTAAATGGGCGCCCCCTTACTCTGAGATTATACCCTCTGGTCCCAAGCTCCCCCACAAGGGGAAACAACCTCTCAGCATCTACCCTGTCAAGCCCCCTAAGAATCTTATGGGCAGAATTTTCCTGTTGGCATGCAGAGGCAAGCCCGCACATCCACGCGTAAAATGATGGGCAAGAGTCCCAACGTCACTGCGTGCCATCGCAATATTTCATTGGGCAGGTGCACAATGATGATGCGCACCCACCATTAAGTAACGGGCCACTTAAGGCCCTTGACTCAGCAACTGACACTGATTTTTCGACGCCCGTGCAATCTTCAGGTCAGTGCATGGGCGCAATGGGCAGGCGGGTAGGACACATTTGTATAAACCTCACCCACAGGCGGGATAAGAGGCCTCACTGGGGTCACGAGTGTGCTCTGTCAAGTATTTATTTTTCAAAGTTATTGATACTTGCCTGTGTGATCTGCAGTACTTCAAAGCGCATTCCAGCTGCTTAGTCTGGACTCTTAACCTTCAGGTGAGCACTCTGCAGTGAGGAATCTTTTCTGGCCCTGCAGGTTTCAGGAAGCCTTCCCTTTGCCTGGGAATGGGAGCTGAACCATCCACTGGAGGCAGCTCCTCTGAGGAAGAAGGGAGGGCTAGAAGGGTGAGAAAGCCAGGAGTGCACATTCAGCCTCCAGGAGAGCCACCTTTGGGAGGACAGGCGTAGGCACAAGAGGCACAGGGCCAAGAGGTGAATCAAGGCGGAAGGGACAACAGAAGATGCCACTATCCTGCAGCCAGGGTAAACAGGTGGCGAAAAAGCTACCTCAATGTGTCTGAGGTGCAGTGCCGAAGGAGGCTCCATCTCTCAAGGGAGACAGTCAACAATATCTGTCAGATGATTGGGTCTGAGATCTCCGCTAACTGTGTGGGTGGACACCCCAGGCCAGTGGCTCTAAAGGTCACAGCTGCCCTCAATTTCTATGCCTCTGGCTCCTTCCGGGGTGGGTAGGTGATCTTTGTGGTGTCTCCCAATCAGCTGTTCACACTTGTGTCAAGCAGGTTACAGACGCTCTGTTCAGACGTGCAATGATCTTCATCCACTTCCATTGGGACCAGGCTAGCCAGACACAGTGAGTCAGAGGCTTCGCAGCAAATGCTGGCTTCCCCCACGTCCAGAGTGCAATAGACTGTACATATGTGGCCATCAGGGTGCCAGGAGGTGAGCCCGGTGCCTTCGTCAACAGGAAGGGCTTCCACTCCACATCCTGTGTGTGATCACAGGATGCAGATTCTACAAGTCTGTGCAAGGTACCCAGGCAGCTCCAATGATGCCTACATCCTCAGACACTCCCACGTGCCGGGGCTTTTCAGTGCTCCAGCCCGGCTGGATAGATGGCTGCTGGGTGACAAGGGCTATCCCCTCAGAAGGTGGCTCATGACACCTCTCCACCATCCAAGAACAGAGGCTGAGCAGCGGTACAATAGGAGCCATGGCACCACAAGGGCTGTGCGGGGGGAGAACCATTGGTCTTCTCAAGATACGTTTCCAATGCCTGGACCTCTCAGGGGGCGCACTCCAGTACCCCCCAGATCGTGTCTCAGTGATAGTGGTTGCATGCTGCGCTCTCCACAATCTTGCGCTGGAAAGGGGTGATGCAGTGGATGATAAAGATGTCGACTCAGTGGCTGCGGCTGCACACGATGAGTCCAGCAGTGAGTCCGAGGATAAGCATGCACAGAGAAATGCTGAGAGGGTAGACGCTGACCTGGGCATACACCCGGGAGGCTTTAATCCAATGAACCTTCAGCTAGCACACCACAGATGAACCTCCAGGACAAGCCTCAGCTGTAGGCTCCATACTTGACACCTAAGTGCAAAATCTGCCAGGTTATGAACAGTAACTAAGGGCCTTGTTAATAAAGCTGAATGTCCCACAAAGCACTCCTAACATTTTGGAAACCATCCACCTTCAGAAGAGGCACCCTCAGCCATGGTCACATATCTGAATTTAATATGTCAAGCAAACAAATTTATGCAAGAGAAAAGACAACAGTGTTTCAAATCAGAACAAATCATAAGGACCTCATATCGGGCCAACACAAAAGCACCAGTGAAAGACTGGTGGTGTGCCTAAGGTACCTTATGGTTTCGTTTCCGGCTGCTGCGTCTTGTGCAGCCCCATCGCTGGGAATGGCATCTGAGACAGACTGCTGACTCTGCTGTCCTGTTGGCCTCGATGACCTTGGCAGTCATCCTCTGGCCTGTGGAGCCTGTGTTGGCCCCACCTGGGAGGGAGCTGCCAGTTCCACAGCTGACATCTCCCCAGTCGTTGCAGCCTCACCGGATGCTACGGTCACTGGGAGAAGGGTGGAGGAGTTGCTGCCTTCACCCTGAGTGCCCTGAGAGGAGCCCACAGAGACAATAGGCAGCTGCTGCGTCAACTCAAGGTCGCTTCGGACCTCCCTGCTCACCGTGGATGGATGGGCATCGAGCTGGGAATCTTGATGCCCAGACCATCTCCCACACTGTCACTGACCAGTTGAGGTCAATGCCGATGTGAAGGCTTGCTGGTCAGAGAGCATCCCCAGGAAGCCCTGATGGGTCTCCTGGAGGAGCCTCTCCACGAGAGTTGCCACTCTCTCCATGGAGGACGCATGGCGCTCGGACATGTGGCTCATTGCTTCGGCGATTGTCTGCATAGACTCCTCGACCACAGAGACCAGGCCAATCATAGCCTCACGTATCTCCCCCAGATGCTCCCGCGCACCCGGCCGCATTTCCTGCAGCTGCTGTATCGTGGACCACTCCAGAGGGACATCATCAGGCACCAACTGAGCATGTGCCTGGTCCCCTGCAGTCCTCCGACTGCTGGCACATGGGCACTCTCTGTCTCTGCCAGCTCCTCCAGCGACTGTGAAGTACCCTCACCGCTGTGCCCCAGGACACTAGCCGATGTTCGAATTCCCACCAAGGTGCTAGTATCTGTGCTGGTGCCTGCCTGGCAGAGATGGCGTGATGCTGGTGAGACTTCAGGGCCCTCAGGTGTGAGAAAGGGCCTCTGCTCCTCCTCCTCCTGGCCTTGCTCAATGTTGCTGAAAGGAAGAATCAGGACAGTGGATCAGTTAACGTGGAGACAATGTCAAAGTGCATTCCTGTCCACCTCATCCTTCCATAAGCAATGATCAAGCCATGTTGCAAAATTAATTAACATTCAGCAGTGCTAAGGCTGCTGGGAGAACAATGCTGACCTCACTGTTGGTCATAAATACCTGATCTTGGCACCCCAGCCTCAACAACACCAGTGGTCCTGGGCACATGGCACCTCTCCAAATCCAGGGCCTCCTGCTCAAACCAGCTGAGAATGGCGATCTGTGCCTGGCCGCCGCCTGTCCTCACATGCTCTGCCGGTTTACAAATGTTCTTCTCCTGAAAATGAGAGACAAGCATTGATTAGTGCAAATTGTACATGGACTCTGTTTGAGCACAGCCCACCCCAACCAGAGTGGGACATATCAGGGCTCCAGTGCCTCCTCACCCCGCTGCTGCTGAATACTCAGATAATACTCACCCCCCCTCTTGGCCACATGCTGCCTACATCACATTAGGCACCACACAGTATATCCTTCTTTAGCAAGGAATGCAGAGGGCAGCAGATGGTTCGTTGCCACACCATCTTGAAGCTCCCTCCCAGTATCTCATCACCCTGACTTGGACATGTCCTGGAGTTCAAGCACAGGGCCTGGTGCAGCTCCTCCAGGTTGCCCCCAAACCGGTCATGTGGGACTCAGTGTAACACATGCTGCCAGGGTAAAACACATCTCATCACCATCTCAGGCTGACCTCAGCATGGGCAATATCTGCTGGCCCACCCAGCAAAGGACAAATGCCGTCAATGATCCAATGCAGTCACTACACTCAGACATGGGGGGTGTAGGCAGCAGGGGGTCAGCCGACCTGCTGGGTTAAGTGACCAATGCTAACATGGTACTCACCCTGCCAGAGCAGAACAAGTTGTTGAAGCGCTTGCGACACTGGATCCAGGTGAGCCGCACCCCATCGCGGGAGCTCACCACCTCCACCACCTCTTCCCAGGCACATTTCATCATGTTGGGGGGGCCTCCTGCTCCCATCCTGGGGAACCAGCACCTGCCGCCATGATGCCACCTCCTCAAGGGGGCAGCAAGGCAATCATCTGAAAAACGAGGGCCATACTGGCCCCCCGCCCTACTCTCTGGCCTGGCCTGCCCCGATGGCCTACCCTCCATCCTGGCCTGCTCCCGATGGCCTACCTTCTGTCCTGGCCTGCTCCCGATGGCCTACCCTCTGTCCTGGCCTGATCCCGATGGCCTACCCACTGTCCTGGCCTGCTCCCGATGGCCTACCTTCTGTCCTGGCCTGCTCCCGATGGCCTACCTTCTGTCCTGGCCTGCTCCCGATGGCCTACCTTCTGTCCTGGCCTGCTCCCGATGGCCTACCCTCCATCCTGGCCTGCTCCCGATGGCCTACCTTCTGTCCTGGCCTGCTCCCGATGGCCTACCCTCTGTCCTGGCCTGCTCCCGATGGCCTACCCTCTGTCCTGGCCTGCCCCGATGGCCTACCCTCCAGCATGGCCTGCCCCGATGGCCTTCCCTCCAGACTTGCATAACCTCCATTGCCCCTCTGCAGAGCCCTTCGCCCAGCCATTGGGAGCAGCCTTTCTGAGACTGCCAGGCCTTCCTTTATACAGGCCGTTGGGTTGCCATTGGACCCGGCAGCCTGAGCGTGCCCACTGCCGCCTGCCCACTCCCGCTGTGCACGGGAGTCATGAAGTACACTGGGTGGGCCTTAATTGGCCTGTCCGCGTAAAATGGCGGCGTGGACCCGATCACGAGCGGCGATCTGGTCCACGGCCACCCACTCCTGCTCTGCCCCTTGCAAATCAGAAAATTCAGCCCTGTATGTTTGAATAACATCACCTTTCATTCTTCTAAACTCCAATGAGCACAGGCCCAACCTACTCAACCTCTCCTCATAAGAAAATCCCTCCATACCCGGGATCAACCTAGTGAACCTTCTCTGGACTGCCTCCAATGCCAGTATATCTTTCCTTAGATAAGGGGACCAAAACTGTTCACAGTATTCTAGGTGTGGTCTAACTAGTGCATAGTTTTAGCAAGACTTCCCTATTTCTATACTCCATTCCCTTTGAAATTTAGGAGGGAATATGCTGACCTTAATGAGAGTTCAGGATGCTACCTGTTTCAAAGGGACCTCTGTAGGGGTGAGAGATTGGGTAGCCTTAGTTTATGTTCAAGGTTAAGATATGATAAAATAGAAAATGCAAAGGGTGCTTGAAGTGTGGAAATCTCTCACAAAAAAGCATTGGATGCTGGAGCTTAATTAATAATTTAAAATCTGAGATCGATAGAGGTTTGCTAATCAAGGATATAAAGAGATATGGAGCCAAGGCAGGTGATTGGAACTGGGATACAGATCAGCCCATGATCTCATTGAATGGTGGAACAGACTGTGGAGAGGCTGAATGATCTCCTCCAGTTCCTATGTTCCTGTTGGATTGAGCTGTTTAGTCATAATGGTAACTCAGTGCATGAGTCATAACTGTTCATTCCAATAAGACTATCTTGGTCAAGAGATGCTTGCTACGTTAAATTTACATCGGGAAAAATGGCATTGACATTAAAACCACAAAAAAGCATAGTTTACCCTCAAGGTTTCTATCTTCCAACAGGCAAATAATCAGCAGTCTGAAAATAGGGAGCAGAATGTCTGAATCATAATCATAAATTCAATTTGTTAAATTCAGAAGCACAAATCAACACTCTTGCCTCCTCAGTTCCTCTGGGAAATACAAAAAGACCAATTAGTTTAGTACCTTTGTTCCCTTGACATTCGGGGAGAGTTTCATGGCTGGATTTCCCTCACAAAAGATACAAGTATTTTGTTTTTGGTTGCTGGAGTTGACACTGAAACCATATTCCAGTCCGGTTTTCAAACCTGCCTAACAGCTGCTTTCCCCAAGTCAGCCATTCTGCAGTGGATCGTGACTCATGAAAGGCCGTTGACAGGATTCACTAGAGACCTCTTCAGACCAGCTACACCAAACCTCAGTTTATCTTTCTTAACCTACTTAGGTATACAGAGCTTATGGAAGAAGGCACATGTTCCGTTTTAAGGATACAGCATACCAGTCAACAAGGACATTATCCACATGTAGTGTAATAAGACAATCCTATTGTCAAGTTAGATTAGTAAACCCAGAATGGTCTCATATTACTTATGATACACAGACTAATATGTTTGCACATGGGATTTATGCAAATGCTTGTTAAGCAACAAATCAGTTACATTTCTGCTTGTAGCTATTGTGAAGAATATTTCAGAGAATTTGATGTCACCCACTGCCCTCTGTGTTCTCTGAACTTCATTCGCTCCCAGTTGGGTAACACCTCGATTTTAAGATTCTCATCGTCCTTTTCAAATCTCTCTATAGCTTTGACCCTCCCTATCTCTGTGACCTCCTCCAGCCGTACAACGCTCTGAGATCTATGTGCTCCTATCATTCTGGCCTCTTGTACATCCCCTATTTTCATCGCTCCACCATTGGCAGCCATGCCTTCAGCTGCCTGGGCCCTAAGCTCTGGAATTCCCTCCCTAAACCTCTCCACCTCTCTACCTCTCTCTCCTCCTGTAAGTTACTCCTTAAAACCTACCTCTTTGGACAAGCTCTTGGACACCTGTCCTCATATCTCCTTATTTGATTTTGGTGTCAATTTTTTCCAAATAACGTTCCTGTGAAACACATTGGCATGTTTTATTACATAAAAGGTGCTATATAAATTCCAAGTTATTGTGAGATACCGATGTGTCTGCCCTCGTAGTGCTGAATTAGGCAGATGTTTGCTGATAGGTTAGGGATATGTTTGGACAAAAAATTCTCTTTCCCTAAATAAGATCACATTTCACAGACGAGCACATACCTGGGTAGTTTTGCAAGATTTTGCAGCAATTAAATTTAATGTGAGTAAGTGTCCCCATTTATTGGTTGCTGGGTCCAAATAATGTGGTAATTGATGCTGGCTAATGCTGTATATTATGTAGTTTCTACAGGATTTAATTATGAGAAACAGATTTTCATTAGAGTCCCAGAGAATGCTCTAACACTAACTGCGCTTGGTGATAACATGGAATTCTTCTATTCACTATTAATCCAACTAAAATTTAAAAAAAAGCAATTTTGCATTAACACATATGTCACTCGTGATTTCAACCCATCTTTTTAAACCAGTGTGAAGGATATCGATATATCTCGAAAATCGTTAACCGGATGTTGCTGTCATTGTCCAGGTTGTGAAGGTTGTGATGATAACGGTGCTGAGGAGAGAGGAGGAAAAATAACAATGTACAGGACACTCTGGTCCTGATTTTTAAAGGGCTGCGGGGTCAGAAGCTGGTGCTGGCAGGATTTGAAAATTGCAGCCCTCGAGGTCGCT
Source organism: Carcharodon carcharias (assembly GCF_017639515.1). Classification (NCBI taxonomy): domain Eukaryota; kingdom Metazoa; phylum Chordata; class Chondrichthyes; order Lamniformes; family Lamnidae; genus Carcharodon; species Carcharodon carcharias. The sequence goes on along the minus strand of NC_054470.1, from coordinate 118,284,513 downwards.
TTGGGATCCCAGTGCTTCTGAGACATTTTTCAATTTTGAAAGGGCTGGTGGGGAGGGAATGAGAAACACACTTGCCGCCAATTAACGACCCATTAAGCTCTTAAAGGAGTTTGTTAAAGGGCCTGCCCAATCCCTAATGTCATTTTCAATATATTTTCGTAGCAAGACCTAACAGCCTGATAAACACTGGTGGCACAGCTGTCGGGTTCACCAGCAGGAAAAATCCATGGGGCCAACTAGCACTGCTTGAACGCCAGCCCTTACCTTGTTTTGTGAGGCTGTTGTCTGCCTTGTTCCACCTCTATCGTCTTCTCAGGAGCCACCTGCTCAGTCTGGCAAGGCAGTGGCAGCCCCCAGCATGGCTGCCACCTGCTTTTGCTGCTGCCACCAGGCAGACAGCTCCCGTTTCCCAGAGGCACTCGGTGCCTTTAACTGGACACCAATCTCGCCTCCTGGAGAGTTAGACCATTTACATTTAAAAGTCGTGCTGTGAGAGTGACACAGCTCGAGTGAGATCAGGACCTAGAATTCATCCAGGAGTCAGGTTCCTGAACCACATTGAAAATCTGGCTCCTATGTGTTAAAAGCATCCTGCAATGCTTTATGATGCAATATAATTTAGTGCAGATTTCTATTATAAATCTAAGTTGGGTTGATAGCATCTGTACTAATTCTATTTCATTTGTACCCATTCCCAAAAATACAAGATCATCCATCAGCAGATTACTGAAGCTGTTCAGATCACAGCAGGGAGGAATCTGCATTTGCTAAAAAATTTTGGGTGTGATTTCATGGAAATATTATTCTAGTTGTCTGGCCCACTGCATGATGGCTGCGGCATCATGACAGGAGGCTTTCTTATACCATTCCCCCAACCACAGCCACTCCATCGGCAATCATTTAATCTCCAGGGAGAGGGAACAAAAACAAAAGGAAAAACCCAGAGCCAATAAGGGAAAAAGTACTTTGGAAAATTCCTCCACAATCCTCTCGGGCAACTGAACCAGCCATATAAATACAGGCACTGCAGCTACAAAAGGTCAGAGGCTGGGAATTCTGTGGCGAGTAACTCACTTCCTGACTCCACAAAGCCTGTCCACCATCTACAAGGCACAGGTCAGGAGTGTGATGGAACCCTTTCCGCTTGCCTGGATGAGTGCAGCTCCAACACTCAAGAAACGCAACACCACCTAGGACAAAGCAGCCCACTGATTGGCATCCCATCCACCACCACCACAGTAGCAACAGTGTGTACCATCTACAAGATGCACTGCAGCAACTTGCCAAGAACAGCACCCTGTGACTTCACCCACTCAGGGGAAAAAGAATACCAGCACCTGGAAGTTCCCCTCCAAGCCACTCACCATCCTGACTTGGAAATATATCACTGTTCATGCTAGATCAAAATCTTGGAACTCCCTCCCTAACAGCACTGTGGGTGTACCTACACCACATGGACTGCAGCGGTTCAAGAAGACAGCTCACCACCACCTTCTCAAGGGCAATTTTTTTAATTCATTGGATGTGGGTCTCACTGGCTAGGCCAGCATTTATTGCCCATCCCTAATTGCTCTTGTTCAGAGGCATTTTAAGAGTCAACCACATTGCTGTGTGTCTGCAGTCAAATGTAGGCCAGACCAAGTAAGGATGGCAGATTTCCTTCCCTAAAGGGACCAATGGGTTTTTACAACAAGAGGCAATGGTTTCATGGTCATCATTAGACTTTTAATTCCAGATTTTTATTGAATTCAAATTCCACTATCTGCCGTGGTGGGATTAAAACCCAGGTCCCCAGAGCATCACCCTGGGTCCCTGGATTACTAGTCCAGTGACGATACCACTACGTCACCACCTTTCCTTATTACGGATGAGCAATAATACTCTCCTATGAAAGAATAAAAGAAAATTTAAACCAGTCCAGTTGATCCAAGGGACCAAGTGTTCTGTATAAAGACCTTCTTTATGATGCGATCTCTGACAGAAAGAAAGACTTGCATTTATAGAGCACCTTTCATGACCACAGGATTTCCCAAAGCACAAAGTGCAGTCAATCTGCCACAATCAGGAATTGGTCCAGCTCCTTCTTGAGGGCAGAGAGTCAACAACACCTGCACTAGCCAGGCAGGCTTTCCACAGATTGACAAAAGGTGTTCTGGTCAAATATGATGTTCAGTGTGGTGCTTGTATGAGGGCAGCCTCAATTTAGGAGTGACATGCTAGTCTCAGCTAGAGTTCAGGATGGTACCTGCTCTGTGGAGATGTAGTTATAATGGAAGACTGGGTAAACATAGGTTCAGCTTTCTAGTAGTCTGGAGGTGAAGTTGTAATGTGATTGAGCTGTTTAAAATAATAATTGGGAATTCATAAGAACACAAGACTTAGGAGCCATTTGGCCCCTCGAGCCTGCTCCACCATTCAATAGGATCGTGGCTGATTTAAAGTGATTTGCAAAAGTAAATATGATGTGAGAAAAAACTTCTTCACATAACGAGTGGTTCAGGTCTGGAATGCACTGCCTGGAAGTGTGGTGGAGGCAGGTTCGATCGAGGCATTCAAGAGGGCATTAGATGGTTATTTGAATAGAAACAATGTGCAGGGGTACGGGGAAAAGGCAGGGCAATGGCACTAGGTCATAATGCTCATTCAGAGAGCCGGTGCAGACACAATGGGCTGAATGGCCTCCTTCTGTGCCGTTAAAACTTTGATTCTGATTCTGGTCTGATTTGTGGGCTCAACTCACTTTCCGCTTGCCCCTGGTAACCCTGGATTCCCTTGCTGATCAAAAATCTGTCTAACTCTGCCTTGAATATATTCAATGATCCAGCCGCATTGCTGGCTGTGGAAGAGACTAACAATCCTCGGAGGAAAAGTAAATTCTCCTCCTCTCCATCTTAAATGGGAGATCCCTTATTTTTAAACTGCGTCCCCCAGTTCTCGGCTTCCTCACAAAGGGAAACATCCTCTTAGCATCCTCTCAGGATCTTAAATAAAAACAGAAAGTGCTGTAAAACTCAGCAGGCCTGGCAGGATCTGTGGAGAGAGAAACACAGTTAACATTTCCAGTCCAATATGACTCTTCTTTGGAACTCCCGATCCCCTCGGGATCTTATATGTTTCAATTAAATCGCCTCTCATTCTTCTAACTTCCAATAAGTACAGGCCCAGCCTGCTCAACCCTTCCTCACAGAATGCGTCAGTCACAACTCTACTGCAAACAGAGGAATTCTGGACAAGGGTTGTAATCTTAAAATTAAAACTGAGTTGGTAACAAGTGAAACCAGGGAAAATCCATTTAAAGGGGTCTGAAAATGTGGACTGTGTGGCTGTGGTAGGCTATAGATGTAGAATGAATTGTGATGTTGAAAAGGGAGGTAGATAGTTATTAGAAAACTTGGTAAATGTGTGAAAGGGAAAGAATTTGCAGGGCTGTGGGGAAAGAGCTGGGAGAGTGACACTAATTGGATAGCTCTTTCATGATGGGCTAAATGGCCTCCTTCTGTTATGTCATTCTGTAGTTCTGTCACACAAATTTATGGAATAATGGGGAGGACATACAGGATTAAAAAGATTTAAAGTTGTCAAAAAGTGGAGCATGCTTGTTGAGTAAAAAGGAATATGAACAATAATATCTCGTTACTACCTGTGACTCACTATGAAATTATAAATGTATGAAATATTGGTCAATTAAATTGAAATTGATTTCCTCAAGCTTTTTTAATTCATTTAATCAACAACTTCCTTCAAATAAAAATAGTTTGGATCTTACTTTAAGGGATATTTTGCCAATACATTTGTTAAAATACAAATAGTTGTAGTACTTGTTCTCACACTGAACAATTTCTCCTTCAACTCCTCTCACTTCCTCCAAATAAAAGGTGTGGCTATGGGTACCCGCGTGGGCCCCAGCTATGTCTGTCTCTTTATGGGGTATGTGGAACATTCCTTGTTCCAGTCCTACTCCGGCCCCCTTCCACAACTCTTTCTCCAGTACATCGATGATTACTTTGGTGCTGCTTCATGCTCTCGTCGGGACTTGGAAAATTTATTAATTTTGCTTCTAATCTTCATCCCTCCATCATTTTCACAAGGTCCATCTCTGACACTTCCCTTCCCTTCCTTGACCTCTCTGTCTCAATCTCTGATGATAGACTGTCCACCAATATCCATTACAAGTCTACCGACTCCCACAGCTACCTCGACTACAGCTCCTCACACCCCACTTCCTGTAAGGACTCCATCCCATTCTCTCAGTTCATTCACCTCCGTCGCATCTGTTCTGATGATGCTACTTCAAAAACAGTTCCTCTGACATGTCCTCCTTCTTCCTTAACGGAGGTTTTCCACCCACGGTCGTTGACAGGGCCCTCAACTGTGTCTGGCCCATCTCCCGTGCATCTGCCCTCATGCCTTCTCCTCCCTCACAGAAACATGATAGGGTCCCCCTTGTCCTCACTTATCATCCCACCAGCCTCCGCATTCAAAGGATCATCCTCCGCCATTTCCGCCAACTCCAGCATGATGCCACCACCAAACACATCTTCCCTTCACCCCCACTGGCAGCATTCCGTAGGGATCGTTCCCTCCGTGACACCCTGGTCTACTCCTCCATCACCCCCTACTCGTCAACCCCCACCTATGGCACCTCCCCATGCCCACGCAAAAGATGTAACACCTGCCCCTTCACTTCCTCTCTCCTCACTGTCCAAGGGCCCGAACACTCCTTTCAAGTGAAGCAGCATTTCACTTGCATTTCCCCCAACTTAGTCTACTGTATTCGTTGCTCACAATGCGGTCTCCTCTACATTGGCGAGACCAAACGTAAACTGTGCGACCGCTTTGCAGAACACCTGCGGTCTGTCCGCAAGAATGATCCAAACCTCCCTGTCCCTTGCCATTTTAACACTCCACCCTGCTCTCTGGCCCACATGTCTGTCCTTGGCTTGCTGCATTGTTCCAGTGAAGACCAACGCAAACTGGAGGAACAGCACCTCATCTTCCGACTAGGCACTTTACAGCCTTCCGGACTGAATATTGAATTCAACAACTTTAGATCTTGAACTCCCTCCTCCATCCCCACCCCCTTTCCGTTTCTTCCCCCTTCCTTTTGTTTTTTCCAATAGTTTATATAGATTTTTCTTTTCCCACCTATTTCCATTATTTTTAAATCTTTTATGCCCTGCTAGCCTTTCCACCCCACCCCCACTAGAGCTGTACCTTGAGTGTCCTACCATCCATTCTTAATTAGCACATTCGTTTGGGTAATATCACTACCTTCAACACATCTGTATTCTTTTGTTCTTTTGTCTGTGACATCTTTTGATTATTTGCTCCTATCACTGCTTGCTTGTCCCTACAACCACCCCCTCCCATTTCTCTCCCCCCACCTTAAACCAGCTTATATTTCACCCCTCTCCTTAGATTCACTCAGTTCTGTTGAAGGGTCATGAGGACTCGAAACGTCAACTCTTTTCTTCTCCGCCGATGCTGCCAGACCCGCTGAGTTTTTCCAGGTAAATAGTTGTAGGTTCTAGTCATGTTACACCTCAGATATGGCACATCTCAAAGTGTCACACTTCATAGTAATTGGTTGAAATAAGTACTTAAAATAATAATCCAATGTCTAATTGTGGCTTTTTTCCTATTTAGCCAAATGGGAATTTGAACATGTCTCCCCTTCGGACAATTAACATTGGATTAATAGCCTTTACCAGCTATGATACACAAAATTCCAGATTTTCCCAATGTATGGAACTATTTGTTAGTTCAGGGTTTGAGAATCATAGACTGTTACAGAAGCAAAAGGAGACCATTCAGCCTATCAGGTTTGTGCCAGCTCCTTCAAACAGCAATTGAACTAATTTGACTGCAGAGCTGTTGTAATTTTACACAATGTGCACTGTATGAATTTTATTTATAATTTGCCTGAGCCTGATTTGTACCAATGATAGCTATGGGCTCTCCACCTAATTACCATTTAAATATTGGGCTTTTATCAAGATTCCCTTGAAAAGTTGTCTTATTGTTAAATCCTTTTGGCCCCGAGCACTCTCGTCTTGCCTTTTTGCAAATTGAAACAATTCTTAACCAAATTAGGGTTACCTCCATTCTTTGGGCAGCAAGAGTCCAAGGAGCTTCTTAAGGCCAAATTTTGCAATGGTAACGACAGGGAAATTATCAGATGAAAGCAAAATACTGTGGATGCTGGAAATCTGAAACAAAAACAAAAATAGCTGGAAAAACTTAGCAGGTCTGATAGCATCTGCGGAGAGGAACACAGTTGACATTTCGAGTCGATATGACTCTTCATCAGTTCTGATGAAGAGTCACACAACTCGAAATGTTAACTGGAAACTATCAGGGTTCGCCGTCATTACTCTGCTGATACTGATGACAACATTTGGAATCTGCAAATGGGCAGAATAACTCAGAGATCCAGAAGTTGCTGTTAGTGAGTCCATGATCCATCTTATGGTCCGCTGTGGAGATTCCCACAGAGCGCAATTTCCATTTGACAGAAAACTTTCACTCTCTACTCTTTCTGTGAAAGCCCTGGAAAAAGTTACACTTGTTAAATGAGGTTCTTTTAGTTGTGTGCTGACTGGTGATCGAATTGAAACATATAAAATTATTTAGGAGCTTGACAGGATAAATGCAGAGAAAATGTTTTCCCCCTGATTGGAGAAGCTAGAATGTGAGATCCCTGGAGGAGGGGGGGTCAGCCATTTATGGATGAGATGAAGAGAAATTCCACCACTCAAAGGGTTGTGAATCTTTGAGGCTAAAATTTACGGACCAATCATGGGCAGGAAGAAAGGCAGGTGGACCCATAAATTAGTGCCTGTGCCATCGGCAGCATACCCACCGCTGGTCCACCCACTCCCTTCATGACTTTACGGGCGGCTGGGGGGGATGGGGTGGTGGTGGTGTCGCCTGCCCTTGGTCCAATTGAGGCCCTTAAGTGGGCAGTTAATGCCTCACTATGCTGCTACTCCAATATAATGGGTGGCAGGAGAGGCCTGTACCCAACATGTAGCCTGGCAGGTTTACCCAAGGGCTGCTGATCAGTGAAGGGAGGTGGGGGGGAGATGCCCCATTCCCTGGCCCCCACAGTCAATCAGAAGCTCCCCCTACCCCCAACAGTTTTGCCTCCCCACATCTATTCTCTCCCTCACCCTGCCTGCCCAACATGTTCCTCCCTCCCCACCTACCTTCTCCACCCCCGGTGGGGCCCTGTCAGCCTGGCCCCAGCGAGATCTTGGGCTTGCCTGACGGTCTGGGGTTCATTGCTGAAAGCCACTTCCTTATTCTAGCTGCAGTACCGGTCGTGGGATTCGCTCCCGCTGGCACTGCTGGTGGGTAAAGCTGCCAGCCTCCGCTTGGCTGGCAGCTCTGTGAGGTGGGACTTCCTCCTTGAGACAGACGGAGGTCCATAGATTTTTGGGTGGTAAGAGGATGAATGAATATGGGAAAAATGCAGGAAGATGGAGCTGAAGGAGAAGATCAACCTTGATCTTCTGGAATGACGGAGCAGGCTCAACAGGCCGAATAGCCAACTCCAGCTCCTATTTCTTATGTTAAACATCCTTACTGTTCTGAAAAGCTCATTTTATATTTGTGAAACTTTAAATTCCACATTTTTAAAAACTTGGTCTGTTTATTTTACTTTCTACCATAATATAGATATACAGTTACTTCACAATCTGATGATTTACATTAAAATGAAGGATTTTAAGTGCTTTCAGCTTCCTGTTTGCCATGTGTGAATACTTGTAATTAGAATGTTTGCCCTAACTGCTTGTTGACATCACTGCTGCCGGATGCCTGGAGATCCTTTTGATTTGGCATCAGGTCCAAACTGAGGGCAGGAAAGGGGAAATCCTTGCCACAGAGATCACTAGGGGGTGGGATTTTCCGGATCGTCCGGTCCCACTGAAAATAAATGGACTTTTGGCTGTGCCGCTGAATCTCCTACGGCAGGTCCCACCTCAACCAGGCCGGAAAATCCCGGTCTAGATCTTTCTGGATGGCTTTTTTTTGTTGAGGTCACCCTCACTCTGCCGCCAGCCACAAAACCCAGGCCTTAGTAAATTTTATTTCATCTTTGCTTGATATCAGCCGGAGGAAAGATCTTCTCTGAATGCCAATAGCTTCGAGAGCACCTTCCAAACCTGTGACCCGAACCACCTCGAAGGACAAGGGCAGCAGGTGCATGGCAACAAGACTAACCACAAATTCCTTTCCAAAGTTTCACAATATCCTGACTTAGGAACGCAGCAGCAGGAGTAGGCCACTTGGCTCTTCGAGCCTGCTCCACCATTCAATAAGATCATGGCTGATCTGTTTGTGGTCTCAGCTCACTTTCCTGTTTGCGCTCCCCCCACCCCCTCCATAACTCATGACTCCCCTGCCTAACAAAAATCTGTCTATACCTGCCTATCACTTAGAACTGTATGGCCGTTCCTTCACTGTCACTGGCTCAAAATCCTGGAACTCCCTCCCTAACAGCACTATGGGTGTACCTACACCACATGGACTGCAGCGGTTCAAGGAGGCAGCTCACCACCACCTTCTCAAGGGCAACAAGGGATTGGCAATAAATGCTGGTCTAGCCAGTGATGCTCACATCCTGAGAATGAAGCTTCTGTTTTAGAATTCTAGCTGCTCTGATCTTGATCTGCAGAAAATCTATAGGCTGAATGTTCACCTTGGTGTATGGGCACACGCGTGACATACGAGCATGAACTAGCACACGATGACATGGGGTGAGGGTCCCGACGTCACTTTTTTGGTTGGCAGGCGCACGCGAGAGTTGGCAGCACACCCGCCTACAATTAAGGGGGCCGTTAAGTCCATTAATTCGCTAATTAAATGGAATTTTTCCCTGCCCCCCCCCCCCAATCTTACAGCTAGCAGGCGGGCGAAAAGACCAAGCGGCCTTTGGATTTTTCAGGAAGCCTCATCACGGGTGGGATGGGGTTTCTGATGTTAATTAAAAGTAATATAGAAATTTTTAAATCTCATTTTTACCATGTCCCTGCTTAAGTGAGAGGGCCACATGAGGGCTCATGTTTTCCTTTTTTAAAGCTTTATTTGTTTCAGGTGATAAACCTTCTGCTCCCTGAGGGAGCTCTGTGCCTTCAGGAAGCTGTCTGTGAGCGCACCTGTGCGCATGCGTTGACCTCTGCGCTTGCCCTCCTCGCCAGGCAGTGCTGAGAGTTTCAGTGCGCAATTCATGCTGGCTGGCCATTAATTGAGCAGCCAGCGTGAAATCGCGGTCGGGGACCAATCACAGGCAGCGGACTGTGCACGGCCACTCCCTGGCCCACCCATAATGAGAAAATCCTCTCCTATGAGTCTGGCCACACCAAGCCTGTACTTTAGAGCATGTTCCCTGGTATACAGGGCAGCCGTTAGTCAGCACATTATACTGCGCAGCCCATCACATGAAAACTTCAAGTCCCACCTTTAGATTATTTCCATTTAAAAGTTTTCATTATCAAGACTACCATCTCAGCAGGTCATACCTGGTTAAAGCTGGCAGAGTACAGAGATGAGAGATATAGCTTCTCTTAATTGGTGTCAAATTTAAAAGGGAAGAAAGCCTTGCATTTCTATAGTGCCCTTTACCACCTGTCCTGAAATACTTTACAACCATTGAATTACTTTTTGAAGTGCAGTTACTTCCACTAATGTGGGAAACACAACAATTTGCACACAGCAAACTCCCACAAACTGCAGTGGCCAGATAATCATTTTTTTGTGATGTTAGTTGGGGGATAAATATTGGCCAGGACACCTGGGTTAACTCCTCTCCTCTTTTTCATCCATGGATCTTTTCCATCCAGCTGAGAGAGCAGGCAGGGCCTTAGTTTAACATATCATCTGAACGATAGCGCCTCCAACAGTGTAGCACTCCCTCAGCGTACTGCACTGGGAGGATCAGCTTAGGTTTTGTGCCCAAGTCTCTGAAATGGGACTTAGAATCCACACCTTCAGACTCAAGAGGCCACTAACTGAGCCACACCTGCCACCTGGCCATGCCTGATTCTTGAACACTGAATTCATTGGAGTTGTCAAGGTTTAACTTTCTTCAGGATTCCCACTTTCTTACCAGCTTCCCCAACTACATTCCTAAATTGTCTGTCCCAGCATAGGTTGGATCATATTACCAGGAAAGGGAGTTGAATGTCTTGTAACTGAAGTACTCTCTGCAAGAACATCCTGGTCAATGTTTCCTTCCTGAATTATTGACTTGATCTTCTCAGGCACTGACATTCTCAAGTTAGTCTCTTATTCAGGAGCTAAACATTGGTAAAATGTCCCATTAAACATTCAGCATGACTGAGTCACAGATACAATAAAAATACTGGCACAGACCACACACACAACTTGCAGCTGGTGGTTTATTGAGACTTGGCAGCTTAATTTTTGATCAGGGCTTCATTCTCACACATTTATACATTTTTATCTCTCACTGTAACCCCTGTCAACATAAGTTGTCTGTGCATGCGCAGTGGTCCATGCATGCGTGGAATGCCAATGATGTCATTCTGCTGTGCCCAGTCTGTCAGTACATCTCTGTACATGCATGAAAAGTTTTATTATCTGTATGGACACACAGCCTGCAATGAATATGGTTGGAAGTTTAGGTTTAGCCTGAAGAACAATGATGTTATCCACTAATTAATGAGAGCTGGGGCAGGTACCCTTCTAAATTCCAATGTTGAGCCAGCCAAGCTCAGTAACAATCGAGTGCCCTGGCAAACTGGGCACAGCTTTGGCTCATGTGTCTGCCAGAGAGGGGACAGGCTGAATCCCAATCTCCCCTGGTTAAAACTCATCCCAAAGGAGACCCTGCTCACACAGAAGTTGCATGAAATCACAAGAACCCAAGTCAAGCAATAATGACACAGACAGGACTTTGAAGATTGTTTAGCTGATCAAGAACCATTAAGATACTGGGCAGAATTTTTCGTTCGTCGGCGGGCGCGTGCCCGACCCGAGCAAATGTAAAATGATGCGTGATGATGTTGGGCGAGCGTCCGGGATGTCATCGTACACTCGCGCGAAATTCCGCTCGGTGGGCACGCGCAGGAGTTGGGGCCACGCCCACCATTAATTAAGAGGCCAGTTAAGGCCCTTGACAACCCAATTGATGGTGATTTAACGTTGCTTGTCCAATTTTTCACTTGTCGCATGGGCAAAACGGGCAGGTGGGCAGCCCACAATTTGCAAAACCTTATCCACAGGTGGGATAAGAAGGGTCAGCAGCATTGACAATGTGAGTAGTGAGGAGTTTGGAGATAACTTGCTGCTGGTGGTTTATTGTGACTTGGCAGCTTAATTTCTGATCAGCGCTTCATTCTTAGCATTTCCAGGCTTCATTTCAGGACTCATTGCTGTTTTCCAGGCTCCCTGAGGATTCAGAGCATGTGGACCCTTCCAGGTATCAGACATCTTCCCCTTACCCTGATAATGGGGATTGTGGTCTCCGCTGGAGGCACCTCCTCTGCGGAGGAGGAAGAGAGGGGCAGAAGGGAGAGGAGGCCACACGTCCCAGTGCAGCTTCCAGGGGAGGGACCTGTGGGAGGAGAGGTGCAGGCACAAGAGGCGCAGGGCCAGCAGGTAGCTCAAGGTGACTGAGGTGCAGTGCTGAAGGAGGCTCTGCCTCTCCAGGGAGACCGTGACCGCCATTTGTCAGATGATCAGGCCTGAGATCAGTTCCGACCGTGTGGGTGGACACCCCATGCCAGTAGCTCTGAAGGTCACAGTGGCCCTCAACTTCTATACCTCCAGCTCTTTTCAGGTGTCAGTGGGGGATCTGTGAGGAGTCTCCCAATCAGCTGTCCACAGTTGCGTCAAGCAGGTGACAGGAGCTCTGTTCAGGCAGGTACTGACCTTTCTACTGACTTTAATTCTTTACCGTACAGATAAAGCCAGCCAGACTGAGTGAACCAGAGGCTTTGCGGCGATTGCTGGCTTCCCCCGTGTCCAGGGTACCATCGACTGCACATGTGGCCATCAAGGCGCCTGCGGGTCAGCCGTGCGACTTTGTCAACAGGGAGGGCTTCCACTCCATGAACGTGCAGATAGTGTGTGATCACAGGATGCTGATCCTACAAGTCTGTGCAAGGTACACAGGCAGCTCCCATGACACTTACATCCTGAGACACTCCCAAGTGCCAGGGCTCTTCCGTGCTCCAGCTTGGCTGGATGGATGGCTGCTGGAGGTTGTGCGCTTTGCTGTTTGGTGGCAGATCTAAGAGAGAAGAAGGACATGTCATTAGTTTTAAGTTATCACACTGTCACTGTGCATGCCAGGCACCCTGGTGAGACAATGATCAATGAGGAATCCAGTATGGAGGCTCCCATCAGTAATGAGACTGCACAAGAATGTTTGCACCATCCGAAACTCTCATCCCTGTGCACTGCACTCTTACCTTTGTCTGACAGCCCAGCCTCACCGTGGCCGGTTGATCGAGGTGATGGCACCTCTCGAGCTCCAAGGCCTCCTGCTCGCACCGGGAGAGGATGAGGAGGTGTGGGAGTCCTCCGCCAGTCCACGACCTCTCAATATTGTTATGGGATGTCTTTTCCTGAAAAGACAGACGAGCATTGATTAGTCCACACTCTAACTGCAGCGCCATCGCAGCCTGGCCAACCCCAGCTGAGGAACACCTTGCAGGGCACATCCGATTTATGTCCCTGGAGCTGCAAGGCACTCAGTTCAAGCAGCCAGGACTCACCCCCTTGGCCAGCTCTGGCATCATTGACATTTGGTGCTCAGACACTAACACCACTGAGCTCCATGGGGGGATGTGCAGCTCAAAAGAACTCACCACACTGACCCATGCCAACACCGTACTCACCCTTCTGGCCCTGCACCCAGGTGCACCTCACCATGTCGTGGCTTCTCACCCGGGCTGCCACCTCCTCCCATGCCCTCTTTGTGAGGTGCGGTAGCCTCCTCCTCCCATCTCTGGGGACAAGGGTGTCCCTTCTGGCAGCCGCCTCCTCCAGGAGGGCGGGCGAGGCACTCATCAGAAAAACTGAGGCCGGGGGTGGGGGCAAGTGCCCAGCCGACCTCACCTCCCGCCTGGTCTCTGCGTTTGCAGCCATGTTGCTGCTGCAACTCCGGCACGGGCAGCCTCCCTGGGGCTGCCTGCGCCGTTGTTGAGCGGGTCGCCATTGGACCCAGCGGACAACTGGCCCCCGCCCTACCCTTCTCAGAGCTTCTCCATCCAGCGTTCATGCTAGGTGGGCCTTAATTGGCCCACCAGCAGGAAAATTGTGGTCTGGCCCCGATCGCGGGCAGTGGTCGGCTTCCCAGCCACTCCTGCCCCCCCAGTGAGGGCAAAATTCTGTCCACTGTGCGTGATTGATCCCTTAATTCATGACTGGACTTCAAGCCTGCTGTTAAATTTTGTGCTTAAATTACACTTCCATGAAATGGTATGCCTAGTTTAAAAATAAAATACTAAAACAGAAGTAGCCTGTTTTATTTTCTGGCCACTTTACTGCTAACTCAAATTAGAAAAACTGCAAATACAAGAAATCTGAAATAAAGCCAAAATATTGAAAGCACACAGTAAGTCTGCTGGTATCTGAATGGAGAAGAGCAAGTTCCAGATGTCGAGTCTTTGTCAGAGTAACAGTTGAACAGAAATCTTCAGACCCTAAAGCTCAATGGAATGTTGTGTTAGACAACTTTAATAGGTGAGATTGGAAAATAGCGTCACATTATTATACTGGTATCCAGTTGCAGCTTGCACGGGCTGTGGTTATACAAATAACAGCCCTTTTTTTCGGTTTGTGTATGTGCACATCTGAGTCCCCCGAATTCAGACTCCATAGGGTGGCGTTAAAAGACATTAAAAAACAGCACTCGAAGTTGTCTCTACAAACCGTGATGTACTGGACGTGTTTGTGCAGTACATCTGATATTGACGCTGGTTTTAAAATAAAGAGGAGACGATTTAATGTTTCTGCCTTTCTTCTGAAAAAGATATTGGTGAAGTCATTATTCACAAAGATGAATAATTCAAGTTCTGAACTGAGAATTGTAACCTCTTTAGAAAGGGGATGGTTTTTATTGTTGACTAATCAGGAGAGAAAATACAGCTGTGATTATTTGAGCAGCGCCATTTTTGGTCCTGGCTGCTGCTGATGCTGGCGCTCACTAAGACAATAGGGAGCAACAGAATCGACTGCGCACGCTTGGTATTGGCTGCAGCTTTGTCAGCAAACACAGCCTTGTTTTTAATTTATTCATTCACAGGGTGACAGGGACATCACTAGCTAGACCGGCATTTATTGTCCATCCCTAATTGCCCTTGAAAAAGTGGTGGTGAGCCGTCTTCTTAAATCGCGCAATCCATGTGGTATAGGTACACCCACAGTGCTGTTAGGGAGGGAATGTACACTCACACACATATATTCTCACACATACACCCACACACACACCCACACCCACACACGCTCACACATATAGGGCAGAATTTTGCCGTCAGTGAGCAGGGGGCGGGACCTGCTCGCCGATGCATAAAATGATGCGGGGTGATGTCAGGCTGAACCCCCGATGTCATCCTGCTCCATTTAAATTTTCAGGAAGGCGGGGGCGCAGTGAAATCAGCTGCGGGCCCACCGACCTGTCAATGGCCAATTGAGGCCATTGATAGGATCATTCAAACAATTAAAGGACCTGCCCGTCCAACCTTAAGGTTGTCGGGCAGGCCAGGAGCCCCGGTGGGGAATAGATAAAACAGGGAAACCTCATCCAGCGGTGGGATGAAGTTTCATGCAGGGTTTCAAAATTGTAATAAAGTTATTCCGTAAATTATGAACATGTCCCATCTCACGTGACATTGTCACATGAGGGGGACATGTTAGGGATTTTTTTTTCTATTTTTAATATTTTTCAAAGTCCAGGCAATCTCCCTGAGGCTGCACTTAGCCTCAGGGAGGTGCGCGCTCTTTCGTGCACATGCGTGAAAGAGCGCACTCTCGCTTTTAGGGAATCCCCCCCCCACAACCACCCGCACAGGGAGCGCATAGCACTTCCCGCTGGACATCACGCTGGGCAGGCCTTAATTGGCCCACCAATGTAAAATGGCGGCGGGGTCCGCTTCTCTGGTGGGGATCGGCTCCCCGCCCGCTGGAGATTGGGTCGGCCCTGCCCGACAGACAGGCAGAAAATTCTGCCCATAACTACACACACACCCACACACCACTTTATAATAATCTGAATTCAGAGGTGGGTATGTTAGTATATTTAATATGTGCTGGTATTATAGTATAGTGGTTATGTTGCTGGACTGATAACCTAGCGACAGCATTCAAATCCTGCCATGGTAGCTGGGGAATTTAAATTAAATAAAGCTGGAATAAAAAGCGAGTCTCAGTAATTGCGACCATGAAACTATCAGATTGTTATAAAAACTCATCCGGTTCACTAATATCCTTTAGGGAAGGAAATCTGCCATCTTATCTAGTCTGACCAAAAGTGACCCCAGACCTAATGAAATGGCCTAACTTATTAAAGAAACTGCTACGAAAATCAACAATCTACACTGACTGCAGTACGTTGAGAAGGTGAGTCACCACCTATTGCAATTAGGAATGGCCAGTAAATGCTGGCCCTTCCAGTGGTGCCCACATCCTGTTAATGAATGAATGTAAAAAAATCCCTCAACACACGGTGGACTGCAAATAATTTTTACCCAGGCCTTTGTAGTTGCAACAGGGACTTTGAAAGAGAGACTTGCATTTATATCGTGTTTTTCATGACCTTAGGTCATCCTTTCACAGCCAATGAAACACTTCTGAAGTAATTTGGTAGTAATTTGGTAGTACAGAACTTGTGTATTGCTGAAAAAAAAGACACGTCAAACCTTCTCATCAGGACCCTTGCAGACAAGGCCCTGGTTTAAGATCTCATCTTAAAGACGGCACCTCCAATGGAGCAGCACTGCACTGGAGGGTCAGCATAGATTATTGTGCTCAAGATCTGGAGCAGGGCTTGAGCTAAAAGCCTTGTGTCTCGAAGGTGAGAGTGCTGCTGACTGAGCCACAGCTGCCACTACACTTAATAAGCCTGTAAATGTGCACCTTTAATGTTTTGGATCCTATTATGTCAAGCAGTAACTGTTAAACAAGGACATTCGTCCTCTACATAAGCTGGTCTGCCTGAAAAATTAGCACAGCGAGGTCCAATGCCTTTAATGAAGGATTGGAGGGAAAAAAGTACAATTACATAACCTAGGTATAGAAAATTGGCACTTTCGATGCCTTCCTTCAATACAACGGCCACTGGGATGTGTGATGCCTTGAAATGGTCCAACTGTATCCAAACATTGGCGTAACTCGTATCGGTAAATTATACTTCCTACTCGAAGAAGATCTATCCACCAGAGGTTTGTGTATTTTCAGGCCATTGCATAAACTGAGCCTTTCCAAAAATAAAACTCTCCATCATGAGGACTAAACTTTTTAAATCTTTAACCAAAGACTTACTCTCACCCAACAGCTGGATATTCCCTGTAGCCCTGAGTAAGGATGTGAAAGTGTCATAAATTGCTTCAGGAAATGAATTGCTTTTCTTAAGTGCATTGCCTATTAATTTCAACAACAACTTGTATTCATATTGCACCTGTTAGGTTGTAAATTGTCCCAAGAAGCAATTATAAAAGAAAATTTCACACCAAGTCACATAAGGAAGAGTTAGGACAGGTCTGGTCAGGAAGGTAGGTTTTAAGGAGCTTCTTAAAGGAGGAGAAGTAGAGAGATTATGGGAAGGAATTCCAGAGCTAGGGCAGAGATAGCTGAAGGTGCAGCCGCCAATGAGGAAGCACTGGAAATGCCGGAATTGGAGAAGCGCAGAGATCCTGAAAGGTTGGAGACATGGAGGAGGTTACAAAGATTGGGAGGGAGAGAGCCATGGAGGGGTTTGAAAACAAGCATGAGAATTTTAAAATTGAGGGGCTGGGGATAAGGGCAGCAAGCACAGGGTTAGAATCAGATGGTCAATCTGAGGACTTCTCACAATTCATAGGACAGAAATTATCCCTCCATGATACCCTGGTCCACTACTACCAATCACCAACATCCTGTTCCTTTCCCATGGCACCTTTTCATGCAAACTCCGGAGATGTAACACCTGCCCTTTTACCTCCTCCCTCCTCAGCCTCTAAGGCCCCAAACATTCCTTCAGGTGAAGTAGTGATTTATGTGTATTTCTTTCAATTTAGTCTACTGTATTCACTGCTCACAATGTAGTCTCCTCTGCTTTGGCAAGACAAAACACAGACTGTGAGACCACTTTGAGGAACACCACTATTCAGTCTGAAAGCATGACCACAAGTTTTTGCTGGCCTGTCATTTTAATTCTCCACTTGATCTCACACTGACATCTCTGTCCTTGACCTGCTGCACTGTTCCATTGAGGCTTAATGTAAGCTTCAGGAACAGCACCTCATTTTTCACTTAGGCACTTTACAGCCTTCTGGACTGAACAGAGAGTTCAACAATTTCAGATCGTAAACTCTGCCCAATTTGTTTCCTTTTCGCTTGTTTCATTTTTTTCTTTCAGGTAACAGCACACCTGCTCTAGACAGATCTGTTTGTGTCTTTGTTTCTTCTCTTGCTCCATCTCCGTTTCCTTTGGCCCTGGAAGACTAACTCTTCTGTCATTCAATCTTTCCTGTTTTTCACCCTATCACAGATCTTCCTTTGCCCCTGTCCCATCCACCATTTGCTCAAAACCTGTCACATCTCTAATTTTTCCCTGTTCTGGTGAAAGGCCACAGAACTGAAATGGTAACTCTATTTCTCTCTCTATACAGATTCTACCATCGCCTACGGAGTATTTCCAGCATTTTCTGTTTGTTATTTCAGATTTCCAAGCATCCACTATAGTCTGGTTTTCAATTAGAAATTATTTTATTTATGCTGTTTTTAGCAAATAAGCTAATGGCCCTGAATGTCTTTGCTGTAGTTCACATGGGCTATTGCCTTTTATTGCAAATAATTTCATATAAATGAACATTGGGTAAATTCATTTGCAATAACATTGGTGTAAAGCTGGAATGCTAAATAATGCTGGAAATAAAGGAATGAAGGGCTGAATGGCCTCCTTCATGCTGTATGATTCTACAATTCTGTTGTATGAGTTTTCTTATCTACTTTTTCACCTCTCCTAGGAGATGACATATTCTCAGGTGGGATGAGGTGGGGTGGGTGGGGTGTATATATTGTGGGTTGGGATGGGGAATGTTTATATTGTGGGGTGGGGTGTGGAGTGTATATATTGTTGGGTGGGTGGGGTGGGGAGTATATATATTGTGGGGTGGGGTGGGAAGTGTATATATTGTGAGGCGGGGTGGGGTGGGGTGGGGAGTGTATATATTGTGGAGTGGGAAGTGTATATATTGTGGGGTGGGAAGTGTATATATTGTGGTGGGGTGGGGTGGGAAGAATATATATTGTGGGATGGGAAGTGTGTATATTGTGAAGCGGGGTGGGGTGGGGTGGGGAGTATATATATTGTGGAGTGGGAAGTGTATATATTGTGAGACGGGGTGTGGTGTGTATATATTGTTGGGCGGGATGGGATGGGATGGGGTGGGGAGTATATCTATTGTGGAGTGGGGTGGGAAGTGTATATATTGTGGTTTGCATGGTGTCACAGTTGCATGGGGCAGTTTGGATGGACCAAAGGGTCTTTTCACGTCCATCATTGTGCGAATGTTAGATTCCTTGAAGTTGACCTGTGACTAAGTGAATTGCACCCATAAGACTGACCATCCAACAGTGCAGCAGTCCCTCAGTACTGACCCTCTGACTGTGCACTACTCCCTCAGCACTGACCTTCTGACAGTGCAGCACTCCCTCAGTACTGATCCTTCCACAATGTAGCATTCCATCAGTACTGACCCTTTGACAGTGCAACACCCCCTCAGGACTGATCCTTCCACTCTCTCGGTACTGCCCCACTGACAGTGCAGCTCCCTCAGAACTGGCCCTCTGACAGTCCAGGTCTCCTTCAGTGCTGATTCTCTGACAGTGCATCACTCCCTCAATGCTGCACTGGAATAAGAATTAATGACAATGTTATGCTGTGGTAAACCACATGATAAAGATAACTAGTTCCTGAGTCACTGTCACTGCTGTTGGTGTGGAGGGGGGAGAATTCTGCAATTTGCTGGTCTGAACTACTAGGAAACATCCAAAATCAGGTGCCGGTCTCAGAAGCAGCAAATCCCCACACCTCCCACCAAAATGGCTAAAACAATATGTTTCCAAACGGCAGAGATCAAACTTTCCAGGCTTTTCCAAGTTGAGGAGATGTTTGCTCCCCATGATCAGTTGTCAGTCCAATTCAGCCAGAGTGCAAAAGCGGAGTAAAACCAGGAAATTCCTGTCTGCAGCACCACTGCCTGACAAGTCTATGTATCAGATCAGTTGGAACACAGGGCTAGGGATATGGTGTGTGTGTGGAAAGCCGG
Organism: Carcharodon carcharias; assembly: GCF_017639515.1. NCBI lineage: Eukaryota > Metazoa > Chordata > Chondrichthyes > Lamniformes > Lamnidae > Carcharodon > Carcharodon carcharias. The sequence goes on along the minus strand of NC_054470.1, from coordinate 118,265,011 downwards.
GGGCTGCTTTTTCAGAGGCACACAAGTGATACAAATCATTTCGGTACAATATGAAGTGCTGCAACCTTCCAAGGCTGTTAACGTGTCAAACTCAGCCAGGAAAATCAATCCCTGTGTGTTCCGGTGAAGTTTCCTTGGGTTCCCATTTTTGACAGACTGGTTAACCAATGTACTTTAAAGTGATACATAGAGTTACATCATATTTTACAACACAGAAACAGGCCATTCTGCCCAACTGCTCCGTGCTAGTGTTTATACTCCACACGCGACTTCTCCCACCCCTCTTCGTCTCACCCTACCCTTCTATTCCTTTCTCCCTCATGTGTTTATCTAGCTTCCTCTTAAATTTATCTATACTATTCACCTCAACCACTTCCTGTTGTTATATTCCATTACTCATTCACTGAGTACAGAAGGGATCTGGAGCCAGTCTTGGTTTAACATAGATTTACTCACAAAACTCAGCAAACATAGATACAAACTCCATTTTTCCTCTCCCCCACCCACAGTTGGAAACCAGTTCTTATGTATACTTAAGAATAATGCCCTAACCTTTATCCCAGTTAGTAACAGCTGCTCTCACTTACAACTAGAGCAAGAGCTTCATTCTGACAGGATTGCAACGTTATCAGCTGTGATAGTGAGTCCCACATTCTAACCATTATATTCAGTAACAATATTTTGACTGCCATTACTCCCCACTGACTACCAAAATTACGATATTTTTTTAATTGCTCGGGCTTTGCAGTTTACATCTATTCCACCATTTGCTCCTTCCCCTCTCCTGAAGGTGTTGACTGATCACTGGAATATAGTTCCAAAGTTGCCAGCCTCCCTGTTCTCCCCAATACTTTGTGCCCGAGTACTTACTATTCATTAACTGTACCATGAGGCTATTCAATTACATAAGCCATCAAAACAAAGCACAGAAGCAACAGGAGGCTGTTCAGCCCCTTGAGCATGTTCCACCATTTAATTAGATAATGGATGATCTGTATCTTAACTCCATCTACCTGCCTTGAATCCATAACGCATAATGCTCTTATCAAAGAAAAATCTTCTCAATCTCAGTTTTGAGATTTTCATTTGGCCCCCATCTTCAAACAGCTTTTTGCAGGGAGAGAGTTCCAGATTTCCACTCCCCTTTGTGCATAGAAGTGCTTCCTAACATCATCCCTGAATGGTCTGGCTCGAATTTTAAGGTTCTGGCTCGAATTTTAAGGTTCTGGCTCCCACCCTGAGGAAATAGCCACTCTCCATCTACCCTATCAAATCCTTTAATCATCTTAAACATTTCAATTACATCACCTCTTACACTCGAGGGAATGCAAGCCTAGACTACGCAACCTGTCCTCATAATTTAACCTTTTAGCAACACAAAGGTGCATATTTAACAGGGGTCATTAGGTAATGATCAGGAGTGGGAGTCCTCGTTGATTTTCTGCCTGTCCGCACAGGACACAGAAGTTGATGGAATTGTTCCTAATCCTATTCCTGATGAGCTCGTTTGCCCAAGTACAGATTATGATCAAACCCAAGACCTTCTTAGATTTAACGGACTAAATTATGGGGGACGCATTTTAAAGAAATTAAGCTGCGTTACTATCATGAATGTGTCCTACTTTCAGACTTTTAAATTCAAAGCTGTTTTAATTAACATAATAATAGCTTACAAACCCTAGACACTCCAAGCAACTCTCCTAGCTTTCAATCTAATGTCGATCTCTTGCAGTAGGCAGAGCTTCTGTAACTGAACCATGGAATGGCTTTAGAAGGTCTAAAGGAACCTTTGGCTCATTCTTTTGTTCCTCGAGTTGGAGCTGGTCTAAGTTTAGCAATTGAATTTGGAATAAAATAGCTGGTGAAAGGACTAGAACAGTAAGCAGATTGTATCTTAAAGTTACTATTGTTAAGCTACTGGGAAAGTTGTTGTTTTATTATAATGATGAAACTTTAGAGAATTGCATTACTTTTTTCAACAACAGCCGCTTGCATTTATATGGCACCTCAGGCACAGCTAAAACACCCCATGGCTCTTCACAGGAGCTTTACATAACAAAATTTGATGCCAAGCTACATAAGGAAATATTAGACCATATAATCAAAAACCTTGGTCAAAGAGGTGGGTTTTCAAGAGCATCTTTAAGGAGGGGAGCACAGAAACGTAGAGAGTTTTGGGAGGCAAATTACTTTTTCAATTCAAGTGTAAGGAACAAATTTGCTTCAAATTAGCATAAAAATAAAATGAAGAAGTTACCTGGACTTTTAATTCGTGAGTATGAAGTATCCAGTTACTTTGGCAGAGTTTCCTTTATGTCTGCAGCATCTTGATAGCACCAGCAAATAACACCATTCGACCGCAAGGGGAACAGCACAGAAATCCCTTCAGTAAGTTTGTTTAAAAGCTTGTTGTTGTGGTAAGAGTGTGTTGCCAAGACCAGGTTAGTGGGCAGGCCTCAGAAGCTTTCAGTGCCAAAGTGCTGCAACTTTGTAAAGACTGCATCCTTCATCAGAGTCCATTCAGACAATCAGAAGAGCCTGCTGGACAGCGGAAATTTCATTACCCCACCAGAGGAAATAGTTTCTCCCTATCTACCCCATCCCCTCCGTTAATCAACGTAAATCGTAAAACAAGAACAACTTTATAAACATAGCACCGTCAACATTACAAAATACCCTAAAATACTTTACAGGGGTGATATAGCGTAAAATTAGGCAGCGAGCCTCATTAGATAATGTTAGGGTCAGATGACAAAAACCTTGGTCAGAGAGGTAGGTTTTAAGATCATAATCATAAGATCGTATGAAATAGGAGTTGGCCATTCAGCCCATCAAGCCTGCTCAAACAGTCAGTAAGATCATAGTTGACCTGATTGTAGCCTTAACTCCACTTTCTTGCCTCTTCCCCCATAACTTTGGCTCTCTTGTCAAACAAAAATCTATCTAACTCAGTCTTGAATATATTTAATGACCCAGCTTCCACTTCTCTCTGGGGAAAAGAATTCCAAAGGCTAACAACCCTCAGAGAAGAAATTCTTCCTCATCTCCAACTTAAATGGGAACCTCTTACTTTTGAACTGTGTCCCCAATTCACCCACAAGAAGGAACAGTCTCTCAATATCTACCCTGTCAAGCTCCCTCAGAATCTTACATGTTTCAATATGATAATAATAAGCATCTTGAAGGAAGAAATAGAGATGGAGAGGTTTCGAGGGAATTCCAGACCTTAGGGCCTAGGTAGCTGAAGGCATGGCTGCCAATGGTGGAGCGATTATAATCAAGGGGTGTTCAAGGGGCCAGAATTGGATGAGTGCAGATATCTTGGAGGCTTGTGGTACAGGAGGAGATCATAGACATAGGAAGGGGTGATGGAAATGGAGGGCTTTGAAAACAAGGATGACAATTTTAAAATCAAAAATTTGCTTTACTGGAATCCAACGTAGGTCACTGAACACAGGGGTGATGGGTGAATGGGACTTGGTGTAAGTAAGGACATGGGCAGCAGAGTTTTAGCCGAGCTCAAGTTTACAGAGGGTAGAATATGCAAGGCCAGCCAGAACTGCATTGGAATGGTCACTGGCTCAAAATCCTCAAACTCCCTTCCTAACACCACATGGACTGCAGCGGTTCAGGAAGGTGGCTCACCACCACCTTTTCAAGAACAATTAAGGATGGGCAATAATTGCTGGCCCAGCTAGTGAAGCCCACATCCCGTGAAAGAAAAAAAAGTGAATTCCAGGGGTAACAAAGGCATGAATGAAAGTTTCAACAGTAGATGAACTGAGGCAGGTGTGGTGTCGGCCTATGTTATAGCGCCTCAATTAGACTAATAATCAAGGGAGTATAAGCCTAGTCTGCAACCTGCCCTCATAATTTAGTATCATTCTATGCTACACCCCTTCCAAAGTCAATATTTTTTCTTATTATTCATTCATGGGGTGTGGGCATCACTGGTCAGCATTTATTGCCCATCACTAATTGCCCTTGTTTAGGGGGCACTTAGGAGTGAACCACATTTCTGGCAGTCACATGTAGGCCAGACTGGGTAAGAACAGCAGATTTCCTTCCCTAAAGGGCATTAGTGAACCAGATGGGTTTTTATGACAATCAGCAATAGTTTTGTAGTCATCATCAGACTTTGAGTTCCAGATTTTTGCTGAATTCAAATTTCATCATCTGTCATGGTGGGATTTGAACCCTGGTGCCCAGGGCATTACACTGGGTCTCTGGAATATTAGTCCAGTGACAATACCACTACACCACTATGCCACCACCTGCCCTACAGATCCTTCCTGAGGTGTGGTACCCAAGACTGAATGCAGTATGCTAAATGGAGCATAACTTTATTTAAATGGAGAAGTTCTGCATCATTTGCAGCATTTACACCACCCTATCAATCTCAAAGATTATAAAATGTATCTCACAGCATTTGAGTTATACTGTGGTCTATGTTTAACTGTCAGATATACTTTGCTCAACAGGAGAGAGGGTTTTTTTACATGAATGTCATGACACAGATTCCCCTAGGAGCTATTTTGCAATGTTGGGGGTGAATAGCCGGAAGCATCCGCTTTCTCTTAATGTCAAAGAGAGCCTGGTGGAGGTTTATACTATGCCTTGAAGGTTCAGTGGAATGCCTAAGCACTGTTTCAATTCAGGTTCACACCATACTGAAGGTTTATTGCACACACACTGCCAAACATACATGGAGTGAGAAGCCTCCCTGGGGAGCTCCGTACCACAGGGTTTGACTACTTTATGGAGTTAGATCATGACCTGCCTTCTGATCCTTCCACTTTCCAAGCTACTCAACATCACCGAGGGAGCTGCAATATCATTAAATATCTAAATATACTGAGAAAGATAACACAATTGAAAACAAATTGCAAGTGGCTATTTTAAGAGCCATTGAAAAGTAGAAAATGTGCTTCGGTCCTCTACTACTCAGAACTACCTCACTCTCTCCAGAGTTGAGGCGAATAGCACAGAGTGGCTGTAGAATAAAGGACTGATCCTTTAGAACTGAGATAAGGAGAAACTTCTTCACTCAAAGGGTTGTGAATTTTTGGAACTATCTACCCCAGAGGGCCATGGATGCTTCATTCTTAAGTATATTTAAGATTAAAATAAATTTTTGGCTTCTCATGCAAGGGATATGTGGAGCTGGTGGGAAAAGTCGAGTTGAAGCCAAAGGTCAGCCATGATCATATTGAATGGCAGACCAGGCTTGAGAGACCGAATGGTCTACTCCTGCTCCTATTTCTTGTAGTTCTTAGATGCATTTAAGGGGAAACTGGATACATGCATAAAGGAGAAGGGAATAGAAGGGATATGCTGATAGGGTGAGATGAAGTATGTGGGAGGAGGCTTGTGCGTGTGGAGCATAAATGTCAACAGGAGTGGGCGTGTTAGGTTGAATGGTCTGGCCTGTGCTCTAGGGTCTTTTTAACTCGATGTAACAATGTATTCAATCATCTAGACTAAATTAACCAACATCAGCATTGGCACCATGGCAGCTGGTGGAATTTAAATAAAATCTGGAATTGAAAGCTGGTCTCAATAAAGGGGACCACAAAACTATCATTGATTGTCATAAAAATCCATCTGGTTTACGAATGTCCTTTAGAGAAGGAAATCAGCAATCCAACATGTGACTCCAGACCCACAGCAATGGGATGACTCTTAACTGCCCTTTGAAATGGCCTAGCAAGCCATGCAGTTCAAGAGCAATTAGGGACGTGCAACAAATGCTGGCCTTGCCAGCAATGCCCACATCCCATCAAAGAATAAAAGAAACGCCTCAGCTTTTCCTGTGCTAGGATTAGAAAAAACTATCCAGGTACTCCCTGTATGCAGTGTAGCATTCCCTATTGAGAGTGTTTTTGTGTAGATGCTTGATGAGCAGAATGAGTGTTCGACACAACACATTGTGATGGAAATCACCAACCAGCTTCACACATCTGAAGAATTTGAAGCTCCATTGATACTCCATTCTTCCAAAGCTTTCAGCTCAAAATTCATCTTCTTCTATAGATCCTTGAATAGCTTTGCGTCGTGTTACGGACAGGAGAGAAAGAAACTGAATGTCTTTATCCTCTCCCTGTTTGTCCATAAGCAGGGGTTTTCTGAATTATTTTTAAAGTAGGCTGTGGTATGTTTCCCCAAACCCTCAGTTTATGTGATCCAATTTAATAATCACTCGCAGCAAACTCGTGTTATGATTAACCCAGAAGGTTAGTTTATTTCACATTCAAACCTGGGGGGGGGGGGGGGGGGATAAGGAGTGTTTGGAACCACACACACACACACACACACACACACACACACACACACACACACACACAGTGACACACACACACACATACACACACTAAGTGGGAGGGATAGAAAAGATGCAGATACAACTATGGAAACAACAATAAAAGAATCACAGAAATGCATATTATTTCATGTGGTTTCCAAAGTCCGAGAAATTCAAAATCTGGAGGATGTTTCCTTCATGGCAGGGTTCAGTCCTGATGAATTTCTGGTTACAGAGAACAACACGAAAATCCTTGAAATGAATGATGCTACAGCACGATAGGATTTCTGTATTTAGACTGCTTGGCAGGTGATGATCCGAGACTTTTTAACATCAAACAGGCTTCAGAGAGTTGAGAGATCGTGGCTGGTTGCTTGCTTAGCTGGGAGCTGTTGGAGGTCTTTCCAGTTGGTGTTAAAGCAGCAGTCTGAGGGTTCCTCAGTTCTCAAAGGAAGATAGAGATTTCAAAATGGACGCTTGAGTCATATGACCTTCTTTCTCCATAATGATTTCAAAAGGGATGTTTATTTATTGTCTGGGACTGGCTTTGGTTTCAGGACTGATAATGTCCCAGCCATTAGCTTTTGAAAGAGTTACCATCCATATTGAGGTTCCTGTGTCGGAAAGCCATTGTCTAGGCAGAACCTCTGACTCTGCTAGAAGGGTAAGTTTATCAAAATGCAAATGACGTCCATTGTCTCCTCAATGGTCCCCTTTTGACATGGACCTGGACAGTCCAAGGTGTGAGATGGATCTGTTAACAACTCTGCAGGAATAACGAGTCTCAATCTGCGAGTCCCCTGGTTTTCTGATTACACTGTCCTTACAATTGGATGTGAGATTCCAGGATGAGGAGAGGAGGATTATTTTGTTCTTGTAACTCCTGTTGATAGCTTCTAGAACAATGGGCCAATTGTGTGGTCATATGACTTGTAGCAGCCATCTTTTTACTTCAGCTTTTTAAAAATAGCAAAAGAGACTAAAGTTTTGATACATAAAGATTTGGATATCTTTTCATGCCTTATTGACATAACATTCACTCTGTCTCTTAAATCTCCTGCAACTCAATGTGTCCTGAATGCTCCCTACTTCTGATCCCAGCTTTCCATGCATCCCTTCATCTAGTCATCCACAATTGATTTTCCATTGTCCCAGTCCCACCTATTGGAATGTTGTCCCATAAACCTCTCTACCTCTCCATCTCTCTCGCCATTTTTAAAACTGGCTCAAAACCATCTTTTCATCCCAACTTTGCAACATTACCCCCACCACCCCCTAATCTCATCCTTCCTGGCTCTGCCTCTTTAATACATCGACATGTGAAGCAGTTCATTTATCATGAAGTTTGAAGGATGTTTCATTGTTTTATATGTTAAAGATGCAATGTGAATACAAATTGCTTTTGTATCTCTTTACGTCAGCATATGAAAATTGTAGCTGAGTTTGAGTTGCTGTCACCAGAGAGAGAGATAACAGGAAAAAACATTACAGGGGAAAAGTGAAAGCCCATTCCCCATGCTGAATTTTTCTCAGATCTTATTCAGTCTTTTTGCTAAGCCAGCAGCAATCAAAATGTGTGCCAATATTTGTGTATGACAAATGATCTTCTTGAACCACATCAGCCTTTTAGTACATATGCCAAGAATAATAAAATATAACAAAAAAACTGTTATGAGTAATGTCACATCAAGGCTCAGCTCTGTATAAATGATTCCGCAAATCCACATTCATGGAAAAATATCGGTTTGATGTCAACAATTTGAAATAGAATGATTATCAGTGCTATCCTCAATAGTTAGTTCCAGTATCTAGTCAAAATTATTTTTGATAATGTCAAAGAAAATGGTGTGGGAAAGTCAATAAATTAAGATAGCTTTGACATTCAGCAGTTGACTTGTGCACTCCCTTCTCTTCAAGTGCCAGTGGTCACATGGTCAATCCAAAACTGATGAAGGGCAAGTGTGCTCTACTTAATGCTTGCAAGGGTCCTAAGCAACCTATAACCTGCTGTAACCACCACTCAATGGCTGACCCTGCTTATAAAATAGCAAAGGGGTGATGAGGAACCATCATATGGCTGTTTGCTTTGAGGAAACTCTTTCTTGCTTATGGTTCATAGAAATGGATGAGAATTGAGCATCTAACTTGCATTTATGAGTGATGCAAAAGATAAACAATTCTCCCAATCCCTACTATTGACTCAAAGAACTCAAAGTTGACTATAAAGTATTGAAAAAAAATGTTGAAATTATTCTCTTCCTAATGAATATATATTTTTAAACTATGACAGGAAGGAATTGAACCACTATCATTTAGGATTATTTCAAGAATTGGAGGAGTTTATTTTAACACAACTTGTCAATTTTCTGAATGCAGCATGTTTGGAATTTATAGTGCCATCAATAAAAATTCATGAAAGAGCCTAGCTATGGATTTTAATCAATTCTTGGAGAATTGTGTTGCATGAAAGGGGCTGCCATGATTATAATGGAGTCCTAAAGCCTTTACAGAGCATTCTGTGCACAATAATTGCTAAACTGGGACTGAGGTTTCATTTCAAGCAGGAGAACCAAACACTAGCTGAAATTCTGTGATTATACAAATCTCACAGTTCTTGTGAAAGCACAAAGAAAATGAGATGACTGCTAACAGAGGATTGTTCAGTAAAAAAACTGGAGGAATGTGCTGAAGGATAGATGGAAGGTGAAACTATTACAATGGAATTGCAGTCACTACAGAGGCTTTTTATCAAGTGGAGAATTGTCATCAATCCATTCGTGGTGCAGGCAGAAGAGAGCTTTTTTTTAATCACCAGGAGATGCCTTAAGGCAGCTCTGAGGCATTCTGTACAAATTTATAATACAGCACGAGTGAAGGATGTTTCAAGCTTCATGACAAGTGTGCTGTTCGCAGAGATGATATCCTGTTGAAATGATAGTACATCTGGGCAATTGTCCTGATACTCCATGAAGAAATAAAAGATATGTCTCTGGTTATGGTCCATTACTGTTTTTTTTCTTAAACCATGCAGTAAACCTATAATTTGCTAAGTTGAGCAAACATTGTAATGCACTAACAGTGATCCAATACCCTATTTATCGTCTGCACATTCATGTATCAATATGCCAGGTGATGCAAGTAACCCTCCCAGAAATAAGAGAACTGGAGAAGAGAACAAGATTTTTAATATCAATGGTGCACATTAAGTAGAGAATGCATTCCCTGGTATAAAATGGGAGAAATCTTTTCAAGTGTATCAAATTGTTCTTTTCATTGTTACGAGATATCACTTGTGAAAGGAATCTTAATACATGTGTAATGAAGTGGTGTCTTTTGTATTCATCTTTGACCATTTCAGGCTGCAGATGGAAAGGAGAAATGTGCGAGCTGGGGATATTCGAGGTGACTACTGAAAAGAGGATGTGAGGCCCACAAGGGGAATCTGGGGCACAAAAAGAAAAGGTTATTTATCAGAACTTCCAAGCTGGAAAGGCAGCACACCAGAAGCCTAGAAGCAGAAGGCGGCAATTACTAGCTGATAGCATCTCAACTATTTCCAGTAAAAGGTTAGAAGTCAACCTTTGGTAGCAGTGACTCTTGTTTATATCGCCACTACATTATACATTAGAAACGTGTTTCTGTCTAACTAAGTATGAGCCAGAAACTGCTTGCGGAACAGTAAGTCATCTTGATGCTACAATTTTAAAGTATAGGCTTATGCATTCGAACCATATGAGGAGTAAAATATGTTTCAGATTATATCAGAAAATATTCAGAGAAATTGCCAGCATATAAAGTTGAAGGTTGTGATCTCAATAATGAGAGCATTTTAGGTATCTGAATTATTATAAGGGGATATTAACAGTCTGCGAGCATGTCATAAAATGTAGATAAACCCTTCATGAAAACAATTACTGTTATTCAATTAACTGTATCTATGCTTCTTCTAAGTTGTACGAGTGCCCACCTATAATTCATAAAGCCTCCCACCTCTACACTTTCTGCATTGCCATTGGAAACTTCAGTGATGTGGAGAAGCTGGGGTTGTTCTCCTTTTGAGCAGAGAAGGTTAAGGGGTAGATTTAATTGAGAGGGACACAGATTTACAGTAGTTGACAAAAGAACCAGAGGCAAGATGACAAAACTCTTCTAATGAAGTGAGTTGTTAAGATCTGGAATGTGCTGGCTCAAAGATTAGAAGCAGATTCAATAATAACTTTCAAAATGGAATTCAATAAATCCTCAAAGGGGAAGAAATTGTAGGGCTACAGGAGAAAAAGCAAGAGGGGAGTGGGTTAATTGGATAACTCTTCCAAAAAGCCAGCACAGACACGATGGGCTGAATGGCCTCCTTCCGTGCTGTATCATTCTATGATTCTGTGATATGTTGCATTTACTCTTTACATCTGAAATGGATAACACTTATGCATTGTTGTAATAGTATTTCAAAGGCTGAAAAACGCTTTGGGTCTTGAGGTCATTAAAGCAATGATAGAAATACAAATTCTATCTTTCTTTAGTTGTTTAATGAAAAGGGTGGAACCCAACAATAGTCTTTTTTCCCACTCTCCTCTATTTAACTCGCTTAAACCCTGCCACATCTCTAATTTTCCCCAGCTCTGATGTAAAGTCATCGATCTGAAACATTGGCCAGAATTTTGCAAAACTTGAGCGGGGGTGCGCCCAACCCAAACTCGTGTGAAATTGCGCGAGCAGACATCAGGCACGCATCCTGATGTCATGGCGCCCTCACGCGATATTATGATTGGTGGGCGTGTGCGGGAGTCAGAAGCACACCCGCCAACAATTAAAAGGACAGTTAAGCCCATTAAATGTGCAACTGTCCTGAATTTTACGTGGTCTGTCAGCTCTTATGTTTGGTGCGCGGGCCATTCGGCCAGGCAGTGTTCACATTCTTTCACCATTCTCGATCCAGGGTGGGATAAAAGGCCCAAATATGTTTGAGGTTTGATGATTTATGAGTATTGCCGTCAGTTGTTCATTGTGTCATTTAGATAGTTTGGGGTGTTCTTTGTACGCTGATATACCCCAACAACTCTGTAGCTCCCTGAGGTATCTTCACAGCAGTTGTCAACATCAGGGAGCTCGTGTAATATGCGCGTCCGCATCCTCACTTGTCTTGACACCTGCCCATCCCATCCCCCCACCAAACCCCACCCCCACCGCTGCCCATCCCATCCCCCCACCAAACCCCACCCCCCACCTGCCCATCCCATCCCCCCACCAAACCCCACCCCCACCGCTGCCCATCCCATCCCCCCACCAAACCCCACCCCCCACCTGCCCATCCCATCCCCCCACCAAACCCCACCCCCACCGCTGCCCATCCCATCCCCCCACCAAACCCCACCCCCACCGCTGCCCATCCCATCCCCCCACCAAACCCCACCCCCCACCTGCCCATCCCATCCCCCCACCAAACCCCACCCCCCACCTGCCCATCCCATCCCCCCACCAAACCCCACCCCCACCGCTGCCCATCCCATCCCCCCACCAAACCCCACCCCCACCGCTGCCCATCCCATCCCCCCACCAAACCCCACCCCCCACCTGCCCATCCCATCCCCCCACCAAACCCCACCCCCACCGCTGCCCATCCCATCCCCCCACCTGCCCATCCCATCCCCCCACCAAACCCCACCCCCACCGCTGCCCATCCCATCCCCCCACCAAACCCCACCCCCACCGCTGCCCATCCCATCCCCCCACCTGCCCATCCCATCCCCCCACCAAACCCCACGCCCACCGCTGCCCATCCCATCCCCCCACCTGCCCATCCCATCCCCCCACCAAACCCCACCCCCACCGCTGCCCATCCCATCCCCCCACCTGCCCATCCCATCCCCCCACCAAACCCCACCCCCACCGCTGCCCATCCCATCCCCCCACCTGCCCATCCCATCCCCCCACCAAACCCCACCCCCACCGCTGCCCATCCCATCCCCCCACCTGCCCATCCCATCCCCCCACCAAACCCCACCCCCACCGCTGAGCGAGTTTCACACTGGCCGACGATTAATTGGCTGTGAGGAGCCAATGGAGGGCAAGAGTGGATTTCACACCCATTTCCGGCCCTGCTGATTTCACTCCCTCACCAGCATAAAATTCAGGACATTAACTCTGTTTCTCTCTCCACAGACGCTGTGGACCTGCTGAGTATTTCCAACACTTTCTGTTTTTCTTTTTGCTGGAACTATGGATATATTTCAGCCTCTTAGAATCAACACCGTGCTATAGTTTTAATATAATTTACATTATGTGTCAGATCAACAGCTAGCCAAAGTTATATACAGAACTGTCATAGTGGTTGGGTCATGACAAAGGCCAAATCAGGGCAGGAAAGTGGAGGGTCAGTTTTATAGCACAGCTTACACCTCCAATTTGCTGGCCTGGAAAAACAAGTTGCCCCAATTTTACACTGGGCATCCATGAAAACCTAGAATGGAAATTCAGGGCAGCTGGCGAGGATCTAATAAAGAGAACATGGTGATAATGAATATTTTGAAGGCTTAATTACTTTGGGGGATTGCTGGACACAGTCAGGAGCTGATGTTCTTTATAACAGAACCGTATTACCACGGAGAAGTTTCCAGATTTTGCCACCCATTTTAAAAAAAATATATTCTTGCACAGGATGTGGGTGTCGCTGGCTAGGCCAGCATTTGTTGTCCATCCTGAATTGCCCTTGAGAAGGTGGTGATGAGCTGCATTCTTACTGCAATCCCTGTGGTGTAGGTACATCCACAGTGCTGTTAGGAAGGGAGTTCCAGGATTTTGACCCAGCGACAGTGAAGGAATGCGATATATTTCCAAGTCAGGGTGGTGAGTGACTTGGAGGGGAACTTGCAGGTGTTGGTGTTCCCATGTGTCTGCTGCCCTTGTCCTTCTAGGTAGTAGAGGTTTCAAATTTGAAAAGTGCTGTCGAAGAAGTCTTGGTGAGTTGCTGCAGTGCATCTTGTAGATGGCACACACTGTTGCCACTGTACGTCCGTGGTGGTGGGAGTAGATATTGAAGGTGGTGTGGATGTGGTGCCAATCAAGCAGGCTGCTTTGTCCTAGGTGGCGTTGCATTTCTTGAGTGTTGTGGGAGATGCACTCATCCAGACAAGTGGAGAGTATTCCATCACATCCTGGTTTGTGCTTTGTAGATAGTGGACAGGCTTTAGGGAGTCAGAGGGTGAGTTATGCACAACAGAATCCCTAGCCTCTGACTTGCTCTTGTAGCCACAGTATTTATATGGCTGGTCAAGTTTCAGTTTCTGGTCAATAAAAAGCCCCCAGGATGTTGATAGTGGAGGATTCAGTGATGGTGATGCCATTGAAATCAAGGGGCGATGGTTAGATTTTCTCTTACTGGAGACGGTCATTGTCTGGAACTTATGTGGCGAAAATGTTACTTGCCACTTGTCAGTCCAAGCCTGGATATTGTCCAGGTCTTGCTGTATTTGGACATGGACTGCTTCAGTAACTGAGGAGTCTCCAATGGTGCTGAATATTGTACAATCATCAGTGAACATTCACACTTCTGACTTTATGATGGAAGGTCATTGATGAAGCAGCTGAAAATAGTTGGGCCTAAGACACGACCCTGAAGAACTCCTGCACTGATATCCTGGGACTGTGATGATTGACCTCCAACAACCACAACCATCTAACTTTGTGCTAGGTATGTCTTCAACCAGTGGAGACTTACTCCAGTGGGTAAAAACACATGGCAGGTGCTGATCCAAATAGACCAGGGTTGCAGGTTCAGTTCCACAGTCAGGATCTTAACCACATTAGCCAATTTCTGCTGGAACAGAGATAGCAATGCTGCAACAGACCTCAGTGCAGGCAGATTGGGCTGAATTGGCTATAATTCCCACTTCTGATTGCTATCCAGAGACACATGAAGACATGTATTTTAACTTCAATAAATTAGCAAACAGAAGAACTTTACTTAAAAGCAGTAACCAGTTTGTTTAAAAAAAAACACCCAGAGAGTCATTTACGGTGAAGACAGATTCAGACTCAAATGCAATGGCTGAAATAGTTAATACTCAGTCTGCGGGTTCACACAAGGAGAATGATCACTTGAACACATATGAAAGGAATGAAAGAGCCGCACTTCTGTAGCAACTTGCACAAACTCAGGATGTCCCAAAGCACTTACAACCAATGAACTACTGTTCAAGCCACTCTGTGATCCCCACAGGCAAATAACAATATAATCTGTCTATTTACAGTGATGCTGGTTGAAGGTACCCCTTGCCTCTTCCTTGAACTTTCGCCATGGGATCCAACTGAGAGGGCTGATAATTAAGCTCCCATAAAGACAGCAACTCTGATAGTAATGTACTCCCTCAGTGCTGCATCATGGTATCAAGGATGGATTATGAGCTCAGGTCTCTGCAGTGGGTTTTGAACTCCAAACTCACAAGTGAGAGTGCTACCCAATGATGGCACCAATGCAAGATGGCATCTGTGATACTGACCACTAGCATTAACCATCACCCTCAGATGAGAAGGGGTACTGCAAAGGGAAAACACCTGTTAGATATCTAAAATTAAAGCAGTAATCCTTTTAATATTTGAATGTAACTCAGTTTAGTTCCTTTTTTAATCTTGAAAGCTTGTGGAACTTATTTCCTTGATATGCTGGCAAATCCAGCTGCTACTTCCATTTTATAATCCCCTGCAAAACTGGAGGGACAAAGAAGATTTTGCTTGACAGACATGATTGATGATATCAAATCCAACTTTCAACCATTTTCCTAGGGATGCATTTTTATTCAGGCTTCTTGTCCCTGTCTGATCTAGGTGAAAATTGGCTGCTTAGATTGCTTTTAGATCTTAATCATCTCGAGACAGTAGCAAAAATCATTGCTGTCATTTTTAGTTTCACAATCTGTTCTTTCAATAAGGACTCTTGAATAAAAATACAAAAAAAATCACAGAATTCATCTGATTAACATAAATGCTGGAAAGTCAAGTTTGGTCTTAGTTTTACTGCTTTATTAAAGATTACCAGATAGAGTTTGTAGATGATTAGGTTTCCTTTTAAGTATGGATCAGTTCCTTACACGGAAAGGACAAGGGGATGTGCTGCTCTAGTAATCCAGAGGCCCAGGCTAATGCTCTGGGACATGAGTTCAAATCCCACCATGGCAGCTGGTGCAATTTAAATTCAATTCATAAATGTGGAATATAAAAACTAGTCTCAGTAATGGTGACAATGAAACAATTGTTGTAAAAAGCCACCTGGTTCACTAATGCCCTCCCTTTAGGGAAGGAAATCTGCTGTCCTTACCTGGCCTGGCCTACATGTGACTCCCAACCCACAGCTGTGTGGCTGACTCTGAAATGACCTGGCAAACGTCTCAGTTGTATCAAATCGCTACGAAGCCTGATAAAAAATTAAATGGGATGGACCACCCGGCATCAAACAAGTTGCTGGAAACAACAGCAATCCCAGTCCTGTTGATGCTGTCAGACTAGCCAGGAAACAGCCTGACATCACTCTCATAGAATCATACCTTCCAGACACCGCTATCACCATCCCTGGATATGTCCTGTCCTACCAACAGGACAGAGGTGGCAACATAATGGTATACAGTCAGGAGGGAGTTGCCCTGGGAGTCCTCAATGGCGACTCTGTATCTCATGAGCAAAGAAACCTCCTGCTGATTACCACCTCTACCCTCCCCTCAGCTGATAAATCAGTTCTCCTCCATGTTAAACACCAATTGGAAGAAGCACTGATGGTGGCTAGGGCACAGCATATGGGGACTTTGGTGTCCATCACTAGGAGTGGCTCAGTAGCAGCACCACTAACCAAGCTGGCCGAGTCTTAAAGGACATAGCTGCTTGACTGAATCAGCAACAGGTGATGGGGGAACCAATAAGAGAAAAACCGACATGACCTTGTCCTCGCCAATCTTTCTGTCACAGATGCATCTGATCATGGCAGATAGAAGTGACCATTACAAAGTCCTGCCTTCACATTGAGGATACCCTCCATCGTGTTGCGTGGCACTACCACCATGCTAAATGGGATAAATTTCAAATAGATCCAGCAGCTCAAAACTGGACATCCATAAGGTACTGTGGCCCATCAGCAGCGGCAGAATTGTATACAACCACAGTCTGTAACCTCATGGCCCGGCATATCCCCCACTCTACCATTATCACCAAGCCAGGGAACCAACCCTGGTTCATTGAAGAGTGCAGGAAGGCATGCCAAGAGCAGCACCAGGCATACCTAAAAATGAGGTGTCAACCTGGTGAAGATATAACACAGGACTACTTGTGTGCCAAACAATGGAAACAGCAAGCAATAGACAGAGCTAAGCAATCCCACAACCAACAGATCAGGTCTAGGCTCTGCAGTCCTGCCACATTCAGTCATGAACAGTGGTGGACAATTAAACTGGAGGAGGAGGCTCCACAAATATCCCCAGCACAAAAGGCAAGACTTCAGTCTTTGCAACCATGTTCACTCAGAAGTGCCAGGTGGATAATCCATCTCGACCTCTTTCTAAGGTCCCCAGCCTCACAGATGCCAGACTTCAGCCAATTTGATTCATTCCACATGGTATCAAGAAACAACTGAAGGTACCGGATAGTGAGTGCAAAGGCTATGGGCCCTGACAAAATTCTGGCAATAGTGCTGAAGACTTTGGGCTCCAGAACTCGCCTTGCCCCTAGCCAAGCTGTTCCAGTACAGCTACAATACTGGCATCTACCTGGTCATGTGAAAAATTGCCCAGATTTGTCCTATGCACAAAAAGCAGGACAAATCCAACCCAGTCAATTACTGCCCCATCAGTTTACTCTCGATCATCAGCAAAGTGGTGGGAGATTTGTTGACAGTGTTACTAAGCAGTGCTTACTCAGCAATAACCTGCTCACTGACACTTAGTTTGGGTTCAGCCAGGGCCACTCAGCTCCTGAACTCATTACAGCCTTGGTCCAAATATAGCCAAAAAAACCTGAACTAAAGAGGTGAGTTGAGAGTGACTGCCCTTGACATCATGGCAGCATTTGACCGAGTGTGGCATCAGGGAGCCCTAGCAAAACTGAAGTCATTGGGAATCAGGGAAAACTCTCTGCTGGTTGGAGTTATACCTAGCACAAATGAAGATGGTTGTGGTTGTTGGAGGTCAATCACTGCAGGAGTTCCTCAGGGTAGTGTCTTGGCCCAACCATCTTCAGCTGCTTCATCAATGACCTTCCTTCCATCATAAGGTCAGAAATGGGGATGTTCGCTGATGATTGCACAATGTTCAGCACCATTCACGACTCCTCAGATACTGAAGTAGTCCGTGTCCATATGCAGCATTAGCTGGACAATATCCAGGCTTGGGTTGACAACTGGCAAGTGGCATTCACATCACACAAGTGCCAGGCAATGACCATGTCCAACAAGAGAGAATCCAACTATCTCCCCATGACATTTAATGCATTACCATCACCGAATCCCCCACTATCAACATTCTGGGGATTACCATTGACCTGAAATTGAACTTGACCAGCTATATAAATACTGTGGCTACATGAGCAATTCAGAGGCTAGGAATCCTGCGGTGTAACTCACCTCCTGACTCCCCAAAGCCTGTCCACCATCTACAATGCACAAGTCAGAAGTGTAATGGAATACTCTCCACTTGCCTGGATGAGTTCAGCTCCAACAACACTCAAGACACTTGACATCATCCAAGACTGCTTGACTGGTACCCCATCCACCACTTTAAACATTCACTTTCTCCACCACTGACACACAGTAGCAGCAATGTGTACCGTCCACAAGATGCACTGCAGGAACTCCCCAAGGCTCCTCTGGCAGCACCTTCCAAACCCGCGACCACTACCATCTAGAAGAATAAGGGCAGCAGACACATGGGAACACTCATCATCCTGACGTGGAAATATATTGCTGTTCCTTCACTGTCGCTGGGTCAAAATCTTGGAACTCCCTTCCTAACAGCACTGTAAATGCACCTACACCACATGGACTGCAGCGATTCAAGAAGGCAGCTCACCACCACCTTCTCAAGGGCAACTAGGGATGGGCAATAATTGCTGACCCAGCCAAATGGAGCTCCCGTGAATAAAAAGAAAAGCTGAGGGAAAGATGGCTGTGATCTCAGGGGCAAGCCTTGACATTCACTTTCCACACCCAATGCTAGGTAAGCAGGGAATAGGAAGATAGAAACAGGGGGAGGCCATTCAGCCTCTTCAGGCTGTTCCTCCATTCAGTAAGATTATGGTTGATTTTTGCCTTAATTCCACCCACATGCCTTGGCTCCATGTCCCTTATTACCCTTGTCCAGCAGAAGTCTACTGCAATCGGATTTAAAAATTTTAATTTAGCACGCATCCACTGCTTTTTGTGGGAGACAGTTCAAGACTTCTGCCATCTTTGCACGAAGAAGTACCTCCTAACCTCTCTCCTGAATGGCCTGGTGCCCATTTTAAGGTTACAGTCCTTGCCCTGGATTCCAGCTGTAAGTCTCCCTATTTAATCCGCTGTCAGACGAGGCGTTAAACTGATGCCTTGCAATTCCAGGGTGCTATTTTGAAGAAGGGGAGGCGGAGTTCTCCCTGGGGTCCTGGCCAATGCTTATCCCTCAACCAGCATCAGTAGAACAGATTATCCGGTCATTTATTTCGTTACTGTCTGTGGCAGCTTGCTGTGCAGAAATTAGATGCCGCTTTTCCGGAATTGCAACTTGTGACTATGCTTCAAAAGTGCTTCATTGTCTGTAATGTGCTTTGAGGTCTCCTGGGATGATGAAAGCTATATAGAAATCCAGTCTTTTCTTTTTATTTTTCTTTGGCAAAGAGAAAAGTTAGGATAGAGGCAAACTGACAACAAAGGGTTAAATTCATGCTGTGCAATATTATTAACACATGGCTAAGATATTTGTATGAAATTCCTCTGTCTGCTATTTCAATGTAAGTATTAGTGGAATTAGCTCCAAGAAAGGACTTAATAATCTAGTTTTTGTCCTCTAAAAGAAAAGTCTCAGGGGAGACAATTGGAGGTATATTAACAGGACCAAGAAAGTGAATAGAACAATCCTTTCAGAGATAGCAAGGCACACGTGTACAGGGTAATCTTTGTGTAAAGCAAATTTAACAGAGATGTGGAGAACTATTTCTTCACACAAAGGTTGAGCAACAGCTGAAACAGGTTGCAGGAGAAATGGTCAAGACCACTGGACTCATTTAAGAAACTGTTAAATGGAAAGCTCAGAGTCGGTAGGCTGGAAGGGTGCATTTAAGTGGGCCAGTTTCATCTAATCCTGCCCTGCAGGGTAATCTTCAACTTAATTCTAGGGCATAAACCCTGAAACAGCACAATTCACAATTGGAAAATGAACAGACTCAACATCCCTGTCGCTTGCCATTTCAACACTCCACCCTGCTCTCTTGCCCACATGTCTGTCCTTGGCTTGCTGCATTGTTCCAGTGAAGCCCAACGCAAACTGGAGGAACAACACCTCATCTTCCGACTAGGGACTTTACAGCCTTCTGGACTGAATATTGAATTCAACAACTTTAGGTCGTAAGCTCCCTCCCCCATCCCCATCCCCTTTCTGTTTCCCCCTTCCCTTTTTTTTTCCAATAAATTATAAAGATTTTCCTTTTCCCACCTATTTCCATTATATATAAAAAAAATATAAATAAAAAAATACCCACTAGAGCTATACCTTGAGTGCCCTACCATCCATTCTTAATTAGCACATTCGTTTAGATAATATCACCAACTTTAATTTTAACACCTATGTGTTCTATTGTACTATTGTCATTGACATCTTTTGATGATCTGCTTCTATCACTGCTTGTTTGTCCCTACAACCACACACCCCCACCCCCCCTCCACCTCTTTGTCTCTCTATCTCTCCGCCCCCCACACACACACCTTAAACCAGCTTATATTTCAACTCTTTCTTGGACTCGAACGCAAGTTCTGTCGAAGGGTCATGAGGACTCGAAACGTCAACTCTTTTCTTCTCCACCGATGCTGCCAGACCTGCTGAGTTTTTCCAGGTAATTCTGTTTTTGTTATCAATTGAATGATTCTTGACTGTTTGTCAAACAGCCTCTTCCCTCCCTATCTCCTATTTTTTTTATAATTAGCAGAAACGTTTAAAATAATTCGGCTGTGTGTGGTTTTTTTCCAATGAAATTCAGCCAAGATCGATAGATCCAGTGTAAAAGATTGATGAATTTCAAGTAGAAATGACACCCAGCCAAATGGAGCTCCCATGATCTGTTGAGTTGGTTTAAAAAAAAATCACTGCGCTGTAAACTGACCCTGCTCACAACCTGGCCAGGCCCCAGACTGAATTGTTCACCATTACAAGCTTCTGCCATTTCTGTCTTTTGTCAGGCCCTCAAAGAGGCTCTCCGAATTAATAATTTCATATTCGGGCACAAGAGCCCTAATAGGCACCTTTTATAAGCCATCAAATATTAAAACAAAAATTAATTTAAGAAGAAACTGACAGATGTATACCAATGAAACTAGCAAATGTTTCGGCACAGTTTTTGTAGTCATTCCCAGTTATTAAAATCGAGTTGCTCACACACATTAAAAATGCTTATTTTTTGTGATAGCCTTCTTTCCAGCTATATTAATTAAGCTGTGGCAGGTTACCAATCTTAAATTATCAAGGAATACTTATGGATGCAAAACGCTGCCTGAATGCACTGGTTAGTGGAAAATTTGGCACTTAACGATATTGCAAATGTATTTAGAATAATGGAATAGTTACAGCAGTGAAGGAGGCCCATTCGGCCTGTTGTGTCTGTGCCAGCTCTCTGCACGGTCAAATCGGCTAATTCCACCTCCCATCCCTTTCCCAGTAGTCCTGCAAATTTTTTCCCCTTTGGGTGTTTCTCCGATTTTGTTTGTAAAGCCATGATTTGCATCCGCCTCTACCACGTTGTCAGGCAGTGCATGTCAGATCCTAACCATTCACTGAGTTAAATAGTTTATTCATGTTGCCATTGGTTCTTTTGCCAATCATTTTTAATCAGAATCCTCTGGTTCTCGATCCTCCTCCAATGGTAACAGTTTCTCTCTACCTACAGCATGGCGGCAAAAAGGGCAGCAGATATATAAAAATGACCAGGAATATATACGTTAACTGTAATACAGTTGCAGAGTGCTGATGACTGCAAATAACCCCTCAAGCATTACTGTTATGAGAATGATGCCATCAGATCCTTTCACCTCTGTAATACATCATCAGGCAACTGCTCTGTTTCGGCAACACAATTGGCTTACGTGCGATTTTGCTTAAATTATTTAATTCGGCAACTCGATATAACATCTCCCAATGGTAACAGCTGATATCTAAGTGTACACAGCTTCAAAAATCTTTAGTATCAGAAAATGATGGGATGCATGCAACTTGTTGCTTATAAATGTTTGAGGAAAATCATTTGATAAATAATTCTTTTTCCTGACTGTGCAACAGTGACTTGCATTCATATAGTGCCAGTAACATAGTAAAATGTCCCAAGGCACTTCACAGGAATGTTATCAGATAAAGTTTGACACTGAACTACATAAGGAGATATTAGCACAGGTGACCAAACACTTGGTCAAATAGTTGACTTTTAAGGGTTGTCTTAAAGGAGGAGATACAGAGGTGCAGGGGTTTAGGGAGCTCAGGGCTAGGCAGCTGAAGGCATGGGTGCCAATACAGGATGGAAGAAAATTAGGAATGTGTAAGAGGCCTTGGAGAAGCACAGATCTCGGAGGGTTATAGGGCCAGAGGAGTTTACAAAGATGAGGAGGGGGCAAGGCCATGGAGGGCTTTGGAAACTAGGGTGCATTTTTTAAAAATTGAAGCAATGTCAGAGTTTTTCCCCACTAGGGAACAGAGTTAGCAGCTGGGACTGAAGACAGTGCCAGGCAATGATCATCTCCAGCAAGAGAGAATCTAACCACCTCGCATTACCATTGCTGGATTCTCCCCACCATCAAAATCCTGGCGGTTACCATTAACCAGAAACTGAACTGGACCAACCATATAAACACTGTGGTTATAAAAGCACGTCACAGGCTGAGAATCCTGCAGTCAGTAACTCACCTCCTGACTCCGCAAAGCCTGTCCACCATCTACTAGGCACAAATCAGTAGTCTGATGGATTACCCTCTACTTGCCTGGATGAGTGCAGCTCCAACAGCACTGAAGAAGCTTCACATCATCCAGGACAAAGCAGCCCATTTGATTGGCACCCCATTCGCCACCTTAAATATTCACTCCCTCCACCACTGATGCACAGTGGCTGTAAGTGTGCAACATATACAAGATGCACTGCAGCAACTCACCATGGCTCCTTCAACAGCACTTTCGAAACCCACGACCTGTAGAACATAGAAGAACAAGGACAGCAGATGCATGGGAACACCACCATTTGCAAGTTCCCCTACAATTCAGACACCTATGCTGACTTGGAACTATATCATCATTTCTTTACTGTTTTGGATCAAAATCCTGGAACTCCTTCCCTAACAGCACTGCAAATGTGTACCAATATCACGTGGACTACAGTGGCTCAAAGGCATCTATGATCTTCTCATGGGCAATTAGGGATGGGCAATAAATGCTGACCTTGCCAGTGATGCCCACATGCAACACAAATAAAAAAAGTCTTGTGTCCTATGCTCAGCATGCCAGTGGAACGATTCTCCCTACTTATGCCATCAAAATGATTCTTGATTTTGAATACTTTAATAAATACCTCCTTAGTATTCTCTTCTCTAATGAGAAAATCGAATTATTTTGAGACTCTCCACATTATGGAAGTCCCTCATACCTACTACCATTATGGTAAAATTCCTCTGCATCGCCTCCAAGGCTAAACTCGATTAGGACCACACAAGATTCAGTGAGTAGCAGAGTTCCACTGTAATTGAAGGTCTCAGGTTCCAACCTCTGGCCTCTGCTGAGTTAGCTAATCTCAGCTGCTATTTGTAGGGGTGCTATAATTAGCCAAAGAATTCATGGGCTATGGGTTGGAAAATATGTCAAGGTTCCTACATGTGATTGCTAGCAAGTGATTTCTGCTGGCAATGTGCCCATATTGATGGGAGATAACGGACTCCCACTGGCTGTGGTGCCCACCTCAGTTTAGCAGCGTCCTGACACTTACCATCAGTGCTTTAGGACTGGGGTACAAAAGGATGAAAGTTATGCTGTAGTTGTATAAGGACACTGGTTCGACTCCACTTAGAGAACTGTGTTCAATTCTGGGCACTGCACCTCAGAAAGGAGGCACTGGTCTTGGAAAGGGTGCAGTACAGATTCACAAGTAAAGTACTAGGGTTTATAGGATTAAATTTTAAAGTCAGTTTGTATGATATTGGTTTGCATTCCATTGAACAGAGAAGATTAAGGGGCATTTTAAGACGATTAAAGGAGTTAATAGGGTCAATAGAGATAAACTATTACCTCCAGTCGGGAGAAGCCCAGAACAAGGGGATATAACCTTAAAATTAGAGCTAGGTTGCTCAGGGGCGATGTCAGGAAGCACCTCTTCACACAAAGGGTGGTGGAACTCTGGAACTTTCTCCCTGAAAAAACTGTTACAACCGGGGTGGGTCAATTTAAAATGTCAAAATTGACAATTTTTTGTTGGGTAAGGGTGTGAAGAGTTATAAAGAACCAAGATGAATAGATGGAGCCAAGATAGATCAGCCATGATATAATTGAACAGTAGAGCAGGTTCGAGGGATCGAATGACCTCCTCTTTGTTCCTATGAGAATTTGCTAGCAAAAATAGCATTGGGTATCAGGAGGTGACTAGATCATATGGAACAATAGCCCAGTAAAGAGCAGGGCAGGAGATAGAATGGATCACATGAGAAAATCCATAAAGAAAAATAAAATTAGAAACACTCAAATACTTTTAGGCAGTAAAAGTTACATTGTTATGGTGACAGTCACTGGCATCTGTAAGAGGAAATACGTAATATCAAACATGATGAAATTGCAGTGCTCGGAATGGTGCTATCTCCCAAACCTGTGACCTCTACTACCTAGGACAACTGCAGCAGACGCACCACCTGCAAGTTACCCTCAAAGTCATGCACCATCCCGACTTGGAAATATATCACCATTTATTCACCGTCACTAGGTCAAAATCCTGGCACTCCCTCCTGAACAGCACTGTGAGTGTTCCTACACCACATGGATTGCAGCAGTTCAAAATGGCAGCTCACCACCGTCCTCAAGGGTGCAACTAGGGATGGGCAATAAACATTCACATCCCAAGGATGATTTTATTTTCAAATGGCACGTAGTCATCATGGCCTGAATTATATTCATTTACATACTTTATTTTATAAATATTTCAAAAAATGTTGGTTGCAAGTTCTACACACGTTCTCACCGCATGGGAGGTTGAGGTGGCATAACAGAGAGGAAAGCCTATAACAGCTAATATGATGTCAGCCCAAAACGTTCTAAGAGATACTGTAGTATTGTAAGTTATTTTTGCTATATGTTTGTCAGTTTTTATAGTATTTTGCAAATACTAATATGTAATATTGATATTTCCAACTCTACCCTTGTATTGAATTAATATGGATCTGTATTACACTGGCCAGTTTTGTAGGATGCTCCAATTACAGCATGCTCTTATATTGTAGAGGATCGAAGCAAGCTTTACATTGCCTTGGAATAAAAATGAATGTGATGCCATCTACAGGCATACATGGAAATGTAATTACCATTCTTGGTATATCTACTCCCATAATAGTGTTCCACAGCTTTTCAGGTAATGCCCACAGTCCTACATTAAACACCCAGGGATGGTTTCCACTTTGGGCGTAATCGGGAAATTGTGTCCAAAACAAGCTTGAAATGGCGCTGGTTAGGTTTCCGTTCAAATTTCCGGTAAAATTGATTTGCATTATCAGAAACGTAAAATCTTCCGCGAACGAGCGCAATTGGGGAATGTCAGAGAATGTAATTCCTTTCATTAAAATGCATAGCTTGATGTATTTAAGAATAGTAGCCTGATGCAGTGTTATTAATATACAGCTGAAAATGGATTTATCACCAAGAAATAAGCATTTTAAATAAGCGCCCAGTTATTCATCCATGAGTAACCCAAATTTAAAATCACTGAGAATGACTTTAAAAAAAACAACCATTTTATTGATGTACATGAGTATTACGCTTAAAATTCCCCAATCTTTTACCTTTTCATACCTTGGATGGAAGACAAAAATGAGTCAAATCCTTTCGGATCTAATTATACTGCAGGTGCCCAGCAGGAGACTCGTACCTACTTACAGAGATAAAGAGCTGGCCAAAAAGGTGTGAAGACTGTTGGAGTCACACCCCATTCCCAAGGCAGTGAAAACAAGAGCATACTGGCATCTGCACAGTAGTTACATTTTTACAATACTTCTGCAGTTGGTGTTCTGCTAATGCTGCGAAGATTTTAAAAAAGCGAAGGCTAAAACAAAACCCTCGTGTCCTCAGTGGGAGCATCTAGGGTTTTCATATCACACCACTTACAGATGTATTACAGCTGGTACAAAGTGAACGTGTTGTGAGATTATTGCCTTAAGGTCAAATCACACCACAAGCCTTTATCTGGATGATCTTATAACAGAATTGTGATATACTTGCCATGTCAACTTGAGGCCAAAAAAACACTACTTAACACAATAGATGAGGTATTATTTTATGCAATAATTATTGCTATGGAATTCAAGAAATAACCACCATAAAATCAGTGGTAACTAAACATTCCTTTTCTTAGATGTTGCATATAACATCAGCCAGATAAAACAGCGTGAAGTTTAGATGTTTGGCTAATTCAAAAAGTAAATGCATACTAATAAAATGACCAATTTAGGAGCAATGTGCACACACACGCACGCGCACACACACACACACACACACACACACAAGTTTGTACTCATATTATGTCCAAAGCAGTTGGGTTTCTGACAGCTTTCTTAGTTACATCATAGAAATTTACAACATGGGGCCATTTGGCCCATCATGTCTGTGATGGCTGAAAAAGACCTTTCCGGTGAATTGCACTTTCCAGCTCTTGGTCCATGGGCCCATAGGTTACAGCACCTCAAGTGAATATTCAAGTGCTTTATAAAATGTGATGAGGGTTTCTGCTTCTACCATTCTTTCAGGCAGTGAGTTGCAGACACCCAACACTCTCTGGGTGAAAAGAATTCTCAACTCTCCTCTAATCCTTCCACCAATTGCATTAAATCAATCCCCCTGGTTATTGATCTCTCTACAAAGGGATACAGGTCCTTCTTATCTATTCTATCTCAGCCCTTCATAATTTTATTCACCTCAATTTAATTTTCCGTCAGCCTCCTTTGTTCCAAAGAAACCAACATGGGCCTATTCAATTTTTTCTCATAGCTAACATTTTCCAGTTCTGGCAATATCTTCGTAAATCTCCTCTGTACACTCTCTAATGCAATCCCATCCTTCTTATAATGTGATGACCAGAACAGTAAGCAGTACTGCAGCTGTGGCCTAACTAGTGTTTTATGCAGTTCTAGCATACCCTCCCTGCTCTTATACTCTGCTTTGACTAATAAAGGAAAGTATGTCATATAACTTCTTAGCTACCTCATCTACCTGTCCTGTTACTTTCAGGGGATCTGTGGACATACATTCCAAGGTCCCTCTGTTCCTCTACACTTATTAGGATCCTATTGTGTATTCTATTGCCTTGTCTTCCCCAAACACATTACCTAATTTCTCCAGACTGAATTCCATTTGCCACTTTTCTGTCCACCTGACTAGTCCATTGATATCTGTCTGCTGTCTTCAGTTTTCTTCTTTGTTATCATCAACGCAGCCAATTTTTGTATCATCTGTAAACGCTTTAATAATTCCCCCTACATTTAAGCATAAACCATTGATACATATGATGAAAATCAAGGGATTTAGTTCTGAGTCCTGCAAAACCCCACTGGAAATAGCCTTAGTCACAAAATCACCTGTCAACCATTACCCTTTGTTTCCTGTCACTGAGCCAATTTTTGATCCAACTTGCCACTCCCTTGGATCCAATGGTTTTTACTTTTGTGACCAGTCTGCCATGTGGGGCATTGTGAAATGCCTTGCTAAAATCCATCTAGTCGACATCAAATGTACTACTCATTGACCCTCCTTGTTACCTCCTCAAAAAATTCAATCAACTTTATGCAACGGTTTATCGTCCACCTTAATTTGTGAACCTGTAGCACAAAATGGAGGCAAGGACTAGGCTATAAAAGGTGACCACAATTTTCTGATGTGATTGTTAAATTCAAATTGTTTTGCAAAAATGAAGCAAAGATTTTTTTTGTGGCTAGTTACTGATGTCATCTATTGCAGGACAAATACTGAAAGAAAACTTGAATTTCTATTGAACCTTTTACAACCACAGGACATCCCAAAGCACCTTACAGACAATGAAATATTTTCGGTCTAGTAACAATATAGGAAATGTGACAGCCAATTTGTGCACTGCAAGGTTCCCCAAAACCAGTGCAATAAATGACCAGATCATCCTTTTTCCAGAACATGAGGAAGGACCATGAGAAGATTTCCCCAGTAATGTGAACACTCTACACAAGAAAGCAAAAGTAATGACAGGAAAAGCAGCCCATAAGCAGCATACTTTAACTTCCTTTAATGTGGAACTGGTGATTCTCTCCTATAGATCCATCACAGCAAGGGGAAAGAGGAGGAGGAGTGGGAGAGGAGGAGGAGGAGGAGGAGGAGGAGGATGAGGAGTTGGGTCCCTTTGCTTCAGACAACAGTTTCAGGCAAATCTTCTGTTTTCCCTCTCTCCAAACTCCGCATGAATGTCTAAGTGTGTGGGAGGGAGAGGAGGGGAAAGGTTAGCAGGAATGAAAACCTGAGTCACAGAGCATAAGGGAGTGGAAAGTGGAAGAGAATTCTGCAGCAGAAGCTCAGGGGAATGGAAGATCTTGGCTGATGAACTTGCAGACTTAGATCTCAAGAGTCCTCTCCAATCTTGCTAAACATCACACCTACAACAGGTATGCAGGACAATCTCAAGATGTGCAGCAGATGACAGGAGTCAAAGTTGAGTCTATTGCCAGGGAGTTCTAACCTCATGTAAAATTAATTTACAGAGCTGCCATCTTGGACCACTGTACTCCATGTGGCTAAGGAACTCCCACAGTGCTATTAGGTAGAGAGTTCCAAGGTTTTGGCCTAGCAATGATGAAAGAATGGCACAATTGGTATTGATGTGGTAAAGTAATCTTTGCATTCTGAGATTTACATTTTGAAGTGCACCCTTAGGTTTTGCACCTTAGTGTGGTGGGAAGGGGGAAATGTGGAATATATAGTGGAGGTCATCATAGGTAGAACTGAGGCACTTGCCATGCTTTATATTGAAAATGACCACGTATTTACCGGCTGAAAACCACTGATCCAATTTTAAGAAACTGAAAAACGACTAAGGTGGCTGGAGAGTCAGGTGACTTTTGTAATTTCTGCACAGATTCAGACTCAGGTCTCCGGACATTTCTTAATTAAATGACCATTGGTGGGGTGCCCTCCCTTGAATGCACATGCTGGAGACAAAACCACTTGTGGAATTCACACCTTGCCTATGTACTTATCAAAACTCAAAACGCATGGACTCCCAAACTCACTGGGCAGAATCATCCCAGAATTGCACTAAGTGTGATGCTGGATATGAAAAATGACATTTTCCCTGTTGGCTGCAATGGTGGATTTGCGCAACATATCATCCGCTTCCTGCCTCATTAATTATGCAGCCATAGGAAACACGCTGTCTTGCTGGCGGGCAGCCTCTGAATCACCCACCACACCATTACCTCACCGTTTCCTCAATCTGGGTGCCATACCTAAACTGTAGACGCACACACAGTTCTCAATGCTTGTAGCCTAGGACTGCTTCAGTGAAGACATGGCCCTGAAAGCCAAAAAGAGTTCAGTGACCTGTCACTGGAATGCCTTTCGGAGGTCCATTATGATGTCCTCCACCCCTGCTCTGGCCGCAGGAGGTCCAACAATCTCACCACTCCAGCTTGGGCAGCGGTGGCAGTGGTGCTCAGTGACAATGCTGCACAGGAGAGGTTGGCCATCCAGTGCAGAAAGAGGATGAATGATCTCATCCATGCAGCCAGGGTAAGGCAACATTTGAGTATTGCTGAAAAAAGAGACGTGTCTAAGCTTTTCATCTTGTACTTATTAGGACACTCACAAGAATACCAATATAAGGGGGAAAACAACAATTTATACTGCATGTGAAGAGAATGCTGATTGGTTGGCAAGTGGCATTGCCATGGTGAATATACCACTGATGGTAACTGACAGGTAACTGCCAAGCATTGTTTGAAATTTAAACCACGCTGCTTGACCTTGATTAGTCAAGGCATTGCCCTAAGGGATGAGTCAGCGAATGGCTGTCACTTATTTTGTTTAGCTGAAACAGGTGCAGTATATTGACATGTTGTTTCTCTCTGCTGTGAACAGGGCTTTGTGTATTCATATATGTAGTTTACAGTCTTAATGTCTTACAGCATTGCAAGGCCTTAAGACCAACCTGGACATACACATCAGTAAAACTGACAAAGGGACGGGAATAGTCAACCCTAACAAGTGTGACTATATCAACAAGATACACACCATTCTTAATGGCAGGTCAAAGTTCGTTTGCGTTTGCTCAACATGACTGCACACCCTTCCTTGAAAGTAAGCTAAAAAAAATACCTGCTGAATTTGTGTAAGAGCGATGAACTACTGCATGATATACATGACAGGATTCATCCTCACGATTCGCTACGTCAGTGTATGTATGTACTGCCCAAGACACAAAAGTGATGCCCCTTTACGCTCTATCTTAGCTATGACTGGTTCTGCACAACATGAATTAACCAAATGGTTGGGTGAATTGTTGCAACCAATTTTGACCAAGTTTTCCACATATGCAGTAAAGGTGTCCTTCACATTTGTGAAGGCCATACAGGACTTGCATATCCATGGCAATCCTGGGTCCATGTGCTCATTTGACATTGCTAGCCTAATGTCCACTAAAGGAAGCCATAGGTATTTGCGCTGCAGCACTATTTCATGGCGATCTAAACCCGCCACCATAGTGTGAAGCAGTATTAATTAAACTTATGAACTCAGCAACTCACGCTGTTGAGTTTAGTTTTAATGACACCATGTATGTCTAATTGAATGGCGTTGCCATGGGATCCCCTCGAGACCCAGCTCTCGCAAACATCTTTGTTGGGTTCCATGAGAAACATG
The DNA here is from genome assembly GCF_017639515.1 of Carcharodon carcharias. Lineage (NCBI taxonomy): Eukaryota > Metazoa > Chordata > Chondrichthyes > Lamniformes > Lamnidae > Carcharodon > Carcharodon carcharias. Next base: position 118,234,393 of record NC_054470.1, on the reverse strand, counting down.
TCTTCGATGGAACAACACCTAACCTCCTAACCCTCGCATATTTCCAATATGTGGATGATACCTTTGCTATATTTAAATCCACAGCTGCATTTCCTTACATGTCTTAATGGGGCTCCATCCTGCGCCCAAATTCATCTTTGAAATGAAGCAGTCAAATGAACTCCCCTTCCTTTGATGTACTAGTTGAGAAATCTGCCAGGGGGGGTTCTCTACCACGGTTGACCGCAAGCCTACCTTCACTGGTCAATATACACATTGGGACACTTACAATTCCATGCGCTATCAGATTGGTCTTATCAGCAACCTTGTAAATAGGGCCTGAGCCATTTGCTCACCATGCAAGCTTGATGCTGAAAAAGGGGCATCAAAGGCATCCTGCAGGATAATGGCTACCTTGACCGGATCATTTTGTGCTGTATATCATGCATACTCATGAACGGGCCTAAGGCCGTCACTTTTGGCCCTGAAAAGAGCCCAGGCTAGCTCAGGTTACCCTAGATGGGCAAAGTATCTCAAAAATTTGAGCAACAGCTGAAGCTAGCTGTTTCACGCTGCTACCATACAGCAGCAACACAAGTGGCATTCACCACTATCAGGGTGCTGCCATCAAGCCAAAAAGACGTTCTGTCTATCACACAAATGAGTAATGGCGGATATGAATTTCAGTGCCAGTGTGATGCTAGGTATGTAGGCCGTATGTCCCAAAGACTGGTGGATCGTATCAAACAGCATGTCCCAGTCGCTGTTCACAACGGGCAGATTAGACTGTAGCCAACCAGCCCGTGCTTGCAAAACTCAAAAGGCAGTGTCCAACATTAGATCTGATTCAGTGATTGGACAACATTTGCTAAATAATCCTCAATTTGCAAAGAATTATGCTGACGACCAATTTAAGATTGTCAATCAGGCTCGTAATGTGGCACATTTATGTATACTGGAAGCTACATATATTAATACATAGGGCCCTATTCTTTGCAGATGGAAAGATCATATACACACATTGCACCTGTTTCAGCTAAACAACAAAATAGCCATTCGCTGACTCATTCCTTAGGGCAATGCCTTGACCAATCAGGGTCAAGCAGCGTGGTTTAAATTTCAAACAATGCTTGGCAGTTAACTGTCAGTCACCATCAGTGGTGCATTCTTCATGGCAACGCCACTCGCCAACCAATCAGTACTCTCTTCACATATAGCATAAGTTGTTGTTTCCTCCTTACATTGGTATTCTTGTGAGCGTCCTAATGAATGCAAGACGAAAAGCTTAGACATTTTTATTTAGAAATACCCAAGTTCTGTACTACCAAACGGCCACACACTCATAGGCCCATCACACATTCACTGGCATCTCATTCACTGCCAGCTCAAGGGACATCACAACTCACTCTCTCACACACACCCTCACATCTCCATCCGGCCTCATCTCCTCTGGAGGCTGCCTCCTCAGCCCTCACCATCTTGAGGCCACTTGCACAGATCAACATGTGCCCCACACACAACCTGGGATACCCCCCTTCTCCAGTACAGCCCTTGCCCTGCAGCCGTTGAAAAGCCACCCACCGCTTTATGGCTGGTCTGGTAGGTAGAGACCTGCCCATGAGCACCCCCTAAAAACGACGTGGTGCTGCCTGTGAAGACTGGTGCTGATGACCACGAGTGCCACCCAAAGCATAGTAGACAAACAAACCTCGAAGTCCCAAGCAAAGTGCAGCTCACCAGATGCACAACGCTTACGTACAGTTGTGAAACACGTTGGCATGAGTGCCCGGTTGTTCCAGATTCCGGCGAGCAGGGCTTATAATGATGCTAAAGTATTGCAATTAGGTACCCGACATGGAGAGGCGGGAAACGTGGCACACCATCAACGGGTGGAACAGATGTTTGCGAACTGGTTTTACAATGACGTGAAATCGATTTTTGCAATCTGCTGATATTTTCTGCTCCCATCCACTATGACGCCTGCCGCAAGTGGGAACGGACAATTTCTGGGCAGAGATAGTGGGCCTATCTCCAAACTCAATGCTTAGAGAGCTACAGGGAAACCAATTTATTATAAGCACATGTGAACAGCCACCATGCATTCCCACTGGAAGTTTCCAATCATCTGTGCAGTCAGAGGTAGTGAGCATGTGGTTACATGATCAAAACTGACTTCAGACAACAAATCTTATTACACCAAGCATCAGGGAGAAATGAGCCAGCCTGGAAATGAACTGAGGACAGAAGGTCCCCAAGTAGACATCCTGGGCAGAATTTTCCAAGCCCGATGGCAGCAGGCATGATAGGTGGTGCGCATGGAAAATATAAAGCGATCTGCTTCACAACGGCATGAAGGCAAGTCGCCCACCGACAGTGGGCCGCTTTTCCCACCATCGGTCGGTGGGGAACTAATTGTAATAATTGTAATACATTGGCATATAATTAAAAGGCCATCATGCCAGGCTCTGGGAACCCCGCCATATCGTTCATTCAAGCCGGTGGGAAAGCACGCCGATGTGTTTCACAACAGCACTTGGTGAGGTGCACTTGGCGGCCTTCACTTTGGGGGAATTGAGGTGAGTGACCAGCAGCGTTTGCCACATCTCGGCTGTTGTTTATAGGCCCCAGGGGCGCCGGGGTGGAGGGCGCGGGGCAACTGATATTCGGCCTCGGAAGTGACTGCTGAGGGGGATAGATGATGTCCGGGGGCTTGGGGGGGGGGGGGGGGGGGGGGGGGGGCGGAGGGGGGAGTGCTCGCCAACCTCGGAGGCGACTACTGGGGTCGGGGTGGGGGGGGGGTGTCAAATAATGCCCAGTGCTGCATCCTGCCCACAGGCAATCTAGGTGGGGGGCAGGGTAAGCGAGGGAAATTGTCACGCATTAGGGACACCTGTGTAAACTGACCATGTCTCTGCAACTGAGACAGATCAGGCACAGCCACAGTGATACAATTGGGCTCGGGCTCCTAGCCTGCTCGCCCATGCAAGCAATACAGAAGCACCAAAGGGCCAGCAAGTGCTCCAGACTTTAAACACCCCCCCGCCCTGCACAGACTTCAAGTCTGCCACCACTTCATTGGACCGCTGAGCAGCTAGACTGCACACATTGTACAATCTCCTCACCATCGCTGGCCATGTAGCAGTCATTGCTGGAGGCGCTCACAGCGCCTTGCAATCCCAGCATCCTGGTTTGGACTAGTGTCCCCCATGGCGCAGGCTGACAGGGCAGCCATGCAGCGCACTCAGCTCTGGCCATCCGAGGGGTGACCAGCACTTCCTGGGAAGCATTAAGGGGCAGTCACACAGGGTCAGGAAAAGTGCTAAGTACAGCCATGATAACCACGTCTCTCTCTTTCATGCAGGAGGACCATGTCAGGATCATGGATCCTGGTGACCTAGCTGTATGTTTTATGGTTTACAGAGACCGTAAAAGTCAGAGGAGAAAGCGACTGAGGCTCCTGGCTGTGCAAAGACTGGAGCAGCAACCTCATGAAGGAGCAGCAGGGGCTCCTGCACACGCTGCCGAGGAGTGACAGCGAGCCTTGGCTGGGTCAGCGCCTAGCAACACCCAGGGTCTGTAGACACTGCCTGCCATTCCTGCGGATGACTGAGAACCAGTGTCACCGACGACTGCGCATATCTAGGAACCTGGTGGCTCACATCTGCCAGTTACTGCAGGACTTGGTGCCAAGGGGACATGGAGTCCAAGGGGACACTGCAAGTGGCTGTGAAAGTGACCGCGGCACTCAATTTCTATGCCAGTGGCTCCTTTCAGGGCTCCACAGGTGATCTCTGTGGGATTTCACAATCTGCCACCCACAAATGTATCCATGAGGTCACAGATGCCATCTTCTCCATAGCACACAACTTTGTGCATTTCACCCAGGACCAGGGCAGCCAGGATTTGCACTAATTCCCACAGGTGCAGGGTGCAATTGACTGCACTCATGTGGTGCTCAGGTCTCCACCACTACACTCAGTGGACTTCATCAACCGCAGGGGCTTCCACTCACTGAACGTGCAACTGGTGTGTGACCACCAGAAACATATCCTGCAGGTGTGCGCATGGTTTCCAGGCAGTGTGCACGACGTCTACATCCTCAGTCGCTCGCAGATCCCTGCAGTCTTCCAGGGTCCACAGAGGCTGCAGGGTTGGCTACTCGGGAATGAGGGCTACCCACAGTGGCCGTGGCTGATGACACTCGTGCGGCGGCCTCAGACTGCAGCTATAATATATAAGGCTCATGCAGCAGCTTGCAACTTGGTGGAGCAGACCATTGAGATGCTGAAGATGCAGTTTCGGTGCTCGGACTAGTCTGGTGGAGCCCTGCAATACAGTCCGCAGAGGGTGTCACACATCGTCGTCGCCTACTGCACCCCTTACAACCTGGTGCTGCAATGGGGAGAGGAGCAAGCTGAGGAGAAGATGGAGGAGCTGTGAGGAATCTTCTCTGATGAAGAAGATGCTGACAGGGATGAGGATGAGGGGTTCCTCGGTAGTGAAGATGACGGGGATGTGGCTCTCGCACTGGCTAGACGAGGCAGGCGCTCCCAGGAGGTCCTCGTAGCTGCCAGATTTATGGAGGATGATGACAACATGCAGTGAGGACATTCCATAGATCTTCTCATAGCCTCTGAGAATGTCTGACTCCTGTCTGGCCGAGGGCAGCTCGCATGCGCTCCATAATCAGGGCCATCTCAGAGATGCAGCCTGAAACTTTAGACGCATCTGATGCTCTGTCCACCTTCAGCAGCCGGTGTACAGCTTCACTGGTCACAGATGCTGGTGTGATGGGGGCCAGCCCCACCTTAAAGGTGCTGAGAGCACACAGAGTGTGTGAGAACTCTGTGGCGCCTGCCCACTATGTTCTAGCAGCAACGACCAGCACCGCTGAGGTACAGGCGTCAGTAATGTTTCCAGGGAGTGAGAGGCTGGACCATCACTGTGGTCTGAAGGCTGCACAGAGCACAGGGAAGAGGTCCTGGACTGAGACACCTGCCTTTTATCTTTTGCAGAAAGGTTTCACATCTGAGTGACACCGTTCATCAGAACAAGGAGCTACAGGCAGGGTGACATTCTTAGGAGTTTATTGACAATAGTGAAGAGAATGTACAAGTGATCAACACCCATGGCCAGGCTGTGCAATTACTTTTACCCAACTTTTAGTTTAATTGTTTTAATTTGAAAGAGTTACTTTTACCTAACTTTCCTACGTCTTGGTGCTCCTCGGACATCCACAACATGGGTGGGGGCAGCTTGCTGACTGCAACGCCCTGTGATAAATTTGGCGTCCTCTGGAGGGCCGAGACTTGGAGGGCCCCAGCCTGCTTTCGGGATCCTGCTGTGTGGCAGTGGCACCCTCCTCAGTCTGTGAAGCTGGATCTGCAGAGGTCACAGAAGGTAGGATTCGGATGGACCAGTCACTCCCAGGGTCACATGAGTGGATACCCCTGGAGTGTGCACCTGCTGATTCTCCTCCCAAAGGTGCCCGAGGGCCCCTGGCTGACTCCGCGTGAGCAGAAGGGATAGTGGAGTGAGATCAAGCTGCCCAGCACCCCTCTTGCATACACACCGCTGGAGGCCAATTATAGCATCAGTGACAGAGTTAAGCCCACGCAGCAGTGCAGGAGTGACGTCCTGGACCAAGGTCTCCATGGCGGCCACCATCCTGCTAGTGTTGACCTCCATGTTTTGCAATACTGGTGCTATCACCTCAGCCTGAAGACGGATGGACTCCTCCATCGTGCCTTGCAATCTGAGGAGTGCAGCAGACATCCCTTCTCATTGCTCCCTAGCTTGCCTTTGCAGCTCCAGCAACTGTGACATGACCAAGTCTAGAAGCTTGTCATTTGACTCGGGCTCAGCAACATTCTGGCCTCCAGCAGTCCTCCGAGTGCCGGGGACCTGGGAAGTTCTTGCCTCTGCCTGCTGTGGATCAGAAAGTGCGATGTGCTCACCAGATTGCGATCCCGAAGCTACTCTAAAACTAGGTCCCACTGGACTGTGCTGGTGGAGGGTGTAGGTGAGCACTGTGTTGGGACTTCAGGGAGGGTGCCACAGATTCCTCTTCAGAGGTTTCTTCGTGGCTTGATTGGAGCCCCTGGGTCATGGACTCTGTTGGCTGTTTGGGAGATGTGCTTGTGAAAGCAAGGGGATATAATTAGTACATGGCAGTGGCCTGTGAAAGAGGACACATCACTCACAGCATGGTTGTCTGATGGACATTGCACTGCTGGATCCTCACTTGGTAGGGCAGCGCCAATCTCGCCATCAGCACAGAACCGGACCAGATCCTCGCCGGCCAGAGGAATTTTTGAGTTCTGTTACAACTTTGATTTCCGAAATCCCTCCACCTGTCTGCAACCTTTCCGTCCTGTTGTGAGACAGTTTGTCCTGCAGATTATAAGTATATCTAGCCTATGGGTAGAGTGATCCCATGGACAGTAAGGGGACAATGATGGTGTGTGTGAAAGAGTGAATGGTGATGTCAGTGAGTGAAAGCCCTGTGTATGTGTGATGGGTTTGTGAGTGAGAGATTTGAGAGTGATGATAAAAGTGACTTACCCTGGCGGAACGGAGGAGATCATTCATCTTTTTGCAGCACTGGGTGGCTGTCCTCCTCTGCAAGGCATTCACACTGACCACTGTCTCCCAAGCCCGGTTGGTGACATTGCTACCCATCCTGCAGCCAGAGTGGGGGTAGAGCAAATCCCATCCGACCTCCACATCATCCAGCAGTCACTCAAGGGACCAGTCGTTGAATTGGGGTCTGCAGTCTTTTTGCCTTTGTGGGCCATGTCTCCCAGGCAATGGTGGTGAGCTGGTGGCAATGAGTGTTTTGCTCACAGCTGCGTTTTAAGGATGGCGGCCAGCCTGATTCAACAGCAGGGGTACGGGAAGCGGGCGAATGAGAACCCACCTGCCATGAAATTAGCGTGTTTCCCAGGAATGCATAAATATCAAGGTGAACACGGGAAGGTACGGCATGAGAGCCCACCATTTTCGTCGGCAGGGAGGACTTCATTTTACCTGCCCACTACTGCACTTAGTGCAATTCTGGGAAAATTCCATCCCCTGTCTTCTTTCTCCACCCATCTTGCAAGCTCCAACCTTGTCTGCTGTTTGACCATCCACATGCCATAGGCAGAGGTTTAAAAAAATATCAAGCCAGCAGCTGCCGTCTCCGGAGGAAAAGCTAAATCAACCATCAACATTTAAACTGCCTCAACGCTGATCCCAAGGGGCCACTGAGCCCAGCCTGCACCCATCCAAGTCATCAACGTACAAGATCCGTATGACTTTAATTTTTATTGTACTTTAAAATATCACAATCTATCCTCCCACTTTGTAACCTATTTGTGTGTGTGAGAGAACTGAGTGCATGAAAGCTGGAGCGTTTTTATTATTTTACTTAGACCGGGTCAAGTACAATAAATATTATCGTCTTTACTTTTTAAAAGCTCAAGGATACCTGTACATGCATGTCCTTTAACTGTTTACATGCTGTGAGTGTAAACATTCACTGAATTGGCAAGCTTATGCTTTAAAAAAACCAGTTGGCCAAACAAGGGGTGGGAAAGAGGCGAGCCACTCTACCGATCCTCACCTGATCGTAGCACAGTTCCAGGCACCTGGGACTGTTGCTTTCTCCAATTCCTGTTGTTACTCCTGATGTGTTCTAGTGCCCTTCTGCCAGCTAAAGCTTGCTCCCCTCCTTTGGTGCTTCCTTGATTTTAGGGATTAAAGTTGTGCAATACACAGCAAGCTTCAATGTATGTCAAACCCATTCTGGAGGGTAGCACAGTGCATCCCCCACCCCCCAGATGAGGCCAATCTAGACATCTGAAGCAACACTTAAATTCCCCAACTGTTCTCTTAATGATCATACAAGCAGCTAGACGTACCACATTCAGCCAAAGAGCACATTGCTACTTGAGGAATTGGAATCCCCTCTGGTTAACAGAGCTCACAGAGTTTGCAGATTGAACTCATATACCACCCATAGCTCCTTGTACTTCAGTGAAACCAGCTACTTTACATAATTGTCACACTACTAGTGTAGTCACACCAAAATGAATGAAATGCCGTTTGTGAAGCAACCAGTGACCCGATGAGTGTAGGAACAGAATGTGTAATAACTAATATTGCAGGGGTTCCCAACTATGGCCAGGAAGGAGCCAGAGTAGCAATCAAAATGAGATCTGTTGATCCTTTGACTACCACTAACAAAGCCCTGTGTATATTCGAGATGGGATACAGGTGTGCTGTAAAAAGGTGGTACAAAGGTTTCCTTGTCACTTTAGCCTTTGGCCAGGCCCTAGTGTCTGCAAAGTCATGAAGAGAGGGTGGGTTACAATTCCCAAAAGGAAGGTGGACATGCTGTTGTTCCCTACAGATCTTCTTCCAATAAGGAAACTCATAATTCTGCCTTTGCAGCAGGCAGGAAAATTTTGGTATCCAGAGAATGCCAGAATAAGACAGGGTGAAGGTAAAATTCAAATCGCTCCAAAAGTTTTCAAGTAAAGTTCCCTTTACAGCTTACTTCTGCCAGGATAAACTAATACTGCTTTATACAGGCAGGCACTGAAAGGAAAGTTTTACTAATTTCTGGTCTGCATTAGATTCTCTACCACAGAGGGCTGTAGAAGCTCAGTCACTGAGTATGTTCAAGACAGATAGGGATAGGTTTCTAGTTATTCAAAACATTCAGGGATATGTGGATGGTGCAGGAAAATGGCACGGAGGAACAAGTTCAATCATGATCTAGCTGAATGAGCAGGCATGAGGGGCTGAATAGCCTACTCCTATTTCCTATGTTCATCAATTTTAGTATCACTAGTACAATGAGTGCAAATTTACCACACGAGCACGAGACAAAACAGTGAGCGTGAGACAGTAGCATCTCGAATGATTGAACAATACCAGGGAAAGGAAAGTTGAACTTTATTTGCATATCAAAATGCACATATTTTAAAATTAGTGCAAATGGATCAAAGAAAATTGTTACATGCAAGTCACTTTTAACCCAGAATTTATAAAAGTGATCAAGTTATTGACCAGGTGTGTATAGAATGGTGATAGTACTTTCCAACAGATCCCCCACTCCAATATGTACCAGAGATTGTCCAAACTATCATTCAGTTAATATCTTGCTTATTTAGGCAAGAGGTGACTCCTGGTAACACGTGGCTTTAAGCCCATTCTGGATTCTGATGTAGAGCAAGCAACCATTTGGTATTATTTCACATTGGAATAATAAATCAAGTATTGAGAATAAATTCAAATATTCTTTTGCATCATAGTTTAGGGTGGAACTTTTCCAGAAATCTATCTGAAAATACAATAAAGTAATTTTTGTCTACCTCATTTTGCTATCATTGTTTTGTTTTTTGCAAATACACAACCTCAGGTTCACAAAACATTTGTAAAATGGTACACCTTTAAACAGCAAACAAAGAAAGAAACGTGCCACAAAAAAGTACATACTTAATCAGCATCAGTGTTAAGTGGAAAAGGCCAAATTGTATGGGAACAAAAGAAAACCATTTCGTATTCGATACACAAACATACAAAATCAAAAATAGATCCTCTATAAGAAAATCAGTGTAGAAAAGCCCATTTGACCACACTGTAAATATTATGCATAAAATTATTTTGTTTCTTTCCAAATTAATTAAGGAAGGAAGGATAAGGTCATGAATCAACAGGACTGCAATGGCTGACAGTCCACTTTGGATATCAAATGAACAAACCGCTGACAGCAGGAAGAACAGCATATAAAAAATATTGCTTAAATATGAATACATAACCTGAATAGGAAAGTATTAGTAAATAAGTCAGTACCTGTCTGAAGTTACCCACTCCCCCCCGCACCACCACCACCACCCTCCCTTCACATTCACCAGTCAGCAGCAGGAACAGTACCTCTCCCAATATTCTAGTTAATAAAATATCCGGAAGAGGTGATGCAGCAATGTCAACCCCAGCTGTATTACCTTCTTTCACCAGCAATCTAGTTCAGACTGCCAACAGGAATCTAGAATGTCAGAACTGGTTCTCAAATTCAGGCCTCAGAGTTGGGACTAGGCTGCCACTTTACTACTAAAGTTTAAAAAAGTTTGTTTACCCAATCATTTAGCTGTTCATCGCTTAAGAAGCATTGCATTTTGTAGAATGGACAATTTCAATATTTTCTGGCACTTAGAAGATTTAAGAACAGGAATAATTACATAGGATTTCCAGAAATTCACCATAAATTTTTGAAACAATAGTTTAATCTTGTAAATACTAAATTACAGCAACTTTTTCTTTACACTAAAGGCTTCAAAAGTACTTCCCACTTAAACCCATAGTAACATTGTAAAAGTAAAACCAGCGCTAACAACAGTCAATATGTTATTCCAATAACTTTAGTCTGTTTTATGTCTACTTGAACTCTGCAGGGCTTTTCAGTGGCACCTCGGTACATATTTTATGCAGATGACTATTTGCGCTGCAAGATTCCAAACCTCACCCAAAAGCTTTCACTGGAACAGAAAGATAACTTTGTGGATCCCGCAATTCTTGACGAGTATCTTATTCGGCCTTCTTTGTCCTCCTCTTTTTGATACTTTCACTTTCTTCAGGAGTTGCACCCAAGGAGGCAGGGCACTGTGTGCCCGGGGCTTCCCCTTTATCAGAAGCTTCTGTTTTAAAACTTGGTTCAGTGGAAGTGGACTGCCAACTAAATGCCATATGGTACAAAGCAACTTCCATAGGTGCAAAAGGGGAATGATGAATGTTAAAGAGCACCATTGCAACCTAAAATACAAAATAATACATTTGCCAAATTGTATAGAGCAGAGCAGCCTGAATGATGCCAAAAGAACACAAATAAAAACAGCATGGCAACTTAAAAAAGTATACATGTTCATGTAACTCAAAATTAGCAGCCTTCAAATGTATCTTAGCCTGGTAAATAAAGTCTCCAAAACAAATCCAAAAAGTTATTATTTTAGTGTTGAGGTCGCAGAGCTGATCAAAATAAATACAGTACAGGATTAATGACAAATTCTTCAAATAAAAAGGCTTTATAAGAGGCAAACTGAATATGAAAAGTGCTAAAGTTCTTAAATGTTGCAGATGCCCTAAAAATGATGGGGAAGCAAAAAAAAGTAATGCTTAAATGTTAAGAACTACAGAATTTACTGATCAACTGTTTATACTGCCAGCTTACACGAGTGTTAAACACCACTACACTGTTAGCTGAGAAGCACTCTCACAGCACTGGGTTTTTATTGACAGTGCTCAACCAGATTTAATAAATCATTCAAAAATTCTTCATTTAAGTCCCATAAATGAAGTCATTCAAAACACAGCAAAAGACCAGAAAACAAACAAGGAATGTATGTATTGAAGGCTGGCAGAATAGTGCTTAACCTTTCAGTTAAACATCGTTTTCATGAATGTTTAGTTAGCAATGAATAAACAATCACAAAAAAAATTACCTGAACCACCCTTCATGAGTCTTGCAAATAACATAACTAGTATATGTTAAAGAAACAAATGCATCCATACTGGGTAAGGAAAACATCAGGTTTCAATGAAATCAAAGCACTTGGTTTATTGTGTCTGAACATATCATCCTTTCCAGTCTTTACAGCAGAAACATGCACCCCCACCAACACTAGCACACAACTTCCAAACCACTATAAACAACACCACTGCAGAGCTTCTAGTCTTTAGAACACCTTCATAGAAGATCACATCATGTATTCTAGAGTTTGCATTTGGAGCAGTACATGAAAAGCAGCAGAAAGAATAGTCAAGAAACTAGATCAGAGCGCAATGTATCCTACTGAAGTATTTCAATTTTGTTCTGCACGGATTTGTTGAAACTAACAGGAAAACACATCTGAGCCGGAGGATCCAGTTTTGATCCTTTATCCGTTCAATATTCAAGGACCAAGTGTTCCAAATCAAAGTAGAATTTCTGATGGATTTGACATAGGAATGTGCTTCCTCTTTGGAAAATTACATAGCAATATATATTTTTTAAAAAGTTTCCTAATCAAACAACCGGAAATTTAATTTGAGCTTTCAAAAAATGTCCCTTATGGAATTCAGAAAACACAGTGTTTCTCTCCGCAGATGCTGCCAGACCTGCTGAGTTTTTCGGGGTATTTTTGTTTTTGTTTTGGATTTCCAGCATCTGCAGTTTTTGCTTTTTTTTTTAACAAACCTTCCCTTAAATCAAGCACTCCCTTTCCTCCCACAAGTCTGCCAGACAGGCTTGAGCACAGGAAAAGTACATTCCAAGCAGAAATTGCTACATCATGGTGACATCAAAATATACTCATTGTTGTCACTGATAAATGGTGAATCTCCAGTTTGTTTCAATTAGGTGTTTTATTGTTATAGGAATTGCACCAATTTCAAGAGAAGCCCTTTGATGTCATTCCCAACCGCCCCCGCCACAGCCCCCGGGCCACCCTTGTCTTTAGAAGAAACAATCAATTTTAGGAAAAACTTAACACTGGAGAAGCTTCAGTAAAATGTTCATCTTCACCCAGCAGCATTTCAAATAAAATTCAGCTGAAGACACCAAATGGGAGGAGGAAAAAATAAATCTCCCACTTTCCCCTTACATTCTATTCTTGTGCTTCCAAAGCACCAAGGCCTTTACAGAGAAACTTACATGAGCAGTCCCCAGCAACCCAAAAGCAATTGCATTAGAACAGAAAATTACCAACCACATTACAGTAGCAGTGGTAGAGGACAGCACTTACTGCTTGGAATAATTTTTTTTGTCTTTACTTTCAACAGATATTTGAAAGTGGAAGCTACTAATAAACAGAGTGTATGAGAGGGGCAATGCCTCACCATGGGAGCATAGGTATAAGAAGTAGTCAATCCAGCATTTCTTACATCTGAACCATGTGCACCAAGTCTGAAAAACTGACTCCACATACAAGCTTCAAATGTACAAAATGCAACACCTCCAGGCACATTTCAGTTTGCCATCATAAAAATGGCATGACATTATTTTGCCTGAACAGCCATACAATTAAAGCTATCATGTATTCCTTTAATCTCAAAATGCAATACCATTTGGATCATGGGCACTTTCTATGATGACAAATTCACCAACAGAAACTACACAGCACTATAGTTTATTGTGGGATCTACTGAATACTCCTTTGGTTATTTAAAAGTTGTTGCTCATTTAGGAAATACTGTGCCAGAAGTGGTAGGACCTAGGCTTGGGAAATGAGGGGCGGGGGAAGGGGGTATTGTTGGGGAGAAGAAGAAATGTGAAACAGAAACATAATAATTTCGAAATGAATACTCTCACCTTCTCAACACTAGCACTGCTAATGAAATTGCTAATTGCCGAATCACGTATAAAAAGCAATCAGCTAACTTAAAAACAAACCATAGGTGCCTTGGTAAGAGATCCAAAAATGCTCAGCATTCTAAAGACAAATTTTCAAGAACCTTGTGATTTTAGATGAAATAAAGTAGGGATATTCATGGGACAAATCTAGTTCTTATGCAGCACTCAGGGTCCAAATAGTTGCTGGTCTATAGAAGACTTAAGCAAACACAAATTCAGCATTTATAAAATACATCAGGTACCATCTGTACCAAAGGTGCAATAAAAATTTCAACACCTGTCTGACAATTAAATATCCCCAAAAATGTTAGAGAATATACAAAGTCAGACAGAACAATACAGACTCAATGAACTTGCAAGTGTTGCAGAGAAAAAAAAAGTGTTAAATGGTCTCACACAAATTAAATAGAATGGATTACCTACAGTTCTAGTACTCCATATCAATTTTTCAAAAGACAAATTTACACAACTATAGCAAAATCACAAGTTTAATTACATTTACATACCTCTGTAGAAACTACAAACATAGTGTACAAAAAGATCAGGTTGTGTCTGGTAATAGGCAGATAATTCATCTGTTGAAAAGTAAAGAGTACAGCTCCTATCAGAGTTACCTTTGTTCCACTGTAACAGAAACAGGATAATTAGTATACGTATCAATCAAAAGAAGGTAAAACCTCTTTCAGAATGACTCGACAAAGAGAATAACCCAGAGATAATTCTTCTGTTGACCAATTCATTTAGACTGCATATCCAGCATAAGCATTAATAAATTATTCTTTAATATTGCTGAAAAGGGAGACATGTTGCTGAGTCTTGCACTCATCAGGGTAAATGCAAGAATGCCAAATTTCAAACAATAACAACATTTTATACGACAGGAGAAAAGGGTGCTGACTGGCTGGCAAGTCAACTCTGATTGGCTGTGGCATAGCCATAGAGAAAATAAATGGGGAACTATAGACTCCCCAAGCTCTCGGGTACTTCCAAAAAGGCACAAGGCTTGAACATATTCCTTTTGTTCGCAGGGAATGGGTCCCTACTATTCTTTGAGAATCTAGTCACAAACATTGACCAGGCATTGCCAATATCCACAAGTGTACATTTTCTGGTAGCAGCAAGAACCCCAGCTAACTTTCCCCTCCCTAGCACAAGGATGATGGTAACATAGTGGTATCATGCAATGATGAGGTTGGTGTGCAGCACATGTGCAACAATCCCAATTTATCACTTTAAGGTTACTTACTATAGATACAATCTTCCTCAGTCTTATATTGAGCTTCAGTGTCCACTTACAAATGGAAATTACTGACAGCTGGGGATTGATGGGAAACAAAGGAGAGAGATATCATCTGGGACCAGATCCTTTAAGAATTTTGTTATGAGAGCACCTAATCGTCATTCCTGCTCTTTGCACTGTGAGTGCACTCTTAACCCAGTGAAAGTAGCATTTGCACAAGAACACAATTAACAAAAACATCCCAAAGCTACACTGGGTCAGAAGGTGAAAAAGCAGAGGATAAGCAGGACCCTTTGTGAATGGTTGTTCAACTTCTTTCAAAGAATGAAGTTGATGATTTAGTAAATCATTAACATTCTTACTCTTTTTAAAACAAAGAGCTTATGTCTACATAGAAATAGGATTATATCAGTCATAAAAATTGGCTGTAGTATTCTGAGGAATGGGATCTTTAGAGCAGCTTGGAATATAGCATCACCAAAATGGTTGTTTCTAGCTGTCAAGATGAGAAAATAATGTTTAGCAGAAACATGTATGCTTCCCCAGGTCAGCAGGAATCCTCTATACTGTAGTCCAAGATATAAAATAAGCTCCAATCTTCCACATCAAGTCTGTCATCAACATGCATTATATGCTCCTATGCAATTTTCTAACCCCTTTTTAATAAAATTCTTACCTGAAGTGTTGTCTCAATTGTCAAAATGCCAAGCTACAGTAACAGCTCATCAACCAAGTTATACGTTTCAGTGGAAGAAACACAAGATGAGAAAACATACTCTACAAAAACCATGTTCAATGTCAGATCAGTGAGTGGAATAATCTCTAAAATTCCTGCACCCAGAGTAATTTTCTAGTAACCAAGTTACTTTAGACTCTTGTGTGGCGTTTCACCAGCTCCAAAAGTGGTGTGACAATGGAATACAGTGCTTACAAAAGGGATCAGTGGGGCAGTGTTTGATAGCTTAGAGCTGGAATCTACCTGGTTGGGTAAGTTATAATGGGAAGTTCTCAACATGTTTAAATAAAAAAGAACGAGAATTTTGCAACTTTTGAAAAAAAAAACGATCAGCTTCACCAAATTGGTGCAAAAAGATGTAGTTCAATGATTTTAACCTCAAACTAAGAAGGCAACAAATAGATCATTTTTGAACATTTAGAAACATAATCACTGTCAAAGAGAAACAATTAAAGAAATGTGTGGCCCAAACTCATGTCTTTATATAGAAAGAGGAAAAGATCAGACTCAAGGCACTTTATTTTAAAAATAAAGGTCTTGGGTTTTATGCTACTTTCTCATTGCATACAAATGCAATGCCCTGTCCTCTTGCAAAGATTGAAAAATGAGAAAGAATTTAATATAGTTTCCACGGATCAGTAAATAAATGATTTGCAATGTAGGCATTAATTGGTCTTGTCTATGAATTTAGGATTCTCAGGCAAATTCTTTTACAGTGAGTTACTTCAGATTACTATAATCTTTTTAAAATCCCACAAGTAATGGATTTCCAATAAAATTTTACTGACAGTTCACAATCTTTATCAGATGCTTAAGTACAGTCAACTATGGAAAAAAAACACAAAATAGGGCAATAAGATCCAAAGCAATTTCTTGATAAAAAGTAGCCAAAGAATCTGAAGTGATTTGGAAGGGATTTTTCATCTGTACTTCAGTTTAGAACTGCTTAGAACAAATTTAATGCAATTTTAAAACCATTACGTACTAGGACATTCTCAGCAACTCATTTCTTTCAGGTATCCAGATACCTCGTACTAGTTGTTCAAAGTTAGCTATCAGCCCAGAACCAGCACCTGTAGAGAGAGAAATTTTGTACAGACTATAAACTGGAAACAGATTTTTCTTTTAAAAATAAAATTCAATTTGAAATTGTGCACAGAGGTAAGTGCTGATAGTGATAATAGCAAGTAATTAAGTCAACAAGGCAGAGACAATTAAAAATCACCCACCATAATTTTTTGCAATTAAATCACACCCCACGACTTACTCAACTATGCATTTCCAGGTAGCACAGTTGGTGGTGATCTTTGCAGGGAAAGGGAGGGATAGAAGAAATAAAAAGTAGCCGGAGTTCCTTCTCCTGATTTCTATCAGGGTAGGGGAGGCCACTGGTGCCAACTGAACAGTTGTCACAATATGAATCAGTGCTTTCAGAGCTGAAAGGCAAAAGAAAACCCAAAAAGAAACAAAAAAGCTCAAACCTGACATGTGATGGAAACCAAGAATGAAACAGCCCACTTACCTTTAGCCCATCCAACAGCAATCACGGCAAGCCAGCCATTTCTGTAGCGACTGTGTGCATCTATTACACCACCAATAATTTTGCGGGCTCTTGTTACTTCTTTCATACCAGCTATAAATAACTTAGATGGCAAAAAATTGCAGCATTTGTAGAACTTGTCGTATGGACAGTAGAATATCAAATACCTAAAAATATTGAAAAAATAAAAAATGGATGAGCACAGCACAATGTGTCTCAACGAAGATGTCTTTACTGCAAACTCAAACCTGATTACATATTTCAGGGTTTTTTGGTTCAATTTGTTTGCCCCTCCACCACACCACCCCCCCGCCCCCCCACCCACCCCCGCCACCTCAGGGCGCATCCATGCTGGGGTGTTGATCCACAAGAACTAGTGACCCTTTGTTACCTGAACCAAGTGTAATGGATAGTCTAGGTTATCTGACAGAAGGGAGCATTTCAAAAGATACACGTGCACTTTACTTCAATTGACATGTGCACTTTCCCCCAAGTGTAGCAAACAGCAGAATTGCTGCCGAGGCACATTGAATTGGATCCTTCTGATCTGTACAGGTCAGTTACCCCATTGCATAGTCATAACATTAAAGAACCACCAATATATTCAGTTTCTAAACAATTCAGATAAATTGTTTGATTTTCTGCTCAAGTTTAAAAAAAATAGCATGCTGAAATCAAGCATCCAAAAATGCATCTGCATCTTTTAGGAGAAAGATAACGGCTATATTTCATGGTATTTACCAGAAAACCATTCCTCTTTATCAGAGAGATTTATAATGTTTGGTAAAATGTTGAGAATCCATCCAAACAGGAGTTGTACAAATACTCTTCAAATTAACTTCTGGCTGCTGAACAGGTTAAAAAAAAAGAATTTTCTAAATGTTTCCTCTCTGCCAAACAATAGCAGCAATAAACATCTGACATGTACTAATGACCAGCTTCAGGTGCAAGCATCTCTGTGCTCATCCGCAACCATGAAGACACGGGGCTGGGTTTTATGTTTCTTGGCGGGGTGAGGAAAGCAAAATGGGAACTGAGTGGCCCCTGCCCTGGCCATCTCTGTTCGTTCAATCAAGTGTTGGCTGGCCAATCAACGGCTGTCAGCAGGGAGGAGGCCAATTAGAGGAGCAAAGGAGGGCACCACACCCAATCAGCACTGTAGGCTGCAACATCATGCAGCAGAGCAGTACTGCTGCAAACAGGAAGTTGGTCGTAGTAAAATGAATAGAATTGTACTCTCTGAATCGGTCTTAATTTTGTACTGAAGGTTCAAAGGTGATTAAAAAAAAACAGGTAAAAATTATACAGACGCTGCCAGCTTTTCCAGCAGAATCTGCTGGTATATTCAACCATGGTCCCAGGGGCAGGCATTATCTACCTTCTGCTGCCTCGTTACAGCTGCTGTAAAAGACTCCCAACGTTTTGCTCATCCAATCCCTGAAAAATGCAGCTGGTAACAAAAAATTGCAGGCGATTGGGTTATCAATAAGATTCATAATAACAGCTTGTTAAGTATTGATTTGAAAATAGCTGGTAAGCTGCCAATTTCAGTACCCGCTTGCCCTCCATATTTGGGAGACTGGTGTGGTGGCATCATATTGCTGACCCAACGTCATCACACCAAACTTTTCATCAGGGTGGAGACTGGGAGGGTGGGGACAGCACGCTTGATTTGGGAATGTAAAACCAGCCTATGATTCCATTTAACATAATGGCTAAATACATTTTTTTTTAAAAAAAGGCCCTTTCTCACACAATAAACAAATTCAAAATTGACCTTAGAGGAGGTCAGGGAAATCGCATGTACACTATTTAAAAAAAACTGTGCTACCAAAATAACAGTTAAGCAATAGGCAAAATCATCCCTTAAAAGGAACAAAGTCTGGTGCAATCTCACTCACTGCACACTCTTCAGGAATCTATTTAATGCTGCAGGTACCCCTCATAAATGCAGGAAATAAGCCAACAAATTCCAGGGGTAGCCAAAGAGGAAATAGAAAAGCCTGTGGCTATAATCTTTTAATCATCCTTAAATATGGAGGTTGTGCAAGAAGGATGAAAAGTTCTCGGTGTGAGTCAGCTCCAGATGCTCAGTCCATTTAAGAGAGCAACTCAAACCACCGAATCCAAGAAGATATCCAAGACAAATTCAAAACATATACTGAAATGTTTTATTTAATAATGGTTGCTAAGGTTGCACATAGGATGCTTGTTGACAACATTAATGTGCACAGTATTAATGAGACTGCATAGGAATTTGGTTTAGATGACAAGAAACAGTAGTGGTGAGCAGATACTTTCTGGACTGAGGTATGTGCTACAATATCAAAACTTAAAACTGACACAAAAATAGGAAGCATGGTGAAGCCAACTGTTGGAGATTTCAGAAGGAAAATAAATTAGTAGATGTAGCAGATGTATTGTGGAACTGAGAGTTAATAAATTTTGAGAAGAATACATACAAACTCTAAAATATTACATATGCAGATATTTTCCATTTCAATTTTTTCCCCCGCTATAAGCTTCCATTCCCAAAGTTATAATAGAAATTGTCGCACTGTTATTAAACTCTCCAGACAGTGGTGGAGTTGTGGCATCTCATCCGGCTATGCCCTGAGAATCTGGATGCAACATCACAAGAAATTCAATAACCTCACAAGAGTGGTAAAAGTTAGTGAATGCATCTTCAAATGCCACATCTACCAACTGCAAGAACTAACCCCAGAAACCATATCTCCATCACTCACTTACCAATAACATCTATCCATCAGACTTCATGCCTATACATTCAAATTCTTTACCTCACCTTCATTCATTTAGCACTGCAGCAAGCCTCGCACCTACATTTCAAAAGATTGCACACACACTGCCAACTATTCAACCATGACAGGCACATCACTCATAATGCATCATACTCACTGACACATGTCTCCTTCTCTTGCAATAGCACACAACCAGAGTGACAGCACCTAACCAGTCATGTGGCTGAAGGGGGCAGTGGTCAGCAGTGGGGCTGAAACAATTGAAGATGACAGTATCCTAGTAACTAATCCCCCGTCCCAGACTCACTCTGACTTACAAGCTGCAGACAATGTAAGCATGCACCGCTCACTTCCATTCCCTTGTCTCTTTCTCCTTTCAGATACCCAAGAACTGCCACTTGGCCAACAAGTGCAAGAACACCAAGACAACAGTGATGAAGTCACACCATCACTCAATTTCACATGCACAGCCACTGTGAGGAACCCCTTTTTCAGAAAATTGGAAGGACGTTGAATTTTGGACATTCTCCCTCCGGAGTTATTTTTAAAAGCCTACAAGATTAATGTGCCATTCCTCAAGAAACCACAGGTCAAAACAGATGTCCAGCAGGAACACCTGCAGAGGGAAGAGATACTTTGTATATCTAAGTTAAGAAAGAACTGCTGTTTGCAGGCTAAAGACTCTTGCTAATTGGTTAAAAACACATGGTCTGAGAAGTATTCTCCGAACATTTGATTCTTTAACTCAGTCAGAGAGTGTGTGTACCTTAGAAGCAGGCTGCAAGAAGATGACCCTCCCTTTCACTATCTCTGCCCCACCTTGTGTTACGTGCAGGCTAGAGCAAGTTAAACTTTCAGAAATGTCTCATCAGGACAACATTTGTATTTTTTAATGAAAGTCTGCAAAGTTGTGATAAGTAAAAGTCATCAAGAACAATTTCACCAAAAGCCTGTCTCGAAAGATCTATCGAGACCAGAATTCTGTTAGATCAACACTGTTGAAATCTTTTCAAATTGTATTCTTTTAGAAGAAACATTCCCATACTCCAGCCTCTGCAGGACACTATGTTTTGTCCTGTTTTGTGTTTGCGAGCAAGTGTATGTGGGTTCGAATATCTGTGTTTTGTTAAAAAAGGAGAAAATCATTTCATTTCTAAACGACAGCTTGTACGTTAACCAGTTTTATAACTCGTTTTTAAAAGAAATTTGTTTTATAAGAAATCAATTTTTTTGTGTTTACTGAAAGAAGTCTGGTTAGAGTTTTATTTATGCTGGGAATAACAGTATCAAAGGTAAACAATTGACCAGTTTTGTGGGTGATTTAGACATTTAAACTATTGTTACGACCTGTGGAGAAATGGGGCTAGAATTGACTGCGCACTCCTCCGATCTCAGTCCAAAGGACCACCATCTCAAATATTGACACTACACATAACTTATACATGGATGCAGGATGTGCACATGTTGAGACACCAGACACAAGTGGGCTGGAGCCAGTGGGTGGGGCTGATGACAAGGATTACACAGGTGTCAGCTCACCAGAAGGCGAGGTTGCACACAAGCTCTGCTGCAGAGGATTCAGGTGAGAATTTCAATGCAGCAGCCTACAGGAGAACACTGATGGATATGCACAAAATGTTTGGTGCACTGGGTATCTTCTAAGAAAGATGGTGGTCAATGTCAAAGTGAGGAGGAATCCAGCACCTTACTGGCACAGGGCTTTGCACAGAGCCTGGACCTATCCCTTCCAACACTGAGGTCATGTCCAATTCCATTTACACACTCAACTGACCCAAACATGACGCAGCGTCAGATGGATAATGTAGCAGCGTCCATTTCAGTTGCTTGCATTGCAGCACAATCATCAATCACCCAAAGTCTGAGTGATGCAGTGGAAGCTGAGACTGCTGTCACTTAGCTTGCTACCATGCAAGCTCACCCAGCTGCCATCATGGCTGTGGATTATAGTGCGCACAGCAGCTTGCAGGGTATCATTGCAATCTGCCCTCTAACAGATTAATAGAATTAGTGGTATAGAGTGTCAATGGTTCCACGGAGCAGGAACTTGCTGTCCTCTCTCAGGAAGACAGCATTCAACCCCCCCCAACCCTATCATGCTATCAATGTCCTTGCTGCTGCTGCTCAGCCACCAGTCTAGCCTGCCCATGCAGAGATGGCGGAATGCAGTTGGGCCTTCTAGGTCTAGCTGCTCGAGGTCGTCCTACAGGGCCATCGGCATTCTCCTCTATTTAAAGTCGACAGCCTTCCACCAGTCCTTCTGTAGCCATCGGGGTAGCATTGTGTAAGAGCACTTGAGCAGGCAAAGACACACAGAAGTTAGGCACTAAGGGAATGCAAAAGGTGATTAGTTTATTTTTAATTTAGGACATGGTATGATTTCATTTATAAATTTGGATTGGAGTATTTATTTTGTATTGCTTTTATTTTTGTATTGTGGCCAAACAAACAATGTGATTGTTAATTACAGAGGAAAGGTAAGGTGTGAATTGTTGGTGAATGCAGAAATTGGGGTTGCAGTTACCGATATTACACTCAGATGCGTGCTTCACAATCTAGCCAGTAAGGGCATGTCTAGATTGCTTTTCCCTTCCTCTTCTCCTACCTCTCACTCCTGTTCGTCAGTTACTCACATGGGCTGTCCCATCATAATGGCCAGGTTCCACAGGATACTACCATGAACCCTGACACCCACTCTGCTAAGTACTGCAGGGTTTCTCTAGAATGGTACAGGTTGTGAAAACATTGTTTCAGCATGCCAATGGCTTTCTCTATCACATTTCATGTGGCAGCAAGGATTTCATTGTATGCATGCTGTCCACATATTGTGCACCAGATCAGTCACATGGTCAGCAAATATCCCACGTCGCCCAGTAACCACCCTTTGGGCAGCCAATCTTTGGGAAGTACGGCCTATATACCAGACACAAAGTTATTCAATTGTGTGGTGAGCAGAACATCCTTTTGGACTGATGGCAGAATCAAACATGTTCTTCTGGCTGTTTGTAATAGGCAGAATACAGGTCGCACTCAATCAGCCCATGCGTGCAAAATCAAAAACAAAACATCTACTGTTAGATGTGATTCTACGATTGGGCAGCACTTGTTGAACAATCCTAAGTGCACTAGTAGCAACACGAACAACCAATTTAAGATAATTAGTTGAGCTCATAATGTGGCTCATTTACGCTTGCTTTAAGGGACATAGACATTGTATGCAGGGAACCCATTCTCTGTAAACAAAAGGAATATGTGCAAGCTTTGCACCATTTTTGAAATACCTGGAAGCTTGTGCAACCTATATGCCTTCTAAATGAAGTACCTCAGCCAAACAGAGTCGATTTGCCAACCAATCAGCACCCCTTTTCTCCTGTGGTATAAATTGTTATGATTGTTTAAAATTTGGCATCCTTGCAGTTGTCCTGACAAGTGCAAGGTATAAAGTTTCAGCAATGTGTCTCTCTTTTCAGCAATATTAAAATAATGAATAATAGGAACTAAAAGGCAATTCTTTCAGAAAACCAGCACTAATGAGATAGCCTCCTTATTTTTAAATGTTGAAAACCACTAATAGTCATTATATGTTTATTTTCCACACTTACCAAATTACGGAAGCCAGTATTATATTTCTGTTGTTTGTGAAAGGTTCAACGGGAGGTTCACCAAGAAGCACGGATGCCAGAATTGCTCCACCAAAGCAGCAAAGCATACCACTGAACCAACATGCAATTGGACTGCGATGTGCTACATCTACTGCTCCTGAAACATGGAATATTGAAACAATACTTTTAAGAAGAAGCTTAAATCGCAAATCATAAAAATATTTCAAAGTAGTCTGTTTCAACAATTACTATTATTGATCTAAGAACTAATTTATATCTATTTCTATGCTTAGGATGGCTAAGAAATGCAATAAATACACAGTCCTATACCCAGCAATAACTCAGCAATATTTGGAAACATTTTAATGTTTACACAAATGAATTTACAAATACAGAATTGTAGATTTTTGTACTAGTGAATAAGGTTAGAATTTACTGCAGGGATACAAATGTCCTCAGAAGCCATAGCTTCAATGGAACATGAGATGTCAACATGAATGTTTCCTGTGTCAATGAATGGAAAATGTCAACTTTTGAAACCTTGCTTAAAAGGTAAACCACAGTCAGATATAAAAGAAAGCTCACTCTACTCTGCCTCAGTGATGTTCTCATACCCAAGCTCATTGTATTGAAGAGCACTTTATTCCATTAATTTAAGTGTTATATTTCCCACAAGCTACCTTTGAGGCCAGAATCAGATTTGTCAGATATCCTGGACAATTCTGCACTAATGCTCATCTTACTTAGGATCTTAACAACCAAAGATAGGAGGTTTTCATTCAATAACTACAATAATTCAAATCAAATCAAACATCTGTTAACCAACCATAATAAGTCCCCCTTTCAATACTCTCTATTGTAACGAGATGAGTTTTTCTAATGCCAGAAATAAACTCACTAATGCTAACTTAAATGGAAAAATAAAAGCTGCAAAATTTAAGTTTTAAAAACGTAATGGCTATTTTGTTCTATCTAGTGTAGTGAGAAAAATTCTCTGTCAGCACAAGAATGGAATGAGATTTACCACTTTCTAATGTTCAATACCCTTTTTCAGTTATATCAGTGTGGAGAGGTTCAGATGGTGTGTAGTCTTGATAATTGCACAATTCAAACTGTTATATATTACTACACAGTTGCCTGATTCCTTCTATCATACAGTACTATTCTTTTTCAAATGTCACTTTAAAAAAAGTTACTACCAATGGCTAAATTTTCACTTAACTGTGAAACTAGTACATACACTGAGCACAAAATATGTTATATTCACTAAATTATGCATCATTTCTGGTCAATTCCAGAGTTTACCTGTCTTGTAGGGCAGTTTTCATTTTCCATATGGAGCAAAACTAAACATTGGCTGACCAGGGGTGGTGATGGAACACCTTTAAAAACATTTATTCCGATGATCTTCCCTTTTCCCATGTCACAGAAAGGCATCTCCCTATCCCATATGTACATTTACCACAAAGCAAAGATTTGATGTAACTGTATTATTGATCAAGCCACAACCAAGTATTGCACAGTTTTGAATATCTCAACTGAATTTTAAAAAACATTTTGTTGCCCAAGAAAATCAGTTGAAGCCAAGTTGTCATATATTTCCTTTGTAATTTTCCTATGCCAGATTAGATAAATGAATACGTAAGATGATAATTTGTAAAACCATAGAGATCCTCAACTCCTTAATTAAATGAGGATTGGTTGGTGCTGCTGATTCAGAAGTCAAATATGCAAAATTAAATTATCGTGGGTCCTCTTTAGATGCTTTGGTATCTTGTAAGTTAGCAACTTAGTCTTTTCCAGCAAAGCATTTAGAATTTCAGGAAGCTCTCCGACCTGGTAATGCATCAGTAGCAAAAAAAAACACCTAACTGCATCCTATTTGCCTACCCTCCCTGTAGAAGGTTGTAAATTTTATTTTTCATATAAACACAACATGGCCTGCTATCATACTGGAATGCTGTATTAATAATCACAGCAAAGTTTCAAAGTGGTAGTTTGCAACAGAAAACCCATGCCAATACTTGGAGAAGATACAAATTTTAACGCAATTAGCCTTTGACGTTTTACCCCTTTAGTTTGTTCATGCTGATTAGGCAATTAGTAAATTACAACTGCAGTCTAATTTTATATACCTAGTTCACAAGATTTGCTGGTGAGCTTATTAATCACTTGTTAAGCAGCACTAAGCGCCATCTACTGGCACTAAGGTGCTTCCCATTATATTACAGAACTATACCCAAATAAAAAGACATACAATTGGAACAGAGTTATTATTTTAGGCTTTAACAAATAGTCAGTAAGTAAACTATTTCTATCATCTTCAATTATTCTGCTATTTCTTGACTAAATGCTTCAGCATTCTAATTTCTTTCTTAAACATGGTTATAACTGGAAAATTATTCAATGTGCTTAAATGTGTTTACTATGTTTATCTTTTGGGCCCACCTTGCATCCTCGAGCGTTTTTTTTAATGGTTTCATGATATTATTCCTAAATGCTCTTCTTTTTCAAGGGCTCTTTCCTTATTTCCACTTCAGTTTCTTTTTTCATCCATTTTGGATCTGCTCATTTTTAGCTTGCCTTTATTTTCATTTTGTACATATATTTGTTTGCATATTTACTAAATGGTTTTCCAATTATCCTCAGTTTCAACAAAAATAAAGTCTAACCTTCTGTGCTAATCAGGGTTCCGTTAATGGCATTATAAACAAACAGTCTCCACTTAATCCCTCAGAAAGCTTTTCATCAGAATGCATCCCTAATAAACTGCAATCCTCTCCAACAAGCCCCTGGTTAAATACTGTACTTGCAAATGTAGTGATACGTTCAAAAGGAGCAGAAATCAGTAGAAGGAAACCAATCTGCACTGTCTCACAAACAAGACTTGGGAAAGCAGGTAAGAATCCTGTCTAATCTCACTGAAAGCACACCCTAGTACAAGAGACAAACCAGTTTTGCCATCCGTCACCAGATCTAGCTGGGCCATACCAACCATGATGATTGGGGTCTCCCTGACCTGTGTGCAAGGTAATCCACTGCTTCTTTTCTCCAGTAGAATGGGCAGGATCTCACTGTGAAAATAACAGCAAGGCTAACAGCTTTCACCGTCATTTACAAACAAGTAGTCTTCGGTGAGTGCAAATACACAGTTAAACACAAAAATCTAGAAGCTGCTTGTCATAATACACTGCTCAACCACAAGCTGTACAAGAAGGGCACCTCACTGTTTGGCTCCCTGTCCAAGTGTTTTGAACAATGTGAAGTTCCTGTACTGTGTGTTTACATGAGCTAAACTCGTCACAGAAAGTTAAATTAATGAGCGTAGTTTTAATAACATGGTAAGTCTTAATTACTAACAAACAACCTCGATGGCATTGAAAATGAACCTTTACAAATCTGGAGTCTTAATCCATCACCTATAACAATTTTTAAAAAATATTTTCTTTGTTTCCCATTTGACATTGAATTTCCTATTCTAACACTTCCTGGTTTAAACTCTGGACTGCTTATAAGCCATTTTTCAATTTGACTGGTTAAGGAGATACAGTGGCTAGCCCTTCTCAGATAGGATACAGAAACTCTGCAAGATGGCACCACACTATTTGGATGTCCTACTGATGGCAACTTGCCTTACAAAACCAGATAGCAAGTCTCTTGGCAATTGAAAGACTGAACAAATGCCACAGCTCACAGTAAAAATCTGGCCCAATACATCAAAAAAAAAACCATCTCTGCCTTGTCATTTCACCCTCACCTCCAAAACAAAAAGTACAAGGAGCTTGTAGGCTTGGCTTTAAGCAGATCATCTATTCACCTGCCTCTATTGATTCTCCCTTTTCCCGTCTATCAAATCTATGCCATCCTCACCCTGAACTCAACTCTAAATTTGCTCCAACTCCCTTCATTACTTCTCCAAGTTCATCTCATTTACAAGACTTCTTTTTCCTTTGATCCTATTCCCACCAAACTGCTAACCAGCTGACTCTCCGCTCCAGCATCTTTGGCCTCTCAAGCAACCCCCTTCTCTTCACATCTGTATTGGTGATCATGCTTCAACTGACTAGACCCCATACTCTGGATCTCCTTCCTTGAAACCCTATGCCTTTCCACCTCATGCTCTCCTTCTTTAGGAGCTTCCTTAAAACCCAGCTCTTTGATTAAGTCCTTGGTCACCCGCCTAACAGCTTCTATGGCTAGATGTTCACTTTTTGATGATGCCACTGTGAAACATCTTAGGACGTTTTTCTTCCATTAAAGAAGGTGCCATTATTGTTGTTTTGGTCTGTGGTAGATGATTGTCAATTCCTGGAGTTATGATCTATAACAAGATATTCATGCAGAAAACATCCCAACTATACTTTTTTTGGAGAGGAGGAGGGAAAAACAAACAGGCAAACCAACGTAGGCATTCCAATTAACCAGTGATTTACTTACAGAATAGCATGTTAATAAACTTACTTTTTAAAATGATGATTATGTAGGCAACAACCAAAGGTATATAGTGAATAATCACTGAGGCTGAGTTGAAAGATGAAGTAAATATAAGTTCAGCAATACCAAGCTTGAATTGAAAAATTCCAGAGTTTGTGTTTTTAAAAACATAGAGGGAAGGGTGGGGAAGGTACTGATTACCATAGTTCAGTTGGATTAATTGCTGAATCATTATTTCACTATTCAACAGGCAGCACAAAGAGCATACAGGATGGAATATGCAGAGAGAGACAATGAAAGATTTTCACTGCAGGATAGAGAAGACAAAAATACAGTAATTCAACCAAAGCACTGAAGGAAATGAAGGCTGTGTAGTGAAGATCCCCAGCCCAAGAAATGAGATGAATGTAAAGTAGAATCATGAGACAGTGGACAGGATTGAAAGAAGCGTGGAGGAGGCCACTGATATGGAGAAGCAATAGAGTGGGAGAGAGGAGTTCCAGAGAATCTTAGAGAAGATAAAGTATTGAGTCAGAGACTGAGCAATCAGTTGCAGCACAGAAGAAGCAATCTGAAATACAAACTAGCATAGTCTTGTTGCAACACTGTGCTTACTCAATATCAAATTAACAAAGGGAAACCATCCTTACTGAAATTACCTCACTTGCTGACACCCACATTCAAATCAGGAACAATCAGCAAATATTTAGATAAAAACAAAAAACTGCGGATGCTGGAAATCCAAAACAAAAACAGAATTACCTGGAAAAATTCAGCAGGTCTGGCAGCATCGGCGGAGAAGAAAAGAGTTGACGTTTCGAGTCCTCATGACCCTTCAACAGAACTGATCTTTCTTTACAAGGAGGGAAATTTAAGCTGGTTTAAGGTCAGCGGAGGGGGGGGGGGAGGTGGATGAAGAGAAGTGGGGGGGGGGGGGGGGTGTTAGGATAGGAGTAGATCATCAAAAGATGTCACAGACAAGAGAACACAGAGGTGTTGAAGTTGGTGATATTATCTAAACGAATGTGCTAATTAAGAATGGATGCTAGGCCACTCAAGGTACAGCTCTAGTGGGGGTGGGGGAGCATAAAAGATTTAAAAATAATGGAAATAGGTGGGAAAAGAAAAATCTATATAAATTATTGGAGAGAAAAAAACAAAAGGAAGGGGGGAGAAACAGAAAGGGGGTGGGGATGGAGGAGGGAGCTCAAGACCTAAAGTTGTTGAATTGAATATTCAACAACTTTAGGTCTTGAGCTCCCTCCTCCATCCCCACCCCCTTTCTGTTTCTTCCCCCTTGCTTTTGTTTTTTTCTCTCCAATAATTTATATAGATTTTTCTTTTCCCACCTATTTCCATTAGTTTAAAATCTTTTATGCTCCCCCACCCCCACTAGAGCTATACCTTGAGTGCCCTACCATCCATTCTTAATTAGCACATTCGTTTGGATAATATCACCAACTTCAACACCTGTGTTCTTTTGTCTGTGACATCTTTTGATGATCTGCTCCTATCTAACACCCCCCTCCCTCCCCCTCGACCTTAAACCAGCTTATATTTCCCTCTCCTTGTAAAGAAAGATCAGTTCTGTTGATGGGTCATGAGGACTCGAAATGTCAACTCTTTTCTTCTCCGCCGATGCTGCCAGACCTGCTGAGTTTTTCCAGGTAATTCT
The DNA here is from genome assembly GCF_017639515.1 of Carcharodon carcharias. Classification (NCBI taxonomy): domain Eukaryota; kingdom Metazoa; phylum Chordata; class Chondrichthyes; order Lamniformes; family Lamnidae; genus Carcharodon; species Carcharodon carcharias. The sequence goes on along the minus strand of NC_054470.1, from coordinate 118,205,032 downwards.
GTTTTTGTGCAGCAAATATTTAAGTGCATACAAAAGTGACTGTTAACTGAGGATATTCAGCCATCTTGTAAAATCTAAGGATAGTTAAGTAGATGAGCCCCAGTTTGGGTATAAAATGTCAAGATGAACTTTACACCAGTTGCTGATTGGGATGGGATGGCAGTGGGGAGCTGCACTTTGATGCAAAGTGAACAGTTCAGTTGAGAAATACCACACCGTCAGTGAAAAACCACACCGTCAGTTTAAAATAGACTTCACATGTTATAAACAGAACATGTCAAGATCAGTAGTAAAACATGATAAATATTTCAACATGCAAGGCTGACCACAAGTCCTTCTGTTTTACTTCTCAGCTTGTCTCACTTAGAGTGATCTTGCACACCTTGCAGTAGACATCGGAAGACATCCTGCACAAACTCAAGATGCATCACAAAAAGCTCCTGTCCACCCAACAAAACATATGGATAGTCAACAGTGACATATTACCCTGAAGATGCGAGTATTCACTAATAAGTGTGTGCAGTGAAGCTTTACTGAAGCCCTGGTGTTCAGGTCATGTGCACATTGAATAAATTTATCTTACAACAAAAACGATCACTACAGAACAATACCTTGTTTCATTAGTTAAAAACTTGCATTTATATTGTGCCTTTAAGCAGAGAAAGATAACCTAAATCTCTGGTTTTTTGGGCTCTTCCCTTGAATAGCCAACATGTAATTAATTTCTGGCACAATGGTCATCTTGATGTCACAGCTTTGATAACAGTTGGCAAACCAGCAAAAAAAAAGGTTACTAATCCTTCTGGGAAGATTCTGAACAAGCAGCAAATTAAATGCGAGTAGGCTCGATATCAAATCTACTGCACTTTGTTAAAACATCATTGCTTTAAAGTTATGCCATGCCCAAAGTACCTTCTGAAAATTGATACTAGTTGCTGTTCAAGACCACCCTACACACCATCTCACTGCACTGATACCCTCAGCAAGCACAGCCCAGTGCCCAGGGATTTTTGTTGGGTCAGTTTTGCATTTTGTGTGAAATGAAGGACAAGCTATAGTGGATAGCCATACACTTTGCTGCGGAACTTCTAAAGGACTTGATGCATCACCCGAGTTTCAAAGCCACTCCTGACATCCCTCCCAAGAAGCCTGGCATCCCTCCCAAGAGGTATACATAAAAACATGGAAACTAGGAGCAGGAGTAGGCCATTCAGCCCTTCGAGCCTGCTCCGCCATTCATTATGGTCATGGCTGATAATCCAACTCAACAGCCTGCTACCGCTTTTTCCCCATACCCTTTGATCCCTTTTGCCCCAAGAGCTACATCTTCTTCAAAACACACAATGTTTTGGTCTCAACTATTTTCTGTGGTAACGAATTCCACAGGCTCACAACTCTCTGGGTGAAGAAATTTCTCCTCATCTCAGTCCTAAATGGTCTACCCCATATCCTCAAACTGTGAATCCCTGGTTCTGGACTCCCTCCACCATCGGGAACATCCTTCCTGCATCTACCCTGTCTAGTCCTGTTAGGATTTGATAGGTTTCTATGAGATCCCCCCTCATTCTTCTGAACTCCAGCGAATATAATCCTAATCGATTCAATCTCTCCTCATACGTCAGTCCCGCCATTCCAGGAATCAGTCGGGTAAACCTTTGCTGCACTCCCTCTATAGCAAGTACATCCTTCCTCAGATAAGGAGACCAAAACTACACACAATATTCCAGGTGTGGTCTCACCAAGGCCCTGTACAATTGCAGCAAGACATCCCTGTTCCTTTACTCGAATCCTCTGGCTATGAAGGCCAACATACCATTTGCCTTCTTTACCACCTACTGCACCTGCATGCTTGCCTTCAGCAACAAGGACACCCAGGTCTTGTTGCACATTCCCCTCTCTCAATTTATAGCCATTCAGAAAATAATCTGCCTTCCTGTTTTTGCTACCAAAATGAATAACCTCACATTTATCCACATTATACTGCATCTGCCATGCATTTGCCCATTCGCTCAGCTTGTCCAAATCACACTGAAGCATCTCTGCATCCTCCTCACAACTCACCCTCCCACCCAGCTTTGTGGAGATATTACATTTAATTCCCTCATCTAAATCATTAATATATACTGTGAATAACTGGGGTCCCAGCACCGATCGCTGCGGTACCCCACTAGTCACTGCCTGCCATTCGGAAAAAGACCCGTTTATTCCTACTCTTGATTCCTGTCTGCCAACCAGTTTTCTATCCATCTCAATACACTACCCCCAATCCCATGTACTTTAATTTTACACGCCACACCTGCTGACACTAGAAAGGCTGCCCTGACCTACTAGCTTCAGCCTAGACACTACCTTTTCACTGAGACTGCTAAATACCTAGAATAGTTTGCTTGTTAGGTGAAGAGATCCAGCTTCCAACTCCCTGGTATGCCAGCAACCCCATGTCAAATGTGGCAATGAGGTCAAGGAAAGTAGAATCCTGTTATTCATCTTGATTGGCTTCGCACAACCCAAAGTCTCCACAGCGACGCAGTTCGCTTTGGCCACCATAAAAAGCAGAGAGAAGTTCAAAAACTGAAACTTCAAGGATGAAGGAGCTGGAGTGCAGGATTGTGGGGGCAGGGGGGGGGGGGGTGCGCAGTGGCAAAAAGGTAATAAAGTCAACATAGATAAACTTATTAGGGAGTGAAAAAATCCTAAAGCAGAACTATATAAATAGTATTCAAGAAGGAAAATTATATCAGCAAGATAAAATTACCCCAACTTACACAGTCTCTCACATTTTCTGTTTTAAATGAATTCGCATGGTCCTGGAAAATCCTATTAATTTTCATCAATTCTGTTCACAGCATTTTTTTTTATTCGTTCATAGGATGTGGGCATCGCTGGCTAGGCCAGCATTTATTGCCCATCCCTAATTGCTCTCGAGAAGGTGGTGGTGAGCTGCCTTCTTGAACCACTGCAGTCCACGTGGTGTAGGTACACCCAAAGTGCTGCTAAGGAGGGAGTTCCAGGATTTTGACCAGCAACAGTGAAGGAACGGCGATATATTTCTAAGTCAGGATGGTGAGTGACTTGGAAGGGAACTTCCAGGTAGTGATGTTTCCATCTATCTGCTGCCCTTGTCTTTCTAGATGGTAATGGTCATGATTTGGAAGGAGGCTTGGGCATCTTGTGGATGGTACTGTGCGTCAGTGGTGGAGAGAGTGAATGTCTGTGCATATTGTATCAGCATCTATTTCTACAACCTCACTGGGTACAAATATATTTTTAAAACTAAAATGTATGTTTAAAAAGAAAACAAAACTTGCACTTATACAGCAACTTTCACCTCAGAAGGTTCCAAGTCGCTACACAACCAGTGTACTACTTTTGGAATCCAGTCACTGTTGTAAAATAGGAAATGCTGCACACACAGCAATATGATAATGGCTCTTTCTTGCGATGTTAGCTGACAGATAAATATTGGTCAAGATAGTGGGGAGAATTCCCCTGTTCTTCTTTGAAAGAGTGCAACTGGATCTTTTACATCTACTTGAGAGGGCAGACGGGACCTCTTATCGAAAAGTCAACACCACCAACAGAGCAGCACACCCTCAGTACTGCACTGAATCTTACTGAAGTACACATTGTTGGCAATGACATGATGTCACTGGAATGGATTTTCCTAGCCTATCTAAAATGTGCACCTTGATTTTTCACAGCTAACTTAACAGAAACAGTGATAAAAACAAAAAAACTGCGGATGCTGGAAATCCAAAACAAAAACAGAATTACCTGGAAAAACTCAGCAGGTCTGGCAGCATCGGCGGAGAAGAAAAGAGTTGACGTTTCGAGTCCTCATGACCCTTCGACAGAACTTGCGTTCGAGTCCAAGAAAGAGTTGAAATATAACTCTTTCTTGGACTCGAACGCAAGTTCTGTCGAAGGGTCATGAGGACCCGAAACGTCAACTCTTTTCTTCTCCGCCGATGCTGCCAGACCTGCTGAGTTTTTCCAGGTAATTCTGTTTTTGTTAACAGAAACAGTTCTTGGTTATACAAAGATTTGATATTGGTATGGCAAATGGAGGAGAAAAGATATCAAAATGATATATATTTAATAATGTGGGTACTGTATAAAAGATAAATGCCCAGCAGTAATTCAATTGCAATCCTATAATCAAATCAAATCATGAAAGCAAAGCTCCAGTGGATTATCGTTAGTGAAAATGTAATTACTGTCTTAAACTCTCTTTAAGATTTCCTAATACATAATGGGTTGCTTAATTCCAATAAAGTTCAACGTATTAAAGTATGTGAAAGGGCAGTAAACATGATAGTGTTAGGATATAAAAGTATGTGATGCACTGTGACTAGCTTATTCTCCTCCTCAACAACAGATCTTCACACAAAGACCAGCCATTGCCTTCCATGATGTCAACATAGGTCATCTGCATTGAAAAATAACACAAGGAAAGGCACTTGTACATCTGCATAAAATATTCATCTTTCAGGAACCAAAAAAATTACAAAGGCATGGACTTGAAAGGGAGAATGCATTTGTCCAAAAATGACCCTGCATGACGCCTGAATTGACCACGACCATGCATTGTAATACATGTGGCTCTGCTATACATATAGCTAGACCTAATACTAAACAGTACTGAATTCATCAAACACAGAACACTATCAGATAAACAGATATAACTGCGCATTAACTGCCACCTTTTCTTCATTGGTAATTACCCTCTTCTCCCTGGGTTTTCCTATTCTACTTGTTGGTGAAGGAGAAACGAGAATGTGCAGGTAAATGCTTCAGGGGCCGAACTGAACACCTGAAATTCTACCTGTTTGGATAGACCATCTATTCCTAGGCTTAGTCCTCCCTCAGGTTTCTACCAATTACTAGTCTGTATCAGTATAACAGTGAGTCTTTCTTTTTCAGAAATCTGAAATAAAAACAGAAAATGCTGGAAACACTCAGCAGGCAGCATCTGTGGAGAGAAAAAGTTGTGTTTCAGGTTGATGACCTGGTCAAAAAAACCTCTCTTGTCTTCCATCCTATTACTGACCTTCCTTTAGTTTTCGTCCCACCCACCCAATGCTCAAAACCAATACATCGCTAACTTATCCCAGTTCTGATGAAAAGTCATCGATCTGAAATATTAATTCTGCTTCTCTCTGCACAGATGCTGCCTGACCTGCTGACTTTTCAGAAGCTGATGACTTAATCTACTACAGAGGCCCAGCATTTTTTTAAAACTGGAGTTAAATTTAAAACCACTACCATCACACTGGCTATGTAAGAGATTTGAGGGTGCATTCCTTACCCCAGTTTTAGATCCGGGCTACAGATCTCGCCCTCGCCTGTTGAGCCAGGTGGGAACTACAAAAGAATAACACCTGGCGTCATGGCAAAGCGCCTGCCTAGATGGCTCCTTAAAGCCACGCGCCCACTCCCCTCCGCCGACACAGCATTGCGCCCCTGGGCACAACTGTCCACACCCTCTCTCCCACATTGTGCGAGTCACTAGTCCTTTGTCTCTAACAATTGCCAGTTACTTGCGCCCGAGACCTGGTGGTTCATCAAAGCAACGCCCCCTTTGCTAATTGTCTGCAGGTTCCCCCTATCCAGCACAGCTCAAAGCCACGCCCCCTAATTTAATATGCATAATTTATTGTTACGCCCAATCCAAGTATTTACGTGGCTCGTCCATGTGTGACTTAACTCCAGGAGTAACCACAACCAGGGGAAGGGACTCAGGAGAAAGCGGAGCACAGGAATAACTGACCACAATCCTCAATGTCGACCAAGCGTGGAAATTTATCACATAGGTACTAATGACCAGGTAGCCAATCGCATTGTCAGCGATCTGAAGACCTACCCTGAATACATCATATGATGTGTGATGTTGTCTTAATTAATTACATTAACATAGGAAAAGCTGAATTCAGTTAACATATTTATAATTAATAACATGCACCCACCACCAAAATAATGAACAAAGGTAATAGCCAAAACCACAATGCTAGACTAACAATCATTGTACTAATATGAACAAACTATCTACCCTACCCACCCACCGGGGATCAGGGATTGGACTTCTCACTCTGGGGATATACAATACTGTCTCATAGCAACGTCCCATCCTTCATCTTGGGTTTTGCAATATCGAACCAGGTGAGCTTTGTTGGATGAATCTGATTACTGGTCTCCAAAAATTTGCAAAAAGTTCCAAGGTCAGAGAGATCATCAGTCTTGAGTTAATTTGGATGGATCTTCAGGAATCGCATGAGGCTGTTCAAATCGAGCCACTTTCCTCTTGCGTCCATGACGAACCCGAAGAAGTTCATGGACTTACCCCCAGTCAGTTCTCTTATTTCGTCCTTCAGGTGTTGATATTTCTGTTCTCTCCCTACCCAAGCTTTCTCCAACGAATTGTTGTTGTCACAGTGCGTTTTGAAGGCATCGACAACTGCTAGTACTCCTTCCTTGACGAGTACCAGGTTTGGCTTCTACAGTGTCCCGTCTTTTCTGACGAGTCTCGGTTCCAAGTGGGATGCCCAGCAGTACTTCGAGATAAACTGTTGCAGGTAGTCCAGGATTTTATTACGTCTTTTGATCCGGGCATTATTGACGAACGGACAGTTACTGGAGGTGTGAGCCAATGATTCAAAAAGGGGTTTCACATCATCTGCAAGGCTTGATTGCATGGTGGCGTCCCCTGATTATGGTGGATCTCATTGGATAGAGATTACACCGTAATAAAATACTGCTAATGAGTCTGGATTGCTTGAGATTAAAACAAGATCTGAGCCAGGAATTTGAGGTATTGTCATAGCCATAGTACTTGATGCCCACTGCTTGGCTTTAGAGTTCGGTCCACTTTAAATATTCAACTTCTGTTGACCAGTTTTGGCCTGGACGTTTGGGTAATATCCATCCATCCCAAATCAAGGTTTTCCTCTAGGCCATTTCATTCATGCATCCCTCTTGTATTACACTTCTGCTTGAGGGATTCCTTAATCTCCCTGAGCACTTTAAGATTCCTCAAGGAGTCAACGGTTTCTCTGTTCTTAATGCCACTATACTCAAACGAGGCCTGAATCACCACGTCTGGTGAGGTCTCCAATGCCTCTAACTTCCAGATAATAGCCAAAGGGATTTGTATTTCAAGCCTCAGCATGGCTAGACCTCCACTGTGGTTGCTGCTGTATTCCATCCGTAATGTGCGGTGGAAGGTGGAGGATTTCTTTTGCTGCGTTTCAAATGGAGTGATCAAGTTTTACCAATGTGTTTTGAGATACTTCTGCGAGGATTAAATGAAAGTAGATTCTTGGGATCATGTGGGTTTTAAGGATTTCAATCTTTTAGATAGTGAAATGCTGCCTTCTTCAAACTCTATCCAGCTATCGATTTTGGATCCCCATTGCTCCTCAGTTACCCCCACCTCCTAGTGTTATATATGAGATCAGACCTCCTCTCAACTGCCAATTTGCCACACTAGTACACAGGAACGTCTTCCTCTTGTGGATGAAGTGGAAGCCCTTGTATTCCAGGCATTCATCTCCAACCTCGTACTCTGGCAGAAGTCTTGTATGACGGCCAGGTTCTTAGTCAAGCCTGCATGGGAGTCGCTGAGTAAAGCAAGGTCGTCAGCGAATGCCAGAGCTGAGCAACTGATCTGCCTTCCCTGAAGAAGCAAGTGGACGCCCAACTGTGCCCCCTGTAGGGAACAGATCAGAGGGTCCATTGCAATGTTAAACAGAATTGGTGATAACAGGTCACCTTGCTTGACCCCTCTCATGATAGTGATAGGTTTGGTTTGACCGTCATTACATTCAATAAAGGTGATAGTTTCCGTGCATAGATCTGTGATCATTGTTACGAATCATTTTGGCAGCCCCATTCTTTTAAGTGCCTTGATGAGCATTTTATGCCCTACGGAATCGAACGTTTTAGCCAAATCCACAAAGACAACGGCCAGCTCTTTCCTGTTGCGTTTGGCCCCTTTCATGATGTTACTTAGAATGGCGATATTTTCATTACAGTTGGGGGTCGTCACCAGAAGCCCTTGCAGTCTAGGGTTGATCTGTACCGAAACGAAAACAGAATTACCTGGAAAAACTCAGCAGGTCTGGCAGCATCGGCGGAGAAGAAAAGAGTTGACGTTTCGAGTCCTCATGACCCTTCGACAGAACTTGAGAGTCCAAGAAAGAGGTGAAATATAAGCTGGTTTAAGGTGTGTTGGGGGGGGGGGGCGGGGGAAAGGGAGAGAGAGAGAGAGAGAGAAATGGAGGGGGTTGGTGTACCACACCAACCCCCTCCACTTCTCTCTCTCTCTCTCTCTCTCCCCCCACCCCCCCAACACACCTTAAACCAGCTTATATTTCACCTCTTTCTTGGACTCTCTCAAGTTCTGTCGAAGGGTCATGAGGACTCGAAACGTCAACTCTTTTCTTCTCCGCCGATGCTGCCAGACCTCTGAGTTTTTCCAGGTAATTCTGTTTTTGTTTTGGATTTCCAGCATCCGCAGTTTTTTTGTTTTGATCTGTACTGCTTCACTTAAACACTTGACGATGATCTTAGTGTAGAGCTGTAACAATATTGGACCAATTGTGATTGGTCGCCAGTTGTTCATGCTTTTTAAGTTTTTCAGTGTTGTTTGACTTAGGAATGAGAACAGTGCGACTCTTTTTCAAGGCCCTTGGGATGGAACTTGACTTGAGCCAGAGGGAGAAGAGACGTGGGAGCCTGTCTTCATACTCTGCCTGGATGTTCATGATGTCTTCCACCTTCATTCCGTCAGGTCCCACTGCCATGCTCTTATCCATGCCTTTGATTGCAGCCTCTACCTCCTCCCTCTGTATGGGTTCTTTTAAAGAGTCATAATCTCTCCTTCCATTATACATTGCAAACTTCTGGAGGTTTGCTTTGTTATTTGGTTTTGAGAGCTTATTGGTAAAGCTCTCTTCAAGCTCAGCTTTGCTGAGTGGACATTCTAGGGTGGACAGTGCACCCATGATTAGCCGTGCGATTTTTCTCCAACTAAGTTGCCTTTAACTTGGCTTTTTTAGCTGCCCACTTTCTCTTGGATTTTGTAATTTGGCTTCCGTCTTTGGGACGGGCTTCTTCCTTCCTGGACCTCCTGCCAGTTTTCTCTCCCCTTCCCTCAGTTAACACTGTCCCTGTTATGCTTTCGACGAGGCCAATGGCTATGGCTCTTGTCTCTGTCTGCAGGTTACGCCCGACCCGACACAGCAGCTGAAAGCCATGCCCTCGATCCTAATTGTCTGCAGGGTTCCCCCCGGCCCGATGCGCGGTCGCTTAAAGCCACACCGCTCTTGCCTGCACGAAACCCAGCGACTCATCTATTGCCTCGCCACCCCCCCACGATCGATACCCTTGCCCCCAATCAATACCCTCACCCCCACCCCCAATCAATACCCTCATCCCCAATCGATACCCTCACCCCCAATAAATACCCCCAACCCCTCCCCCAATCAATACCCTCAACTCTCCCACTCCCCCGATCAATGCCCCCGCCCCAGTGCGCGAGAGCAGCTGCTCCTGGTGCCCCCTCACCTGGCTGCTCCTTGAGCTTCATGATGGACAGGGTATAGTGAGCCATGTCAAAGAAAGGGTACATGGAAATCCGGGAAAACTGCATGACGAAATTAGTTAGCCCCAAGGTCGACACGATGTCCATTCCCAATTCCTAACAAACACCACCAACAACCAATGTAAAAAAAGATAATTAAAATAAAAACTAAAAAGGAAGCCCAGCTGCGGGGTAATTGAAGGGGGAGGTGAAGAGGCCGCAGCCGCCTCGTGTTATCGGCGATAAACTCTCAGTTTACACACCAGCGGGTGTTGAACGTCTCTCGCCCGGGCCTGACAACCAGAGCCGGGGGTTGGTTGGTGGGGGCTGGGGGGAGCTGCTGAACAGGGGTTTGGGCCTGGCTGCGGAGCGGTGGTGCCAGCGCCGCACCGCCTGAGGGAAAGGTGGTTTTTTTCTCTCTCTCTCTCTGTCGGGGTTTTAAAACGGTGAAGCGGGTGGCGCGCGCACCAAGTCTAATTCGGGAAGGGCCGAGCGCGGACTGCGCATGCGCCGCGGGCCACCCGCCATCTCAGTACCAGCTCCACCACCGTCACCATTATCACCATCACCTCCATCACCACCATCACCTCCATCATCACCATCACCTCCACCATCATCACCACCATCACCACCACCTCTACCATCACCACCACCATCACCTCCATCACCATCATCACCTCCACCATCAACACCACCATCATCAGCTCCACCACCATCACCATTATCACCATCACCACCATCACCTCTACCATCACCACCACCATCACCTCCATCACCACCATCACCTCCACCATCACCACCATCATCACCTCCATCACCACCATCACCTCCACCATCACCACCATCAACACCTCCATCACCACCATCACCTCCACCATCAACACCATTCATCACCAGCTCCACCACCATCACCATTATCACCATCACCTCCATCACCTCCACCATCAACACCATTCATCACCAGCTCCACCACCATCACCAGCTCCACCACCATCACCATCATCACCAGCTCCACCACCATCACTATCACCTGCAACACCACCACCACCATCACCTCCATCACCACCATCACCTCCACCATCAACACCACCATCACCAGCTCCACCTCCATCTGCATCACCATCACCATTCATCACCAGCTCCACCACCATCATCAACTCCATCACCACCATCACCACCACCATCACCAGCTCCACCACCATCATCACCATCTCCAGCTCCACCATCATCACTATCAACAGCTCCACCACCATCACCAGCTCCACCACCATCACCATCACCAGCTCCACCACCATCACCAGCTCCACCACCATCACCGTCACCAGCTCCATCACCATCCATCAAAATCACCATCCATCACCATCACAATCCATCACCATCACCATCCATCACCATCACCATCCATCATCATCACCATCATTATCCATCACCATCACCATCTCCATCACCATCCATTATCATCACCCTCCATCACTAGCTCCATCACCATAACAAACTCCATCACCATCCATCACCATCACCAGCTCCATCACCATCCATCACCATCACCTGCTCCATCACCATCACCAGCCATCACCATAACCAGCTCCATCAGCATCACCATCCATCACCAGCTCCATCAGCATCACCATCCATCACCAGCTCCATCACCATCCATCGCCATCACCATCACCAGCTCCATCACCATCACCAGCCATCACCATAACCAACTCCATCAGCATCACCATCCATCACCGCTCCATCACCATCCATCACCATCACCAGCTCCATCACCATCACCAACCACCACTAGCTCCATAACCATCACCATCCATCACCATCTCCATCACCATTACCATCACAATCCATCACCAGCACCATCACCATCACCAGCTCCATCACCATCCATCACCATCACTAGCTCCATCACCATCACCATCCATCACCATCACCAGCTCCATCACCAAAATCATCCATCACCAGCTCCATCACCATCACAATCCATCACCATCACCAGCTCCATCTCTATCACCAGCTCCATCACCATCACCATCACCAGCTCCATCACCATCACCATCCATCACCATCACCAGCTCCATCATTATCACCAGCTCCATCACCCTCAATCACCATCACGAGCTCAATCACCATCATCATCCATCACCATCCATCACCATCCATCATCATCACCCTGCGCCATCGCCATCACCAGCTCCATCTATCACCACCACCATCAATGGCTCCATCACCAGCTCCATCACCATCACCATCAGCATCTCCATCAGTATCACCGGTTCCATCACCATTACCAGCTCCATCACCATCACCATCATCATCAGCATCCATCACCATCCATCATCATCACCAGCTCCATCACCATCACCATCCATCACCATCACCAGGTCCATCATCATCACCATCCATCTCCATTAACATCACCAGCAACATCTCCATCACCAGCGCCAGCTCCATCACCAGCTCCATCACCATCATCATCCATCACCATCACCAGCTCCATCACCATCACCATCACCAGCTCCATCACCATCACCATCCATCTCCATTAACATCACCAGCAACATCTCCATCACCAGCTCCAGCTCCATCACCAGCTCCATCACCATCACCAACTCCATCATCATCAGCATCTATCACCATCCATCATCATCACCAGCTCCATCACCATCACCATCACCAGCTCCATCACCATCACCATCACCATCCATCACCATCACCAGCTCCATCATTATCACCAGCTCCATCACCCTTCATCACCATCACTGGCTCCGTCACCATTACCAGCTCCATCACCATCCATCATCAGCTCCATCATAATTACCATCCATCACTTACACCATCAACAACCATCAATGGCTCCATCATCATCACCAGCTCCATCACCCTCCATCACCATCACGAGCTCAATCACCATCATCATCCATCACCATCCATCACCATCACCCAGCGCCATCACCATCTCCAGCTCCATCTATCACCACCACCATCAATGGCTCCATCACCAGCTCCATCACCATCACCATCAGCATCTCCATCACTATCACTGGTTCCATCACCATCACCAGCTCCATCACCATCACCATCATCATCAGCATCCGTCACCATCCATCATCATCACCAGCTCCATCAGCATCACCATCCATCACCATCACCAGGTCCATCACCATCACCATCCATCTCCATTAACATCACCAGCAACATCTCCATCACCAACGCCATCTCCATCACCAGCTCCATCACCAGCTCCATCACCATCACCAGCTCCATCACCATCACCATCACCAGCTCCATCACCATCAGCATCCATCACCATCACCATCACCAGCTCCATCACTATCACCATCAATTACCATCACCATCCATCTCCATCAACATCACCAGCAACATCTCCATCACCAGCTCCATCTATCAACACCACCATCAATGGCTCCATCACCAGCTCCATCACCATCACCATCAGCATCTCCATCACTATCACCGGTTCCATCACCATCACCAGCTCCATCACCATCACCATCATCATCAGTATCCATCACCATCCATCATCATCACCAGCTCCATCAGCATCACCATCCATCACGAATCACCAGGTCCATCATCATCACCATCCATCTCCATTAACATCACTAGCAACATCTCCATCACCGGCTCCAGCTCCATCACCAGCTCCATCACCATCATCATCCATCACCATCACCAACTCCATCACCATCACCATCACCAGCTCCATCACCATCACCATCCATCTCCATTAACATCACCTGCAACATCTCCATCACCAGCTCCAGCTCCATCACCAGCTCCATCACCATCACCAGCTCCATCAGCATCACCATCCATCACCATCACCAGGTCCATCACCATCACCATTCATCTCCATTAACATCACCAGCAACATCTCCATCACAAGCTCCAGCTCCATCACCAGCTCCATCACCATAACCATCACCATCACTGGCTCCATCACCATTACCAGCTCCATCACCATCCATCATCAGCTCCATCATAATTACCATCCATCACTTACACCATCAACAACCATCAACGGCTCCATCATCATCACCAGCTCCATCACCCTCCATCATCATCACGAGCTCAATCACCATCATCATCCATCACCATCCATCACCATCACCCAGCGCCATCACCATCTCCAGCTCCATCTATCACCACCACCATCAATGGCTCCATCACCAGCTCCATCACCATCACCATCAGCATCTCCATCACTATCACTGGTTCCATCACCATCACCATCCATCTCCATTAACATCACCAGCAACATCTCCATCACCAACGCCATCTCCATCACCAGCTCCAGCACCAGCTCCATCACCATCACCAGCTCCATCACCATCACCATCACCAGCTCCATCACCATCAGCATCCATCACCATCACCATCACCAGCTCCATCACTATCACCGGTTCCATCACCATCACCAGCTCCATCACCATCACCATCATCATCAGTATCCATCACCATCCATCATCATCACCAGCTCCATCAGCATCACCATCCATCACCATCACCAGGTCCATCACCATCACCATCCATCTCCATTAACATCACTAGCAACATCTCCATCACCGGCTCCAGCTCCATCACCAGCTCCATCACCATCATCAACCATCACCATCACCAGCTCCATCACCATCACCATCACCAGCTCCATCAGCATCACCATCCATCACCATCACCAGGTCCATCACCATCACCATTCATCTGCATTAACATCACCAGCAACATCTCCATCACAAGCTCCAGCTCCATCACCAGCTCCATCACCATAACCATCACCAGCTCCATCACCATCACCATCACCAGCTCCATCACCATCACCATCACCATCACTGGCTCCATCACCATTACCAGCTCCATCACCATCCATCATCAGCTCCATCATAATTACCATCCATCAGTTACACCATCAACAACCATCAACGGCTCCATCATCATCACCATCACCTGCTCCATCACCATCACCATCCATCTCCATTAACATCACCAGCAACATCTCCATCACAAGCTCCAGCTCCATCAACAGCTCCATCACCATCACCATCACCAGCTCCATCACCATCACCATCAGCATCACCAGCTCCATCACCATCACCATCACCATCACTGGCTCCATCACCATTACCAGCTCCATCACCATCACCATCCATCATCAGCTCCATCATTATTACCATCCATCACATACACCATCAACAACCATCAACGGCTCCATCATCATCACCATCACCAGCTCCATCACCATCACAATCCATCTCCATTAACATCACCAACAACATTTCCATCACCAGCTCCAGCTCCATCACCAGCTCCATCACCATCACCATCTCCATCACCATCAGCATCCATCACCATCCATCATCATCACCAGCTCCATTAGCATCACCATCCATCACCATCACCAGCTCCATCACCATCACCATTCATCTCCATTAACATCACCAGCAACATCTCCATCACCAGCTCCAGCTCCATCACCAGCTCCATCACCATCACCATCACCATCACCAGCTCCATCACCATCACCATCACCATCACCATCACCATCCATCACCATCACCATCCAACACCAGCTCCATCACCATCACCAGCTCCATCACCATCACCATCTCCATGACCATCACCATCCATCACCAGCTCCATCACCATCACCATCACCATCACTGGCTCCATCACCATTACCAGCTCCATCACCATCACCATCCATCATCAGCTCCATCATAATTACCATCCATCACTTACACCATCAACAACCATCAACGGCTCCATCATCATCACCATCACCAGTTCCATCACCATCACCATCTCCATGACCAAAACCATCCATCACCAGCTCCATCACCATCATCATCCATCACCATTCCCAGCTCCATCACCATCACCAGCTCCATCACCATCACCATCACCATCACCATCACCAGCTCTATCACCATCACCATCCATCTCCATTAACATCACCAGCAACATCTCCATCACCGGCTCCAGCTCCATCACCAGCTCCATCACCATCATCATCCATCATCAGCCATCACCATCACCGGCTCCATCTATCACCAGCACCATCAACGGCTCCATCACCATCACCAGCTCCACCACCATCACAATCAGCAGCTCCATCACCATCACCAGCCGTCGCCATCACCATCCATCACCATCACCATCACCAGCTCCATCACCATTACCATCACCATCCTTCACCATCACTGGCTCCATCACCATCACCAGTTCCATCACCATCACCATCAATCACCATCAGCAGCTCCATCACCATCACCATCTGTCACCATCACCAGCTCCATCACCATCACCATCACCATCACTGGCTCCATCACCATTACCAGCTCCATTAGCATCACCATCCATCACTAGCTCCATCCTAATTACCATCCATCACCTTCACCATCAACAATCATCAACGGCTCCATCATCATCTCCATCACCAGCTCCATCACCATTACCATCACCATCCATCACCATCAGTAGCTCCATCACCATCAGCATCTGTCACCATCACCAGCTCCATCACCATCACTGGCTCCATCACCATTACCAGCTCCATCACCATCCATCATCAGCTCCATCATAATTACCATCCATCACTTACACCATCAACAACCATCAACGGCTCCATCATCATCACCATCACCTGCTCCATCACCATCACCATCCATCTCCATTAACATCACCAGCAACATCTCCATCACAAGCTCCAGCTCCATCAACAGCTCCATCACCATCACCATCACCAGCTCCATCACCATCACCATCAGCATCACTGGCTCCATCACCATTACCAGCTCCATCACCATCACCATCCATCATCAGCTCCATCATAATTACCATCCATCACATACACCATCAACAACCATCAACGGCTCCATCATCATCACCATCACCAGCTCCATCACCATCACAATCCATCTCCATTAACATCACCAACAACATTTCCATCACCAGCTCCAGCTCCATCACCAGCTCCATCACCATCACCATCTCCATCACCATCAGCATCCATCACCATCCATCATCATCACCAGCTCCATTAGCATCACCATCCATCACCATCACCAGCTCCATCACCATCACCATCCATCTCCATTAACATCACCAGCAACATCTCCATCACCAGCTCCAGCTCCATCACCAGCTCCATCACCATCACCATCTCCATCACCAGCTCCATCACCATCACCATCACCATCACCATCCATCACCATCACCATCCAACACCAGCTCCATCACCATCACCATCACCATCACTGGCTCCATCACCATTACCAGCTCCATCACCATCACCATCCATCATCAGCTCCATCATAATTACCATCCATCACTTACACCATCAACAACCATCAACGGCTCCATCATCATCACCATCACCAGTTCCATCACCATCACCAGCTCCATCACCATCATCATCCATCACCATTCCCAGCTCCATCACCATCACCAGCTCCATCACCATCACCATCACCATCACCATCACCAGCTCTATCACCATCACCATCCATCTCCATTAACATCACCAGCAACATCTCCATCACCGGCTCCAGCTCCATCACCAGCTCCATCACCATCATCATCCATCACCAGCCATCACCATCACCAGCTCCATCTATCACCAGCACCATCAACGGCTCCATCACCATCACCAGCTCCACCACCATCACAATCAGCAGCTCCATCACCATCACCAGCCGTCGCCATCACCATCCATCACCATCTCCATCACCAGCTCCATCACCATCTCCATCCATCGCCATCTCACCAGCTCCATCATCATCACCAGCTCCATCATCACCATCACCATCATCATCCATCACCATCACCAGCTCCATCACCATCAGCATCCATCACCATCCATCATCATCACCAGCTCCATCAGCATCACCATCCATCACCATCACCAGCTCCATCACCATCACCATCCATCTCCATTAACATCACCAGCAACATCTCCATCACCAGCTCCAGCTCCATCACCAGCTCCATCACCATCACCATCACCAGCTCAATCACCATCACCATCACTATCCATCACCATCACCATCCAACATCAACTCCATCACCATCACCATCCATCACCAGCTCCATCACCATCATCATCCATCACCATTCCCAGCTCCATCACCATCACCAGCTCCATCACCATCACCATCACCAGCTCCATCACCATCACCATCCATCTCCATTAACATCACCAGCAGCATCTCCATCACCAGCTCCAGCTCCATCACAAGCTCCATCACCATCACCAGCTCCATCAACATCATCATCCATCACCAGCCATCACCATCACCAGCTCCATGTATCACCACCACCATCAACGGCTCCATCACCATCAGCAGCTCCATCACCATCACCAGCCGTCGCCATCACCATCCATCACCATCACTATCCATCACCATCACCATCCATCACCATCTCCATGACCATCACCATCCATCACCAGCTCCATCACAATCACCATCACCATCACCATCACCATCACCATCACCATCACCATCACCATCCATCTCCATTAATATCACCAGCAACATCTCCATCACCGGCTCCAGCTCCATCACCAGCTCCATCAACATCATCATCCATCACCAGCCATCACCATCACCAGCTCCATCTATCACCACCACCATCAACGGCTCCATCACCATCACCAGCTCCACCACCATCACCATCTGCAGCTCCATCACCATCATCAGCCATCGCCATCACCATCCATCACCATCACCATCCATCACCATCACCATACATCACCATCACCATCACCAGCTCCATCACTATCACCAGCTCCATCAATATCACCATCAATTACCATCACCATCCATCTCCATTAACATCACCAGCAACATCTCCATCACCAGCTCCATCTATCACCACCACCATCAATGGCTCCATCACCAGCTCCATCACCATCACCATCAGCATCTCCATCACTATCACCGGTTCCATCACCATCACCAGCTCCATCACCATCACCATCATCATCAGCATCCATCACCATCCATCATCATCACCAGCTCCATCAGCATCACCATCCATCACCATCACCATCCATATCCATTCACATCACCAGCAACATCTCCATCACCAGCTCCAGCTCCATCACCAGCTCCATCACCATCATTTTCCATCACCATCACCAGCTCCATCACTATCACCATCACCAGCTCCATCACCATCCATCATCATCACCAGCTCCATCAGAATCACCATCCATCACCATCACCAGGTCCATCACCATCACCATCCATCTCCATTAACATCACCAGCATCATCTCCATCACAAGCTCCAGCTCCATCACCAGCTCCATCTCCATCACCATCACCAGCTCCATCACCATCACCATCACCATCACCATCACCATCACCATCCATTACCATCACCATCCAACACCAGCTCCATCAACATCACCAGCTCCATCACCATCACCATCTCCATGACCATCACCATCCATCACCAGCTCCATCACCATCATCATCCATCACCATTCCCAGCTCCATCACCATCTCCAGCTCCATCACCATCACCATCACCATCACCAGCTCCATCACCATCACCATCCATCTCCATTAACATCACCAGCAACATCTCCATCACCGGCTCCAGTTCCATCACCAGCTCCATCACCATCACCAGCTCCATCACCATCAGCATCCATCACCATCCATCATCATCACCTGCTCCATCAGCATCACCATCCATCACCATCACCATCCATCTCCATTAACATCACCAGCAACATCTCCATCACCAGCTCCAGCTCCATCACCAGCTCCATCACCATCACCAGCTCAATCACCATCACCATCACCATCACCATCACCATCACCATCACCATCCATCACCATCACCATCCAACACCAGCTCCTTTAACATCACCATCACCAGCTCCATCACCATCACCATCACCATCCATCACCATCTCCATCACCATCCATCAGCAGCTCCATCACCATCACCAGCCCCACCACCATCACCATTATCACCATCACCTCCATCACCACCATCACCTCCACCATCAACACCATTCATCACCAGCTCCACCACCATCACCATTATCACCATCACCTCCATCACCACCATCACCTCCACCATCAACACCATTCATCACCAGCTCCACCACCATCACCAGCTCCACCACCATCACTATCACCTGCAACACCACCACCACCATCACCTCCATCACCACCATCACCTCCACCATCAACATCACCATCACCAGCTCCACCTCCATCTGCAGCACCATCGCCATTCATCACCAGCTCCACCACCATCATCAACTCCATCACCACCATCACCACCACCATCACCAGCTCCACCACCATCATCACCACCTCCAGCTCCACCATCATCACCATCAACAGCTCCACCACCATCACCATCTCCACCACCATCACCAGCTCCACCACCTTCACCAGCTCCACCACCATCACCGTCACCAGCTCCATCACCATCCATCAAAATCACCATCCATCACCATCACAATCCATCACCATCACCATCCATCACCATCACGATCCATCATCATCACCATCATTATCCATCACCATCCATCACCATCACCAGCTCCATCACCATCACCAACCACCACTAGCTCCATAACCATCACCATCCATCACCATCTCCATCACCATTACCATCACCATCCATCACCAGCACCATCACCATCACCAGCTCCATCACCATCCATCACCATCACTAGCTCCATCACCTTCCATCACCATCACCATCCATCACCATCACCAGCTCCATCACCAAAATCATCCATCACCAGCTCCATCACCATCACAATCCATCACCATCACCAGCTCCATCTCCATCACCAGCTCCATCTCCATCACCAGCTCCATCACCATCACCATCACCAGCTCCATCACCATCACCATCCATTACCATCACCAGCTCCATCATTATCACCAGCTCCATCACCCTCCATCACCATCATGAGCTCAATCACCATCATCATCCATCACCATCCATCACCATCCATCATCATCACCCTGCGCCATTGCCATCACCAGCTCCATCTATCACCACCACCATCAATGGCTCCATCACCAGCTCCATCACCATCACCATCAGCATCTCCATCAGTATCACCGGTACCATCACCATCAACAGCCCCATCACCATCACCATCATCATCAGCATCCATCACCATCCATCATCATCACCAGCTCCATCACCATCACCATCCATCACCATCACCAGGTCCATCAACATCACCATCCATCTCCATTAACATCACCAGCAACATCTCCATCACCAGCGCCAGCTCCATCACCAGCTCCATCACCATCATCATCCATCACCATCACCAGCTCCATCACCATCACCATCCATCTCCATTAACATCACCAGCAACATTTCCATCACCAGCTCCAGCTCCATCACCCTCCATCACAATCACGAGCTCAATCACCATCATCATCCATCACCATCCATCACCATCACCCAGCGTAATCGCCATCACCAGCTCCATCTATCACCACCACCATCAATGGCTCCATCATCAGCTCCATCACCATCACCATCAGCATCTCCATCACTATCACTGGTTCCATCACCATCACCAGCTCCATCACCATCACCATCATCATCAGCATCCATCACCATCCATCATCATCACCAGCTGCATCAGCATCACCATCCATCACCATCACCAGGTCCATCACCATCACCATCCATCTCCATTAACATCACCAGCAACATCTCCATCACCAGCGCCAGCTCCATCACCAGCTCCATCACCATCAACAGCTGCATCACCATCACCATCACCAGCTCCATCACCATCACCATCCATCACCATCACCATCACCAGCTCCATCACTATCACCATCAATTACCATCACCATCCATCTGCATCAACATCACCAGCAACATCTCCATCACCAGCTCCATCTATCACCACCACCATCAATGGCTCCATCACCAGCTCCATCACCATCACCATCAGCATCTCCATCACTATCACCGGTTCCATCACCATCACCAGCTCCATCACCATCACCATCATCATCAGCATCCATCACCATCCATCATCATCACCAGCTCCATCAGCATCACCATCCATCACCATCACCAGGTCCATCACCATCACCATCCATCTCCATTAACATCACCAGCAACATCTCCATCACCAGCTCCAGCTCCATCACCAGCTCCATCCCCATCACCAGCTCAATCACCATCACCATCACTATCCATCGCCATCACCATCCAACACCAGCTCCATCACCATCACCATCCATCACCAGCTCCATCACCATCATCATCCATCACCATTCCCAGCTCCATCACCATCACCAGCTCCATCACCATCACCATCACCATCACCATCACCAGCTCCATCACCATCACCATCCATCTCCATTAACATCACCAGCAGCATATCTATCACCGGCTCCAGCTCCATCACAAGCTCCATCACCATCACCAGCTCCATCAACATCATCATCCATCACCAGCCCTCACCATCACCAGCTCCATGTATCACCACCACCATCAACGGCTCCATCACCATCACCAGCTCCACCACCATCACCATCAGCAGCTCCATCACCATCACCAGCCATCGCCATCACCATCCATCACCATCACTATCCATCACCATCACCATCCATCACCATCTCCATGACCATCACCATCCATCACCAGCTCCATCACCATCATCATCCATCACCATTCCCAGCTCCATTACCATCACCAGCTCCATCATCATCACCATCACCATCACCGTCACCATTTCCATCACCATCCATCTCCATTAACATCACCAGCAACATCTCCATCACCGGCTCCAGCTCCATCACCAGCTCCATCACCATCACCAGCTCCATCAACATCATCATCCATCACCAGCCATCACCATCACCAGCTCCATCTATCAACACCACCATCAACGGCTCCATCACCATCACCAGCTCCACCACCATCACCATCAGCAGCTCCATCACCATCACCAGCCATCGCCATCACCATCCATCACCATCACCATCCATCACCATCACCATCACCAGCTCCATCACTATCACCAGCTCCATCAATATCACCATCAATTACCATCACCATCCATCTCCATCAACATCACCAGCAACATCTCCATCACCAGCTCCATCTATCACCACCACCATCAGTGGCTCCATCACCAGCTCCATCACCATCACAATCAGCATCTCCATCACTATCACCGGTTCCATCACCATCACCAGCTCCATCACCATCACCATCATCATCAGCATCCATCAACATCCATCACCATCACCAGCTCCATCAGCCTCACCATCCATCACCATCACCAGGTCCATCACCATCACCATCCATCTCCATTAACATCACCAGCAACATCTCCATCACCAGCTCCAGCTCCATCACCAGCTTCATCACCATCACCAACTCCATCATCATCAGCATCCATCACCATCCATGATCTTCACCCAGTGCCATCACCATCACCAGCTCCATCTATCACCACCACTATCAATGGCTCCATCACCAGCTCCATCACCATCACCATCAGCATCTCCATCACTATCACTGGTTCCATCGTAATCACCAGCTCCATCACCATCACCATCATCATCATCAGCACCCATCACCATCCATCATCATCACCAGCTCCATCAGCATCACCATCCATCACCATCACCAGCTCCATCACCATTACCATCCATCTCCATTAACATTACCAGCAACATCTCCATCACCAGCTCCAGCTCCATCACCAGCTCCATCACCATCACCATCACCAGCTCCATCACCATCACCATCACCATCCATCACCATTACCATAAAACACTAGCTCCATCACCATCAACAACTCCATCACCATCACCATCACCATCTATCACCATCTTCATCACCATCACCATCCATCACCAGCTCCATCACCATTACCCGCTCCATCACCATCACCATCCATCGCCATCTCACCAGCTCCATCATCATCACCAGCTCCATTACTCTCCATCACCATCACGAGCTCGATCACCATCATAATCCATCACCATCCATCACCATCACCCAGCGCAATCACCATGACCATCACCAGCTCCATCTATCACCACCACCATCAACGGCTCCATCACCATCACCAGCTCCATCACCATCACCATCACCATCAGCACCTCCATCACCATCACCATCTGTCACCATCACCATCCATCACCATCACCATCCATCACCGTCACCATCACCAGCTCCATCACTATCACCAGCTCCATCAATATCACCATCCATTACCATCACCATCCATCTCCATTAGCCTCACCAGCAACATCTCCATCACCAGCTCCATCACCATCACCAGTTCCATCACCATCACCATCACCAGCTCCATCACCATCACCATCACCATCACCATCACCATCACCAGCTCCAACACCATCAGCATCCGTCACCATCACCAGCTCCATCACCATTACCATCACCATCACTGGCTCCATCACCATCACCAGCTCCATCACCATCACCATCTATCTCCATTAACATCACCAGCAACATCTCCATCAGCAGGTCCAGCTCCATCACCAACTCCATCACCATCACCATCAGCATCAACATCCATCACCATCCAACACCAGCTCCATCACCATCACCATCACCAGCTCCATCACCATCACCATCACCATCCATCACCATTACCATCCAACACTAGCTCCATCACCATCACCAACTCCATCACCATCACCATCACCATCCATCACCATCTTCATCACCATCACCATCCATCACCAGCTCCATCACCATTATCCGCTCCATCACCATCACCATCCATCGCCATCTCACCAGCTCCATCATCATCACCAGTTCCATCACTCTCCATCACCATCACGAGCTCGATCACCATCATAATTCATCACCATCCATCACCATCACCCAGCGCAATCACCATGACCATCACCAGCTCCATCTATCACCACCACCATCAACGGCTCCATCACCATCACCAGCTCCATCACCATCACCATCACCATCAGCAGCTCCATCACCATCACCATCTGTCACCATCACCATCCATCACCATCACCATCCATCACCGTCACCATCACCAGCTCCATCACTATCACCAGCTCCATCACTATCACCGTCCATTACCATCACCATCCATCTCCATTAGCCTCACCAGCAACATCTCCATCACCAGCTCCATCACCATCACCAGTTCCATCAGCATCACCATCACCAGCTCCATCACCATCACCATCACCAGCTCCAACACCATCAGCATCCATCACCATCACCAGCTCCATCACCATTACCATCACCATCACTGGCTCCATCACCATCACCAGCTCCATCACCATCACCATCTATCTCCATTAACATCACCAGCAACATCTCCATCAGCAGCTCCAGCTCCATCACCATCTCCATCACCATCACCATCAGCATCACCATACATCACCATCCAACACCAGCTCCATCACCATCACCATCACCAACTCCATCACCATCTCCATCACCATCATCATCCATCACCAACTCCATCACCATCACCAGCTCCATCACCATCACCATCACCCGCTCCATCACCATCACCATCACCATCACCATCACCATCACCATCCATCACCATCACCATCCAACACCAGATCCATCACCATAATGAGCTCGATCACCATCATCATCCATCACCATCACCATTCATCACCATCTCCATCACATCACCATCCATCTCCATTAGCAACACCAGCAACATCTCCATCACCAGTTCCATCACCGTCACCATCACCAGCTCCATCACCATCACCATCACCATCACCATCACCAGCTCCAACACCATCAGCATCCGTCACCATCACCAGCTCCATCACCATTACCATCACCAACACTGGCTCCATCACCATCACCAGCTCCATCACCATCACCATCAGCATCACCATCCATCACCATCCAACACCAGCTCCATCACCATCACCATCACCAACTCCATCACCATCACCATCACCATCCATCACCATCTCCATCACCATCATCATCCATCACCAGCTCCATCACCATCACCAGCTCCATCACCATCACCATCCGTCACCATCACCAGCTCCATCACCATTACCATCACCATCCATCACCATCACCGGCTCCATCACCATCACCATCTGTCACCATCACCATCCATCACCATCAGCAGCTCCATCACCATCACCATCTGTCACCATCACCATCACTGGCTCCATCACCATCACCAGCTCCATCACCATTACCATCACAATCCATCTCCATTAACATCACCAGCAACATCTTCATCACCAGTTCCAGCTCCATCACCACCTCCATCACCAGCTGCATCACAATCATCATCCATCACCACCACCAGCTCCATCACCATCACCTTCACCGGCTCCATCACCATCACCATCCATCACCATCACCATCACCATCACCAGCTCCATCACCATCACCATCACCATCCATCACGAGCTCCATCACCATCACCACCTCCATCACCATCACCATCCATTGCCATCTCACCAGCTCCATCAACATCACCAGATCCATCACCCTCCATCTCCATCACGAGCTCGATCACCATCATCATCCATCACCATCACCATCCATCAGCATCACCATCCATCACCATCACCATCACGAACTCCATCACCATCACCATCACCATCCATCACCATCTCCATCACCATCAGCATCCATCACCAGCCACGTCACCATCACCAGCTCCAATACCATCACCATCCGTCACCCTCACCAGCTCCATCACCATTACCATCACCATCCATCACCATCACTGGCTCCATCACCATCACCAGCTCCATCACCAGCTGCATCACTATCATCATCCATCACCATCACCAGCTCCATCACCATCAGCATCCATCTCCATTAACATCACCAGCAACATCTCCATCACCAGCTCCAACTCCATCACCAGCTCCATCACCATCACCTTCACCAGCTCCATCACCATCACCATCACCATCAGCATCCATCACCATCACCATCCAACACCAGCTCCATCAACATCACCATCACCAACTCCATCAACATCACCATCCATAACCATCACCATCACCAGCTCCATCACCAGCTCCATCACCATCACCATCACCAGCTCCATCACCAGCTCCATCACCATCAGCATCCATCACCATCACAAGCTCCATCACCATCACCATCCATCTCCATTAACATCACCAGCAACATCTCCATCACCAGCTCCAGCTCCATCACCAGCTCCATCACCATCACCATCACCAGCACCATCACCATCACCATCACCAGCTCCATCACCATCACCATCCATAACCATCACCATCACCAGCTCCATCAACAGCTCCATCACCATCACCATCACCAGCTCCATCACCATCAGCATCCATCACCATCACCAGCTCCATTACCATCACCATCCATCTCCATTAACATCACCAGCAACATCTCAATCACCAGCTCCAGCTCCATCACCATCACCATCACCAGCTCCATCACCATCACCATCACCATCACCATCTATCACCATCACCATCCAACACCAGCTCCATCACCATCACCATCACCAACTCCATCCCCATCACCATCACCATCCATCACCATCTCCATCACCATCCATCACTAGCTCCATCACCATCACCAGCTGCATCACCATCACCATCCATCGCCATCTCACCAGCTCCATCATCATCACCAGATCCATCACCATCACCATTCATCACCATCTCCATCAAATCTCCATCCATCTCCCTTAGCAACACCAGCAACATCTCCATCACCAGTTCCAGCTCCATGACCAGCTCCATCACCAGCTGCATCACCATCATCATCCATCACCATCACCAGCTCCATCACCATCACCATTACCATCACCAGCTCCATCACCATCACAATCCATCTCCATTAACATCACCAGCAGCATCTCCATCACCAGCTCCAGCTCCATCACCAGCTCCATCACCATCGCCAGCTCCATCACCATCAGCATCCATCACCATCCATCATCATCAACAGCTCCATCAGCATCACCATCCCTCACCATCACCAACTCCATCACCATCACCATCCATCTCCATTAACATCACCAGCAACATCTCCATCACCAGCTCCAGCTCCATCACCAGCTCCATCACCATCACTATCTCCATCACCAGCTCCAGCTCCATCACCAGCTCCAGCTCCATCACCAGCTCCATCACCATCACCATCCATCACCAGCTCCATCACCATCACCACCTCCATCACCATCACCATCCATCGCCATTTCTCCAGCTCCATCGTCATCACCAGATCCATCACCCTCCATCTCCATCACGAGCTCGATCACCATCATCATCCATCACCATCCATCACCATCACCATCCATCAGCATCACCATCCATCACCATCACCATCACCAACTCCATCACATCACCATCACCATCCATCATCATCTCCATCACCATCATCATCCAACACCAGCTCCATCACCATCACCAGCTCCAATACCATCACCATCCGTCACCATCACCAGCTCCATCACCATTACCATCACCATCCATCACCATCACCATCCATCATATCAGCAGCTCCATCACCATCACCATCTGTCACCATCACCAGCTCCATCACCATCACCATCACCATCACCATCACCATCACTGTCTCCACCACCATCACCAGCTCTATCACCATTACCAGCACCATCCATCTCCATTAACATCACCATCACCATCACCAACTCCATCACCATCACCATCACCATCCATCACCATCTCCATCACCATCACCATCCATCACCAGCTCCATCACCATCACCAGCTCCATCACCATCACCAGATCCATCACCAGAACGAGCTCGATCACGATCATCATCCATCACCATCACTATTCATCACCATCTCCATCACATCACCATCCATCTCCATTAGCAACACCAGAAACATCTCCATCGCCTGTTCCAGCTCCATGACCAGCTCCATCACCAGCTGCATCACCATCATCATCCATCACCATCACCAGCTCCATCACCATCACTATCACCATCACCAGCTCCATCACCATCCATCTCCATTAACATCACCAGCAACATCTCCATCACCAGCTCCAGCTCCATCACCAGCTCCATCACCATCACCAGCTCCATCACCATCAGCATCCATCACTATCCATCATCATCACCAGATCCATCAGCATCACTATCCCTCACCATCACCAACTCCATCACCATCACCATCACCATCACCAGCTCCATCACCATCACCATCACGATGCATCACCATCACCATCACCATCCATCGCCATCTCAACAGCTCCATCATCATCACCAGATCCATCACCATAACGAGCTCGATCACCATCATCATCCATCACCATCACCATTCATCACCATCTCCATCAAATCTCCATCCATCTCCATTAGCAACACCAGCAACATCTCCATCACCAGTTCCAGCTCCATGACCAGCTCCATCACCAGCTGCATCACCATCATCATCCATCACCATCACCAGCTCCATCACCATCACCATCACCATCACCATCACCAGCTCCATCACCATCCATCTCCATTAACATCACCAGCAACATCTCCATCACCAGCTCCAGCTCCATCACCAGCTCCATCACCATCACCATCTCCATCACCAGCTCCAGCTCCATCACCAGCTCCAGCTCCATCACCAGCTCCATCACCATCACCACCTCCATCACCATCACCATCATTCGCCATCTCACCAGCTCCATGATCATCACCAGATCCATCACCCTCCATCTCCATCACGAGCTCGATCACCATCATCATCCATCACCATCCATCACCATCACCATCCATCAGCATCACCATCCATCACCATCACCATCACCAACTCCATCACCATCAACATCACCATCCATCACCATCTCCATCACCATCATCATCCATCACCAGCTCCATCACCATCACCAGCTCCATCACCATCACCATCTGTCACCATCACCAGCTCCATCACCATCACCATCACCATCACTGTCTCCATCACCATCACCAGCTCCATCACCATTACCAGCACCATCCATCTCCATTAACATCACCATCACCATCACCAACTCCATCACCATCACCATCACCATCCATCACCATCTCCATCACCATCACCATCCATCACCAAATCCATCACCATCACCAGCTCCATCACCATCACCAGATCCATCACCATAACGAGCTCGATCACCATCATCATCCATCACCATCACCATTCATCACCATCTCCATCACATCACCATCCATCTCCATTAGCAACACCAGAAACATCTCCATCGCCAGTTCCAGCTCCATGACCAGCTCCATCACCAGCTGCATCACCATCATCATCCATCACCATCACCAGCTCCATCACCATCACCATCACCATCACCAGCTCCATCACCATCCATCTCCATTAACATCACCAGCAACATCTCCATCACCAGCTCCAGCTCCATCACCAGCTCCATCACCATCACCAGCTCCATCACCATCAGCATCCATCACCATCCATCATCATCACCAGATCCATCAGCATCACTATTCCTCACCATCACCAACTCCATCACCATCACCATCCATCTCCATTAACATCACCAGCAACATCTCCATCACCAGCTCCAGCTCCATCACCAGCTCCATCACCATCACCATCACCATCACCAGCTCCATCACCATCACCATCACGATGCATCACCATCACCATCACCATCAATCACCATCTCACCAGCTCCATCATCATCACCAGATCCATCACCCTCCATCACCATCACCAGCTCCATCACCATCACCATCCATCACCATCAGCAGCTCCATCACCATCACCATCTGTCACCATCACCAGCTCCATCACCATCACCATCACTGGCTCCATCACCATTACCAGCTCCATCACCATCACCATCACCATCCATCAGCAGCTGCATCATAATTACCATCCATCACCTTCACCATCAACAACCATCAACGGCTCCATCATCATCACCATCACCAGCTCCATCACCATCACCATCCGTCACCATCCCCAGCTCCATCACAATTACCATCTCCATCCATCAACATCACTGGCTCCATCACCATCACCAGCTCCATCACCATCACCATCCATCACCATGACCAGCTCCATCACCATCACCATCACCATCCATCTCCATTAGCATCACCAGCAACATCTCCATCACCAGCTCCACCTCCATCACTGGCTCCATCACCAGCACCTTAACATCATCATCCATCACCTTCGCCAGCTCCATCACCATCACCAGCTCCATCACCATCACCATCCATCTCCATTAACATCACCAGCAACATCTTCATCAACAGCTCCATCTCCATCACCATCATCAGCTCCATCACCAGCAACATCTCCATCACCAGCTCCAGCTCCATCACCAGCTCCATCACCATCACCAGCTCCATCACCATCAGCATCCATCACCATCCATCATCATCACCAGCTCCATCACCATCACCATCACCAGGTCCATCACCATCACCATCCATCTCCATTAACATCACCAGCAACATCTCCATCAACAGTTCCATCTCCATCACCATCACCAGCTCAATCACCATCACCATTCATCACCATCAGCAGCTCCGACTCCATCACCATCTGTCACCATCACTGGCTCCATCACCATCATCAGCTCCATCGCCATCACCATCCATCACCATGACCAGCTCCATCACCATCACCATCACCATCCATCTCCATTAACATCACCAGCAACATCTCCATCACCAGCTCCACCTCCATCACTGGCTCCATCACCAGCACCTTAACATCATCATCCATTACCATCACCAGCTCCATCACCATCACCAGCTCCATCATCATCACCATCCATCTCCATTAACATCACCAGCAACATCTTCATCAACAGCTCCATCTCCATCACCATCATCAGCTCCATCACCAGCAACATCTCCATCACCAGCTCCAGCTCCATCACCTGCTCCATCACCATCACCATCACCAGCTCCATCACCATCAGCATCCATCACCATCCATCATCATCACCAGCTCCATCAGCATCACCATCCATCACCAACACCAGCTCCATCACCATCACCATCCATCTCCATTAACATCACCGGCAACATCTCCATCACCAGCTCCAGCTCCATCACCAGCAACATCACCATCACCATTACCAGCTCCATCACCATCACCATCACTATCCATCTCCATCACCATCCAACACCAGCTCCATCACCATCACCATCACCAACTCCATCACCATCACCATCACCATCACCATCCATCACCAGCTCCATCACAATCACCAGCTCCATCACCATCACCATCCATCGCCATCTCACCAGCTCCATCATCATCACCAGCTCCATCACCCTCCATCACCATCACTAGCTCGATCACCATCATCATCCATCACCATCCATCACCATCACCCAGCGCCATCACCATCACCTTCACCAGCTTCCTCTATCACCACCAACATCAACGGCTCCATCACCATCACCAGCTCCGTCACCATCACCATCAATAGCTCCATCACTATTTAAATCCGTCACCATCACCATCCATCACCATCACCATCCATCACCGTCACCATCACCAGCTCCATCACTATCATGAGCTCCATCACTATCACCGTCCATTACCATCACCATCCATCTCCATTAATCTCACCAGCAACATCTCCATCACCAGCTCCATCACCAGCTCCATCACCAGCTCTATCATCATCACCATCACCAGCTCCATCACCATCACCATCCGTCACCATTACCAGTTCCATCACCGTCACCATCCATCACCATCACCATCACCATCACCATCACCATCTCCATCACCAGCTCCATCATCATCACCATCACCAGCTCCATCACCATCACCATCACCATCCGTCACCATCACCAGCTCCATTACCGTTACCATCACCATCACTGGCTCCATCACCATCACCAGCTCCATCACCATCACCATCCATCTCCATTAACATCATCAGCAACATCTCCATCACCAGCTCCATCTATCACCACCACCATCAATGGCTCCATCACCAGCTCCATCACCATCACCATCAGCATCTCCATCAATATCACCGGTTCCATCACCATCACCAGCTCCATCACCATCACCATCATCATCAGCATCCATCACCATCCATCATCATCACCAGCTCCATCAGCATCACCATCCATCACCATCACCATCCATATCCATTCACATCACCAGCAACATCTCCATCACCAGCTCCAGCTCCATCACCAGCTCCATCACCATCATTTTCCATCACCATCACCAGCTCCATCACTATCACCATCACCAGCTCCATCACCATCACCATCATCATCAGCATCCATCACCATCCATCATCATCACCAGCTCCATCAGCATCACCATCCATCACCATCACCAGCTCCATCACCATCACCATCACCATCCATCACCATCTCCATCACCATCCATCAGCAGCTCCATCACCATCACCAGCCCCACCACCATCACCATTATCACCATCACCTCCATCACCACCATCACCTCCACCATCAACACCATTCATCACCAGCTCCACCACCATTACCATTATCACCATCACCTCCATCACCACCATCACCTCCACCATCAACACCATTCATCACCAGCTCCACCACCATCACCAGCTCCACCACCATCACCATCATCACCAGCTCCACCACCATCACTATCACCTGCAACACCACCACCACCATCACCTCCATCACCACCATCACCTCCACCATCAACATCATCATCACCAGCTCCACCTCCATCTGCAGCACCATCACCATTCATCACCAGCTCCACCACCATCAACAACTCCATCACCACCATCACCACCACCATCACCAGCTCCACCACCATCATCACCATCTCCAGCTCCACCATCATCACCATCAACAGCTCCACCACCATCACCATCTCCACCACCTTCACCAGCTCCACCACCTTCACCAGCTCCACCACCATCACCGTCACCAGCTCCATCACCATCCATCAAAATCACCATCCATCACCATCACAATCCATCACCATCACCATCCATCACCATCACCATCCATCATCATCACCATCATTATCCATCACCATCCATCACCATCACCAGCTCCATCACCATCACCAACCACCACTAGCTCCATAACCATCACCATCCATCACCATCTCCATCACCATTACCATCACCATCCATCACCAGCACCATCACCATCACCAGCTCCATCACCATCCATCACCATCACTAGCTCCATCACCTTCCATCACCATCACCATCCATCACCATCACCAGCTCCATCACCAAAATCATCCATCACCAGCTCCATCACCATCACAATCCATCACCATCACCAGCTCCATCACCATCACCAGCTCCATCTCCATCACCAGCTCCATCTCCATCACCAGCTCCATCACCATCACCATCACCAGCTCCATCACCATCACCATCCATTACCATCACCAGCTCCATCATTATCACCAGCTCCATCACCCTCCATCACCATCATGAGCTCAATCACCATCATCATCCATCACCATCCATCACCATCCATCATCATCACCCTGCGCCATTGCCATCACCAGCTCCATCTATCACCACCACCATCAATGGCTCCATCACCAGCTCCATCACCATCACCATCAGCATCTCCATCAGTATCACCGGTACCATCACCATCAACAGCCCCATCACCATCACCATCATCATCAGCATCCATCACCATCCATCATCATCACCAGCTCCATCACCATCACCATCCATCACCATCACCAGGTCCATCAACATCACCATCCATCTCCATTAACATCACCAGCAACATCTCCATCACCAGCGCCAGCTCCATCACCAGCTCCATCACCATCATCATCCATCACCATCACCAGCTCCATCACCATCACCATCACCAGCTCCATCACCATCACCATCCATCTCCATTAACATCACCAGCATCATTTCCATCACCAGCTCCAGCTCCATCACCCTCCATCACCATCACGAGCTCAATCACCATCATCATCCATCACCATCCATCACCATCACCCAGCGTAATCGCCATCACCAGCTCCATCTATCACCACCACCATCAATGGCTCCATCATCAGCTCCATCACCATCACCATCAGCATCTCCATCACTATCACTGGTTCCATCACCATCACCAGCTCCATCACCATCACCATCATCATCAGCATCCATCACCATCCATCATCATCACCAGCGCCATCAGCATCACCATCCATCACCATCACCAGGTCCATCACCATCACCATCCATCTCCATTAACATCACCAGCAACATCTCCATCACCAGCGCCAGCTCCATCACCAGCTCCATCACCATCAACAGCTGCATCACCATCACCATCACCAGCTCCATCACCATCACCATCCATCACCATCACCATCACCAGCTCCATCACTATCACCATCAATTACCATCACCATCCATCTGCATCAACATCACCAGCAACATCTCCATCACCAGCTCCATCTATCACCACCACCATCAATGGCTCCATCACCAGCTCCATCACCATCACCATCAGCATCTCCATTACTATCACCGGTTCCATCACCATCACCAGCTCCATCACCATCACCATCATCATCAGCATCCATCACCATCCATCATCATCACCAGCTCCATCAGCATCACCATCCATCACCATCACCAGGTCCATCACCATCACCATCCATCTCCATTAACATCACCAGCAACATCTCCATCACCAGCTCCAGCTCCATCACCAGCTCCATCACCAGCTCCATCACCATCATCATCCATCACCATCACCAGCTCCATCACCATCACCATCACCAGCTCCATCACCATCACCATCATCATCAGCATCCATCACCATCCATCATCATCACCAGCTCCATCAGCATCACCATCCATCACCATCACCAGGTCCATCACCATCACTATCCATCTCCATTAACATCACCAGCAACATCTCCATCACCAGCTCCAGCTCCATCACCAGCTCCATCCCCATCACCAGCTCAATCACCATCACCATCACTATCCATCGCCATCACCATCCAACACCAGCTCCATCACCATCACCATCCATCACCAGCTCCATCACCATCATCATCCATCACCATTCCCAGCTCCATCACCATCACCAGCTCCATCACCATCACCATCACCATCACCAGCTCCATCACCATCCATCTCCATTAACATCACCAGCAGCATATCTATCACCGGCTCCAGCTCCATCACAAGCTCCATCACCATCACCAGCTCCATCAACATCATCATCCATCACCAGCCATCACCATCACCAGCTCCATGTATCACCACCACCATCAACGGCTCCATCACCATCACCAGCTCCACCACCATCACCATCAGCAGCTCCATCACCATCACCAGCCATCGCCATCACCATCCATCACCATCACTATCCATCACCAGCTCCATCACCATCACCAGCTCCATCAATATCACCATCAATTACCATCACCATCCATCTCCATCAACATCACCAGCAACATCTACATCACCAGCTCCATCTATCACCACCACCATCAATGGCTCCATCACCAGCTCCATCACCATCACCATCAGCATCTCCATCACTATCACCGGTTCCATCACCATCACCAGCTCCATCACCATCACCATCATCATCAGCATCCATCACCATCCATCATCATCACCAGCTCCATCAGCATCACCATCCATCACCATCACCAGGTCCATCACCATCACCATCCACATCCATTCACATCAACAGCAACATCTCCATCACCAGCTCCAGCTCCATCACCAGCTCCATCACCATCATTTTCCATCACCATCACCAGCTCCATCACTATCACCATCACCAGCTCCATCACCATCACCATCATCATCAGCATCCATCACCATCCATCATCATCACCAGCTCCATCAGCATCACCAACCATCACCATCACCATCACCATCACCATCCATCTCCATTAACATCACCAGCAACATCTCCATTACCAGCTCCAGCTCCATCACCAGCTCCATCACCATCATCATCAGCATCCATCACCATCCATCATCATCACCAGCTCCATCAGCATCACCATCCATCACCATCACCAGGTCCATCACCATCACCATCCATCTCCATTAACATCACCAGCAACATCTCCATCACCAACTCCAGCTCCATTGCCAGCTCCATCACCATCACCATCAGCAGCTCCATCACCATTTCCATCCGTCACCATCACCATCCATCACCATCACCATCCAGCACCGTCACCATCACCAGCTCCATCACTATCACCAGCTCCATCACCATCACCATCCATCACTATCACCATCACCAGCTCCATCACCATCACCATCACCAGCTCCATCACCATAACCAGCTCCATCACCGTTATCATCCATCACCATTCCCAGCTCCATTACCATCACCAGATCCATCACCATCACTTTCACCATCACCAGCTCCTTCACCATTACCATCCATCTCCATTAACATCATCAGCAACATCTCCATCACTGGCTCCAGCTCCATCACCAGCTCCATCACCATCACCAGCCCCATCACCATCATCATCCATCACCTTCTATCATCATCACCAGCTCGATATTCATCACCATCCATCACCAGCTCCATCACCATCACCATCCATCTCCATTAACATCACCAGCAACATCTCCATCACCAGCTCCAGCTCCATCACCAGCTCCATCACCATCACCATCACCAGCTCCATCACCATCACCATCACCATCCATCACCATCACAATCCAACACCAGCTCCATCACCATCACCATCACCAGCTGCATCACCATCACCATCACCATCCATGACCATCTCCATCACCATCCATCACCAGCTGCATCACCATCACCAGCTCCAGCTCCATCACCAGCTCCATCACCATCACCAGCTCCATCACCATCAGCATCCATCACCATCCATCATCATCACCAGTTCCATCAGCATCACCATCCCTCACCATCACCAACTCCATCACCATCACCATCCATCTCCATTAACATCACCAGCAACATCTCCATCACCGGCTCCAGCTCCATCACCAGCTCCATCACCATCACCATCACCAACTCCATCACCATCACCATCCATCTCCATTAACATCACCAGCAACATCTCCATCACCAGCTCCAGCTCCATCACCAGCTCCATCACCATCACCATCACCAGCTCCATCACCATCACCATCACGATCCATCACCATCTCCATCACCATCACCACCCCATCACCATCACCATCCATCACCATCTCACCATCTCCATCATCATCACCAGATCCATCACCCTCCATCACCATCACGAGCTCGATCACCATCATCATCCATCACCATCCATCACCATCACCATCCATCAGCATCACCATCCATCACCATCACCATCACCAGCTCCATCACTATCACCAGCTCCATCACTATCACCATCCATTACCATCACTATCCATCTCCATTAACATAACCAGCAACATCTCCATCACCAGCTCCATCACCATCACCAGTTCCGTCACTGTCACCATCACCAGCTCCATCCTTCACCACCACCATCACTGGCTACATCACCATTACCAGCTCCATCAAAATCACCATCCATCACCAGCTCCATCATAATTACCATCCATCACCTTCACCATCAACAACCATCAACAGCTCCATCATCATCATCATCACCAGCTCCATCACCATCACCATCCATAACCATCACCATCACCAGCTCCATCACCATCACCATCACCATCACCATCCATCACCATCACCGGCTCCATCACCATCACCAGCTCCATCACCATCACCATCACCATCCATCACCATCTGCAGCTCCATCACCATCACTATCTGTCACCATCACCAGCTCCATCACCATCACCATCACTGGCTCCATCACCATTACCAGCTCCATCACCATCACCATCACCATCCATCAGCAGCTGCATCATAATTACCATCCATCACCTTCACCATCAACAACCATCAACGGCTCCATCATCATCACCATCACCATCACCATCACCATCACCATCACCATCACCATCCATTACCATCACCATCCAACACCAGCTCCATCACCATCACCATCACCAACTCCATCACCATCGCCATCAACATCCATCACCATCTCCATCACCATCCATCACTAGCTCCAACACCATCACCAGCTCCATCACTATCACCATCCATCGCCATCTCACCAGCTCCATCATCATCACCAGATCCATCACCATAACGAGCTCAATCACCATCATCATCCATCACCATCACTATTCATCACCAGCTCCATCACCATCACCATCCATCTCCATTAGCAACACCAGCAACATCTCCATCACCAGTTCCAGCTCCATGACCAGCTCCATCACCAGCTGCATCACCATCATCATCCATCACCATCACCAGCTCCATCACCATCACCATCACCATCACCAGCTCCATCACTATCACCAGCTCCATCACTATCACCATCCATTACCATCACTATCCATCTCAATTAACATCACCAGCAACATCACCATCAGCAGCTCCATCACCATTACCATCTGTCACCATCAGCAGCTCCATCACCATCACCATCACCATCACCATCACTGTCTCCATCACCATCACCAGCTCCATCACCATTACCATCACCATCCAACTCCATTAACATCAGCAGCAACATCTCCATCACCAGCTCCAGCTCCATCCCCAGCTCCATCACCATCACCATCACCTGCTCCATCACCATCACCATCACCAGCTCCATCACCATCACCATCACCATCCATAACCATCACCATCACCAGCTCCATCAACAGCTCCATCACTATCACCATCACCAGCTCCATCAACATCAGCATCCATCACGATCACCAGCTCCATCACCATCACCATCCATCTCCATTAACATCACCAGCAACATCTCCATCACCAGCTCCAGCTCCATCACCAGCTCCATCACCATCACCGGCTCCATCACCATCACAATCACCATCACCAGCTCCATCACCATCCATCTCCATTAACATCACCAGCAACATCTCCATCACCAGCTCCAGCTCGATCACCAGCTCCATCACCATCACCAGCTCCATCTCCATCAGCATCCATCACCATCGATCATCATCACCAGCTCCATCAGCATCACCATCCCTCACCATCACCAACTCCATCACCATCACCATTCATCTCCATTAACATCACTAGCAACATCTTCATCACCAGCTCCAGCTCCATCACCAGCTCCATCACCCTCACCATCTCCATCACCAGCTCCAGCTCCATCACCAGCTCCAGCTCCATCACCAGCTCCATCACCATCACCATCCATCACTAGCTCCATCACCATCACCACCTCCATCACCATCACCATCCATCGCCATCTCACCAGCTCCATCATCATCACCAGATCCATCACCCTCCATCTCCATCACGAGCTCGATCACCATCATCATCCATCACCATCCATCACCATCACCATCCATCAGCATCACCATCCATCACCATCACCATCACCATCACCAACTCCATCACCATCACCATCACCATCCATCACCATCTCCATCACCATCATCATCCATCACCAGCTCCATCACCAGCTCCATCATCATCATCATCCATCACCAGCTCCATCACCATCACCATCACCATCCGTCACCATTACCAGTTCCATCACCATCACCATCCATCACCATCACCATCACCATCACCATCACCATCTCCATCACCAGCTCCATCATCATCACCATCACCAGCTCCATCACCATCACCATCACCATCCGTCACCATCACCAGCTCCATCACCGTTACCATCACCATCACTGGCTCCATCACCATCACCATTTCCATCACCATCACCATCCATCTCCATTAACATCATCAGCAACATCTCCATCACCAGCTCCAGCTCCATCACCAGCTCAATCACCATCACCATCACCATCCATCACCATCTCCATCGAACACCAGCTCCATCACCATCATTATCACCAACTCCATCACCATCATCATCGCCATCCATCACCATCTCCATCACCATCACCGTCCATCACCAGCTCCATCACCATCACCATCACCATCACCATTCATTACCATCACCATCCCACACGAGCTCCATCACCATCACCATCACCAGCTCCATCACCATCACCATCCGTCACCATCACCAGCTCCATCACCATTACCATCACCATCCTTCACCATCACTGGCTCCATCACCATCACAAGCTCCATCACCATCACCATCAATCACCATCAGCAGCTCCATCACCATCACCATCCATCACCATCAACAGCTCCATCGCCATCACCATCCATCACTATTAACATCACCAGATCCATCTACATTACCAGCTCCAGCTCCATCACCAACTCCATCACCATCAACATCACTAGCTCCATCACCATCACCATCACCATCCATCACCATCACCATTCAACACCAGCTCCATCACCATCACCAACTCCTTCACCATAACCATCACCATCACCATCACCATCAATTACCATCTCCATCACCATCACCATCACCATCACCATCCAACACCAGCTCAATCACCATCACCATCACCAACTCCATCACCATCACCATCACCATCAGCATCCATCATTATCTCCATCACCATCACCATCCATTACCATCTCCATCAACATCACCATCACCAACACCAGCTCCATCACCATCACCATCACCATCACCAACTCCATCACCATCACCATCACCATCACCATCACCATCACCATCCATCACCATCTCCATCACCATCACCATCCATCACCAGCTCCATCACCATCACCAGCTCCATCACCATTACCATCCATCGCCATCTCATCGGCTCCATCATCATCACCAGCTCCATCACCCTCCATCACCATCACGAGCTCGATCACCATCATCATCCATCACCATCACCCAGCGCCATCACCATCACCATCACTGGCTCCATCACCATCACCATCACCAGCTCCATCGCCATCAGCATCCGTCACCATCACCAGCTCCATCACCATCACTGGCTCCATCACCATCACCAGCTCTATCACCATCACCATCACCATCCATCTCCATTAACATCACCATCAACATCTCAATCACCAGCTCCAGCTCCATCACCAGCTCCATCACCATCACCATCACCATCACCATCACCATCACCATCCATCACGATCACCATCCATCACCATCTCCATCCCCATCATCATCCATCACCAGCTCCATCACCATCAACAACTCCATCACCATCACCATCCATCTCCATTAACACCACCAGCAACATCTCCATCACCAGCTCCAGCTCCATCACCAGCTCCATCACCATCACCACCCATCACCAGCTCCATCACCATCACCACCTCCATCACCATCACCATCCATCGCCATCTCACCAGCTCCATCATCATCACCAGATCCATCACCCTCCATCTCCATCACGAGCTCGATCACCATCATCATCCATCACCATCCATCACCATCACCATCCATCAGCATCACCATCCATCACAATCACCATCACCATCACCAACTCCATCACCATCACCATCACCATCCATCACAATCTCCATCACCATCATTATCCATCACCAGCTCCATCATCATCACCATCACCAGCTCCATCAGCATCACCATCACCATCCGTCACCATCACCAGCTCCATCACCGTTACCACCACCATCACTGGCTCCATCACCATCACCATTTCCATCACCATCACCATCCATCTCCATTAACATCATCAGCAACATCTCCATCACCAGCTCCAGCTCCATCACCAGCTCAATCACCATCACCATCACCATCCATCACCATCTCCATCCAACACCAGCTCCATCACCATCATGATCACCAACTCCATCACCATCATCATCGCCATCCATCACCATCTCCATCACCATCACCATCCATCACCAACTCCATCACCATCACCATCACCATTCATTACCATCACCATCCAACACCAGCTCCATCACCATCACCATCACCAGCTCCATCACCATCACCATCCGTCACCATCACCAGCTCCATCACCATTACCATCACCATCACTGGCTCCATCACCATCACAAGCTCCATCACCATCACCATCAATCACCATCAGCAGCTCCATCACCATCACCATCCATCACCATCAACAGCTCCAGCTCCACCACCAGCTCCATCACCATCAACATCACTAGCTCCATCACCATCACCATCCATCACCATCACCATTCAACACCAGCTCCATCACCATCACCATCACCAACTCCATCACCATAACCATCACCATCACCATCAATTACCATCTCCATCACCACCACCATCACCAACTCCATCACCATCACCATCACCATCAGCATCCATCATTATCTCCATCACCATCACCATCCATTACCATCTCCATCACCATCACCATCACCAACACCAGCTCCATCACCATCACCATCACCAACTCCATCACCATCACCATGACCATGACCATCACCATCACCATCCATCACCATCTCCATCAGCATCACCATCCATCACCAGCTCCATCACCATCACCAGCTCCATCACCATCACCATCCATCGCCATCTCACCGGCTCCATCATCATCACCAGCTCCATCACGCTCCATCATCATCACGAGCTCGATCACCATCATCATCCATCACCATCCGTCACCATCACCAGCTCCATCACCATTACCATCACCAACCATCAC
Organism: Carcharodon carcharias; assembly: GCF_017639515.1. Taxonomy (NCBI): domain Eukaryota; kingdom Metazoa; phylum Chordata; class Chondrichthyes; order Lamniformes; family Lamnidae; genus Carcharodon; species Carcharodon carcharias. Next base: position 118,161,869 of record NC_054470.1, on the reverse strand, counting down.
CATCACCGGCTCCATCACCATCACCAGCTCCATCACCATCACCATCCATCACCATCAGCAGCTCCATCACCATCACCATCCATCACCATCAGCAGCTCCATCACCATCACAATCTGTCACCATCACCAGCTCCATCACCATCACCATCACTGGCTCCATCACCATTACCAGCTCCATTAGCATCACCATCCATTACCAGCTCCATCATAATTACCATCCATCCCCTTCACCATCAACAACCATCAACGGCTCCATCATCATCACCATCACCAGCTCCATCACCATCACCATCCGTCACCATCACCAGCTCCATCACCATTACCATCACCATCCATCACCATCACCGGCCCCATCACCATCACTAGCTCCATCACTATCACCATCCATCACCATCAGCAGCTCCATCACCATCACCATCTGTCACCATCACCAGCTCCATCACCATCACCATCACCATCCATCTCCATTAACATCACCAGCAACATCTCCATCACCAGCTCCAGCTCCATCACCCGCTCCATCACCAGCTGCTTCACCATCATCATCCATCACCAGCTCAAAATCCATCAGCAGCTCCATCACCATCACCATCTGTCACCATCACCAGCTCCATCAACATCACCATCACCATCACTGGCTCCATCACCATTACCAGCTCCATTAGCATCACCATCCATCACCAGCTCCATCATAATTACCAACCATCTCCTTCCCCATCAACAACCATCAACGGCTCCATCATCATCACCATCACCAGCTCCATCACCATCACCATCACCATCCATCTCCATTAACATCACCAGCAACATCTCCATCACCAGCTCAAAATCTATCAGCAGCTCCAACACCATCACCATCTGTCACCATCACCAGCTCCGTCAGCATCACCATCACCATCACATGCTCCATCACCATTACCAGCTCCATTAGTATCACCATCCATCACCAGCTCCATCATAATTACCATCCATCCCCTTCACCATCAACAACCACCAACGGCTCCATCATCATCACCATCACGAGCTCCATCACCATCACCATCCGTCACCATCACCAGCTCCATCACCATCCATCACCATCACCGGCTCCAGCACCATTACTGGCTACATCACCATCACCATCCTTCACCATCAGCAGATCCATCACCATCACCATCAGTCACCATCACCAGCTCCATCACCATCACCATCACTGGCTCCATCACCATCACCAGCTCCATCACCATCACCATTACCATCCATCTCCATTAAAATCAGCAGCAACATCTCCATCACCAGATCCAGCTCCATCACCAGCTCCATCACCAGATGCATCACCATCACCATCCATCACCACCACCACCAGCTCCATCACCATCACCATCACCATCCATCACCATGACCATCACCATCCATCTCCATTAACATCACCAGCAAAATCTCCATCACCAGCTCAAACTCCATCACCAGCATCCATCACCATCCATCATCATCACCAGCTCCATCAGCATCACCATCCATCACCATCACCAGCTCCATCACCATCACAATCCATCTCCATTAACATCACCAGCAACAGCTCCCTCACCTGCTCCAGCTCCATCACCATCACCATCACCAGCTCCATCACCATCACCATCACCATCACCATCCATCACCATCACCATCCAACACCAGCTCCATCACCATCAGCATCACCAGCTCCATCACCATCACCATCACCATCACCATCACCATCCATCACCAGCTCCATCATAATTACCATCCATCACTTTCACCATCAACAACCATCAACGCCTCCATCATCATCACCATCGCCAGCTCCATCGCCATCACCATCACCATCACCATCCAGCACTATCACCATCACCAGCTCCATCACCATCACAATCACCAGCTCCATCACCATCAACAGCTCCATCACCATCGTCACCCATCACCATTCCCAGCTCCATTACCATCAGCAGCTCCATCACCATCACTTTCACCATCACCAGCTCCTTCACCATCACCATCCATCTCCATTAACATCACCAGCAACATCTCCATCACCGGTTCCAGCTCCATCACCAGCTCCATCACCATCACCATCACCATCACAATCCATCACCATCTCCATCACCAACCATCACCAGCTGCATCACCATCACCGGCTCCTTCACCATCACCATCCATTGCCATCTCACCAGCTCCATCATCACCAGCTCCATCACCCTTCATCACCATCACGAGCTCGATCACCATCATCATCCATCACCATCCATCACCACCACCCAGCGCCATCACCATCACCAGCTCCATCTATCACCACCACCATCAACGTCTCCATCACCATCACCAGCTCCATCACCATCACCATCACCAGCTCCATCATCATCTCCAGCTCCATCACCCTCCATCACCATCACGAGCTCGATCACTATCATCATCCATCACCATCACCCAGCGCCATCACCATCACCAGCTCCACCTATCACCACCACCATCAATGGCTCCATCACCATCAGCAGCTCCATCACCATCACCATCAGCAGCTCCATCACCATCACCATCCGTCACCATCACCATCCATCACTATCACCATCCATCACCGTCACCATCGCCAACTCCATCACTATCACCAGCTCCATCACTATCACCGTCCATTACCATCACCATCCATCTCTATTAACCTCACCAGCCTCATCTCCATCACCAGCTCCAGCTCCGTCACCAGCTCCATCACCATCACCAGTTCCATCACCGTCACCATCCATTACCATCACCATCACCATCACCAGCTCCATCACCATCACCATCACCATCCATCTCCTTTAACATCACCAGCAACATCTCCATCACCAGCTCCAGCTCCATCACCAGCTCCATCACCATCACCATCACCATCCAACACCAGCTCCATCACCATCACCATCACCAGCTCCATCACCTTCACCATCAGCAGCTCCATCACAATCCCCAGCCGTCCCCATCACCAGCTCCATCAGCATCACCATCCATCGTCATCTCACCAGCTCCATCATCATCTCCAGCTCCATCACCCTCCATCCCCATCACGAGATCGATCACTATCATCATCCATCACCATCACCCAGCGCCATCACCATCACCAGCTCCATCTATCACCACCACGATCAATGGCTCCATCACCATCAGCAGCTCCATCACCATCACCATCAGCAGCTCCATCACCATCACCATCCGTCACCATCACCATCCATCACTATCACCAGTTCCATCACCGTCACCATCCATTACCATCACCATCACCATCACCATCACCAGCTCCATTACCATCACCATCACCATCCATCTCCTTTAACATCACCAGCAACATCTCCATCACCAGCTCCAGCTCCATCACCAGCTCCATCACCATCACCATCCATCACCATCTCCATCACCATCACCATCACCATCCATCACCAGCTCCATCACCATCACCAGCTCCATCACCATCACCATCCATCACCAGCTCCATAACCATCACCAGCTCCATCACCATCACCAGCTCCATCACTATCACCATCCATCACCAGCTCCATTACCATCACCAGCTCCATCACCATCACCATCCATCGCCATCACACCAGCTCCATCACCATCACCATCACCATCCATCTCCATTAACATCACCAGCAAGATCTCCATCACCAGCTCCAGCTCCATTACCAGCTCCATCACCAGCTGCATCACCATCACCATCTGTCACCATCACTAGCTCCATCACCATCACCATCACCGGCTCCATCACCATCACCATCCATCTCCATTAACATCACCAGCAACATCTCCATCACCAGCTCAACATCCATCAGCAGCTCCATCACCATCACCATCCATCACCATCACCATAACCAGCTCCATCACTATCACCATCAGCAGCTCCATCACCATCACCATCTGTCACCATCACCAGCTCCATCAGCATCACCATCACCATCTCTGGCTCCATCACCATTACCAGCTCCATCACCATCACCATCCATCACCAGCTCCATCATAATTACCATCCATCACTTTCACCATCAACAACCATCAACGCCTCCATCATCATCACCATCACCAGCTCCATCACCATCACCATCACCATCACCATCACCATCCATCACTATCACCATCACCAGCTCCATCACCATCACTATCACCAGCTCCATCACCATAACCAGCTCCATCACCATCGTCACCCATCACCATTCCCAGCTCCATTACCATCAGCAGCTCCATCACCATCACTTTCACCATCACCAGCTCCTTCACTATCACCATCCATCTCCATTAACATCACCAGCAACATCTCCATCACCGGCTCCAGCTCCATCACCAGCTCCATCACCATCACCATCCATCACCATCTCCATCACCATCACCATCACCATCCATCACCAGCTCCATCACCATCACCAGCTCCATCACCATCACCATCCATCACCAGCTCCATAACCATCACCAGCTCCATCACCATCACCAGCTCCATCACTATCACCATCCATCACCAGCTCCATTACCATCACCAGCTCCATCACCATCACCATCCATCGCCATCACACCAGCTCCATCACCATCACCATCACCATCCATCTCCATTAACATCACCAGCAAGATCTCCATCACCAGCTCCAGCTCCATCACCAGCTGCATCACCATCACCATCTGTCACCATCACTAGCTCCATCACCATCACCATCACCGGCTCCATCACCATCACCATCCATCTCCATTAACATCACCAGCAACATCTCCATCACCAGCTCAACATCCATCAGCAGCTCCATCACCATCACCATCCATCACCATCACCATAACCAGCTCCATCACTATCACCATCAGCAGCTCCATCACCATCACCATCTGTCACCATCACCAGCTCCATCAGCATCACCATCACCATCACTGGCTCCATCACCATTACCAGCTCCATCACCATCACCATCCATCACCAGCTCCATCATAATTACCATCCATCACTTTCACCATCAACAACCATCAACGCCTCCATCATCATCACCATCACCAGCTCCATCACCATCACCATCACCATCACCATCACCATCCATCACTATCACCATCACCAGCTCCATCACCATCACTATCACCAGCTCCATCACCATAACCAGCTCCATCACCATCGTCACCCATCACCATTCCCAGCTCCATTACCATCAGCAGCTCCATCACCATCACTTTCACCATCACCAGCTCCTTCACTATCACCATCCATCTCCATTAACATCACCAGCAACATCTCCATCACCGGCTCCAGCTCCATCACCAGCTCCATCACCATCACCAGCTCCATCACCATCAGCAGCCATCACCATCCATCATCATCACCAGCTCAATCAGCATCACCATCCATCACCATCACCAGCTCCATCACCATCACCATCCATCTCCATTAACATCACCAGCAACATCTCCCTCACCTGCTCCAGCTCCATCACCATCACCATCACTAGCTCCATCACCATCACCATCACCATCACCATCCATCACCATCACCATCCAACACCAGCTCCATCACCATCCATCACCATCTCCATCACCAACCATCACCAGCTGCATCACCATCACCGGCTCCTTCACCATCACCATCCATCACCATCTCACCAGCTCCATCATCACCAGCTCCAACACCATTCATCACCATCACGAGCTCGATCACGATCATCATCCATCACCATCCATCACCATTACCCAGCGCCATCACAATCACCAGCTCCATCTATCACCACCAGCATCAACGTCTCCATCACCATCACCGGCTCCATCACCATCACCATCAGCAGCTCCATCACAATCCCCAGCCGTCGCCATCACCAGCTCCATCAGCATCACCATCCATCGCCATCTCACCAGCTCCAACATCATCTCCAGCTCCATCACCCTCCATCACCATCACGAGCTCGATCACTATCATCATCCATCACCATCACTCAGCGCCATCACCATCACCAGCTCCACCTATCACCACCACCATCAATGGCTCCATCACCATCAGCAGCTCCATCACCATCACCATCAGCAGCTCCATCACCATCACCATCTGTCACCATCACTAGCTCCATCACCATCACCATCACCGGCTCCATCACCATTACTGGCTACATTACCGTCACCATCCATCACCATCAGCAGCTCCATCACCATCACCAGCTCCATCACCATCGCCATTACCATCCATCTCCATTAAAATCAGCAGCAAAATCTCCATCACCAGCTCCAGCTCCATCACCAGCTCCATCACCAGCTGCATCACCATCATCATCCATCACCACCACCAGCTCCATCACCATCACCATCCATCACCATCACCATAACCAGCTCCATCACTATCACCATCAGCAGCTCCATCACCATCACCATCTGTCACCATCACCAGCTCCATCAGCATCACCATCACCATCACTGGCTCCATCACCATTACCAGCTCCATCACCATCACCATCCATCACCAGCTCCATCATAATTACCATCCATCACTTTCACCATCAACAACCATCAACGCCTCCATCATCATCACCATCACCAGCTCCATCACCATCACCAACACCATCACCATCACCATCCATCACTATCACCATCACCAGCTCCATCACCATCACTATCACCAGCTCCATCACCATCATCACCCATCACCATTCCCAGCTCCATTACCATCAGCAGCTCCATCACCATCACTTTCACCATCACCAGCTCCTTCACTATCACCATCCATCTCCATTAACATCACCAGCAACATCTCCATCACCGGCTCCAGCTCCATCACCAGCTCCATCACCATCACCAGCTACATCACCATCAGCAGCCATCACCATCCATCATCATCACCAGCTCCATCACCATCACCATCCATCTCCATTAACATCACCAGCAACATCTCCCTCACCTGCTCCAGCTCCATCACCAGCTCCATCACCATCACCATCACCATCACCATCCATCACCATCACCATCCAACACCAGCTCCATCACCATCACCATCACCAGCTCCATCACCATCACCATCACCATCCATCACCATCTCCATCACCAACCATCACCAGCTGCATCACCATCACCGGCTCCTTCACCATCACCATCCATCGCCATCTCACCAGCTCCATCATCACCAGCTCCATCACCCTTCATCACCATCACGAGCTCGATCACCATCATTGTCCATCACCATCCATCACGATTACCCAGCGCCATCACAATCACCAGCTCCATCTATCACCACCACCATCAACGTCTCCATCACCATCACCAGCTCCATCACCATCACCATCAGCAGCTCCATCACAATCCCCAGCCGTCGCCATCACCAGCTCCATCAGCATCACCATCCATCGCCATCTCACCAGCTCCATCATCATCTCCAGCTCCATCACCCTCCATCACCATCACGAGCTCGATCACTATCATCATCCATCACCATCACTCAGCGCCATCACCATCACCAGCTCCACCTATCACCACCACCATCAATGGCTCCATCACCATCAGCAGCTCCATCACCATCACCATCAGCAGCTCCATCACCATCACCATCCGTCACCATCACCATCCATCACTATCACCATCCATCACCGTCACCATCACCAGCTCCATCACCATCACCATCCATCGCCATCACACCAGCTCCATCACCATCACCATCACCATCCATCTCCATTAACATCACCAGCAAGATCTCCATCACCAGCTCCAGCTCCATCACCAGCTCCATCACCAGCTGCATCACCATCACCATCTGTCACCATCACTAGCTCCATCACCATCACCATCACCGGCTCCATCACCATCACCATCCATCTCCATTAACATCACCAGCAACATCTCCATCACCAGCTCAACATCCATCAGCAGCTCCATCACCATCACCATCCATCACCATCACCATAACCAGCTCCATCACTATCACCATCAGCAGCTCCATCACCATCACCATCTGTCACCATCACCAGCTCCATCAGCATCACCATCACCATCACTGGCTCCATCACCATTACCAGCTCCATCACCATCACCATCCATCACCAGCTCCATCATAATTACCATCCATCACTTTCACCATCAACAACCATCAACGCCTCCATCATCATCACCATCACCAGCTCCATCACCATCACCATCACCATCACCATCACCATCCATCACTATCACCATCACCAGCTCCATCACCATCACTATCACCAGCTCCATCACCATAACCAGCTCCATCACCATCGTCACCCATCACCATTCCCAGCTCCATTACCATCAGCAGCTCCATCATCATCACTTTCACCATCACCAGCTCCTTCACTATCACCATCCATCTCCATTAACATCACCAGCAACATCTCCATCACCGGCTCCAGCTCCATCACCAGCTCCATCACCATCACCATCCATCACCATCTCTATCACCATCACCATCACCATCCCACACCAGCTCCATCACCATCACCATCACCAGCTCCATCACCTTCACCATCAGCAGCTCAATCACAATCCCCAGCCGTCCCCATCAACAGCTCCATCAGCATCACCATCCATCGCCATCTCACCAGCTCTATCATCATCTCCAGCTCCATCACCCTCCATCCCCATCACGAGATCGATCACTATCATCATCCATCACCATCACCCAGCGCCATCACCATCACCAGCTACATCTATCACCACCACCATCAATGGCTCCATCACCATCAGCAGCTCCATCACCATCACCATCACCAGCTCCATCACCATCACCATCTCCATCCATCTCCTTTAACATCACCAGTAACATCTCCATCACCAGCTCCAGCTCCATCACCAGCTCCATCACCATCACCATCCAACACCAGCTCCATCACCATCACCATCACCATCACCATCCATCACCATCACCATCCATCACCAGCTCCATCACCATCACCAGCTCCATCACCATCACCATCCATCACCAGCTCCATCACCATCACCATCACCATCACCATCCATCACCATCACCATCCATCACCAGCTCCATCACCATCACCAACTCCATCACCATCACCATCACCATCACCATCCATCACCATCACCATCCATCACCAGCTCCATCACCATCACCAGCTCCATCACCATCACCATCCATCACCAGCTCCATCACCATCACCAGCTCCATCACCATCACCAGCTCCATCACCATCACCATCCATCACCAGCTCCATTACCACCACCAGCTCCATCACCATCACCATCCATCGCCATCTCACCAGCTCCATCACCATCACCTTCACCATCCATCTCCATTAACATCACCAGCAAGATCTCCATCACCAGCTCCAGCTCCATCACCAGCTCCATCACCAGCTGCATCACCATCATCATCCATCACCAGCTCAAAATCCATCCGCAGCTCCATCACCATCACCATCTGTCACCATCACTAGCTCCATCACCATCACCATCACCGGCTCCATCACCATCACCATCCATCTCCATTAACATCACCAGCAACATCTCCATCACCAGCTCAAAAATCATCAGCATCTCCATCACCATCACCATCTCTCACCATCACCAGCTCCATCAGCATCACCATCACCATCACCATCACTGGCTCCATCACCATTACCAGCTCCATTAGTATCACCATCCATCACCAGCTCCATCATAATTACCATCCATCTCCTTCACCATCAACAACCATCAATGGCTCCATCATCATCACCATCACGAGCTCCATCACCATCACCATCTGTCACCATCACCAGCTCCATCACCATCCATCACCATCACCGGCTCCATCACCATTACTGGCTACATTACCGTCACCATCCATCACCATCAGCAGCTCCAACACCATCACCATCAGTCACCATCAGCAGCTCCATCACCATCCATCACCATCAGCAGCTCCATCACCATCACCATCAGTCACCATCACGAGCTCTATCACCATCCAACACCATCACTGGCTCCATCACCATCACCAGCTCCATCACCATCACCATTACCATCCATCTCCATTAAAATCAGCAGCAACATCTCAATCACCAGCTCCAGCTCCATCACCAGCTCCATCACCAGCTGCATTACCATCACCATCCATCACCATCACCATCACCATCCATCTCCATTAACATCACCAGCAACATCTCCATCACCAGCTCAAACTCCATCACCAGCTCCATCACCATCACCATCACCAGCTCCGTCAGCATCACCATCCATCACCATCACCAGCTCCATCACCATCACCATCCATCTCCTTTAACATCACCAGCAACATCTCCATCACCAGCTCCAGCTCCATCACCATCACCATCACCAGCCCCATAACCATCACCATCACCATCACCATCACCATCCATCACCATCACCATCCAACACCAGCTCCATCACCATCACCATCACCAACTCCATCACCATCACTGTCACCATCACCATCCATCACCATCTCAATCACCATCACCATCCATCACCAGCTCCATCACCATCACCAGCTCCATCACCAACACCATCCATCACCAGCTCCATCACCATCACCAGCTCCATCACCATCACCATCCATCGCCATCTCACCAGCTCCATTATCATCACCAGCTCCATCACCCTCCATCACTATCACGAGCTCGATCACCGTCATCATCCATCAGCATCCATCACCATCACCATCACCATCCATCACTATCTCCATCACCACCACCATCCATCGCCAGCTCCATCACCATCACCATCACCATCACCATCCAGCACCATCACCATCCAACAGCAGCTCCATCACCCTCACCATCACCATCCATCGCCATCTCACCAGCACCATCACCCTCCATCAGCATCACGAGCCCGATCACCATCATCATCCATCACCTTCCATCACCATCACCCAGCGCCATCACCATCACCATCACCAGTTGCATCTATCATCACCACCATCAACGGCTCCATCACCATCACCATCACCAGCTCCATCACCATCACCATCACCATCAGCAGCTCCATCACCATCACCATCCGTCACCATCACCATCCACCACCATCACTATCCATCACCGTCACCATCACCAGCTCCATCACTATCACCAGCTCCATCACTATCACCATCCATTACCATCACCATCCATCTCCATTAACATCACCAGCCTCATCTCCATCATCAGCTCCATCACCATCACCAGTTCCATCACTGTCACCATCCATCACCATCACCATTACCATAACCAGCTCCATCACTATCACCATCAGCAGCTCCATCAACATCACCATCCGTCACCATCACCATCCGTCACCATCACCAGCTCCATCACCATTACCATCACCATCACTGGCTCCATCACCATCACCAGCTCCATCACCATTACCATCACCATCACCAGCTCCATCACCATCACCATCCATCACCTTTAACATCTTCAGCAACATCTCCATCACCAGCTCCAGCTCCATCACCATCACCATCACCAGCTCCATCACCATCACCATTACCATCACCATCACCATCACCATCCATCACCATCACCATCCAACACCAGCTCCATCACCATCACCATCAACATCACCAACTCCATCACCATCACTGTCACCATCACCATCCATCACCATCTCTATCACCATCACCATCCATCACCAGCTCTATCACCATCACCAGCTCAATCACCAACACCATCCATCACCAGCTCCATCACCATCACCAGCTACATCACCATCACCATCCATCGCCATCTCACCAGCTCCATTATCATCACCAGCTCCATCACCCTCCATCACCATCAAGAGCTCGATCACCATCATCATCCATCAGCATCCATCACCATCACCCGGCACCATCATCATCACCATCACCAGCTCCATCTCTCACCACCACAATCAATGGCTGCATCACCATCATCAGCTCCATCACCATCACCATCACAATTTCCATCCAACACCATCACCATCCATCACCATCACCATCCATCACCGTCACCATCACCAGCTCCATCACTATCACCAGCTCGATCACTATCACCGTCCATTACCATCACCATCCATCTACATTAACCTCACCAGCAAAATCTCCATCACCAGCTCCAGCTCCATCAACAGCTTCATCACCATCACCAGTTCCATCACCGTCACAATCCATCACCATCACCATCACCATCACCAGCTCCATCACCATTACCATCACCATCACTGGCTCCATCACCATCACCTGCTCCATCACCATCGCCATCCATCTCCATTAACATCACCAGCAACATCACCATCACCAGCTCCAGCTCCATCTCCAGCTCCATCAGCATCACCATCCATAACCATCACCATCCAAAACCAGCTCCATCACCATCACCATCACCATCCATCACTATCTCCATCACCATCACCATACATCGCCAGCTCCATCACCATCATCCTCACCATCACCATCCATCGCCATCTCACCAGCACCATCACCCTCCATCAGCATCACGAGCTCGATCACCATCATCATCCATCACCATCCATCACCATCACCCAGCGCCATCACCATCACCAGTTCCATCTCTCACCACCACCATCAACAGCTCCATCACCATCACCAGCTCCAGCACCATCACCATCACCATCAGCAGCTCCATCACCATCACCATCCGTCACCATCACCATTCATCACCATCACCATCCATCACCTTCACCATCACCAGCTCCATCACTATCACCAGCTCCATCACTATCACCTTCCATTACTATCACCATCCATCTCCATTAACATCACCAGCCTCATCTCCATCACCAGCTCCAGCTCCATCACCATCACCAGTTCCATCACTGTCACCATCCATCACCATCACCATCACCATAACCAGCTCCATCACTATCACCATCACCATCTCCATCCATCTCCTTTAACATCACCAGCAACATCTCCATCACCAGCTCCAGCTCCATCACCAGCTCCATCACCATCACCATCCAACACCACCTCCATCACCATCAAAAGCTCCATCACCATCACCAGCTCCATCACCATCACCATCACCATCCATCTCCATTAACATCACCAGCAACATCTCCATCACCAGCTCCTGCTCCATCTCCAGCTCCATCACAATCACCATCCATAACCATCACCATCCAACACCAGCTCCATCACCATCACCATCACCATCCATCACTATCTCCATCAGCATCACCATCCATCGCCAGCTCCATCACCATCACCATCACCATCACCATCCAGCACCATCACCATCCAACACCAGCTCCATCACCCTCACCCTCACCATCACCATCCATCGCCATCTCACCAGCTCCATCACCCTCCATCAGCATCACGAGCTCGATCACTATCATCATCCATCACCATCCATCACCATCACCCAGCGCCATCACCATCACCAGTTCCATCTATCACCACCAGCATCAACGGATCCATCACCATCACCAGCTCCATCACCATCACCATCCATCACCAGCTCCATCATAATTACCATCCATCACTTTCACCATCAACAACCATCAACGGCTCCATCATCATCACCATCACCAGCTCCATCACCATCACCATCACCATCCATCACTATCACCATCACCAGCTCCATCACCATCATCATCCATCACCATTCCCAGCTCCATCACCATCACCAGCTCCATCACCATCACTTTCACCATCACCAGCTCCTTCGCCATCACCATCCATCTCCATTAACATCACTAGCAACATCTCCATCACCGGCTCCAGCTCCATCACCAGCTCCAATCACCATCACCAGCTCCATCACCATCAGCATCCATCACCATCCATCATCATCACCAGCTCCATCAGCATCACCATCCATCACCATCACCAGCTCCATCACCAGCACCATCCATCTCCATTAACATCACCAGCAACATCTCCCTCACCTACTCCAGCTCCATCACCATCACCATCAACAGCTCCATCACCATCACCATCACCATTACCATCCATCACCATCACCATCCAACACCAGCTCCATCACCATCACCATCACCAGCTCCATCACCATCACCATCACCATCCATCGCCCTCTCACCAGCTCCATCATCACCAGCTCCATCACCCTTCATCAACATCACGAGCTCGATCACCATCATCATCCATCACCATCCATCACCATCACCCAGCGCCATCACCATCACCAGCTCTATCACCATCACCATCAGCAGCTCCATCACAATCCCCAGCCATCGCCATCACCCATCAGCATCACCATCTATCGCCATCTCACCAGCTCCATCATCATCAACAGCTCCATCACCATCACCAAAACCATCCATCACCATCTCCATCACCAACCATCACCAGCTGCATCACCATCACCGGCTCCTTCACCATCACCATCCATCACCATCTCACCAGCTCCATCATCACCAGCTCCATCACCCTTCATCACCATCACGAGCTCGATCACTATCATCATCCATCACCATCACTTTCACCATCACCAGCTCCTTCGCCATCACCATCCATCTCCATTAACATCACTAGCAACATCTCCATCACCGGCTCCAGCTCCATCACCAGCTCCAATCACCATCACCAGCTCCATCACCATCAGCATCCATCACCATCCATCATCATCACCAGCTCCATCAGCATCACCATCCATCACCATCACCAGCTCCATCACCAGCACCATCCATCTCCATTAACATCACCAGCAACATCTCCCTCACCTACTCCAGCTCCATCACCATCACCATCAACAGCTCCATCACCATCACCATCACCATTACCATCCATCACCATCACCATCCAACACCAGCTCCATCACCATCACCATCACCAGCTCCATCACCATCACCATCACCATCCATCGCCCTCTCACCAGCTCCATTATCACCAGCTCCATCACCCTTCATCAACATCACGAGCTCGATCACCATCATCATCCATCACCATCCATCACCATCACCCAGCGCCATCACCATCACCAGCTCTATCACCATCACCATCAGCAGCTCCATCACAATCCCCAGCCATCGCCATCACCCATCAGCATCACCATCTATCGCCATCTCACCAGCTCCATCATCATCAACAGCTCCATCACCATCACCAAAACCATCCATCACCATCTCCATCACCAACCATCACCAGCTGCATCACCATCACCGGCTCCTTCACCATCACCATCCATCACCATCTCACCAGCTCCATCATCACCAGCTCCATCACCCTTCATCACCATCACGAGCTCGATCACTATCATCATCCATCACCATCACCCAGCGCCATCACCATCACCATCTCCATCTATCACCACCACCATCAATGGCTCCATCACCATCAGCGGCTTCATCACCATCACCATCAGCAGCTCCATCACCATCACCATCTGTCACCATCACTATCCATCACTATCACCATAAATCACCGTCACCATCGCCAGCTCCATCACTATCACCAGCCCCCTCACTATCACCGTCCATTACCATCACCATTCATCTCCATTAACCTCACAAGCCTCATCTCCATCACCAGCTCCAGCTCCGTCACCAGCTCCATCACCATCACCAGTTCCATCACCGTCACAATCCATTACCATCACCATCACCATCACCATCACCATCACCAGCTCCATCACCATCACCATCATCATCCATCTCCTTTAACATCACCAGCAACATCTCCATCACCAGCTCCAGCTCCATCACCAGCTCCATCACCATCACCATCCAACACCATCACCATCACCATCACCATCACCAGCTCCATCACCATCACCATCACCAGCTCCATCACAATCCTCAGCCGTCGCCATCACCAGCTGCATCAGCATCACCATCCATCGCCATCTCACCAGCTCCATCATCATCTCCAGCTCCATCACCCTCCATCACCATCACGAGCTCGATCACTATCATCATCCATCACCATCACCCAGCGCCATCACCATCACAGCTCCATCTATCAGCACCACCATCAATGGCTCCATCACCATCAGCAGCTCCATCACCATCACCATCAGCAGCTCCATCACCATCACCATCCGTCACCAGCACAATCCGTCAATATCACCATCCATCTCCATTAACCTCACCAGCCTCATCTCCATCACTAGCTCCAGCTCCGTCACCAGCTCCATCACCATCACCAGTTCAATTACCGTCACCATCCATTACCATCACCATCACCATCACCATCACCAGCTCCATCACCGTCACCATCACCAGTCATCTCCTTTAACATCACCAGCAACATCTCCATCACCAGCTCCAGCTCCATCATCAGCTCCATCACCATCACCATCCAACACCAGCTCCGTCACCATCACCGTCACCAACTCCACCACCATCACCATCACCATCACCATCCATCACCATCTCCATCACCATCACCATCCATCACCAGCTGCAACACCATCACCAGCTCCATCACCATCACCATCCATCACCAGCTCCATCACCATCACCTGCTCCATTACCATCACCATCCATCACCAGCTCCATCACCATCACCAGCTCGATCACCATCATCATCCATCAGCATCCATCACCATCACGCAGCTCCATCACCATCACCATCACCAGCTCCATCTCTCACCACCACCATCAATGGCTGCATCACCATCGCCAGCTCCATCACCATCACCATCAGCAGCTCCATCACCATTT
The DNA here is from genome assembly GCF_017639515.1 of Carcharodon carcharias. Classification (NCBI taxonomy): domain Eukaryota; kingdom Metazoa; phylum Chordata; class Chondrichthyes; order Lamniformes; family Lamnidae; genus Carcharodon; species Carcharodon carcharias. The sequence goes on along the minus strand of NC_054470.1, from coordinate 118,145,349 downwards.
CCATCCATCACCATCACCATCCATCACCATCACCATCCTTCACTGTCACCATCGCCAGCTCCATCACTATCACCAGCTCCATCACTATCACCATCCATTATCATCACCATCCATCTCCATTAACCTCACCAGCCTCATCTCCATCACCAGCTCCAGCTCCATCACCAGCTCCATCAGCATCACCAGTTCCATCACCGTCACCATCCATTACCATCACCATCACCATCACCATCACCAGCTCCATCACCATCACCATCTCCATCCATCTCCTTTAACATCACCCGCAACATCTCCATCATCAGCTCCAGCTCCATCACCAGCTCCATCACCATCACCATTCAACACCAGCTCCATCACTATCACCATCACCACCTCCATCACCATCAAAAGCTCCATCACCATCACCAGCTCCATCACCATCACCATCCATCTCCATTAACATCACCAGCAACATCTCCTTCACCAGCGCCTGCTCCATCTCCAGCTCCATCACAATCACCATCCATAACCATCACCATCCAACACCAGCTCCATCACCATCACCATCACCATTCATCACTATCTCCATCAGCATCACCATCCATCGCCAGCTCCATCACCATCACCATCACCATCACCATCCAGCACCATCACCATCCAACACCAGCTCCATCACCCTCACCCTCACCATCACCATCCATCGCCATCTCACCAGCTTCACCACCCTCCATCAGCATCACGAGCTCGATCACCATCATCATCCATCACCATCCATCACCATCACCCAGCGCCATCACCATCACCAGTTCCATCTATCACCACCAGCATCAACGGATCCATCACCATCACCAGCTCCATCACCATCACCAACAATCACCAGCTCCATCATAATTACCATCCATCACTTTCACCATCAACAACCATCAACGGCTCCATCATCATCACCATCACCAGCTCCATCACCATCACCAACACCATCCATCACTATCACCATCACCAGCTCCATCACCATCATTATCACCAGCTCCATCACCATCACCAGCTCCATCACCATCATCATCCATCACCATTCCCAGCTCCATCACCATCACCAGCTCCATCACCATCACTTTCACCATCACCAGCTCCTTCGCCATCACCATCTATCTCCATTAACATCACCAGCAACATCTCCATCACCGGCTCCAGCTCCATCACCAGCTCCAATCACCATCACCAGCTCCATCACCATCAGCATCCATCACCATCCATCATCATCACCAGCTCCATCAGCATCACCATCCATCACCATCACCAGCTCCATCACCATCACCATCCATCTCCATTAACATCACCAGCAACATCTCCCTCACCTGCTCCAGCTCCATCACCATCATCATCACCAGCTCCATCACCATCACCATCACCATCACCATCCATCACCATCACCATCCAACACCAGCTCCATCATCATCACCATCACCAGCTCCATCACTATCACCATCACCATCCATCACCATCGCCCAGCGCCATCACCATCACCAGCTCCATCTATCACCACCGCCATCAACGTCTCAATCACCATCACCAGCTCCATCACCATCACCATCAGCAGCTCCATCACAATCCCCAGCCGTCGCCATCACCAGCTCCATCAGCATCACCATCCATCGCCATCTCACCAGCTCCATCATCATGTCCAGCTCCATCACCCTCCATCACCATCACGAGCTCGACCACTATCATCATCCATCACCATCACCCAGCGCCATCACCATCACCAGCTCCACCTATCACCACCACTATCAATGGCTCCATCACCATCAGCAGCTCCATCACCATCACCATCAGCAGCTCCATCACCATCACCATCCGTCACCATCACCATCCATCACTATCACCATCCATCACCATCACCATCGCCAGCTCCATCACTATCACCAGCTCCATCACTATCACCGTCCATTACCATCACCATCCATCTCCATTAACCTCACAAGCCTCATCTCCATCACCAGCTCCAGCTCTGTCACCAACTCCATCACCATCACCAGTTCTATCACCGTCACCATCCATTACCATCACCATCACCATCCATCTCCTTTGACATCACCATCAACATCTCCATCACCAGCTCCAGCTCCATCACCAGCTCCATCACCGTCACCATCCATTACCATCACCATCACCATCACCATCACCATCACCAACTCCATCACCATCACCATCAGCAGCTCCATCACAATCCCCAGCTGTCGCCATCACCAGCTCCATCAGCATCACCATCCATCGCCATCTCACCAGCTCCATCATCAGTTCCAGCTCCATCACCCTCCATCACCATCACGAGCTCGATCACTAACATCATCCATCACCATCACCCAGCGCCATCACCATCACCAGCTCCATCTATCACCACCACCATCAATGGCTCCATCACCATCAGCAGCTCCATCACCATCACCATCAGCAGCTCCATCACCATCACCATCCGTCACCATCACAATCCGTCACTATCACCATCCATCACCGTCACCATCGCCAGCTCCATCACCATCACCATCCATCTCCATTAACCTCACCAGCCTCATCTCCATCACTAGCTCCAGCTCCGTCACCAGCTCCATCACCATCACCATCACCATCACCATTCATTTCCTTTAACATCACCAGCAACATCTCCATCAACAGCTCCAGCTCCATCACCAGCTCCATCACCATCACCATCACCGTCCAACACCAGCTCCATCACCATCACCATCACCAACTCCATCACCATCACCATCACCATCACCATCCATCACCATCTCCATCACCATCACCATCCATCACCAGCTCCAACACCATCACCAGCTCCATCACCATCACCATCCATCACCAGCTCCATCACCATCACCAGCTCCATCACCATCACCATCCATCGCCATCTCACCAGCTCCATTATCATCACCAGCTCCATCACCCTCCATCACCATCATGAGCTCGATCACCATCATCATCCATCAGCATCCATCACCATCACCCAGCTCCATCACCATCACCATCACCAGCTCCATCACAATCACCATCACCATCCATCACCATCTCCATCACCAACCATCACCAGGTGCATCACCATCACTGGCTCCTTCACCATCACCATCCATCACCATCTCACCAGCTCCATCATCACCAGCTCCATCACCCTTCATCACCATCATGAGCTCGATCACCATCATCATCCATCACCATCCATCACCATCACCCAGCACCATTACCATCACCAGCTCCATCTATCACCACCACCATCAACGTCTCCATCACCATCACCAGCTCCATCACCATCACCATCAGCAGCTCCATCACAATTCCCAGCAGTCGCCATCACCAGCTCCATCAGCATCATCATCCATCGCCATCTCACCAGCTCCATCATCATCTTCAGCTCCATCACCCTCCATCACCATCACGAGCTCGATCACTATCATCATCCATCACCATCACCCAGCGCCATCACCATCATCAGCTCCACCTATCACCACCACCAATGGCTCCATCACCATCAGCAGCTCCATCACCATCACCATCAGCAGCTCCATCACCATCACCATCCGTCACCATCACCATCCATCACTATCACCATCCATCACCGTCACCATCGCCAGCTCCATCACTATCACCAGCTCCATCACTATCACCGTCCATTACCATCACCATCCACCTCCATTAACCTCACCAGCCTCATCTCCATCACCAGCTCCAGCTCCGTCAAAAGCTCCATCACCATCACCAGTTCCATCACCGTCACCATCCATTACCATCACCATCACCATCACCATAACCATCACCAGCTCCATCACCATCACCATCACCATCCATCTCCTTTAGCATCACCAGCAACATCTCCATCACCAGCTCCAGCTCCATCTCCAGCTCCATCACCATCACCATCACCATCCAACACCAGCTCCATCACCATCACCATATCCATCACCAGCTCCATCACCTTCACCATCAGCAGCTCCATCACAATCCCCAGCTGTCCCCATCACCAGCTCCATCAGCATCACCATCCATCGCCATCTCATCAGCTCCATCATCATCTCCAGCTCCATCACCCTCCATCGCCATCACGAGATCGATCACTATCATCATCCATCACCATCACCCAGCGCCATCACCATCACCAGCTCCATCTATCACCACCAGCATCAATGGCTCCATCACCATCAGCAGCTCCATCATCATCACCATCAGCAGCTCCATCACCATCACCATCCGTCACCATCACCATCCATAACTATCAACATCCATCACCGTCACCATCGCCATCTCCATCACTATCACCAGCTCCATCATATCACGATCCATTATCATCACCATCCATCTCCATTAACCTCACCAGCCTCATTTCCATCACCAGCTCCAGCTCCGTCACCAGCTCCATCAGCATCACCAGTTCCATCACCGTCACCATCCATTACCATCACCATCACCATCACTATCACCAGCTCCATCACCATCACCATCACCATCTCCATCCATCTCCTTTAACATCACCAGCAACATCTCCATCACCAGCTCCAGCTCCATCACCAGCTCCATCACCATCACCATCACCATCCAACACCAGCTCCATCACCATCACCATCACCAACTCCATCACCATTACCATCACCATCAAAAGCTCCATCACCATCACCGGCTCCATCACCATCACCATCACCATCACCATCACCATCCAGCACCATCACCATCCAACACCAGCTCCATCACCCTCACCCTCACCATCACCATCCATCGCCATCTCACCAGCTCCATCACCCTCCATCAGCATCACGAGCTCGGTCACTATCATCATCCATCACCATCCATCACCATCACCCAGCGCCATCACCATCACCAGTTCCATCTATCACCACCAGCATCAACGGATCCATCACCATCACCAGCTGCATCACCATCACCATCCATCACCAGCTCCATCATAATTACCATCCATCACTTTCACCATCAACAACCATCAACGGCTCCATCATCATCACCATCACCAGCTCCATCACCATCACCATCACCATCACCATCCATCACTATCACCATCACCAGCTCCATCACCATCAACATCCATCACCATTCCCAGCTCCATCACCATCACCAGCTCCATCACCATCACTTTCACCATCACCAGCTCCTTCGCCATCACCATCCATCTCCATTAACATCACCAGCAACATCTCCATCACCGGCTCCAGCTCCATCACCAGCTCCAATCACCATCACCAGCTCCATCACCATCAGCATCCATCACCATCCATCATCATCACTAGCTCGATCAGCATCACCATCCATCACCATCAACAGCTCCATCACCATCACCATCCATCTCCAGTAACATCACCAGCAACATCTCCCTCACCTACTCCAGCTCCATCACCATTACCATCACCAGCTCCATCACCATCACCATTACCATCCATCACCATCACCATCACCATCCCTCACCATCTCCATCACCAACCATCACCAGCTGCATCACCATCACCGGCTCCTTCACCATCACCATCCATCGCCATCTCACCAGCTCCATCATCACCAGCTCCGTCACCCTTCATCACCATCACGAGCTCGATCACCATCATCATCCATCACCATCCATCACCATCACCCATCGCCATCACCATCACCAACTCCATCACCATCACCATCAGCAGCTCCATCACAATCCCCAGCCGTCGCCATCACCATCTCCATCAGCATCACCATCCATCGCCATCTCACCAGCTCCATCATCATCAACAGCTCCATCACCCTCCATCACCATCACGAGCTCGATCACTATCATCATCCATCACCATCACCCAGCGCCATCCCCATCACCAGCTCCATCTATCACCACCACCTTCAATGGCTCCATCACCATCAGCGGCTCCATCACCATCACCATCAGCAGCTCCATCACCATCACCATCCGTCACCATCACCATCCATCACTATCACCATAAATCACCGTCACCATCGCCAGCTCCATCACTATCACCAGCTCCATCACTATCACCGTCCATTACCATCACCATCCATCTCCATTAACCTCACAAGCCTCATCTCCATCACCAGCTCCAGCTCCGTCACCAGCTCCATCACCATCACCAGTTCCATCACCGTCACATTCCATTACCATCACCATCACCATCACCATCACCATCACCAGCTCCATCACCTTCACCATCACCATCCATCTCCTTTAACATCACCAGCAACATCTCCATCACCAGCTCCAGCTCCATCACCAGCTCCATCACCATCACCATCCAACACCATCACCATCACCATCACCATCACCAGCTCCATCACCATCACCATCACCAGCTCCATCACAATCCTCAGCCGTCGCCATCACCAGCTGCATCAGCATCACCATCCATCGCCATCTCACCAGCTCCATCATCATCTCCAGCTCCATCACCCTCCATCACCATCACGAGCTCGATCACTATCATCATCCATCACCATCACCCAGCGCCATCACCATCACCAGCTCCATCTATCACCACCACCATCAATGGCTCCATCACCATCAGCAGCTCCATCACCATCACCATCAGCAGCTCCATCACCATCACCATCCGTCACCAGCACAATCCGTCACTATCACCATCCATCTCCATTAACCTCACCAGCCTCATCTCCATCACTAGCTCCAGCTCCGTCACCAGCTCCATCACCATCACCAGTTCAATTGCCGTCACCATCCATTACCATTACCATCACCATCACCATCACCATCACCAGCTCCATCACCGTCACCATCACCAGTCATCTCCTTTAACATCACCAGCAACATCTCCATCACCAGCTCCAGCTCCAGCTCCATCACCAGCTCCATCACCATCACCATCACCATCCAACACCAGCTCCGTCACCATCACCATCACCAACTCCACCACCATCACCATCACCATCACCATCCATCACCATCTCCATCACCATCACCATCCATCACCAGCTCCAACACCATCACCAGCTCCATCACCATCACCATCCATCACCAGCTCCATCACCATCACCAGCTCCATCACCATCACCATCCATCACCAGCTCCATCACCATCACCATCTCCATTACCATCACCATCCATCACCAGCTCCATCACCATCACCAGCTCGATCACCATCATCATCCATCAGCATCCATCACCATCACGCAGCTCCATCACCATCACCATCACCAGCTCCATCTCTCACCACCACCATCAATGGCTGCATCACCATCACCAGCTCCATCACCATCACCATCAGCAGCTCCATCACCATTTCCATCCATCACCATCACCATCCATCACCGTCACCATCCATCACTGTCACCATCGCCAGCTCCATCACTATCACCAGCTCCATCACTATCACCATCCATTATCATCACCATCCATCTCCATTAACCTCACCAGCCTCATCTCCATCACCAGCTCCAGCTCCATCACCAGCTCCATCAGCATCACCAGTTCCATCACCGTCACCATCCATTACCATCACCATCACCATCACCAGCTCCATCACCATCACCATCTCCATCCATCTCCTTTAACATCACCAGCAACATCTCCATCACCAGCTCCAGCTCCATCACCAGCTCCATCACCATCACCATCCAACACCAGCTCCATCACTATCACCATCACCACCTCCATCACCAGCAACATCTCCATCACCAGCGCCTGCTCCATCTCCAGCTCCATCACAATCACCATCCATAACCATCACCATCCAACACCAGCTCCATCACCATCACCATCACCATCCATCACTATCTCCATCAGCATCACCATCCATCGCCAGCTCCATCACCATCACCATCACCATCACCATCCAGCACCATCAACATCCAACACCAGCTCCATCACCCTCACCCTCACCATCACCATCCATCGCCATCTCACCAGCTCCATCACCCTCCATCAGCATCACGAGCTCGATCACCATCATCATCCATCACCATCCATCACCATCACCCAGCGCCATCACCATCACCAGTTCCATCTCTCACCACCAGCGTCAACCGATCCATCACCATCACCAGCTCCATCACCATCACCATCCATCACCAGCTCCATCATAAGTGCCATCCATCACTTTCACCATCAACAACAATCAACGCTTCCATCATCATCACCATCACCAGCTCCATCACCATCACCATCACCATCACCATCCATCACTATCACCATCACCAGCTCCATCACCATCACTATCACCAGCTCCATCACCATCACCAGCTCCATCACCATCATCATCCATCACCATTCCCAGCTCCATCACCATCACCAGCTCCATCACCATCACTTTCACCATCACCAGCTCCTTCGCCATCACCATCCATCTCCATTAACATCACCAGCAACATCTCCATCACCGGCTCCAGCTTCATCACCAGCTCCAATCACCATCACCAGCTCCATCACCATCAGCATCCATCACCATCCATCATCATCACCAGCTCCATCAGCATCACCATCCATCACCATCACCAGCTCCATCACCATCACCATCCATCTCCATTAACATCACCAGCAACATCTCCCTCACCTGCTCCAGCTCCATCACCACCATCATCACCAGCTCCATCACCATCACCATCACCATCACCATCCATCACCATCACCATCCAACACCAGCTCCATCACCATCACCATCACCAGCTCCATCACCATCACCATCACCATCCATCACCATCACCCAGCGCCATCACCATCACCAGCTCCATCTATCACCACCACCATCAACCTCTCAATCACCATCACCAGCTCCATCACCATCACCATCAGCAGCTCCATCACAATCCCCAGCCGTCGCCATCACCAGCTCCATCAGCATCACCATCCATCGCCATCTCACCAGCTCCATCATCATCTCCAGCTCCATCACCCTCCATCACCATCACGAGCTCGACCACTATCATCATCCATCACCATCACCCAGCGCCATCACCATCACCAGCTCCACCTATCACCACCACCATCAATGGCTCCATCACCATCAGCAGCTTCATCACCATCACCATCAGCAGCTCCAACACCATCACCATCCGTCACCATCACCATCCATCACTATCACCATCCATCACCATCACCATCGCCAGCTCCATCACTATCACCAGCTCCATCACTATCACCGTCCATTACCATCACCATCCATCTCCATTAACCTCACAAGCCTCATCTCCATCACCAGCTCCAGCTCCGTCACCAGCTCCATCACCATCACCAGTTCCATCACCGTCACCATCCATTACCATCACCATCACCATCACCATCACCAGCTCCATCACCATCACCATCACCATCCATCTCCTTTGACATCACCATCATCATCTCCATCACCAGCTCCAGCTCCATCACCAGTTCCATCACCGTCACCATCCATTACCATCACCATCACCATCACCATCACCATCACCAACTCCATCACCATCACCATCAGCAGCTCCATCACAATCCCCAGCCGTCGCCATCACCAGCTCCATCAGCATCACCATCCATCGCCATCTCACCAGCTCCATCATCATCTCCAGCTCCATCACCCTCCATCACCATCACGAGCTCGATCACTATCATCATCCATCACCATCACCCAGCGCCATCACCATCACCAGCTCCATCTATCACCACCACCATCAATGGCTCCATCACCATCAGCAGCTCCATCACCATCACCATCAGCAGCTCCATCACCATCACCATCCGTCACCATCACAATCCGTCACTATCACCATCCATCTCCATTAACCTCACCAGCCTCATCTCCATCACTAGCTCCAGCTCCGTCACCAGCTCCATCACCATCACCATCACCATCACCATTCATCTCCTTTATCATCCCCAGCAACATCTCCATCACCAACTCCTGCTCCATCACCATCTCCATCAGCATCACCATCACCATCACCATCACCATCCATCACTATCACCATCCAACACCAGCTCCATCACCATCACCATCACCATCACCAACTTCCATCACCATCACCATCCATCACCATCTCCATCACCATCACCATCCATCACCAGCTCCAACACCATCACCAGCTCCATCACCATCACCATCCATCACCAGCTCCATCACCATCACCAGCTCCATCACCATCACCATCCATCACCAGCCCCATCACCATCACCAGCTCCATCACCATCACCATCCATCGCCATCTCACCAGCTCCATTATCATCACCAGCTCCATCACCCTCCATCACCATCACGAGCTCGATCACCATCATCATCCATCAGCATCCATCACCATCACCCAGCTCCATCACCATCACCATCACCAGCTCCATCTCTCACCACCACCATCAATGGCTGCATCACCATCACCAGCTCCATCACCATCACCATCAGCAGCTCCATCACCATTTCCATCCATCACCATCACCATCCATCACCATCACCATCCATCACTGTCACCATCACCAGCTCCATCACTATCACCAGCTCGATCACTATCACTGTCCATTACCATCACCATCCATCTACATTAACCTCACCAGCAACATCTCCATCACCAGCTCCAGCTCCATCACCAGCTCCATTACCATTACCAGTTCCATCACCGTCACCATCACAATCACCAGCTCCAACACCATCACCAGCTCCATCACCATCTGCATACGTCACCATCACCAGCTCCATCACCATTACCATCACCATCACTGGTTCCATCACCATCACCAGCTCCATCACCATCACCATCCATCTCCATTAACATCATCAGCAACATCTCCATCACCACTCCAGCTCCATCTCCAGTTCCATCACCATCACCATCCATCACATCACCATCCACCAGCTCACCATCACCATCACCATCCATCACTATCCCATCAGCATCCATCCATCGCCAGCTCCATCAACATCACCATCACCATCACCATCCATCACCATCACCATCCACACCAGCTCCATCACCCTCACCATCACCATCCATCACCATCTCATCACATCACCATCATCACCATCACCATCGCCAGCTCCATCACATCACCAGCTCCATCACCATCACCGTCCATTACCATCACCATCCATCTCCATCCTCACAAGCCTCATCTCCATCACCAGCTCCAGCTCCGTCACCAGCTCCATCACCATCACCAGTTCCATCACCGTCACCATCCATTACCATCACCATCACCATCACCATCACCAGCTCCATCACCATCACCATCACCATCCATCTCCTTTGACATCACCATCATCATCTCCATCACCAGCTCCAGCTCCATCACCAGTTCCATCACCGTCACCATCCATTACCATCACCATCACCATCACCATCACCATCACCAACTCCATCACCATCACCATCAGCAGCTCCATCACAATCCCCAGCCGTCGCCATCACCAGCTCCATCAGCATCACCATCCATCGCCATCTCACCAGCTCCATCATCATCTCCAGCTCCATCACCCTCCATCACCATCACGATCTCGATCACTATCATCATCCATCACCATCACCCAGCGCCATCACCATCACCAGCTCCATCTATCACCACCACCATCAATGGCTCCATCACCATCAGCAGCTCCATCACCATCACCATCAGCAGCTCCATCACCATCACCATCCGTCACCATCACAATCCGTCACTATCACCATCCATCTCCATTAACCTCACCAGCCTCATCTCCATCACTAGCTCCAGCTCCGTCACCAGCTCCATCACCATCACCATCACCATCACCATTCATCTCCTTTATCATCCCCAGCAACATCTCCATCACCAACTCCTGCTCCATCACCATCTCCATCAGCATCACCATCACCATCACCATCACCATCCATCACTATCACCATCCAACACCAGCTCCATCACCATCACCATCACCATCACCAACTTCCATCACCATCACCATCCATCACCATCTCCATCACCATCACCATCCATCACCAGCTCCAACACCATCACCAGCTCCATCACCATCACCATCCATCACCAGCTCCATCACCATCACCAGCTCCATCACCATCACCATCCATCACCAGCCCCATCACCATCACCAGCTCCATCACCATCACCATCCATCGCCATCTCACCAGCTCCATTATCATCACCAGCTCCATCACCCTCCATCACCATCACGAGCTCGATCACCATCATCATCCATCAGCATCCATCACCATCACCCAGCTCCATCACCATCACCATCACCAGCTCCATCTCTCACCACCACCATCAATGGCTGCATCACCATCACCAGCTCCATCACCATCACCATCAGCAGCTCCATCACCATTTCCATCCATCACCATCACCATCCATCACCATCACCATCCATCACTGTCACCATCACCAGCTCCATCACTATCACCAGCTCGATCACTATCACTGTCCATTACCATCACCATCCATCTACATTAACCTCACCAGCAACATCTCCATCACCAGCTCCAGCTCCATCACCAGCTCCATTACCATTACCAGTTCCATCACCGTCACCATCACAATCACCAGCTCCAACACCATCACCAGCTCCATCACCATCTGCATACGTCACCATCACCAGCTCCATCACCATTACCATCACCATCACTGGTTCCATCACCATCACCAGCTCCATCACCATCACCATCCATCTCCATTAACATCATCAGCAACATCTCCATCACCAGCTCCAGCTCCATCTCCAGTTCCATCACCATCACCATCCATAACAATCACCATCCAATACCAGCTCCGTCACCATCACCATCACCATCCATCACTATCTCCATCAGCATCAGCATCCATCGCCAGCTCCATCAACATCACCATCACCATCACCATCCATCACCATCACCATCCAACACCAGCTCCATCACCCTCACCATCACCATCCATCGCCATCTCACCAGCTCCATCATCATCACCAGCTCCATCACCCTCCATCAGCATCACGAGCTCGATCACCATCATCATCCATCACCATCCATCACCATCACCCAGCGCCGTCACCATCACTAGTTCCATCTATCACTACCACCATCAACGGCTGCATCACCATCACCAGCTCCATTACCATCATCATCACCATCAGCAGCTCCATCACCATCACCATCCATCACCCTCACCATCAACATCCATCACCATCACCATCCATCACCATCACCATCCATCACCCTCACCATCACCATCCATCACCGTCACCATCACCAGCTCCATCACTATCACCAGCTCCATCATATCACCGTCCATTACCATCAACATCCATCTCCATTAACATCAACGGCTGCATCACCATCACCAGCTCCATCACCCTCCATCAGCATCACGAGCTCGATCACCATCATCATCCATCACCATCACCCAGCGCCATCACCATCACCATCTCCATCTATCACCACCACCATCAACGGCTCCATCACCATCACCATCAGCAGCTCCATCACCATCACCATCCGTCACCATCACCATCCATCACCATCACCATCCATCACCGTCACCATCACCAGCTCCATCACTATCACCAGCTCCATCACTATCACCGACCATTACCATCACCATCCATCTCCATTGACCTCACCAGCAACATCTCCTTCTCCAGCTCCAGATCCATCACCAGCTCCATCACCATCACCAGTTCCATCACCGTCACCATCCATCACCATCACCATCACCAGTTCATCACCATCACCATCACCAGCTCCATCAGCATCACCATCCATCACCATCACCATCACCAGCTCCATCAGCATCACCATCCATCACCTTCTCCAGCTCCATCACCATCACCATCCATCTCCTTTAACATCACCAGCAACATCTCCATCACCAGCTCCAGCTCCATCACCAGCTCCATCACCATCACCATCACCAGCTCCATCAACATCACCATCACCATCACCATCACCATCACCATCCATCTCCTTTAACATCACCAGCAACATCTCCATCACCAGCTCCAGCTCCATCACCAGCTCCATCACCATCACCATCACCAACTCCATCACCATCACCATCACCATTACCATCCATCACCATCTCCATCACCATCACCATCCATCACCGGCTACATCACCAACAACAGCTCCATCACCATCACCATCCATCACCATCAGCAGCTCCAACTCCATCACCATTTTTCACCTTCACCAGCTCCATCACCATCACCATCCATCACCAGATCCATCATAATTACCATCCATCACTTTCTCCATCAACAACCATCAATGGCTCCATCATCATCAACACCACCAGCTCCATCACCATCACCATCACCATCCATCACCATCACCATCACCAGCTCCATCACCATTACCATCACCAGCTCCATCACCATCACCAGCTCCATCACCATCATCATCCATCACCATTCCCAACTCCATCACCATCACCAGCTCCATCACCATCACCATCACCATCACGAGCTCCATCACCATCACCATCCATCTCCCTTAACATCACCAGTAACATCTCCATCACCGGCTCCAGCTCCATCACCAGCTCCATCATCATCACCAGCTCCACCACCATCAGCATCCATCACCATCCATCAGCATCACCAGCTCCATCACCATCACCATCCATCTCCATTAACATCACCAGCAACATCTCCATCACCATCTCCAGCTCCATCACCAGCTCCATCACCATCACCATCACCATCTCCATCCATCACCATCACCATCACCATCACCATCCAACACCAGCTCCATCACCATCACCATCACCATCACCATCACCATCACCATCACCAGCTCCATCACCATCACCATCACCTTCCATCACCATCTCCATCACCATCCATCACCAGCTCCATCACCATCACCAGCTCCATCACCATCACCATCCAACGCCATCTCTCCAGCTCCATCATCATCACCTTTCCATCACCCTCCATCACCATCACGAGCTCGATCACCATCATCATCCATCACCATCCATCACCATCACCCAGCGCCATCACCATCACCAGCTCCATCTATCACCACCACCTTCAACGGCTCCATCACCATCACCAGCTCCATCACCATCACCATCAGCAGCTCAACACCATCACCAGCCGTAGCCATCACCAGCTCCATCACCATCATCATCCATCACCATTCCCAACTCCATCACCATCACCAGCTCCATCACCATCACCATCACCATCACGAGCTCCATCACCATCACCATCCATCTCCATTAACATCACCAGTAACATCTCCATCACCGGCTCCAGCTCCATCACCAGCTCCATCATCATCACCAGCTCCATCACCATCAGCATCCATCACCATCCATCAGCATCACCAGCTCCATCACCATCACCATCCTTCTCCATTAACATCACCAGCAACATCTCCATCACCAGCTCCAGCTCCTTCACCAGCTCCATCACCATCACCATCACCATCTCCATCCATCACCATCACCATCACCATCCAACACCAGCTCCATCACCATCACCATCACCATCACCATCACCATCACCAGCTCCATCACCATCACCATCACCTTCCATCACCATCTCCATCACCATCCATCACCAGCTCCATCACCATCACCAGCTCCATCACCATCACCATCCAACGCCATCTCTCCAGCTCCATCATCATCACCTTTCCATCACCCTCCATCACCATCACGAGCTCGATCACCATCATCATCCATCACCATCCATCACCATCACCCAGCGCCATCACCATCACCAGCTCCATCTATCACCACCACCTTCAACGGCTCCATCACCATCACCAGCTCCATCACCATCACCATCAGCAGCTCAACACCATCACCAGCCGTAGCCATCACCAGCTCCATCACCATCATCATCCATCGCCATCTCACCAGCTCCATCATCATCTCCAGCTCCATCACCCTCCATCACCATCACCAGCACGATCACCATCATCATCCATCACCATCCATCACCATCACCCAGCGCCATCACCATCACCAGCTCCATCTATCACCACCACCATCACCAGCTCCATCACCATCACCAGCTCCATCACCATCACCATCAGCAGCTCCATCACCATCACCATCCGTCACCATCACCATCCATCACCATCACCATCCATCAACGTCACCATCAACAGCTCCATTACTATCATCAGCTCCATCACTATCACCGTCCATTACCATCACCATTCATCTCCATTAACCTCACCAGCAACATCTCCATCACCAGCTGCAGCTCCATCACCAGCTCCATCACCATCACCAGCTCCATCACCATCAGCATCCATCACCATCCATCATCATCACCAGCTCGATCAGCATCACCATCCATCTCCATTAACATCACCAGCAACATCTCCCTCACCTGCTCCAGCTCCATCACCATCACCAGCTCCATCACCATCACCATCACCATCACCATCCATCACCATCACCATCCAACACCAGCTCCATCACCATCAACATCACCAGCTCCATCACCATCACCATCACCATCCATCACCATCTCCATCACCAACCATCACCAGCTGCATCACCATCACTGCCGCCTTCACCATCACCATCCATTGCCATCTCACCAGCTCCATCATCACCAGCTCCATCACCCTTCATCACCATCACGAGCTCGATCACGATCATCATCCATCACCATCCATCACCATCAGCCAGCGCCATAACCATCACCAGTTCCATCCATCACCACCACCATCAACGTCTCCATCACCATAACCATCTCCATCACCATCACCATCAGCAGCTCCATCACAATCCCCAGCCCTTGCCATCACCAGCTCGATCAGCATCACCATCCATCGCCATCTCACCAGCTCCATCATCATCTCCAGCTCCATCACCCTCCATCACCATCACGAGCTCGATCACTATCATCATCCATCACCTACACCCAGCGCCATCACCATCACCAGCTCCATCTATCACCACCACCATCAATGGCTCCATCACCATCAGCAGCTACATCACCATCACCATCAGCAGCTTCATCACCATCACCATCCATCACCATCACCATCCATCACTATCACCATCCATTACCGTCACCATCGCCAGCTCCATCACTATCACCATCTCCATCACTATCACCGTCCATTACCATCACAATCCATCTCCATTAACCTCACCAGCCTCATCTCCATCACCAGCTCCAGCTCCATCACCAGCTCCATCACCATCACCAGCTCCATCACCGTCACCATCCATTACCATCACCATCACCATCAACATCACCAGCTCCATCACCATCACCATCACCATCCATCTCCTTTAACGTCACCAGCAACATCTCCATCACCAGCTCCAGCTCCATCACCAGTTCCATCACCATCACCATCCAACACCAGCTCCATCACCATCACCATCACCAACTCCATCACCATCACCATCACCATCACCATCCATCACCATCTCCATCACCATCACCATCCATCACCAGCTCCATCACCATCACCATCCAACACCAGCTCCATCACCATCACCATCACCAACTCCATCACAGGCTCCATCACCATCACCATCCATCACCAGCTCCATCATCATCACCAGCTCCATCACCATCACCATCATCAGCTCCATCACCATTTCCATCCGTCACCATCACCATCCATCACCATCACCATCCATCACTGTCACCATCACCAGCTCCATCACTGTCACCAGCTCGATCACTATCACCGTCCATTACCATCACCATCCATCTACATTAACCTCACCAGCAACATCTCCATCACCAGCTCCAGCTCCATCACCAGCTCCATCACCATTACCAGTTCCATCACCGTCACCATGCATCACCATCACCATCACCATCACCATCACCATCACCATCACCATCACCATCACCAGCTCCATCACCATCACCAGCTCCATCACCATCAGCATACGTCACCATCACCAGCTCCATCACCATTACCATCACCATCACTGGCTCCATCACCATCACCATCTCCATCACCATCACCATCCATCTCCATTAACATCACCAGCAACATCTCCATCACCAGCTCCAGCTCCATCTCCAACTCCATCACCATCACCATCCATAACCATCACCATCCAACACCAGCTCCATCACCATCACCATCTCCATCCATCACTATCTCCATCACCATCACCATACATCGCCAGCTCCATCACCATCACCATCACCATCACCATCCAGCACCATCACCATCCAACACCAGCTCCATCACCCTCACCATCACCATCCATCGCCATCTCTCCAGCTCCATCATCATCACCAGCTCCATCACCCTCCATCAGCATCACGAGCTCGATCACCATCATCATCCATCAAGATCCATCACCATCACCCAGCGCCATCACCATCACCAGTTCCATCTATCACCACCACCATCAACGGCTCCATCACCATCACCAGCTCCATCACCATGACCATCACCATCACCATCAGCAGCTCCATCACCATCACCATCCGTCACCATCGCCATCCATCACCATCACCATCCATCACCGTCACCATCACCAGCTCCATCACCATCACCAGCTCCATCACTATCACCGTCCATTACCATCACCATCCATCTCCATTAACATCACCAGCCTCATTTCCATCACCAGCTCCAGCTCCAGCTCCATCACCATCAACAGTTCCATCTCTGTCACCATCCATCACCATCACCATCACCATAACCAGCTCCATCACCATCACCATCACCAGCTCCATCACCATCACCATCCGTCACCATCACCAGCTCCATCACCATTAACATCACCATCACTGGCTCCATCACCATTACCAGCTCCATCACCATCAGCATCCATCACCATCCATCATCATCACCAGCTCCATCAGCATCACCATCCATCACCATCACCAGCTCCATCACCATCACCATCCATCTCCATTAACATCACCAGCAACATCTCCATCACCAGCTCCAGCTCCATCACCAGCTCCATCACCATCACCATCACCAACTCCATCACCATCACCATCACCATCACCATCCATCACCATCTCCATCACCATCACCATCCATCACCAGCTCCATCACCATCACCATCCAACACCAGCTCCATCACCATCACCATCACCAACTCCATCACAGGCTCCATCACCATCACCATCCATCACCAGCTCCATCATCATCACCAGCTCCATCACCATCACCATCATCAGCTCCATCACCATTTCCATCCGTCACCATCACCATCCATCACCATCACCATCCATCACTGTCACCATCACCAGCTCCATCACTGTCACCAGCTCGATCACTATCACCGTCCATTACCATCACCATCCATCTACATTAACCTCACCAGCAACATCTCCATCACCAGCTCCAGCTCCATCACCAGCTCCATCACCATTACCAGTTCCATCACCGTCACCATGCATCGCCATCACCATCACCATCACCATCACCATCACCATCACCATCACCAGCTCCATCACCATCACCAGCTCCATCACCATCAGCATACGTCACCATCACCAGCTCCATCACCATTACCATCACCATCACTGGCTCCATCACCATCACCATCTCCATCACCATCACCATCCATCTCCATTAACATCACCAGCAACATCTCCATCACCAGCTCCAGCTCCATCTCCAACTCCATCACCATCACCATCCATAACCATCACCATCCAACACCAGCTCCATCACCATCACCATCTCCATCCATCACTATCTCCATCACCATCACCATACATCGCCAGCTCCATCACCATCACCATCCAGCACCATCACCATCCAACACCAGCTCCATCACCCTCACCATCACCATCCATCGCCATCTCTCCAGCTCCATCATCATCACCAGCTCCATCACCCTCCATCAGCATCATGAGCTCGATCACCATCATCATCCATCAAGATCCATCACCATCACCCAGCGCCATCACCATCACCAGTTCCATCTATCACCACCACCATCAACGGCTCCATCACCATCACCAGCTCCATCACCATGACCATCACCATCACCATCAGCAGCTCCATCACCATCACCATCCGTCACCATCGCCATCCATCACCATCACCATCCATCACCGTCACCATCACCAGCTCCATCACCATCACCAGCTCCATCACTATCACCGTCCATTACCATCACCATCCATCTCCATTAACATCACCAGCCTCATCTCCATCACCAGCTCCAGCTCCAGCTCCATCACCATCAACAGTTCCATCTCTGTCACCATCCATCACCATCACCATCACCATAACCAGCTCCATCACCATCACCATCACCAGCTCCATCACCATCACCATCCGTCACCATCACCAGCTCCATCACCATTAACATCACCATCACTGGCTCCATCACCATTAACAGCTCCATCACCATCAGCATCCATCACCATCCATCATCATCACCAGCTCCATCAGCATCACCATCCATCACCATCACCAGCTCCATCACCATCACCATCCATCTCCATTAACATCACCAGCAACATCTCCATCACCAGCTCCAGCTCCATCACCAGCTCCATCACCATCACCATCACCAGCTCCATCACCATCACCATCACCATCACCATCCATCACCATCACCATCCAACACCAGCTCCATCACCATCAACAGCTCCATCACCATCACCATCACCATCACCATCCATCACCATCTCCATCACCATCTGTCACCAGCTCCATCACCCTCACCAGCTCCATCATCATCCATCACCATCTCACCAGCACCATCATCATCACCAGCTCCATCATGCTCCCTCATCATCATGAACTTGATCAACATCATCATCCATCACCATCCATCACCATCACCCAGCGCCATCACCATCACCAGCTCCATCTATCACCACAACCATCAACGGCTTCATCACCATCACCAGCTCCATCACCATCACCATCAGCAGCTCCATCACCATCTCCAGCCCTCGCCATCACAAGCTCCATCACCATCACCATCCATCGCCATCTCACCAGCTCCATCATCATCTCCAGCTCCATCACCCTCCATCACCATCACGAGCTCGATCACCATCATCATCCATCACCATCACCATCAGCAGCTCCATCACCATCACCATCCGTCACCATCACCATCCATCACCATCACCACCCATGACTGTCACCATCACCAGCTCCATCACTATCACCAGCTGCATCACTATCACCATCCATTACCATCACCATCCATCTCCATTAACATCCCCAGCAACATCTCCATCACCAGCTCCAGCTCCATCACCATCACCAGTCCAATCACTTTCACCATCCATCACCATCACCAGCTCCATCACTTTCACCATCACCAGCTCCATCACCATCAGCATCTGTCACCATCACCAGCTCCAACACCATTACCATCACCATCACTGGCTCCATCACCATTACCAGCTCCATCACCATCACCATCCATCACCAGCTCCATCATAATTACCATCCATCACTTTCACCATCAACAACCATCATTGGCTCCACCATCATCAACACCACCAGCTCCATCACCATTACTATCACCATCCATCACCGTCACCATCACCAGCTCCATCACCATTACCATCACCAGCTCCATCACCATCACCAGCTCCATCACCAGCATCATCCATCACCATTCCCAGCTCCATCACCATCACCAGCTCCATCACCATCACCATCACTATCACCAGCTCCATCACCATCACCATCCATCTCCATTAACATCACCAGCAACATCTCCATCACCGGCTCCAGCTCCATCACCAGCTCCATCATCATCAACAGCTCCATCACCATCAGCATCCATCACCATCCATCATCATCACCAGCTACATCAGCATCACCATCCATCACCATCACCAGCTCCATCACCATCCATCACCAGCTCCATCACCATCACCAGCTCCATCACCATCACCATCCATCACCATCACCATCCATCACCGTCACAATCACCAGCTCCATCACCATCACCAGCTCCATCACTATCACCGTCCATTACCATCACCATCAATCTCCATTAACATCACCAGCCTCATCTCCATCACCAGCTCCAGCTCCATCACCATCAACAGTTCCATCTCTGTCAACATCCATCACCATCACCATCACCATAACCAGCTCCATCACCATCACCATCACCAGCTCCATCACCATCACCATCCGTCACCATCACCGGCTCCATCACCATTAACATCACCATCACTGGCTCCATCACCATTACCAGCTCCATCACCATGAGCATCCATCACCATCCATCATCATCACCAGCTCCATCAGCATCACCATCCATCACCATCACCATCACCATAACCAGCTCCATCACCATCACCATCACCAGCTCCATCACCATCACCATCCATCACCATCACCAGCTCCATCACCATTAACATCACCATCACTGGCTCCATCACCATTACCAGCTCCATCACCATCAGCATCCATCACCATCCATCATCATCACCAGCTCCATCAGCATCACCATCCATCACCATCACCAGCTCCATCACCATCACCATCCATCTCCATTAACATCACCAGCAACATCTCCATCACCAGCTCCAGCTCCATCACCAGCTCCATCACCATCACCATCACCAGCTCCATCACCATCACCATCACCATCCATCACCATCACCATCCAACACCAGCTCCATCACCATCAACAGCTCCATCACCATCACCATTACCATCACCATCCATCACCATCTCCATCACCATCCATCACCAGCTCCATCACCCTCACCAGCTCCATCACCATCCATCACCATCTCACCAGCACCATCATCATCACCAGCTCCATCATGCTCCATCATCATCATGAACTTGATCAACATCATCATCCATCACCATCCATCACCATCACCCAGCGCCATCACCATCACCAGCTCCATCTATCACCACAACCATCAACGGCTTCATCACCATCACCAGCTCCATCACCATCACCATCAGCAGCTCCATCACCATCTCCAGCCCTCGCCATCACCAGCTCCATCACCATCACCATCCATCGCCATCTCACCAGCTCCATCATCATCTCCAGCTCCATCACCCTCCATCACCATCACGAGCTCGATCACCATCATCATCCATCACCATCACCATCAGCAGCTCCATCACCATCACCATCCGTCACCATCACCATCCATCACCATCACCATCCATGACTGTCACCATCACCAGCTCCATCACTATCACCAGCTGCATCACTATCACCGTCCATTACCATCACCATCCATCTCCATTAACATCCCCAGCAACATCTCCATCACCAGCTCCAGCTCCATCACCATCACCAGTCCAATCACTTTCACCATCCATCACCATCACCAGCTCCATCACTTTCACCATCACCAGCTCCATCACCATCAGCATCTGTCACCATCACCAGCTCCAACACCATTACCATCACCATCACTGGCTCTATCACCATTACCAGCTCCATCACCATCACCATCCATCACCAGCTCCATCATAATTACCATCCATCACTTTCACCATCAACAACCATCATTGGCTCCACCATCATCAACAGCACCAGCTCCATCACCATTACTATCACCATCCATCACCGTCACCATCACCAGCTCCATCACCATTACCATCACCAGCTCCATCACCATCACCAGCTCCATCACCAGCATCATCCATCACCATTCCTAGCTCCATCACCATCACCAGCTCCATCACCATCACCATCACTATCACCAGCTCCATCACCATCACCATCCATCTCCATTAACATCACCAGCAACATCTCCATCACCGGCTCCAGCTCCATCACCAGCTCCATCATCATCAACAGCTCCATCACCATCAGCATCCATCACCATCCATCATCATCACCAGCTACATCAGCATCACCATCCATCACCATCACCAGCTCCATCACCATCCATCACCAGATCCATCACCATCACCAGCTCCATCACCATCACCATCCATCGCCATCTCACCAGTTCCATCATCATCACCTTTCCATCACCCTCCATCACCATCATGAGCTCGATCACCATCATCATCCATCAGCATCCATCACCATCACCCAGCGCCATCACCATCACCAGCTCCATCTATCACCACCACCATCAACGGCTCCATCACCATCACCAGCTCCATCACCATCACCATCAGCAGCTCAACACCATCACCAGCCGTCGCCATCTCACCAGCTCCATCATCATCACCAGCTCCATCACCCTCCATCACCATCACGAGCTTGATCACCATCATCATCCATCACCATCACCCAGCGCCATCACCATCACCAGCTCCATCTATCACCACACCATCAACAGCTCCATCACCATCACCAGTTCTATCACCATCACCATCAGCAGCTCCATCACCATCACCATCCGTCACCATCACCATCCATCACCATCACCATCCATCACCGTCACCATCAACAGCTCCATTGCTATCATCAGCTCCATCACTATCACCGTCCATTACCATCACCATCCATCTCCATTAACCTCACCAGCAACATCTCCATCACCAGCTGCAGCTCCATCACCAGCTCCATCACCATCACCAGTTCCATCACCGTCACCATCCATCACCATCACCATCACCATCACCAGCTCCATCACCATCACCATCACCAGCTCCATCACCATCAGCATCCGTCACCATTACCAGCTCCATCACCATTACCATCAACATCACTGGCTCCATCACCATCACCTGCTCCATCAGCATCACCATCCATCTCCATTAACATCACCAGCAACATCTCCATCACCAACTCCTGCTCCATCACCATCTCCATCACCATCACCATCACCATCACCATCACCATCCATCACTATCACCATCCAACACCAGCTCCATCACCATCACCATCACCAACTCCATCACCATCACCATCACCATCCATCACCATCTCCATCACCATCACCATCCATCACCAGCTCCATCACCCTCACCATCACCATCCATCGCCATCTCACCAGCTCCATCATCATCACCCTCTCCATCACCCTCCATCACCATCACGAGCTCGATCACCATCATCATCCATCACCATCCATCAACATCACCCAGCGCCATCAACATCACCATCACCAGATCCATCTATCGTCACCACCATCAACGGCTGCATCACCATCACCAGCTCCATCACCCTCCATCAGCATCACGAGCTCGATCACCATCATCCTCCATCACCATCACCCAGCGCCATCACCATCACCATCTCCATCTATCACCACCACCATCACCGGCTCCATCACCATCACCATCAGCAGCTCCATCGCCATCACCATCCGTCACCATCACCATCCATCACCATCACCGTCCATCACCGTCACCATCACCAGCTCCATCACTATCACCAGCTCCATCACTATCACCGACCATTACCATCACCATCCATCTCCATTAACCTCACCAGCAACATCTCCATCACCAGCTCCAGATCCATCACCAGCTCCATCACCATAACCAGTTCCATCACCGTCACCATCCATCACCATCACCATCACCATCACCAGCTCCATCACCATCACAATCAGCTGCTCCATCACCATCACCATCCATCACCAATACCAGCTCCATCACCATCACCATCCATCACCAGCTCCATCATAATTATCATCCATCACCTTCACCATCAACAACCATCAACGGCTCCATCATCATCACTATCACCAGCTCCATCACCATCACCATCCATTATCATCACCATCACCAGCTCCATCACCATCACCATCACCAGCTCCATCACCATCAACATCCATCACCATCAGCAGCTCCATCACCATCACCATCTGTCACCATCACCTGCTCCTTCACCATCACCATCACCATCACTGGCTCCATCACCATTACCAGCTCCATCACCATCACCATCCATCACCAACTTCATCATAATTACCATCCATCACCTTCACCATCAACAACCATCACCGGCTCCATCACCATCACCAGCTCCATCACCATCACCATCCATCACCATCAGCAGCTCCATAACCATCACCATTTGTCACCATCACCACCTCCATCACCATCACCATCACCATCACCATCACTGGCTCCATCACCATTACCAGCTCCATCACCATCAACATCACCATCCATCACCAGCTCCATCATAATTACCATCCATCACCTTCACCATCAACAACCATCAACGGCTCCATCATCATCACCATCACCAGCTCCATCACAATCACCATCCATCACCATCACCATCACCAGCTCCATCACCATCACCATCACTGGCTCCATCTCCATTACCATCTCCATCACCTTCACCACCAACAACCATCAACGGCTCCATCATCATCACCATCACCAGCTCCATCACCATCACCATCCATCACCATCTCCTCCAAAATAACCAGCAACATCACCATCTCCAGTTCCATCACCGTTACCAGCTCCATCACCATCACCGACTCCATCACCAACACCATCACCATTACCTTCACCATCACCATCACCAGCTCCATTACCATCACCAGCTCCATCACCGTTAACAGCTCCATCACCACCACTAGTTCCAGCTCCATCACCATCCATCACCATCACCAGCTCCATCACCATCACCATCCATCATCATCACCATCCATCACCATCAGCAGCTCCATCACCATCATCATCACCAGATCCATCACCAGCTCCATCACCATCACCATTCATCATCATCATCAGCTCCATCACCATCACCATCCATCACCATCACCAGCTCCATCACCATCACCATCTATCACCATCCATCATCATCCATCACCAGCTCCGTCACCACCACCAGCTCCATCCATCACCACCACCATCACCGGCTCCATCTCCATTACCAGCTCCATCACCATCACCATCATCATCCATCTCCAGCTCCATCATAATTACCATCCATCACTTCACCATCGGTCACCATCAACAACCATCAATGGCCCCATCACCATCACCATCACCAGCTCCATCACCATCACCATCCATCATCATCACCAGCTCCATCACCACCACCATCACCATCACCATTCATCACCATCACTGGCTCCATCACCATCAGCATCACCGGCTCCATCACCATCACCATCTGTCACCTTCACCATCACCATCACCATCACCATCACCATCCAGCACCATCACCATCCAACACCAGCTCCATCACCCTCACCATCACCATCCATCACCATCTCACCAGCTCCATCATCATCACCAGCTCCATCACCCTCCATCAGCATCACGAGCTCGATCACCATCATCATCCATCACCATCCATCACCATCACCATCCATCACCATCACCCAGCGCCATCACCATCACCAGTTCCATCTATCACCACCACCATCAACGGCTCCATCACCATCGCCAGCTCCATCACCATCACCATCACCATCAGCAGCTCCATCACCATCACCATCCGTCACCATCACCATCCATCACCATCACCATCCATCACCGTCACCAACACCAGCTCCATCACTATCACCAGCTCCATCACTATCACCGTCCATTACCATCACCATCCATCTCCATTAACATCACCAGCCTCATCTCCATCACCAGCTCCAGCTCCATCACCATCACCAGTTCCATCACTGTCACCATCCATCACCATCACCATCACCATAAACAGCTCCATCACCATCACCATCACCATCACCAGCTCCATCACCATCACCATCTGTCACCATCACCAGCTCCATCACCATTAACATCACCATCACTGGCTCCATCACCATTACCAGCTCCATTACCATCAGCATCCATCACCATCCATCACCATCACCAGCTCCATCACCATCACCATCCATCTCCATTAACATCTCCAGCAACATCTCCATCACCAGCTCCAGCTCCATCACCAGCTCCGTCACCATCACCATCACCAGCTCCATCACCATCACCATCACCATCCATCACCATCACCATCCAAACCAGCTGCAGCAGCATCACCAGCTCCATCAGCATGCCCATCACCATCCATCACCATCTCCATCACCATCCAACACCAGCTCCATCACCATCACCAGCTCCATCACCATCACCATCACCATCCATCACCATCTCCATCACCATCCAACACTAGCTCCATCACCATCACCAGCTCCATCACCATCACCATCACCATCCATCACCATCTCCATCACAATCCATCACCAGCTCCATCACCATCACCAGCTCCATCACCATCCATCGCCATCTCACCAGCACCATCATCATCACCAGCTCCATCATGCTCCATCACCATCACGAGCTCGATCACCATCATCATCCATCACCATCCATCACCATCACCCAGCGCCATCACCATCACCAGCTCCATCTATCACCACCACCATCAACGGCTCCATCACCATCACCATCAGCAGCTCCATCACCATCTCCAGCACTCGCCATCACCAGCTCCATCACAATCACCATCCATCGCCATCTCACCAGCTGCATCATCATCTCCAGCTCCATCACCCTCCATCACCATCACGAGCTTGATCACCATCATCATCCATCACCATCATCAACAGCTCCATCACCATCACCAGTTCCATCACCATCACCATCAGCAGCTCCATCACCATCACCATCCATCACCATCACCATCCATCACCGTCACCATCAACAGCTCCATTACTATCATCAGCTCCATCACTATCACCATCCATTACCATCACCATCCATCTCCATTAACCTCACCAGCAACATCTCCATCACCAGCTGCAGCTCCATCACCAGCTCCATCACCATCACCAGTTCCATCACCGTCACCATCCATCACCATCACCATCACCATCACCAGCTCCATCACCATCACCATCACCAGCTCCATCACCATCAGCATCCGTCACCATTACCAGCTCCATCACCATTACCATCACCATCACTGGCTCCATCACCATCACCTGCTCCATCAGCATCACCATCCATCTCCATTAACATCTCCATCACCAGCTCCAGCTCCATCACCATCTCCATCACCATCTCCATCACCATCTCCATCACCATCACCATAACCATCCATCACTATCACCATCCAACACCAGCTCCATCAGCATCACCATCACCAACTCCATCACCATCACCATCACCATCCATCACCATCTCCATCACCACCACCATCCATCACCAGCTCCATCACCCTCACCATCACCATCCATCGCCATCTCACCAGCTCCATCATCATCACCCACTCCATCACCCTCCATCACCATCACGAGCTCGATCACCATCATCATCCATCACCATCCATCAACATCACCCAGCGCCATCACCATCACCATCACCAGCTTCATCTATCACCACCACCATCAACGGCTGCATCACCATCACCAGCTCCATCACCCTCCATCAGCATCACGAGCTCGATCACCATCATCCTCCATCACCATCACCCATCGCCATTACCATCACCATCTCCATCTATCACCACCACCATCAACGGCTCCATCACCATCACCATCAGCAGCTCCATCACCATCACCATCCGTCACCATCACCATCCATCACCATCACCGCCCATCACCATCACCAGCTCCATCACTATCACCAGCTCCATCACTATCACCGACCATTACCATCACCATCCATCTCCATTAATCTCACCAGCAACATCTCCATCACCAGCTCCAGATCCATCACCAGCTCCACCACCATTACCAGTTCCTTCACCATCACCATCACCTGCTCCATCACCATCACCATCCATCACCAATACCAGCTCCATCACCATCACCATCACCATCCATCACCAGCTCCATCATAATTATCATCCATCACCTTCACCATCAACAACCATCAACGGCTCCATCATCATCACTATCACCAGCTCCATCACCATCACCATCCATCATCATCACCATCACCAGCTCCATCACCATCACCATCACCAGCTCCATCACCATCACCATCCGTCACCCTCACCAGTTCCATCACCATTAACATCACCATCCATCACCATCACCGGCTCCATCACCATCACCAGCTCCATCACCATCACCATCAGCAGCTCCATAACCATCACCATTTGTCACCATCACCAGCTCCATCACCATCACCATCACCATCACCATCACCATCACTGGCTCCATCACCATTACCAGCTCCATCACCATCACCATCAGTATCCATCACCAGCTCCATCATAATTACCATCCATCACCTTCACCATCAACAACCATCAATGGCTCCATCATCATCACCATCACCAGCTCCATCACAATCACCATCCATCACCATCACCATCACCAGCTCCATCACCATCACCATCACCATCACTGGCTCCATCTCCATTACCATCTCCATCACCATCACCACCAACAACCATCAATGGCTCCATCATCATCACCATCACCAGCTCCATCACCATCACCATCCATCACCATCTCCTCCAAAATAACCAGCAACATCACCATCTCCAGCTCCATCACCGTCACCAGCTCCATCACCATCATCGACTCCATCACCATCACCATCACCATCACCATTACCATCACCATCACCATCAACAGCTCCATTACCATCACCAGCTCCATCACCGTTAACAGCTCCATCACCATCACTAGTTCCAGCTCCATCACCATCCATCACCATCACCAGCTCCATCACCATCATCATTCATCATCATCATCAGCTCCATCACCATCACCATCCATCACCATCACCAGCTCCATCACCATCACCATCTATCACCATGCTTCACCATCCATCACCAGCTCCGTCACCACCACCAGCTCCATCCATCACCACCACCATCACCGGCTCCATCTCCATTACCAGCTCCATCACCATCACCATCCATCTCCAGCTCCATCATAATTACCATCCATCACTTCACCATCGGTCACCATCAACAACCATCAACGGCTCCATCACCATCACCATCACCAGCTCCATCACCATCACCATCCATCATCATCACCAGCTCCATCACCACCACCATCACCATCACCATCACCATTCATCACCATCACTGGCTCCATCACCATCAGCATCACCAGCTCCATCACCATCACCATCTGTCACCATCACCAGCTCCATCACCATCACCATCCATCACCATCACCGGCTCCATCACCATCACCATCTGTCACCATCACCATCACCATCACCATCCAGCACCATCACCATCCAACACCAGCTCCATCACTCTCACCATCACCATCCATCACCATCTCACCAGCTCCATCATCACCAGCTCCATCACCCTCCATCAGCATCACGAGCTCGATCACCATCATCAACCATCACCATCCATCACCATCACCCAGCGCCATCACCATCACCAGTTCCATCTATCACCAACAGCATCAATGGCTCCATCAACATCACCAGCTCCATCACCATCACCATCACCATCAGCAGCTCCATCACCATCACCATCCGTCACCATCACCATCCATCACCATCACCATCCATCACCGTCACCATCACCAGCTCCATCACTATCACCAGCTCCATCACTATCACCATCCATTACCATCACCATCCATCTCCATTAACATCACCAGCCTCATCTCCGTCACCAGCTCCAGCTCCATCACCATCACCTGTTCCATCACTGTCACCATCCATCACCATCACCATCACCATAACCAGCTCCATCACCATCACCATCACCAGCTCCATCACCATCACCATCTGTCACCATCACCAGCTCCATCACCATTAACATCACCATCACTGGCTCCATCACCATTACCAGCTCCATCACCATCAGCATCCATCACCATCCATCATCATCACCAGCTCCATCAGCATCACCATCCATCACCATAACCAGCTCCATCACCATCACCATCCAACACCAGCTCCATCACCATCACCAGCTCCATCACCATCACCATCCATCACCATTTCCATCACCATCCATCACCATCACCATCACCATAACCAGCTCCATCACCATCACCATCACCATCACCAGCTCCATCACCATCACCATCTGTCACCATCACCAGCTCCATCTCCATTAACATCACCAGCAACATCTCCATCACCAGCTCCAGCTCCATCACCAGCTCCATGACCATCACCATCACCAGCTCCATCACCATCACCATCCATCACCATCACCATCACCATCACCATCCATCACCATCACCATCCAACACCAGCTCCATCACCATCACCAGCTCCATCACCATCACCATCCATCACCAGCTCCATCACCATCACCAGCTCCATCACCATCCATCGCCATCTCACCAGCACCATCATCATCACCAGCTCCATCATGCTCCATCACCATCACAAGCTTGATCACCATCATCATCCATCACCATCCATCACCATCACCCAGCGCCATCACCATCACCAGCTCCATCTATCACCACCACCATCAACGGCTCCATCACCATCACCAGCTCCATCACCATCACCATCAGCAGCTCCAACACCATCTCCAGCCCTCGCCATCACCAGCTCCATCACCATCACCATCCATCGCCATCTCACCAGCTCCATCATCATCTCCAGCTCCATCACCCTCCATCATCATCCATCACCATCATCATCACCAGCTCCATCAGCATCACCATCCATCACCATCACCAGCTCCATCACCATCACCATCCATCACCATTTCCATCACCATCCATCACCATCACCATCACCATAACCAGCTCCATCACCATCACCATCACCAGCTCCATCACCATCACCATCTGTCACCATCACCAGCTCCATCTCCATTCACATTATCAGCAACATCTCCATCACCAGCTCCAGCTCCATCACCAGCTCCATGACCATCACCATCACCAGCTCCATCACCATCACCATCCATCACCATCACCATCACCATCACCATCCATCACCATCACCATCCAACACCAGCTCCATCACCATCACCAGCACCATCACCATCACCATCCATCACCAGCTCCATCACCATCACCAGCTCCATCACCATCCATCGCCATCTCACCAGCACCATCATCATCACCAGCTCCATCATGCTCCATCACCATCACGAGCTTGATCACCATCATCATCCATCACCATCCATCACCATCACACAGCGCCATCACCATCACCAGCTCCATCTATCACCACCACCATCAACGGCTCCATCACCATCACCAGCTCCATCACCATCACCATCAGCAGCTCTAACACCATCTCCAGCCCTCGCCATCACCAGCTCCATCACCATCACCATCCATCGCCATCTCACCAGCTCCATCATCATCTCCAGCTCCATCACCCTCCATCATCATCCATCACCATCATCATCACCAGCTCCATCAGCATCACCATCCATCACCATCACCAGCTCCATCACCATCACCATCCATCACCATTTCCATCACCATCCATCACCATCACCATCACCATAACCAGCTCCATCACCATCACCATCACCAGCTCCATCACCATCACCATCTGTCACCATCACCAGCTCCATCTCCATTCACATCATCAGCAACATCTCCATCACCAGCTCCAGCTCCATCACCAGCTCCATGACCATCACCATCACCAGCTCCATCACCATCACCATCCATCACCATCACCATCACCATCACCATCCATCACCATCACCATCCAACACCAGCTCCATCACCATCACCAGCACCATCACCATCACCATCCATCACCAGCTCCATCACCATCACCAGCTCCATCACCATCCATCGCCATCTCACCAGCACCATCATCATCACCAGCTCCATCATGCTCCATCACCATCACGAGCTTGATCACCATCATCATCCATCACCATCCATCACCATCACACAGCGCCATCACCATCACCAGCTCCATCTATCACCACCACCATCAACGGCTCCATCACCATCACCAGCTCCATCACCATCACCATCAGCAGCTCTAACACCATCTCCAGCCCTCGCCATCACCAGCTCCATCACCATCACCATCCATCGCCATCTCACCAGCTCCATCATCATCTCCAGCTCCATCACCCTCCATCATCATCCATCACCATCATCATCACCAGCTCCATCAGCATCACCATCCATCACCATCACCAGATCCATCACCATCACCATCCATCTCCATTAACATCACCAGCAACATCTCCATCACCAGCTCCAGCTCCATCACCAGCTCCAGCACCATCACCATCACCATCACCATCACCATCACCATCACCATCACCATCACCAGCTCCATCACCATCACCATCACCTTCCATCACCATCTCCATCACCATCCATCACCAGCTCCATCACCATCACCAGCTCCATCACCATCACCATCCATCGCCATCTCTCCAGCTCCATCATCATCACCTTTCCATCACCCTCCATCACCATCACGAGCTCGATCACCATCATCATCCATCAGCATCCATCACCATCACCCAGCGCCATCACCATCACCAGCTCCATCTATCACCACCACCATCAACGGCTCCATCACCATCACCAGCTCCATCACCATCACCATCAGCAGCTCAACACCATCAACAGCTGTCGCCATCACCAGCTCCATCACCATCATCATCCATCGCCATCTCACCAGCTCCATCACCATCACCATCACCATCACCATCACTGGCTCCATCACCATTACCAGCTCCATCACCATCACCATCACCATCCATCACCAGCTCCATCATAATTACCATCCATCACCTTCACCATCAACAACCATCAACGGCTCCATCATCATCACCAGCACCAGCTCCATCACCATCACCATCACCATCACTGGCTCCATCTCCATTACCAGCTCCATCACCATCACCATCCATCACCATCTCCTCCAAAATAACCAGCAACATCACCATCTCCAGCTCCATCACCGTCACCAGCTCCATCACCATCACCGACTCCATCACCATCACCATCACCATTACCTTCACCATCACCATCACCAGCTCCATTACCATCACCAGCTCCATCACCGTTAACAGCTCCATCACCATCACTATTTCCAGCTCCATCACCATCCATCACCATCACCAGCTCCATCACCATCACCATCCATCATCATCACCATCCATCACCATCAGCAGCTCCATCACCATCATCATCACCAGATCCATCACCAGATCCATCACCATCACCATTCATCATCATCATCAGCTCCATCACCATCACCATCCATCACCATCACCAGCTCCATCACCATCACCATCTATCACCATCCATCACCATCCATCACCAGCTCCATCACCACCACCATCACCGGCTCCATCTCCATTACCAGCTCCATCACCATCACCATCCATCTCCAGCTCCATCATAATTACCATCCATCACTTCACCATCTGTCACCATCAACAACCATCAACGGCTCTATCACCATCACCATCACCAGCTCCATCACCATCACCATCCATCACCATCACCAGCTCCATCACCACCACCATCCCCAGAACCATCGCCATTCATCACCATCACTGGCTCCATCACCATCACCATCACCAGCTCCATCACCATCACCATCTGTCACCATCACCAGCTCCATCACCATCACCATCACCATCCATCAACATCACCGGCTCCATCACCATCACCAGCTCCATCACCATCACCATCCATTACCATCTCCATCAAAAAGACCAGCAATATCTCCATCACCATCTCCAGCTCCATCACCATCACCAGCTCCATCACCATCACCATCACCAGCTCCATTGCCATCACCAGCTCCATCACCGTCACCAGCTCCATCACCGTCACCAGCTCCATCACCATCACCAACTCCATCACCATCACCATCACCAGCTCCATCACCATCACCAGCTCCATCACCATCACCAGCTCCATCACCATCACCAACTCCATCACCGCCATCAGCTCCATCATCGTCACCATCACCAGATTCATCACCGTCAGCAGCTCCATTACCATCACCATCTGTCACCATCACCAGCTCCATCACCATCACCATCACTGGCTCCATCACCATCCATCACCATCACCAGCTCCATCACAACCACCACCACCATCACCATCACCATTAATCACCATCAACGGCTCCATCACCATCACCATCACCAGCTCCATCACCATCACCATCTGTCACCATCACCAGTTCCATCACCATCACCAGCTCCATCACCATCACCATCACCATCACTGGCTCTGTCACCATTACCAGCTCCATCTCCATCACCATCACCATCCATCAACAGCTCCATCATAATTACCATCCATCACCTTCACCATCAACAACCATCAACGGCTCCATCATCATCACCATCACCAGCTCCATCACCATCACCATCCATCATCATCACCATCCATCACCATCAGCAGCTCCATCACCATCATCATCACCAGATCCATCACCAGCTCCATCACCATCACCATTCATCATCATCATCAGCTCCATCACCATCACCATCCATCACCATCACCAGCTCCAACACCATCACCATCTATCACCATCCATCACCATCCATCACCAGCTCCGTTACCACCACCAGCTCCATCCATCACCACCACCATCACCAGCTCCATCTCCATTACCAGCTCCATCACCATCACCATCTCCATCCATCTCCAGCTCCATCATAATTACCATCCATCACTTCACCATCTGTCACCATCAACAACCATCAACGGCTCCATCAACATCACCATCACCAGCTCCATCACCATCACCATCCATCACCATCTCCTCCAAAATAACCATCACCATCACCACCACCAGCTCCATCCATCACCACCACCATCACCAGCTCCATCTCCATTACCAGCTCCATCACCATCACCATCACCATCCATCTCCAGCTCCATCATAATTACCATCCATCACTTTACCATCTGTCACCATCCACAACCATCAACGGCTCCATCACCATCACCAGCTCCATCACCATCACCATCCATCACCATCACCAGCTCCATCACCACCACCATCACCATTTATCACCATCACTGGCTCCATCACCATCACCATCACCAGCTCCATCACCATCACCATCTGTCACCATCACCAGCTCCATCACCATCACCATCCATCACCATCACCGGCTCCACCACCATCACCAGCTCCATCACCATCACCATCCATCACCATCTCCATCAAAAAGACCAGCAATATCTCCATCACCATCTCCATCACCATCACCATCACCAGCTCCATCACCATCACCATCACCAGCTCCATCGCCGTCACCAGCTCCATCACCGTCACCAGCTCCATCACTGTCACCAGCTCCATCACCATCACCGACTCCATCACCATCACCAGCTCCATCACCATCACCAGTTCTATCATCATCACCATCTCCAGCTCCATCACCTTTACCAACTCCATCACCATCACCATCACCAGCTCCATCACCATCACCAGCTCCATCACCATCACCATCCATCACCATCACCAGCTCCATCACAACCACCACCACCATCACCATCACCATTCATCACCATCAACGGCTCCATCACCATCACCATCACCAGCTCCATCACCATCACCATCACCATCTGTCACCATCACCAGTTCCATCACCATCACCAGCTCCATCACCATCGCCATCACCATCACTGGCTCCATCACCATTACCAGCTCCATCACCATCACCATCACCATCCATCAACAGCTCTATCATAATTACCATCCATCACCTTCACCATCAACAACCATCAACGGCTCCATCATCATCACCATCACCAGCTCCATCACCATCACCATCCATCATCATCACCATCCATCACCATCAGCAGCTCCATCACCATCATCATCACCAGATCCATCACCAGCTCCATCACTATCACCATTCATCATCATCATCAGCTCCATCACCATCACCATCCATCACCATCACCAGCTCCATCACCATCACCATCTATCACCATCCATCACCATCCATCACCAGCTCCGTCACCACCACCAGCTCCATCCATCACCACCACCATCACCAGCTCCATCTCCATTACCAGCTCCATCACCATCACCATCACCATCCATCTCCAGCTCCATCATAATTACCATCCATCACTTCATCATCTGTCACCTTCAACAACCATCAATGGCTCCATCACCATCACCATCACCAGCTCCATCACCATCACCATCCATCACCATCACCAGCTCCATCACCACCACCATCACCATCACCATCACCATTCATCACCATCACTGGCTCCATCACCATCACCATCACCAGCTCCATCACCATCACCATCTGTCACCATCACCAGCTCCATCACCATCACCATCACCATCCATCACCATCACCAGCTCCATCACCATCACCAGCTCCATCACCATCACCATCCATCACCATCTCCATCAAAAAGACCAGCAATATCTCCATCACCATCTCCAGCTCCATCACCATCACCAGCTCCATCACCATCACCATCACCATCACCAGCTCCATCGCCGTCACCAGCTCCATCACCGACTCCATCACCATCACCAGCTCCATCACCATCACCAGTTGTATCATCATCACCATCTGCAGCTCCATCACCTTCACCAACTCCATCACCATCACCATCACCAGCTCCATCACCATCACCAGCTCCATCACCATCACCAGCTCCATCACCATCACCACCACCACCACCATCACCATCACCATTCATCACCTTCAACGGCTCCATCACCATCACCATCACCAGCTCCATCACCATCACCATCTGTCACCATCACCAGTTCCATCACCATCACCAGCTCCATCACCATCACCATCCATCACCATCTCCATCAAAAAGACCAGCAACATCTCCATCACCAGCTCCAGCTCCATCATCTGCTCCACCACTATCACCAGTTCCATCACTATCACCAGTTCCATCACCATCACCATCTCCAGCTCCATCACCATCACCAGCTCCATCACCATCACCAGCTCCATCACCATCACCATCACCAGCTCCATTGCTGTCACCAGCTCCATCACCATCACCAGCTCCATCACCATCACCGACTCCATCACCATCACCAGCTCCATCACCAGCTCCAGCTCCATCACCAGCTCCATCACCATCACCATCACCAGCTCCAGCTCCATCACCATCCATCACTATCACCAGCTCCATCATCATCAACAGCTCCATCAGCAACACCAGCTCCAGCTCCATCACTATCCATCCACTCTCTGCATCCAGTGAAGCAGTGCGGAAAGGGACATTCATCCCCACCGTGCCTCAGGTAGAGCTAAAAAGAAAAAACAACTTGCATTTATGTTCCTGTAGCTCTTGGGGCGAAATGGATCAAAGGGTATGGGCAGAAAGCGGAAGCAGTCTATTGTGTTGAATGATCAGCCATGATGATATTGAATGGCAGAGTAGGTTCGAAGGGCTGAATGGCCTACTCCTGCTCCTTGTTTCTAGGTATCTATATTGCGCCTTTCAAAACCTCAGACCATGAGGCCAATAGGCACAGGAGCAGGAGTAGGCCATTCGGCCCATCGAGTCCACTCCCACCATTCAATGAGGTCATGGCTGATCTGATTCAGTGACCAGGGGACATAAGTTCAAAATGAGGGGCAGGAGGTTTAGTGGAGATGTGAGGAAAATCCTTTTTACCTAGAGGGTGGTGCCGGTCTGGAATGCGCTGCCTGGGAGGATGGTGGAGGTGTGTTGCCTCACATCCTTTAAAAAGTACCTGGATGAGCATTTGGCACATCATAACATTCAAGGCTATGGGCCAAGTGTTGGTAAATGGGATTAGGTAGATAGCTCAGGTGTTTCTCACATGTCGGTGCAGACTCAATGAGCTGAAGGGCCTCTTCTGCACTCTGTGATTCTTTGATAGTCCTCAACTCCACTCTGCTGCCTTTTCCCCATAACGCTTAATTTCCTACTGATTAAAAATCTGCCTATCTCAGCCTTAAATATAAGTAACGACCCAACCTCTACAGCCCTCTGCGGTAAAGAATTCCACAGATTGACTACCCTTTGAGAGAAGAAATTTCTCCTTATCTCTGTTTTAAATGGGTGACCCCTTACTCTGAGATTATGCTCTCTGGTCCTAGACTCTCCCACAAGAGTAAACAACCTGTCAGCATCTACCCTGTCAAGCCCCCTAAGAATCGTATATGTTTTAACAAGGTCACCTCTCATTCTTCTAAACTCCAATGAGTACAGGCCAAACCTACTCAATCTCTCCTCATAAGAAAATCCCTCCATCCCCAGGATCAACCTAGTGAACCTTCTCTGGACTGCCTCCAATGCCAGTATATCTTTCCTTAGATAAGGGGACAAAAACTATTCACAGTATTCTAGGTGTGGTCTAACTAGTGCCTTGTATAGTTTTAGCAAGACTTCCTTATTTTTATACTCCATTCCCTATGAAATAAAGGCCAACGCTCCATTTGCCTTCCCTATTACCTGCTGAACTTGTATGTTATCTTGTTAGGATTCATGCATGAGGACTCCCAAATCCCTCTGTGCTGCAGCTTTCTGCAGTCTTTCTCCATTTAAATAATATTCAGCTCCTCTATTCTTCCTGCCAAAGTGCATAACCTCACATTTTCCCTTAAAATTCCATTTGCCACATTTTTGCCCACTTTGCCATGTTTTTGCTCAGAAGTTGCCACAGATTTTACAGCCAACTGTATACTTTTAGAGTACAGAAACAGGCCCTTCGGCCCATCGTGTCTGTGCTGGCCATCAAACACATCTATTTTAAACCCTTGAAGTGCATTTACTGTTGTAACTTAGGAAACAGGTCACCCAGAGAATTGTTACAGTGCAGAAGGAGGCCGCTCTGCCTGTTACGTCGGTACCAGCTCTCCGAGCAAGCAGTTCACCTTGTAACATTATCCCGCCTTCTCCCTGCAACACTGCACATTCTTCTTTTTCTGATAACTGTCCAGTTCTCTTTTGGATGCCTCAATTGAACCTGCCTCCACCACACTCTCAGGTAGTGCATTCCAGATTTAACCACTCGCTGTGTGAAAGTTTTTTCTTGTATTGCTTTTGTTTCTTTTGCCAATTACTTTAAATTTGTGCCATCTTTTCTCGATCTTTTCTTGAGTGGGAACAGTTTCTGCCTATCTACTCTGTCCAGACCCTTCATGATTTTGAATAACACCATCAAATCTCCTTTCAGCCTTATTTTCTCCAAGGAAAACATTCGCCCATCATGCCTCTGATAGAACTAAAAATGAAACAACTTGTATTTCTATTGCGTCTTTCACAACCTCAGGATACTCCAATGCATTTTACAGCCAATTAAAGGCTTTCGGAGTGCATTCACTGTCGTAATTTAGGAAACGCACCACCCAATTAGCTGACACAGATGACAACATGAATAATGACCAAATAATCCAGTTTCGTGTTGTTGGATTGAAAGATAAATGTTGGCCAGAATATCAAGGAGAGCCCACCTGCTCTTCTTCCAAATAGTGCAATGGGATCTTTCGCGTCCACCTGAGAGGGCAGATGGGACTTTGTTTTTGCATGTCATCCAAAAGAAAACACCTTCAACAGTGCAGTACTCCCTCAGTACTGCTCTGGATTTGCAGCCGAGAATTCTGTGTTCAAGTCTCTGGAGTGGTCTTGAACCTTCTGACTCAGAAGTAAGAATATTTGTTTGTTACTACCTAGCTGTGGCTGACAAATAATGTCCCAATTATTCCCAGTCCTTATTTGTTTTCCCCCCTTCCCCAATCTTACTCACTGGATCAGATACAATACTGTTTTTTACATCTCCTTACTCACTATTTACTATTCAACTTCAATGCACAGTGAAGTCCAGTGAAGTGTAAAACTAGCATTGCAACCTATCCCATCAGTTAACTGATTGGCAGAAAGGTTAAGATCTCCCCCATTGGGCAGAATCTAAAGTCAACATTACACCTGATCACGTGTATTTCCCACCTGGTGAGCTAGGCTGAAATTGTTTCTACAGTGCAGAAACAGGCCATTCAAGCACACCTTTTATT
Organism: Carcharodon carcharias; assembly: GCF_017639515.1. Taxonomy (NCBI): domain Eukaryota; kingdom Metazoa; phylum Chordata; class Chondrichthyes; order Lamniformes; family Lamnidae; genus Carcharodon; species Carcharodon carcharias. The sequence goes on along the minus strand of NC_054470.1, from coordinate 118,103,783 downwards.
TCAGACCAACATTTATGCTCCATGAGAGCCTTGTTCCACCCCTACTTCATCTCACCCAATCAACATTAGCCTCCATTGCCACTTTTAATGACTTGTGAATCTGTACCACTGGATCCTTTTGCCACTCTATCTCATTCAGACTTATTATCTAAATAATATGTGACCTCTCTTCTTCCTGTCACTACACATTTTATGAATATTGAAATTCATTTGCCAGTTACACGCTAACTCTGCAAGTTTATTAATTTCTTTTTGTATTTTGTCACAATGCTAACTTTGAACACACACAGCCAGTGGTTCTACAATGCCAATACCCAACTCCATGATAAACAAGGCAAAGTGCTTGCTGTTTTGCCCTATCCTCATGCTCTACTCCAAGCTTCTGCCCATCTCTTAGAAGTCTTATCCAAGCCCTGACAATGGTGCAAAAACAAAAACAGAGATACCTGGAAAAACTCAGCAGGTCTGGCAGCATCGGTGGAGAAGAGCACAGTTGACGTTTCGAGTCCTCATGACCCTTGATTTTAATTTGGGTCATGAGGACTCGAAACGTCAACTGTGCTCTTCTCCACCGATGCTGCCAGACCTGCTGAGTTTTTCCAGGTATTTCTGTTTTTGTTTTTGTTTTGCATTTCCAGCATCCGCAGTTCTTTGCTTTTATCCCTGACTATGGTGCTACTGTTTCTTACAGCACTTTTACAGCACTTATTGCCCTTATTTCTACATTTCCTTCATACTTTCTTCTGGGGCTTTGTAACTTCCTTCTTGCAGCTGTTGAGTTAGAATTTCATGTGTTCTTTTAAGCAACAGCTTACATTTATATAATATCTTTAAAGTATTAAAGCACTCTAAGGCACTTCAAAGGATCATTAATCAGACAAACCATTGACATGCCAAACCACATGATAAGATATTAAGACAGGCGACCTAATGTTTTGTCAAAGAGGTTGGTTTTAAGGAGAGTCTTAAAGGAGGAGAGAGAGGTTTAGAGAGGGGGAGGTAGAGGGTTTTAAGGAGCCTATGCCAGGGCTTAGAGCCAAGGCAGCCAAAGGCATAACTGCCAATGTTAGGATGAGAGAAATCGGAAATGCCAAAGTGTTTACAGTGTCCAAATTAAGTAAAAGCTGAAGAGTTAGTCCACATGACTGTTAATCACTCACTTTGTTTTAAAAGTTGTAGACAGTGCTATACCTAATCATTCACTTTTGTGCTAAAGAAAATTAAAATCATGAGACAAGTTGAATTATGTGACTGAATTGAGAAAACTAGATGGCAGGTGGGAGAGTCGGGGAGGGAAGAGACTAGTAGGAGAGTTGGGCAGGGGAGCAGCAAATAGAGGCATTGGTGAGTGGAAGAGAGTCTCAGTGAGTGGGAGAGAGTCTCGGGGAGCAGGAGAGGCTGCTCCAAAATGGTGCCGATTGGGTCACGCACGCTCCATCGGCTGCAGCACAAAACAACGCTGGAGCAAAAGTCCTGATGCTAAATGTGCATACCAGCCCTACTTTATTGGCACCAATAAAGCAAAGCAACATTGAAAGGGGCAACTTAAAATGGGACTTACTGCAGGTCCCCTTATTCTTGATTCTCTCACCAGAGGGAAACAGTTTCTACAAATCTACCGTATAAAATTCTTTTAACATTTCAAACTCTTCGATCAGATCCCACCTCTCGATCTTTTATACTCGGGGGAATGCAAGACAAGTTTATGCACCCCATTCTCATAGTTTAACCATCTAAGGCTCTGTAATTATTCTGGTGAATCTGCCTTGCACCCCCTTGAAGACCAATATATTTCTGAGATGCGCCCTGTACATTGTACTCCAGAAGGAGCCTAACCAGGGCTCTATACAATTAAAGCTCAATTTATTCCCAATTGTATTCCAGGCCCCTGATATAAAGACCAACATTTCATTTATCTTTTGCATTGATTTTTGTTCTTCTCCTAAATCTCTTTGCTCTCCCACAGTTCCTAATTTCTCTCCATTTAGAAGTTACGCTACATTATCTTTTTTGGATGATCTCACACTTGCCCACATTGAATTCTGTTTGCCATAGTTTTGCCCACTCACATCTGTCTATGTCATGTATTCTTAAAAGGAACTATTTATGAAAGGAAATGTTATTGGCAAAATTATGAACAATGAAGGTTTTAGGTCCTGGGACAGTTTTTTGAATGGTTAATCAAAGTGAACCAGTCAGATATGACCCTCAATTCTTCTTTCACAGCATTCGATGAAGTGTGACAGGATGGAATATGCAATCTTGTCCCTCAAGGAAAATAAAATGAAGTCTTTGAAAGAAAGCTTACAAAAACTTAATTCATGTCAAAATATTTTACCCCCTTTGTTAGGAAATAGAGACAGTTTAAGTAAGTTATGTTTGTATTTATGAGTGTTATGAATGAGTTTTAGTTTTAAAGTTTAAGTTTGATTTGTATTTCTATATTTGTGTGTTAAGAAATGGTCATGTTGAGTTTTAGTTTCACTTTAAAAGGTGAAACCTGGGATTTAGTTTCATTTTTGAGGGAGATAGCAGGTCTAAAGCTCTTTGTAAACCTGTATTTCTAAAGAGTTTTACAACTTTTGGGGAGAAGTTAAAGCAATCATAAGAGTAGAAAAAAAACTGCTGTTGCCTATAAACAGGGGCCCAGAGAAGCAGGACCCAGCCACACACACAGAAAAGCTAAAGAGAAAGCAGCTTGAGTTCAGCTGAAAACAGCTGCCAGGGAGAGACTGGAGCAGAAGGGTAGACAGCAAATCCCAGTCTGAAGTTGAAGCCAGGGTTCCAGAGAGACTAGGTACTGGGAGAGGGAACTGCAGAGTGAGAGCATATTTCCCAAAAGAACTGAAAGGTTCCGAGGCCAAGGAGTGAGACAGAAACAGGAGAAAGTCCCAAGAAGACCTGCAAGTCAAAGGAAAGACAGGAACCTGGAAAAGGTCCTGTTGAGTGAAGTTAAGAGTGAGGAGCAGAGGAAGGTTCCAAGCTTCAAGCTTGAAGGAAGAAAAGCTGCAGAAAGCAGATTTGAAGTGAGAGGCCAGAAGGTCCAAAGGGATGGCTGAAGGTCTGTAACTCTTTGCTTTAGGCATGTGAAGTAGTGGTGTACTGTTGACGGTTGAGTTGGTGAGAGAAAGCGCATGGCAGAAAGCTTGAATGCAAATGATGATCCAGAGGAAGGAAATCAGGAGGAGAGTTCAAAACCCTGAAGGTGGATCTTGCGGAAGGCACCGGAGAGAAAGCACGGTTTGGGAAAAGATTCCAAAATGAGTTCTTGGAAAGAGGAGATTGGAAACCCTTGTGTGAAAGATGGAGTTCAGTGAAACCAGTTGACTCATGGTGTGACAAACGTCTGGGGAGAGCTGATAGATTCATAGCATCTGTTTGGAGTGGCATCTGTCACTTGGTTTCAGAGTGTGGTGTGCCTGACCACAGGTCACCCATTGGTTTACATGGGTTGTGTACTCATTGTGAACATTAGAGTAAAAGTTAGTTTTTGTAACTTGTGTTATCCTTACAAATCTGTATATATTTGTAAAGCTATAGTTGTGGGTAAAGGATGATTGTAATGTAGTTCATCTTTTCTTGTTAAATAAATATTTTCTTTTGCTCTGACTTCTGTGACTCTGATCAGTAGCCACTCTCCACGTATCTAAAAAAAAATTAAAAGTTAGGATCTATCAAGCTGGGTTCCACCCTGGGTTCAGGCTTGTCCAGGGGTAACCACAGCTGGGATCGTAACACCTTCAAAGAGCTACTGTGGCCATACATTAGACATTTTGTCTCTGAACAAACATACAGACATGTAATGATGGTGACACTTGGTATGTGGTTTTAAAAGTGCTATTTAAAAAATAAGTAAAATTTGATAGAACCTATTGACAAACATTCCATTTTTGTCTTGCTATGTTTCCTGCCAATGGGCTTGAACAAAATTGATTGCTTACATTTTAGATGTGGCACATAACCAGTCAGTACATTATTATGGTAGTCAGTTTTATTTCATATTCTCATTTTAGTAAGTTATACAATAGCATTTTTAAGTTGTACGAGGCCAGTTTCAGGTTAGATGTCAAGAGGTGAACCTCTGGAACAGGCTGTTATCTTGTGTAGTGGATGCCAATTCATTCAAGTGAGAGCTGGAGCTGTTCCTGGCTGAAGCAGAGATCACCTCTTACAAAAGGACAGGTACTGCAGGAAATTCAGGCCCAGTGTGATCTGGACTAATTTTGATAGGCTATGGAAGTCGCAGAAGAATTTCCCAAATTTTGTCCTTCCAGATTGATCTGGATTTTTATGTTTTCTTACCTCTCCAAGGAGATCACATGGTTTTTGTTGGGGTGGAAGTGTATTTATTGTGATTTACAAAGAATCACAATTGTGTGGGAAAAGCTGGATGGACCAATATTGAGAAAAATCATGGAAATGCATGAAGGTCAGTTCAGATTCTTGGCCGAAAGAAGCACGGCCATCATCATTATTGTATCACGGGTGATGGAGAAATATTGGGAATGCCAATGCAACATGAAAATTGTGTTCATCAATATAAAGAATGCTTATGACCAAGTGTCTAGGGAAGAAGTCTGGTGATGTGCTAGAGTGCATGGAGTCCCTGAAAAGTACATACAACTACTACAGGGCATGTTCGAGGAGTGCCAAGCAAGAGTTGGAAGCAGTGTGGGAGAGAGTGAGAGTTTCAAAGTCAAAATTGGATTGCACCAAGGATTGGCACTGAGTCCCTTCCTCATCCTGATTGCCATGGATGTTCCGACTGAGCAAGTGAGACAGGAAGTCCCATGGTCAGTGACGTTTGCAGAAGACATTGAGCTTTGTGGTGGTGATGATGAAAGCATGACTTGAGTATCTGGAGATATTGGAGAAAAGCACTAGAAAATAGGGGTATGAAGATCAGTAGACCACAGACCCAATACATGGACTGTCCCTTTGAGCTCAGGGAAGAGAATCTAAGTGAAGATGTAAAATTTATGGGTGAAGACTTGGAGAAAATGGATAGTTTAAAGTACCTGGGGTCAGTGGTGGCAGAAGATGGAAGTATGGGAATGGAAATTAAGCATCAGATTAGTCCTGGTTGGAGAAATTGAAAGGAGTGCAGTGGAGTGTTGTGTATTAGATAGGTACCACTGAAGGTGAAAGGAAGAATCTACACAGCAGTTGAGACCGGCCTTGTTACATAGTGCAAAACTTGGGCAACCAGGAAGAGTGGAACAACAACAGGATACTAATGAGATGCAGACGCTGAGATGATCTGTGGAGCGATGGGAAAGAATGTATCATGAACCAGTGCATCAGTGAAGATTGTGGAAGCATTGAAGAAGGTAGCTGAGAAGAGACTGAAATGGTATAGTCATCTGTTGTTGAGAGAGAGAGGAAATGTGATGAGGTTGATTGATGGTGATGGCAATGCCAGGTAGAAGGAGAAGATGAAGGCCTAAGACCAGGTGAAAAGATGTCGTGGCGAGAGACTTAAACACAGTCGGATTGTTTGGGGAATGGGTGACTGACAGGAGGATATGAAGTGTGATCAACCAACATTGTGGTGACCCCAAGTAAAATGGGAGAAGCTAAAAGAAGAAGAGGAGGAGCTGGATGCACCAATGGGTGTTTATCAATATTTTCTCCAAGCTGCACAGCAACACAGCAATCTAAATGTGCTGTGCAGGGAACAAACAGGCCATGCATAAAGACCTTCCCTTTAAGATGTGTGTATGTGTAGCTGTGTGCAATCTGAAAGAGCTGCACAGTGCAACAAGCAGGCCATGCACAGCAAACAGAAATTAGAGGAAAGATTGTTTTTTACCTGCTTGTCACTGTTCGTATGCCTAACTGGGGAATATGTTATTAGGATGTATACAATTCCAGACGATAATTATAATTCTAGTTTAAAAATAGCATTGTATTTATAACTGGTGTGACACCACATAAACCAATTAAAGTTTAGCAACAGCATCTGTCTCACTGCAATACAGTAATGTGTAGATAACACTGACGTGTTAATCATAGAGTCATAGAGTTATACAACACAGAAACAGGCCCTTTGGCCCATCGTGTCCGTGCCAGCCATCAATCACCTATCTATTCTAATCCCATTTTCCAGCACTTGGCCCATAGCCCTGTATGCTTTGGTGTTTCAAGTGCTTGTCTAAATATTTCTTTTTTTTTAAATATATATTGCAGCATGTTAAAACCAAATTGTGAAAACTGTCATAACAACACTGTCACTATTTAGTGCAGAAGGAAGCGCAACAACTTTTTAAAAATGAGCTGGGGTGAATTAAACATTTGATTCTATGAACACATAACTTCGTCAAAATCTAATTATGACATAAGATTGAAATTTGTGATATTAACTCATCTGAAAAAAAAACAGAAAATGCTGGTAGCACATAATATGTTGGGCAGCATCAGTGGAGAGAGGGAGATAGAGTTAACTTTTTAGATTGATGACCACTTCTTGCCCAGACAGCCCTACCTGTGACTGTAAAAGTTACCAAGGCACTCAGCCGTTCTGCCACTGGTTTATTTTAAACCCTTTACTCAATAAAGAAATAAACTCTATAGAGCATTACCTCCTCACACCAAAATAGCTGAAGGCTATTTGAAAAAAAATTACCTTCCCACCCATTTTGGGAGAATTCAGGCAAGGTGACATTGTACCTCAGGGAAAGATCAGCTTGGGCCTTTGGGTCAGGGCGTCTTCCTCTGATGTAAATGATCAAAGGATTTGAGATGAGGTCTCTGGGCAGGTGAAGACAGAGTCAGGCCCCAGGCTAGTAAAGTTGGAGAGAACAAGTCAATAAAACCTTTTTTTCTTCTGAAAAGCTGCCAGAAATAAAGTGTGCCTTAATTCTACATTTTTTGATGAGTGTTTATATGATGAATTTTAGTGCTTGGAAATGGAATATACGTGTAGCTTGACCATTTAAATGGATTTTAGTGATAGCAAGTGTTTACCAATAGTAAAAATGCAGCAATTCTGCCAATTTATGGGCTCTGATCTAATTGGTATATTTTAAGATGCTTACACTACCAGTGGTAAAAGTCACAATCCAACCAGGTTTTATTACTGCTAAAAATATACAGTCAGTGCTTTATTGTTTGTGATGGGACTTGCAGCACTTGAATTCCCAACAGTAAATTAAGAAGTGGTGGCTCAAAGTATTGAACATAATTAATACCCAGTTAATGCCAAAACTGCCTATACGCCCACATGATTGAATATTAATGGCGAGAAAATTCAGCTCCTGGCCACCTTTCTGCAACCCTAAAATTGGTGTTAGCCACCCCATCCCACCACCCCCCCGCCCCCCCCCCCCCACCCCCACCACCACCACTACCACCATATTTTACATGACAAACTCTTCAGCCCTATGGGCACTAGCATATGAAGTCAGGTGTATTTTGGTCATCCAGGATCCTTGCATGAAATTGGAAGCAAACAAATATATGTAAATGAGAGTTCAGCATCTAATTCAATTCTATGACTGCTGGACATTATCTTTTTAAAACCCACCCACTAATCCTGAGCAGGTACAGTCATTGTTTAAAGGGATCCATAGCTCGGTAAGAATCTGGTGAGTTGTTTTGGACTATCAACAAGCTTTTATGCTGTGGTTGACTACAAGAAATGTGTTATTTCTTTGTAGCTGAAAGACAGTCTCTGCCGAAGGACTCCTGCACAAACTTGAGTGTGGTCTGTCATTCGACTGAAGGGTATGGGGAAAGAAAAATGGCAAGTTAAGAGTGGAGAGACCTGCAGTTGTTCGGAGAAGAGGGCGAAGGAGGAACGGATGCAGGGGACCTTACAGTACCTGAGTTATGCTGGAGTAGAACATCATACCTCCAATTCACTGACATAAATGTAGAGTGACAACTATAATGTTGCATTCAGTTGGTTAAGTCAGTTAATTACATCAGGAGTAATGGAGTGCATTGCTGTGATGACTCTTTTGTATTAGTGAATGGAGCATTGAGTGGTCATATGTTCCATGGTCCATTCTGGGTGACCACATATGTACACTGGAGAACTTTTAAATTTTTCCATTTGTGCCTTGAGCATCCACAACAGCAATAGTTTGTGTGGATGCAGTTTAGAGTTACCCATGAGCTTCACAGAAGATCAAGCAGCCTTTCACAAGGTGTTTGTGGCTTCTTGTGAACTCCATTCTGATTTCCAAGCTTCATCAGTGTTGAAGTCTCATTATTGAAGATTAAAGGTGTGACTGCGAAAGGACCTTGACTTCAAGCAGTGTTGAGGCACGCTGTCGAGGTCCTGGTGGATGGGATAACATTCATTTTCCTCAATTCGCTGGACTTCCCAGAGGTTGCTGCATTGTGGCAACTGGATAGGAGAGTGACATGCAACAGTGTGGGCAGCTAAAGATCAATTGTGGGGCCGGCCAACTTGAGAATTTCAGTGATTCACCATATTGCAGTATTCAATTGTGCAGTCAAGTGTGGATACTTCTGGTCCATGCCTGTGCACTGTGTTCAGCTACAGAACACAAAGGCCAATACTGATATCTAAAGACTTGATGAGGATGCATTGAACTTTGTTCACCAGTTTCCGGACTAGGTTGATCGTTGTCTTGCACTTGGCTGTTATCTTCACCAGGTGGTTGTTGAAGGTTAGTGTGAGTCCTGCTTCACTGAGATGGGTCAGAATAGGCTCATATCACATTATACCATTTGGAAGCAAATGGGTGTATTAGTGACAGGCAGCATGGTTTTGTGAAGGGGTGTCCTGTCTCACTAACTTGATCGAGTTTTTCGAGGAAGTGACAAAGATGATCAACGATGGAAGGGCAGTGGATGTTATATACATGGATTTCAGTAAAGCCTTTGACAAGGTCCCTCATGGCAGACTGGTACAGAAGGTAAGGTTGCACGGAATCAGAGGTGAGCTGGCAGGATGGATACAGAATTGGCTTAGTCATAGAAGACAGAGGGTAGCAGTGGAAGGGTGCTTTTCTGAATGGAGAGCTGTGACTAGTGGAGTTCCGCAGGGATCAGTGCTGGGACCGTTGCTGTTTGTGGTATACATAAATGATTTGGAGGGAAATGTAACTGGGCTAATTAGTAAGTTTGCAGATGACACTAAGGTTGGAGGAGTTGCAGATAATGAAGAGGATTGTCAAAGGATACAATGGGATATAGATTGGTTGGAGACTTGGGCGGAGAAATGGCAGATGGAGTTTAATCCAGACAAGTGCAAGATAATGCAATTTGGAAGGTCTAATACAGGCAGGAATTATACAGTAAATGGAAGAACCCTTAAGTGCATCGACGGGCAGAGAGATCTGGGTGTACAGGTCCACAGGTCATTGAAAGTGGCAACGCAGGTGGATAAGGTAGTCAGGAAGGCATATGGCATGCTTGCCTTCATTGGCAGGCATATTGAGTATAAAAGCTGGGAAGTCATGCTGCAGCTGTGTAGAACCTTGGTTAGGCCACACTTGGAATATTGCGTGTAATTCTGGTCACCACATTACCAGAAGGATATGGAGGCATTGGAGAGGGTGCAGAGGAGGTTTACCAGGATGCTGCCTGGTCTGGAGGTTAGTAGCTATGAGGAGAGGTTGGAGAAACTCGGATTGTTCTCACTAGAGTGACAGAGATTGAGGGGCGACTTGATAGAAGTTTACAAAATTATGAGTGGCATGGACAGAGTAGATAGAAGCTTTTTCCCAGGGTGGAAGAGTCAATTACTAGGGGACATAGATTCAAGGTGAGAGGAGAAAACTATAAAGGAGATGTGTGGGGCAAATTTTTTACACAGAGGGTGTGAGTGTCTGGAATTCGCTGCCAGAGGAGGTGGTGGAAGCAGGTACGATAGTAGTGTTTAAGAGGCAGTTTGACAAATACATGAATAGGATGGGAATAGAGGGATACAGACCCCGGAAGTCCAAAATGTTTTAGTTGATGGGCAATATGATTGGCGCAGGCTTGGAGGGCCAAAGGGCCTGTTCCTGGCTGTACTTTTCTTTGTTCTTTGTTCCTTGTTCTATATTGCTGCACTAGATCACTTTCATGGTGCACTTAGTGTTCCTGTTGTTAAGGATGATTTCTAACAGTTGTTTTTTGGGGTTTGGGTTGAACTTCTATTCATCTAAGGTGTTTAGGTCCCCTTACAAGGTGGACTTGATGCCATTGAAGATGACTGCTTGTGCTGCTAGGGCTAGGTTGAAATTTCTTCACCCAGAAACTGGTGAGCCTGTGGAATTCGCTACCACAGAAAGTAGTTGAGGCCAAAACATTGTGTGGTTTCAAGAAGGAGTTTGCTATAGCTCTTGGGGTGAAAGGGATCAAAGGATATGGGGAGAAAGCGGGAGCAGGCTATTGAGTTGGATGATCAGCCATGATCATAATGAATGGCAGAGCAGGCTCGAAGGACTGAATGGCCTTCTCCTGCACCTATTTTCAATGTTTCTACGTAATTCAGGGAGGCTGTAATAGAGCTATGCCTCCTGTTGCAGCATCAACTGCAGAGATGTCAGTTATGGCTGAGAGGTTAACACTCTCCCCTCTGAGTCTAAAGGTTGTAGGTTCAAGCCCCACTTAGGAGTTTTGAATGTAACCTCTAGGCTGTTGCTCCAATGCAGTACTAATGGAGCGCTGCATTATCGGAGGTGCCATCCTTCAAACTGAGACCCCATCTGCCCTCTTGGGCAGATGTAACAGATTCCATGGCACTATTTGGAAGAGGAACAGGGGACTGCACCCCTCCCCAGTTAATATTTATCCATTGGCTAAAACCGACTATCTGTTCATTATCTTGTTGCTGTTTGTGAGATGTTACTTGATGCAAATTGACCGCCTCTTTTCCTACATTACAACAGTGACTACACTTCTAAGGTACTTCATTGGCTGGAAGCATGTTGTTATGTCTTGAAGTCATGAAAGGTGCTATATAAATGCAAGTCTTTCTGTCTGCATTGGATAGCCTATGTTTACAGAAGCCCCTGGGCTGTGGTCATCCTGCGGTTCTGAGAAGTCACTGTCCAAAAATTTTAAACTCAGAGCAGCCAACCCAACCAAAAGTAAAGCCTATTTGGTAAAGGGATTGGTCAGTAAAGTGAACATATCTTTGGGGAGATGATATCAGACCATATGTTAAAGGTTATACAATCATGGTAGGAGAGAGAACTTTGGAACAACTTCTGAAGTACAAAAGGTTAAAGTAATTGAAGTCAGCAGTATTTCTGCCAACAGTAATGTTTGCTTATGTCTCTGTTAGCACTCCCTATACTTAGTGACCCTTTTCTTACAATGGTTTTCATGGTAGTCTTTCAATCCCAAGGTAAACGTGGAATGAACTGACCACTATTTTGTCTTGGAAGGTAGCTGCAAAATAAATATTTTCAATGGGATAATGTTCCTTTGTAGTTGGAGCCTCTGGAAAATTGTGAACACTAAATTCTGTGATGGAAAGATTCAAGATTAAACCCACTGCTTGCCACTGATTTTTTTAGTGTTAAACTGAATTAGGACTGGAAAGTGCAGATAGTTAATGAAAAGTAGATCAGAGCCGATAAACTCTGTTAAAGAAATAAAAAGCATGTCACAATTCATCACTGATAGATCATTAAACTCAGTGAAACCCTTTACTCCAACTCCATTATGGTGACCTCTTCTACACAAATCCACACTTCTGTGATCAAGCTAACTGGGTCAATGTTACCCAGCTGCTCACAACACTGGAATCACTGCTACTCTCATACACAGACATGACAAAGACACTTTAATAGAGACCCATAATCTTTATTGCCTAGTGAACAGGAATGCAGTAAAGAGAAAAACAAGAGTGCAGTAAAGAGAAAAACAGGAGTGCAGTAAAGAGAAAAACAGGAGTGCAGTAAAAAGAAAACAAAAACAAAAATACCTGGAAAAACTCAGCAGGTCTGACAGCATCTGCGGAGAGGAACACAGTTAATGTTTCGAGTCTGTATGATTCTTCAACAGAACTAAGGAAAAATAAAAAACAGGTGAAGTATAAGCTGGTTTAAGGGGGGGTGGGACAAGTAGAGCTGGATAGAGGGCCAGTGATAGGTGGAGATAACCAAAAAATAGTATAGACAAAAGGACAAAGAGGTGTTGAACGTGGTGATATTATCTAAGGAATGTGATAATAGCTGACATTAAGGGTAGAAAGCAGGATGAGCAAGGTACTGATAGCCCTAGTGGGGGTGGGGTGTGGGGAAGGGATTGAAATAGGCTAAAAGGTAGAGATAAAACAATGGATGGAAATACATTTAAAAATAATGGAAATAGGTGGGAAAGGAAAAATGGGGGATCGGAAAGGGGGTGGGGATGGAGGACAGAGTTCATGATCTAAAAAGTCAGTAAAGAGAACAAGCCCTTATACCCATCCCCTCCTATGCAAAGTCCCAGGAGAGATCTGCAAGAACCAAAGTGACGAAGGCACATGCAGGAAGAAAACAGTGCTGCAAGCGACTGAACAAATTATCCACCTTGCCCTTGAAGGAGACCTAGTGTCTCACAACTGCTTACTCATGCAGTAACAGTGATTCTACTTCTAAAAGGTAATTCATTGAATTTGAAGCTGTATACTGGATAGTGTGATTAAACACAACATAGATGCAAGTTTTTTTGTATTTCTTTCTTTTCCAAATAGTGAACTCCTGATTTTCAATGCTTGTAGGTATAGGCGCTACTTTACACAGTGCAGGAAGGCTCAGAAATCCCCCCAAAATATGAAGGGACAGGGTAGCTCACTTTACCACATGGGACAAAGTCCCAAAATAATGGATTTTAACCTCCTTTTTCCTGACATTTGCATCTGGGGAATAGACATTGTTTGGATGGTGATGACTAGAAGATTTATCCCCAAAGAATTATTCCTGTTTCAGACTTAGTATGCATGTGTCTTTTTAATGCTGAGCAGACATGCCAACTCTCACAAATCGATTGAGAGATTGGATTTTGAAGTATAATGAACCTCACTCACAATTTTGTGAGAGGGCTCCGAAATGTCACTTATTTTGAACTGTGCATTCCTGCAGGTGGACTAATGGCAGGGGTTGGATTGCCAGCCCTTCCAGTTTCCCCAAAGGGTCCAAAATCAAGCATTAGGTCCCTCATTAGCCAATGCAAGGGGCCAAATGCCAATCTTAAGCAGCAACTCTAGATGTCTGAAAAATAGCCTGACTTAATCTCGGGATTGCATGTTCTTCAGTTTGGTCCCTGGAATTAGGTCTCATTATACCCAAACAGGATAGTGATATAGTTTTTGTAATGAGCTCTGACCTGTTATAGATTAAATAAGCCACTAATGAGGTTTAGAGAGCTGCTGTCCATCTATATTGCATTCTAATCGTGCTTAATTTTCCTGCTAGTGGCCACACAGTTAGGCTGTCTGAGGAGCCTAACATTGAATCTTGCACCTGGACATTCCTCACATTGGACAGGCTGAGGTGTCAGTGGGCAAGACAAAAAAAGACCAAAAGGTAAGTGACCTTTTTTTTGTTACAGGGAGCCTTTGATATTTGGGCTTGCAGACTTTTGGCTGCTGCTGTCCAGTCAAGAGAGTGTGAGGGCAGTAGCTGCCTGGCCTCAAGCTGTTCCCTGGCTCCCAACAACTTGCACATATATAGGGTGGAATTTTCCCACATTTGCACTACCACATTGATGGGTTTTCATGCCGTATCATCGCAAACCAGCCTCATTATTTATGCGCTCCCGGGAAACATGCCATTTCCATGGCGGGTGGGCTCTCATTTGCCCGCTGGCCATCACCCCATCACCACATCACACTGGGCACCATGTTTAAAGTCCAGTCACAAGCACAGCTTTTACTTCCAGCTCACCACTGTTGCATGGAAGACATGGCTAGCAAAGGAGAAAAGACTGCAGCCCTCCCTGCTTCATTGACGGGTCCCTCGAGCAACCCCCACTCTGGCCGCAGAATGGGCAGCACCGTGACCAATCCAGCTTGGGAGGCAGCGCCGGTGGTGGTCAGCAGCCACACCCTTCAGAAGAGGACAGCCATCCAGTGCCACAAGAGGATGAATGATCTCCTCCGTTCCACAGGATAAGTCACTCTTCTCATTACTCTCAACTCACACACTCACAAACTCATCACACATCCACAGGGCCCTCACTCACTGCCAGTGCAAGGCACATCACCATTCACTCTCTCTCACACACACTGTCATTGTTCTCATCCCATCCATGGGACCACTCACCACCCACACAGGTCAGGCATACTTATCATCTGGCCCGGCAGGCACCCTGCTTACTCTTTCTCCATCTCTATCCATGCAGGACAAGCTGGCACACAACGGGGAGAGGTCGCAGAGCAGTGGAGGAAAGCCTGAAATCAAGGTCCTCACGGACTTTGAAAACAGAGCCATCTAGCTGGCCGGCCACAATCTGGATCAGTCCTGTACTGATGGCAAGGTTGGCGCTACTCTACCAAGTGAGGATTCAGCAGTGCAACATCCATCAGACAACCATGTTGTGAGTGATGTGTCCTGTTTCACAGGCCACTGCCATGTACTAATTATCTCCCCTTGCTTTCGCAGCCAACAGAGTCCATGACCCAAGGCCTCCAATCAAGCCCCAAAGAAACCTCTGAAGAGGAATCTGAAGGCACCCTCTCTGAAGTTCCGGCACAGCGCTCACCCACATCCCCCACCGGCGCAGAGAGACACACCTCAGTGAGACCTAGCTTTAGAGTAGCCCCGGAATCACAATCTGGTGAGCACATCACACTGCCTGATCCACAGCACGCAGAGATAGGTACTTCCCAGATTCCCGGCACTCAAAGGATTGCTGGAGGCCAGAACATTGCTGATTCTGAGCCAGATAGCAAACCTCTGGGCTTGGCCATGTCACAGTTGCTGGAGCTGCAAAGGCAAGCTCGGGAACATCAGGAAGAGATGTCTGCTGCACTCCTCAGATGCAAGCCATGATAGTCTGCCTTCAGGCTGAGATGATAGTGCTGGCATGCCAATGCACCGAGGCCAACCCTGGTAGGATGGCAGCTGCCATAGAGACCTTGGTCCAGGACGTCACTCCTGCACTGCTGCGCAGGCTTAACTCCATCGCTGATGCTATAGTTGGCTTCCAGCAGTGTGTATGCAAGAGGAGTGCTGTGCAGCTTGACCTCACTCCAGCTACCTCTGCTCCTCAAGGAGTCAGCCAAGGGCCCTTGGGCACCCTTGGGAGTACGATCAGCAGGTACACACTCTAGGCCCATCCATTCAGGTGACACAGAAAGTATCTGGCCAATCCAACTCCTCTCTTCCTGTGACCTCAACAGCTCCAGGTTCACAGGCTGAGGAGGGTGCCACTGCCACACAGCAGGACCCCAAAAGCAGGCCGGGACCCTCCAAGTCTCGGCCCTCCAAAGGACTCCCGCCAAAATAATGTCAAACAAGGCGTCACAGTCAGC
This sequence comes from Carcharodon carcharias, assembly GCF_017639515.1. NCBI lineage: Eukaryota > Metazoa > Chordata > Chondrichthyes > Lamniformes > Lamnidae > Carcharodon > Carcharodon carcharias. The sequence continues at coordinate 118,088,356 of NC_054470.1, read as the reverse complement.
AGGCTGCCTCCACCTCTGTTGTGGATGTCCGGGGAGCACCAAGACCTACTGACAGGATTAGGAAAGCTAAGGAAAATTAGTTGCACAGCCCGGGCACAGATGTTAATCCCTTGTACATACTGTTCACTACTGTCGATAAATTCCCAAGAATGTCTCCCTGCCCATGGCTCCTTGTTCTGATGAACAGTGTTCTTGTCACTCAGATGTGAAACCTTTCTACACAAGATAAAGGCAGGTGACTCAGTCCAGGGCCTCTTCCCTGTGATTTGTGCAGCCTTCAGCCCACGGTGATGGTCCAGCCATACAATCCCTGGAAACATTACTGATGGCTGCACCTCAGTGGTGCTGGTCATTGCTGCCAGAATGTAATGGGCAGGCGTCACAGAGTTCTCTCATTCTCTCTTAGCACCTTTAAGGAGGGGCTGGCCCCCATCTCTTCAGCATCTGTGTCCAGTGATGCTGTGCACCAGCTCCTGAAGGACTCAGATGCTGAAGGCGGACGAAGGATCAAAACTTCTCAAGTTTCATGACTGCATTTCTATGCTATGACCCTGATCATGGAGCGCAAGAGAGTTGCCTTTGGCCAGACAGGAGTCAGACATTCTCAGAGGCATTGGGCAGGATCTTCTGGTCGGTGAGCCAGGGGCGGGACCCACTCGCAAACGTGTAAAATGACACGGGATAATGTCGGGCGGAACTCCCGACATTACCCTGCATCATTTCCATTATCAGGTAGGCGGGGGGGTGCAGCCGAATCAGCTGTGCGCCCGCCGACCTGTCAACGGCCTATTGAGGCCATTGAAAAACAATTAAGGTCATTAATGGACCCACCGTCCAACCTTAAGGCTGATGGGCAGGCCGGGAGCCCTGGTGGGCTTCAGAAAAAGCATCAAACCTCATCCATGAGCTGGATGAGGTTTCATGAGGGTTTTTAAATTTTTATCAAATCTTTCAATAAAAGTTATGGACATGTCCTAACTCATGTGACAGTGTCACATGTGAGGGAAATTCTTTTATCATTTCTATTAAAAATTTCAATTCTGAGCTGATCTCCCTGAGGCAGCACTTAGCCTCAGGAAGATGAGTGTGCTCTGTAGCATGCGGGAAAGAGCGCACTCCCAGCTGAGGGAATCCCACCACCCCCCCCCACCCCCCCGCCCACACAGGGAGCGCATAGCGCTTCCTGGCAGACGTCACACTGGGCGGGCCTTAATTGGCAGCAGTAAAATGGTGGCGCTCCCCCAATCGGGGGCACCGATTGGAGGCGTGCCTGCCCGCACACAGTCCTGCACTTCCCCCACAATGAGGGGAAAACTTTTCCCTATGTAAAGATTTATGGAGTGTCCTCACTGCATGTAGTCATCATCCTCCTGCAATCGAGTAACTAGTAGGGCCTCTACTGCATCTTCATGACAGGAGCATTTTCACAGAGGGTATTGGCGCTGCCATGAGTCAGACTGGAGTCAAACGGTCACAGATGTGATGTGAGGATCTATGGGGACACCTCACTGCATGTTATTATCCTCCTCCACAAATCTAGCAGCTATGAGGGCCTCCCAAGTGCGCCTGCCTCTTCTGGCCAGTGCAAGGGCCTCACTCCCTCATTGTTGCCTCCGAGGACCTCCTTAACCTCATCCCTGTTAGCAGCATCCTCATCAGAGGTGATGTGCAGCTCCTCCATCTCCTCCTCAACCAGCTTGTCTCCCAGTTGTAATGCCAGGTTGTAAAGGGCACAGCAGATGATGACGATATGTGACACCCTCTGCGGACTGCATTGCAGGGCACCACCAGACCGGTCCAGGCACTGGAACCTCATTTTCAGCATTCCGATGGTCTGCTCCACCAAGTTGCGAGTTGCAGCATGAGCCTCATTATAGCATCACCCTGCTGCAGTCTGAGGCCGCCGCTCAGGTGTCATCAGCCACAGCCTCCACAGGTAGCCCTTGTTCCCGAGTAGCCAACCCTGCAGATTTTGTGGACCCTGGAAGACTCCAGGGATCTGTAGCCAACTGAGGATATAGGCGTCGTGCACACTCCCTGGAAACCGTGCACACACCTGCAGGATGCATTTCTGGTGGTCGCACACCAGCTGCATCTATAGACCCTGGGTATCGCTAGGTACTGGCCAGCCACGGCTCACTGTCGCTCCTGGATAGCATGTGCAGGAGCCCCTGCTGCCCCTTCTTGATGAGGCTGCTGCTTCTGCCTTTGCAGGGCCAGGGGCCTCAGTCACTCTCTCCTCCGTCTTCTCCACTCTCTGTAGGCCATCAGTCATACAGCTAGATCACCAGGCTCCACACTCCTGATGTGGTTCTCCTGCAGCATGAAAGAGAGAGACATGTGGTTATCATGGCTGGACTTAGCACCTTTCTTGATCCTGTGTGACTGCCCCTTAATGCTTCCCGGAGGGTGCTGGCCACTACTGGGATGGCCACAGATGAGTGCGCTGCAAGGCTTCCCTGTCAGCCTGCGACATGGAGGCTGCTCCTAATCGGGTTTCTGACATTGCAAGGGGCCGTGAATGCCTCCAGCAGTGACTGCTTCATGGCCAGCGATGGCGAAGAGATAGTACAACATGTGCAGTCCAACTGCTCCGCGATCCAATAAAGTGGTGGCAACTCGCAGTCTGTTCAGGGATGGGGGGTCGGGGGGGTTGGGGTAAAGTCTGGATCGCTTGTTGGCACTTTGGTGCCTCTGCATTGCTTATGTTGGTGGGCAGTCTAGGAGTCCTACCCCAATCATATCACTGTGGCTGCGCCTGAACTGTTTCAGTTGCAGAGGAATGGTCAGTTATACTGGCGTCCCTACTGCATGGCCACTTACCTCGCCTACCCTGACACCCCACCTCTGCTCGGGATCCAACGCCAGGGCAGCAGTTGCCCCTGGACACCCCCACCCCCGATAACAGTAGCCTCCAAGGCTGGGCAGCCATCCACCCCAGCCCCCAGTGCCCCTGAAGTCTGAAAAGCAACAGGTGACCTTGGCAGGCTCTGCAGAACGATACTGTTCGCTCACTTCAGTTCCCCCAAAGTGCAGGCCGCCAAGTGCACATCTCCAGCATGCTGGTGTGAAACACATCGAGGTAATTTCCCGCCGACATGGATGGGTGATCCAGCGAGGTTGCAAGAGCCTGGCGGGTTGGCCTTTTAACGATATGCTGATGTATTACAATGAATTCCCCAATGACTGTTGGCAGGAAACGCAGCTCGCCATCATGAAACCGATCGCGCCATATTATCCACGAACGCCACCTATCACACCCGCTGCCAGCAGGCACAGAAAATTCCACCCAGAGGGGCCTTAACATAGTAAGATGTCCAAAGACACTTCACAATCGGTTTACCAAACAATACTTGACATTGATCCACATAAGGAGATATTAGGATAGGCAACCAAAAGCTTGGTCAGAGGTTTTTAAGTAACACCTTAAAGACAGAGTTAAGGTGATCAGGCAGGCATTTCCAGAGCTTGGGTACTAGATAGCCGGATGCACAGCTGCCATGGTGGAGCACAAAGGATCTTGGCGGCTTGAAGATGTTACAAAGACAGAGAGGGGCAAGGACATGGAGGGTTTTGAAAGTTCCTGGCAGAGGTATGGCCTGCACCAAGTCGCTGCATTGTGCATCCACACTTTAGTTTATACTGGATCTCTACTGAGATATGATGCATGATGTGCTGGAGCCCAACTACTTATTTTCTTCTTTTTATACATTTTTTTTCAGAAGTGTCCACATCTATTCTTGGATTGACCTCTAGGACCTACAGAAAAAATGATTTTGGGTGACCCGTCTTCCAATATTCTGTTCTACCCTGATTTCACAGCAGTGATCAGGTACCATTCCTTTTTTAATAAGGTGAAGAATGGTGTCATGCTGGTTAAATATTCAAAGGATCAACAATTCCACAGTTTTGGGTTTACCAATCTCATAATAACAAGTGTTTTCTAAAACCTCTGAATCTTATGGACCAGTTTGTCAAGATGAGCCCATATATCTGAAAACAGCCTGATCCTGATGTGCAGGATTTTGCACACAAAGGAGGGAAAATACCATATTACTATGTGACCTTTTGAGTTCATCACAGAGTTGAGCTTTAATTCCCTTTGAAGGATAGGCCTGGTTGTATTTGATTACCCTCACTAGCTGTGCATCCTTTTAAATAAAATAAATTCTCCGGTGTTTTACTTCTGTGGTAGCCAGTCCCTGTTATGATGTATGATGCTGTTTATAAAGACAGCTACAAAGAGACATACTTACCTTTCATATTTTTGACCTTGATCTTTACTTCCTCAGAAAAAGCCAGATTGCATCCAGGCAGGAATGCAAAACCTCAAATTCCACCACCTGCAATTGTTTCTGTTTATTGTTAGCAGCAAAATTATTATGTTGGCAATTTGATTTTGAAAATGATGGAAAGTCTTCTTTCATTGTATATTCATCCTCTCCCTCAACATCAACAAACATTAGCTAAGCATATTTGTGATTTTCTAACATTAACCGGAGCTCAGTAGCTGCCTTAAAGTAGCACATACTGGTTTTATTCTCATCAACCTATTCATAAATTTCTCCCAACTATTAATTGCACCTCACACCATTTTATTTCAAGGTTCTCTGGACACAAATTAACACAAGTTTTCAGCTTAATACCAATAAACAGTGCAGTAGAAAAAAATGTGGGTGAAGCTGATTACTGTGTGTCATCCACTGTTGCTAGAGTGCTGTCCCTGAGAGTATTGTTCCCTTAAATGGTTGGGACAAGACTCACACATGTGTTCTATTATTATACAATCATTTGTTTACTGAGCCTGGTATATTTGTGGAACAAGATAATATACTGTTCCAAAGAAAGAGTGCTGACTAGAATGTTCAGTGGTACTGCAATGAGATTGGAACACAGGTATTTAAAGCTCATGTAAATGGAAATAACAATTATATTTACAGACTGGGAACAAAAGACAGACAGTAGTGAAGGTACAAAATGGCTCATTGCAGCTCATTCCAGTGATAATTGGTCTTGTGTTCCGTTTGGTTGCGTCACCCAAATGTGTTCACTACATAGTTTGTCAAACAAATTAGGTAAGTACAGCATACCTTCAAGGAGCACTATGGACTATTACATTTCAAGTAATGGTTTCAATTTTATTTCATTAAAAGAAAGAAGGAAAATAAAGGAAATTGGATGCAAGAAAGTAAGAATCTTGTTCCAAAGAACGTCTCTTCGAATTTGCAAATTCTTTACTGGATTAAACAGCCCTGGCTTAGAGAAACATGCCATCTTCCAGAAGTACATGATCTGGTATTTATTTGCATCCATTAGTGTATATTAAGCCTTTTTGAAGTGGTTATGAAATAGTACATCTTAATATCGTTGGCTAACTTCTGAAACTGGCTTTTCAGAAAATGTTCTGTCTTGCAGGTGGAAAATCACTCCACAATTTTTATTTTGTGTCTTTTGATTTTAAGGAACAAGAACAAACATTTATTATTGCTATTAAGTATTTTATATTGATTCAGTAGGTACTTGTTGCATGCTGATTTTTCTCTCTATCTCTCCTGAATGTGCTGATGTTTACTTGGTTCCACCAATAATGGTACTTTGCGCAAGTGGCCATTCTTCATAAGTGCAAAAGAAATAGGAGCAGGAGTAGACCAGACGCCCTTCAAGCCTGCTCCTCCATTCAATAGAATCTTCTGTCTTAACTTCACTTTCCTGCCCACTCCCCACATCCCTTAATCCCCTGAGAGATCAAAAATTTCAGCCTTAAATATAGTCAACAGTGGAGCATCCACAACCCTTTGAGGCAGAGGCCAGAGAATTCCAAAGATTCATGACTATATGACTGAAGAAATTTCTCCTCACCTCAGTCTTAAATGGTTGACCCTTATCGTGAGATAAGGGCTGTGCCCCCATGATCTAGGTTCCCCAGCCAGGGAAAACAACCTGTGTGTCTATCTTGTCAAGCCCTTCAGATTCTTGTACATTTCAATGAGATCGACTCATTCTTCTGAACTCCAGAGAGTTTGGGCCTAATTTACTCAGCCTATCATTATAGGACAACCCTCTCATCTTGCGCTGTTAGGCCTCCAATGCAAGTATTACATTCCCTGGACATCAAGAGCGAAACTGAGCGCAGTGCTCCAGTTATGATATGATCAAAACTCTATACAAATGTAGAAAGACTTCCTTTAACTTGCATTCCAATCCCCTTGCAATTAAGGCAACATGCCATTTGCCTTCCTAATGGCTTGCTGTGCCTGCATGCTAACCTTCCATATTCCCAGTACACCCAAGTTTTTTCTGAAAATCAACATTTAGAAGTTTCACGCCTTTTAAAAAGTATTCTGCTTTTCTATTCTTACTACCAAAGTAAATAACCTCACATTCTAATCTATCCACAGACAACACATACTTAATTATTATCACAAAGGATAGTTAATGGGTATTTCTGTCAAAGGGTCCAATATTTCAGAGAACTTTGACCATTAAATCTATAGCATACCCACTTTCTGTCATATCACATATAATGTATTAAGTAATACTTTACAATGCACTCCATGGGACCATCCTAGAATCCTGAAACTACTTTTCTTCCCCAGATTGTAAATTGACAGATATGTGCATTCCCTGCAGGTAAGTGGTATGTTGCCAACTCCATTTGGAAGTATCCTCAAAGGCTTCAGCACATGACCTCCTGCCTCCAACAATCCTGCCAAATCAAACGAGCTTTTTTTCCCATTTTCCATTTTCAATATTTTTATAACTAGTTAAAAAAATATTCAAAGCAAATGAAAAGAAACACAACTTTTTGTAATGCTCCTGTGGTTTTCTCCTGGGTTGCTCACAGCAGTGTCTGAGAGATTAATCTTTAATTCTTGGAGACTCCAGGGCAATCCTGGAGGATTGACAACTATAGTAAGTGGTGAAATTCCTTCAAAAAGCCAGGAGAATGTTTCATGTCTCCAGTTGGGTCTAGATGATTTCTCCATTTTTAGTCCTAGCATTTTCTCTAGTAGTATTTCTTTACTTATATTAATTTCTTTAAGTTCCTCATTTTCATTAGATCCTTGGTTCCCTGCTGTTTCGGGAATTTTTTTGTGTCCTCTACCATGAAGAGACAAATGTATTTATTGAATATCCCTTTCATTTCCTTATTCCTTAATCCTTTCTCCCCGTCATAATTTCTCCTGTCTCTGTAAGGGACCCGTATTTACTTATCTCATTGTTGTTTGTGAGATTGTGCTGTGTGGAAATTAGATGCAGTGTTTTCCTACATTTTCATAGTGACAACACTTCAAAAATAATTCATTGGCTATAAGAGCTTTTCACAGCACAGAAGAAAGCCATTTGGCCCATCATGCTGATGTCAACTAATTTGCTAGAGCAATCCAAAACTAATCCCATTACAGTCTTAGATATGATCATCGAATCACAGAATGGTACACCATATTAGAAGGCCATTCAGCCCTTTGTGCCTGAAAGAGATCTCTCTGAAAGAGCCAATCAATTAGCTCTACTCCCTTGCTCTTTCTTCATAGTCCTGCAGATTTTTCCCCTTCAAGCAATCATTTAATTCCCTATCAAATCTGCCTCCACCATCTTTACAGGCAGTGCACTCCAGATCATAACAATTCACTGCATCATTTTTCTTCCTCATGTCACCTCTAGTTCTTTTGCCAGTTGCCATAAATCTATGTCCTCTGGTTACTGTCCCTTCAGTGACTAGGAACAGTTTCTCCTTACTCTGTCCAAACCCTTCTGGATTTTGAATATTTCTATTAAGTCTCCAAGGGAAAAAAATCACAACTTCTCTAGTCTCTCCATACAAATGTAGTTCTTTATCCCTGGTACCATTCTCCTTTGCAACCTCTCCAAGGCTTTGGCGTCCTTCCAAAGTGTGGTGCCTAGAATTGACCACATTAATCCAGCTGGGGCCTAATCAGTGATTATAGAGCTTTACTATAATTTCTTTATTTTTCCATTCTTTTTAAAGCCAAGGATCCCATATGCCTTGATGAGCTGACTGGACTCCCTCTACACTGTAAATCTCTATGGTTCTATGAACGTAGTTGACATGAGACCACTTTGAGTTAGGGACAAGGGCATGTAAATATTTTTCACCTTTCTTCCATGACAGCATAGTGTAATTTGCAGTTTTGAGCATTTGGTAGTAAGACATGTTGCCAAACAGTTTTTCTTCATTGTGCAAAGCGACAGGGTATGCAAAATCTTGGACCAAGCTGGGAAGTGGCAGGGAGGCATAAAGGGAAGGAAATAAGTGCAAAGAGGAGAGCTCAGGTCTACACTGAACATTCACCAAACATCTTGAAGGATTTGAGTTCTAACAAGAGCTTAAGCCCTGGAATTCCATCTCTCCGCTTCCCCACCTTTTTCTCCTCTTACAAGACATTCTTAAAATCTACCTCTTTCACCAAGTGTCCTGTTGTGGTTTGGTGTCAAATTTTGGGTGATCATGCTTCTGTTAATGGTGCTTTAGAAAGCTAGTTAATGTTGAATGTCTGAGAGTGGCTGAGGTATCTCATGTTGCCCCACAGACCTTCTTCCACCTCACTGAAGGACGCAGGTAATGAGGAAACTCCAATTGAATGGGGTATTGTGTGAGTCTGTACTGTGGTCAGGATGATGTTAGCAATACATTGGGTTGCGCTGTCCATCATGACACCTGGGAAACTCCTAATATCTGGCATTTGCCCAACAAGGGCTTAAACATGTGCTCGGCTGCGGTTTAATGGCCAACTAATGACTGCCCTCCTTGGGGAGAGTTAAGTTGATTCTTTCTGCTGTCACGATGGCTTCAGGATGACAAATCTGTGGCACACTGAGTAATCCCAGCAAGCTGACATTTTTGCACACTAAAAAATTAATGGCCACAGAGCTCTGTGCCTGTACATAAGCTCTCATGCAGATGTCTTTCAGAAATTGCACGTGCCTTTGCAGTGTAACTAGGTGTTGGCAACTGCTCTTCACATTTCTGCAGCCATCTGTCTCAGGCCTGTAGTACAATTTAACTATGACCTAAGATGTGAAATCATGAGGCTTATTTCTGTCTGTTGCCCCTCGCTTAAGCACATACATGCTTGCTTCATGGTGCTGTGCATAATAATGGAACATGCACTCTTTATCATTTTGCATTAGCACAGTTTTTACTGTCGTGTTTGTCATGACCGCAGCATATTAAAAATATAAAAAAACTTTTTCCATGAGTGTGCAAATTCAGCCAGCAGAGGGCATCATTCTAAGCTTAGTGCCATAATGCAGGGTGACCCAGGATGTGCAGCTACGGTTTTACTTAAACAATGAGATTGTGAGGATAACTTTAACATTTGATACTGGAAATGAGTAATATCAGGTCAGCCACCTGTTGTGCATCTCCCCCCAATTTAATCAAGGGGTTAACAACTGAGTTAAATAGTTGAACACTTCAAAAAACAAAATTTACTGTCTTTAATTGTCAAAGGTACATAAAAATTAAAATATTAAAACTTAACATGAATTATTGGGTTGTATTTTACAAGGGAGGAGGGGGAGTGGGGTCCCAATCTCCCAGTGCAAATGGTGAGTCCATCCCAGATTTATTGGCTGGCCCCGCAGATATTAAACAGCCTTCGCTGGAGGTGGGCCGCCATCGGGGGAGAAAGACCCACCGAGAGATGGCAGCTAATTGAATGGCCAGCAGCTTTCTGGTCCTAGCAGCATCACCAGGAGTGTTGGCCACTGCTGGGACTGGGGTGAGTGCTGAAGAAGGTGTGTTGCAATGGAGCTAGATATGTCTGGGGTCTCGCCGGGGCTAGGCCAGGGCAGGGTGGGCTGGAGTGAACAGGGAAGGAGTGGAGTAGCTTGGTGGGGGGGGGTGGGTGGGGTGGGGGTTGCTTTTGTTGGGTACAGGTGGCATCCTCTATCCCCACACTCCGCACCACCCAACCCCCACCTTGACCAGCTCACCCGGTGAAACCTGCTAGGTTGGATACTTGGTGCCAGTATATCTAACCTCTGTAAATTCCCAGCGGTGGCAGGAGAAAGTCCTTGAAGGGCCATTAATTGGCCACTTAAGGGCCTCAATTGGCCCACGGGCGAGTGGGCCTCCTGAAACGCCCCCCTGCCGCTGGTACATTTGTGTCAGAGGCACAGCAGGCAGGTAGGTGTTGGCATTGCACCCAATTTTATGGCTCACCCCAACCCCCCACCCACACCCACAGCCCCCCTGCCAACCTGCCCTGCGGAGGGGCCATAAAATCTAGGCCATTTCTTGTATTTTGAAATAGTGATGGAACTGAGCAATTTGGAAATCTCAGCAAAGGTTCTGATGTTAAAACATGTTAACGTAGGTGAATGAAACGCATCTTTAAGTGCTCTCTAAACTGTTAGCTATTTTACCATGTAATAGACTGCATTGAATTAGAAGTTTTTAATTCAAAGGAAATTGATGCAGCATATTTTAGTGGTGCAGTAGCTTCTATAATAAATCTGCTAGTGCTATAAAATAAATGCTCTGTAGGGTATTGGTAGAGAAATCAACATAATAGCAGCACAGATTTATTAACTCCTTTACTGGAGTTCATCAGTCAACTCATTAACGGACCACACCCTCTACATTCTGTGCTTATTGTTGGAATGGTGTTAGCAGCATTTAAGAAAGGGTCAAACATTCAGTGTGAAAAACCACACAAGATAATCTTGGAAGTATTAAAGAAGACAAAAATTACCCAAACCTGAACTTGTGCAATGACATGAACTGTAAAAGAAAGAAAAATGAATGGTTGGCTTTGTGAAAGTGTTTTGTTTAAACAATATGCTATTGTTAGGATAATATCTGAAGCAGAATTGTTTGACTTATGGTCTGAATCGGGGGATGCCATTTACGTAGCACCTTTTTGCTCAAACAGAATCATTTCTACAAGAGTCTTTTACCTGTTCTATCCTGTTCTGCTTGCAACTTCTCCTACCAGGAGATCCACTGTCATGATAGATCATATTCCTCCGTCACATATCCTCACATATCCATAACAAAAACAAAAATACCTGGAAAAACTCAGCAGGTCTGACAGCATCTGCGGAGAGGAATATAGTAAACGTTTTGAGTCCATATGACTCTTCACCAGAACCATTGTAGCTCACCTGCAGCAGCTCTGTGATGTCTGCCATCCGTCTATACCTAGATCAACCCCTCTTTCTGCTGCCCTCCTCTTGGCCCTCTAGCAGAGATCTCTGTAGCTTTCCAGCTCTGATCAAATGGCTAAAATATGGACATTTTCTTTTCTGGATGTCACTTTTAAAAGTTCCTTTTGCTCTTACAATTTCAAGCACCTCTTCATTGGTCTTATGGTCTGTATATGGCATTTTTAGCATACATTTTAGCATCCACATTTCAACAGCCTCTATTTTCTTCCAGAGATCTTTATTTATTGTCCAGGTTTCTGAGGCAGACAGCAAAGTGGATGGAATGTAGCATCTTATGATTTTTTTCCTGTTACAAGCTTGAAATTTCTGTTGTTAACACATCTTTCACCTTCACAAAATTATTCCACAGTATCTCTAACCTTCTCCTGAATTCAGCATCACATCTGCCAACTTCCGTTATTATTTGTCCTAAGTAGACAAACTATCTATTTGTTCCAGTGTGACACCATCCACTTCAATCTTCACTCTAGTTTCTTCTTATATATTCCTTCTGACTACCGTTGTTTTTGTCTTTTTGGTGTTCATACTCAATCCATATTCTATGCTTCTAGATTTTACTTGATCTAGGATATTTTGTAGGGTTTCTTCTGACTCTGAAAGTAGTGCTATATCATCAGCATGCAGCAAGTTTGTTATGTTCTTGCCTCCAATTTTTACCCCAGGAAGTACCTCTGACTCTAAATATTTGTTGTGTGTACAGTTTGAATAATTTTGATGACTATACACGGCCTTGTTGTACTCCTCTCTTCACTTGAAACATATCTGATTGTCAATCTTCTAGCCTGATGCTCACTATTTGGGCCCGGTATAGGCTCTGGATAAATCTCACATCTTTAATGTCAATGTCATGTTTCTCAGCAACATGTCTATCAGCAGCACTTTTACAAGAAGGTCTTGTAAGGCATAAGGAAGGCATGAATTGAGTGTGTATGTCCCAACAGACATGCTAAGAGTTTGAATATGATTGGTGTTGACATTTGAAAGGCTAGGCCATGAGAAATGGTCGCACCATTCAATTTGTGGCAAAAGATTAAATTAGACCAATTTATATGACAAGAGCATGTGGCATTATTTGTGTTAACATATTCTTCTTCCTCCTCTCCAGGTAACAATCTGGATTATTCAGGGGTCAGTGAACCATTTTATTAGGGGATAGAGCAGGGAGACAGGTCCCAAGTCCACCTCACCGGGACAGGGATCAAACTCCATGCTTTTTTTTTTGAAAAATATACTTTATTCATAAAATATCTGGAAGAACATTACAAACCATTTCTAAATCGCCATCACAAAAAGTGCAATCGGATTCAACTTACATATGGATCACGAGGTGCTTCAATACAATCAATTACAATCATTTCAATATGGTCATTACAGACAGTCAGACAATGCAATGTTATTGGAGTTATCAACATACATCATGTTGCACTCTGAGACGCTTCAATACAATTATAATACAATTAGCATTCACTGCAGACATTCATTTTGAGCTGTACAGCCCAAGAGGCTCTCAACAGTTCCCAGCCCCTTGGTGTACTGTGGCAGAAAGGTTTTAGACAGTGACCTTTCCCCATTGCGCCTTTGTGGCGGCTGCCCCAAGCTTTAGTGCGTCCCTCAGCACGTGGTCCTGGACCTTGGCATGTGCCAGTCTGCAACACTCAGTCGAGGACAACTCTTTGCAGTGGAAGATCAACAAGTTTCGGGCAGACCAAAGAATGTCTTTCACCGAGTTGATGAGATGCTGTTGATGCTTGTCTCAGTGTGTGTCCCTGGGAACAGCCTGTAGAGCACAGAATCCTGTGTCACAGAACTGCCTGGGATGAACCTTGACAAAAACCACTGCATCTCTCTCCAGACCTTCTTTCCAAAGGCACAATCCACAAGGAGATAAACAACGGTCTCACCGCCACAGCCACCTCGAGGGCAATGTGCAGAGGGGGTGAGACTCCTGGCATGTTGGAAGGATCTGATGGGGAGGGCCTTTCTCAACACCAGCCAAGCTACATCTTGGTGCTTGTTGGAAAGTTCTGGCGATGAGGCATTCTGCCAAATGACTTTGACAGTCTGTTCAGGGAACCATCCCACAGGATCCACCGCCTCCTTTTCCCTCAGGGCCTCTAGAGTGTTACGTGCTGACCACTGCCTGATGGACTTGCATAATGTCTGCATAAATGTTTCCATAAGGGACAAGGTCCAACTACTTGGAGCGTTCCGCGGCAGCATGGCCAGACCCATCCTTCACAACACGGGGACAGGTAGAACCTCAGCACGTAGTGATACTTGGTGTTTGCGTACTGAGGGTCTATGCACAGCTTGATGCAGTCACACACAAAGGTGGCCATCAGGATGAGGGTGATGTTGGGTACGTTTTTTTGCCCCTTTATCTAGCGGCTTGTACATCGCGTCTCTGAGGACACGATCCATTTTCAACCTCTAGATAAAGCGAAAGATGGTTCGGGTGATCGCCATCGCTCAGAAGTGTGGAATGGGCCAGACCTGTGCCACGTGCAGCAACAGCGAGAGTGCCTCACACCTGATGACCAGATTCTTACCTGCAATGGAGAGGGAGCATCACTCCCACATGCCCAGTTTTCTTTCCACCATAGCCACTTCCAGTTTCTAACACATGCCCTGGTCCCTCCGAACCATATCCCCAGGACCTTCAGGCCGTCAGCCCTGACGGTGAAGAGGACAAAGGATCAGTCAGCCCAGTTCTCAAAGAACATGGCCTCGCTCTTCCCACGATTTACCTTGGCTCCCGAGGCCAGGTCGAACTGGTCGCAGATGTGGATCAGTCTGCGCACCGACAGCGGATCCGAGCAGAGGATGGCATCGTCCATGTACAGGGAGGTTTTGACCTGAGTGCCTCCACTGCCTGGGATCATCACTCCTCTTATCCCGGATCCTTCCTGATGGACTCAGCAAAGGGTTCTATGCAACACACAAACAGGACAGGGGACAGAGAGCAGCCCTGCCTGACCCCAGATTTAATAGGAAAGCTTTCTGATTCCCACCCATTGATTGAGACTGTGCTACTGTGGAGTGGGTGGTAAAGTGGCAGATAGATTTTAACGTAGAGAAGTGCGAGGTCATACATTTAGGGAGGTCAAACAGTTACAGGGATTACACAATAAATGGGAATTACTAAGAGGGGTAGATGAAGTGAGAGATCTTGGCGTACAAGTACACAGGTCCCTGAAGGCAGCAGTTCAAGTAGACAAGGTTGTAAAGAAGGCAAATGGAATGCTCTCCTTCATTGGCAGAGGTATAGAATATAAAAGTAAGGATATAATGTTGGAATTGTATAAAACACTGGTGAGGCCACACTGGAATATTGTGTGCAGTTCTGGTCGCCACATAATAGGAAGGACATAATAGCTCTGGAAAGAGTGCAGAGGAGGTTTACAAGAATGTTGCCAGGGTTAGAAAAGTGTAGCTATGAGGAGAGATTGGATAGGTTGGGGTTATTTTCCTTAGAACAAAGAAGGCTGAGAGGTGACTTGATTGAGGCGTATAAAATTATGAGGGGAATAGATAGAGTGGACAGGATAAAATTGTCTCCCTTGATGGAGAATTCTAGAATCAGGGGACTTAGATTCAAGATAAGTGGCAGGAGGTGTAGGGGGGACATGAGGAAGAACTTTTTTACACAGAGGGTAGTGGGTGTCTGGAATTCGCTGCCCAAGTTGATGGTAGAGGCAGAAACTTTAAACTCTTTTAAAAAGTACCTGGATGTGCACCTAAAGTGTTGTAAGCTGCAGGGCTATGGGCCAGGTGCAGGAAGGTGGGATTAGAAAGGGCACCTGAGTGTCCTCGGGCTGGCATGGACAAGATGGGCTGAATGGCCTCCTTCTGTGCTGTAACTTTTCTGTGGTTCTATGGTTCTACTGACATTTGTGTAGAGCAGTTGGATCCAGTTGCGGATTCCCTCCCCAAACCCCATTTTGGAGAGCACATCCATCATGTAGGTGTGCGATATTCTGTCAAAGGCCTTCTCCTGTCCTGTACATAGGCAATCATATCCCTGAGTAGCGCGAGGCTGTCAGAGATCATCCTGCTGGGTACAGCACAGGTCTGGTCAGGGTGGATCACCAATTCCAGAGCAGACTTGACACGATTGGCGATGACTTTGGACAGAACTCCATGCTGTTGACATATTCTGAACCACATGCTAGCCATCTAGCCAACTGAGCTACCAACTCTCCATGGACAGATTAATGTCTTCTATGCTAAAGTTCCCGTAAATTTAAATCTTTTTGACTGCCTTGCTGCTAATGTACTGTCTTTGGAATGCAAGATTCAACAATTAACATCAAAGGGCTTTTGCAGTTGGCACCAATGATAATTGACCTATTTTTCCTTTCCCACTACCTGTGAAGCAATGCTTTGTCCTCCTAAATGTGCATATTCAACACACAAAGCCAGCTGCAAAAAAACAATATTAACAAGGCAAAATATTGAATAATCAAAGGCAAATGTCAGGAGTATATTAAAATTTCTGTAATCTTTTCTTTTGGTCTGTACTTGTGTCTCCACATTTACACTTTTGTATTTTGAGTGCTTTTTTTAAAGTGAAGTCCTGCTTCAGTGTTCCTCTTTGTGGGACAGGAATTACCATAATCTTCTTAGTGGGAATCATGTGGCTGCAAAACTGCATTAAGTGAAATCCTTGCAGCCTCTACTGTCTAAAGAGACTGCACCTGCAATCCTGGCCTGTACACTTTCTAGACTTTAGTAGCTTCTTATGTGCATTGTTGCTAATTGATTCATCTGGGTTTTTTTTTAAAGGAATAGCGCAGGGGTAACTTGATAATTAGCATTATCTAATCTGCATTGGTTTCGGTGCTTTTTGTCTCATTCCCAGTGCTTTGCATTTTTCCTGATTATTAGTGTTTCATGGATGTCTGTTTGAAAGCAGAATACTGAGCCTCTGACTGGCTGTTGTAGCTACAGTATTATATGGCTGGTCCAGTTAAGTTTCTGTTCAGTGGTAACCCCAGGATGTCGATACTGGGAGACTCAGCAATCGTAATGCTGTTGAATTTAAGGGGGATGTGGTTACACTCTCTCTTGTTGAAGGTGGTCACTGCCTGGCACCTGTGTCACTAACTTGCCACTTATCAGCCCAAGCTGGAATGTTGTCCATGTCTTGTTGCATGCGGGCATGGACTGTTTCAGTTTCTGTTGAGTTTTGAATGGAAGAGAACACTCTGCAATCATCAGCAAGCATCCCTACACTTGACCTCCTCCTGCTGGAGGGAAGGTTGTTGTTGAAGCAGCTGAAAATGATTGGGCCCAGGACATGATCCTGAGAAATTTCTGCAGTGATGTCCTAGGATTGAGCTGACTAGACTTCAACAACCACATCCATCTTCCTTTGTACTAGGTATGATTCCAACCAGTGGAGAGTTTTCCCCTGATCTCCATTCTCTTCAGATTTGCTAGAGCTCCTTGATGCCACACTCGGTCAAATGCTGCCTTGATGTCAAGAGCAGTCACTCTCAACTCACTTCTAAATTCAATTCTCTTGTCCATGTTTGGATCAAGGCTGTAATGAGGTCTGGAGCTTTGTGGCCTTTGTAGAACCCAAACTGAGCATAAGTGTACAGGTTATTGGTAAGTTCTACTGATAACACTGTTGACAACTCCTTCCATCACTTTGCTGATGATCGAGAGTAGACTTATGCAGTGGTAATTGGCTGGGTTGGATTTGTCCTGCTAGAATCTTCCACATTGCTGAGTGGATGCAAGTGTTGTAGCTGAACTGGAACAACTTGGCTAGACGTACAGCTAGTTCTGGAACACAAGTCTTCAGTACTACAGCTAGGAAGTTGTCAGGGTCCGTAGCCTTTGCTGTATCCAGTGTACTCTACTGTTTCTTGATATCATGTGGAGTGAATCAGATTCACTGAAGACTGGCTTCTGTAATGGTGGGGACCTCAGGAGGAGGCCATGATAGATCATCCACTTTGGCACTCCTGGCAAACACTGGTTGCAAATGCTTCAGCCTTGTCTTTTGCACATGTGCTGGGCTCTGCCATCATTGAGGATGGGGATGTAGATGAATCTTCCGCCTGTTAGTTAATTAATTATAATTTATTTTTGGCAAAGAACTTAGCCATACGTGAGTTCTAGCGGTCTATTTTTCAATGCAAAAATGCAGCATGTTATACATGTAAGATAATGGTACTGCCCTCTTTGTTATAACAGTATACAGAGTAGGGAAGCCCCATCACTAATAGCTTGTGTGCAGTGTTGAAACAAAGATTTTGAATGAAAGGGTTCAGTCCTACTCCTGTGCACTGCTGAACCCTTTAGAGAGATGAACTTCTTTGCAGCCGGCCCAGAGCTGCAGGGTTTTCATTGGATTCGCTATTCAGAATTGGTAACAGATCATTCGAGTAAGCCGGTCAATGGAGATAAGCACTCTACAATCTCTGTAAAAACAGGATAAGAAAAGCAGCAAATTATCACAAAAAAAGATAATTTGTTAGAAGCCAGAAGTCAGTTAAGAGGAGATAACAGAACATAATGCTGTTTGAACTACAGAACTTCAAACATATTTTATTGACAATGTACTATGAATTAATTTGTTCTAATTCTTTTGCATAATGAATCAACTTAAATTATAATATAACAAAAATTGCATATTCAGTAGTTGCAAGAGAAGATATAAAGTTAGACAGGAAGGAATGATTTTTGACTAAATTGCACTCCCAACTTGACAATCTTGTTTGATTAAAAAGGGAAGGAATGAATATCTGAGACCGTTTTTTACAGTCATCAGTTTTTGGTGTCAGCTAGCAGCACTCCTGTCTCTTGAGTTAGAAGGTTGTGTATTTAAATCCCACTCCAGACACTGGAGTACATAATCTAGAATGACACCTTCAGTGCTGCACTGTAAATTTCAACTAAGCTCAAAATTATTTATATGCAAATACTTTGTACGTTTAAAACAAATTTAAAGTAATGTCACCAAGACCACGGGGTTGACACATGATGCTATTAAAATGACTGATGCTGCCCTGGCAACTCTGAGACATAAGGAAAGACTTCAGGTTAATGGAGAGGCAAGAAACTGGAATTCTCTGTAGAGCAAAGAAGATTAAAGGTAGGTGCAATCGAGATATTTAAAATATTCAGAATAATGAGTGGTTTTGAGAGAGTATATAAAGAGAAACTGTTTCCATAACGTTGGTCTGACTCTCCACTACAACACTAAAACAGTGCTGGACTGCTGGAGCTGCTGGCTTTCGGATGAGACGTTAAGCAAAACTTGTAAAAGATCTACTTGAAGAAGAGCAGGGGAGTTCTTCTGATGTTCTGGCCAATATTTATCCCTCAAGTAATATCACTAAAACAGATTGCCTGGTTACTTATTTCATTGTGGGCTGTGGGAATTTGCTGTGTACAATTTAACCGTACTGTTTAAACCCATTTTGGGAGAATTGCAGATCACTCTATCTCTCCTATAGTAGCCTGTGGGTGCATTTCACAACTTGCTGTGCATGAAAGGGCTGAAAACCAATTATGCAGTCCCTAACTTGTCTTGTTCCTTTTCATATGTTTTATCTCATCTCAGCAACCCCTTTTGTTTGAGTTCTATTATGAAAAATAAAGTAAAAATAATGCTTCTTCTTGTTAACAGTTTGAGAACAAAACAACTTGCACTCCCTTCGAGGGAGTTCAAAGTATTTATAAATCAGCCCAAATTACTTTATTAGAATTGCATTGAATTGCCTTGTTTTCATGTTCTAAAACCTGCACTTTTTTGTTGGAGAAGTGGAGGGGAGGAAATCTAGGTGATGTGCTGAGTTAACATTCAGCTTTAACCTTTGGAAGCTGGATTCAAATCCAACCCAGGCTCAGTGATCCATGGTTTCCATCAGTTGACTATAAGGGCTATCTGTGAAGTGAGATCAAACAGTCCAGTTTCTAATCGAGCTTGGGTAAAATCTTTCAATGGCTCTACACTAATTTATACTAAGCTGATGCTCTCACAGAGGAGATGCAAGATGAATAATGAAGAAAGGCTGATGAAAAGGGGCATCTTCTGAAGCTATGTTAAAGGTGCATTGTTGAAGCAGAGTGGGAAGTAAAAAATCACATTTATACTGCGACTTTCACAACCTCAGGACATCCCAAAGCACTTCTTTGTTTCCTCAAAAATGCACATGCAGTCAATTTACTCACAGCAAGCTCCTGCAAATAGCAATGTGATAATGACCCAAAAATCTCTTAAAATTATGTCAGTTGTGGGATACATATTTGCCAGGATTGCCCTGCTTTTATGCATCCAATGGAGCTTTACTCTGCAGCTGACTCCATAGTAATAAACCAACAAGTATTTGATGATGCCACTGAGGATGAGAAATTAGGCTCATTACAGCCCATGTTTTGGCATCTGTGGCACTCGTTTAATGTGTCAGAAAGCACTTCTTCACACAAAGGGTAGCGAAAATCTGGAACTCTCTCCCTCAAAAATCTGTTGAGGATGGGAGTCAATTGAAAATTTCAAAATTGAGATTGATAGATTTTTGTTAAGTGAGGAAAGTGAGGGCAATGGGACCAAAGCGAGTAGATAAAAAAGATACATATCAGTATGATTTAATTGAGTGGTGGAATAAGTTTGAGGGCTGAATAACCGACTCTTGTTCCTTCCTATGCTTGCAGCTTGTGTTAAAAAGCAACTTGCTACACAACTGGGAGAATTGACAACTTGTCCTTCCCTGAGATGTGTCTGCAGTGCACTTCATATAGATCAGTCAAGGAGGGTAATTCATAATGACAATACAAAGGTAACCTGGACAATTCCTCTTCACCCTCCCATCTAAAGTAGGAGCAATGGTGGAGGTCTGCTGTAGGGGGAAAATACAAATAAGAGAGATTAAAATAAAAGAATAAAACAACACAGCAAAAGGACTATGATGCTGTTTGTGAATGAAGAGTCCACATCTAGTGTGTATCTGAACTACTATGTACAGATCTGGAGCACTCTATGTTCAATCGGCATTCTGCATGGAGTGAGTTGATTTCAGTCTCTGAAGCAGTGAGGTTTTTACATTTTGCCTCCAAACTCCTGAAAGTGGATTGGGAAAATCACTCCAGATTCCTGACTTTCAACCAGTGAGCCCTACTAGAAAGCGTGGAACTCAAGTGAGGACATGATTTGACAAGGCTGCAAAGCTCCAACAGCCTGATAGTTTTGTGACAATCATTGTCCAGGCTAACAAGTGAAAATCAGCAACTCAAACCTGGATCCATAGCCCCTGCCAGAGTCAGCAACATCAGGAAAGGAGGGGGAGAAGTTTGGTAGAAAATCAAAATCCAGACTGATCAATGCAGAAGTTATCTTCTGCACCAAAAAAAACACAGATCCCATGAATGTCAAATATGCATAAGGTTCCAGCTGAGAAGGAATAAGTTCTGCTTGTGCATTGTGTATAGTTACTCTGTGAGATGAACAATATGGAATTCTGCATATAAAGAAATACACAATTATTCGATTTGTCCGTATACTTTAGTTTGCTTCAATAAAGCCATGTCATGGTACAGATTGCCATAAATCTCTTTCTGGCTCTTAGCAAACCCATTCTGCTGTAGGATTTGTCTTTTTTTTGTGGGTTATCAGAAGCACCTGGTAATTCCCACAGGTCTGTGTACACATGGTGCTAGCAGCACTTCCAGCTGCTGATCATCTCATACATTGGGGTGTTTGTTGCCCAGCTTGGCTGACTTAAATACAAGGACTGTATCCATAGAAGCCCTGCTATTTACTTTGCAGCTAATCACATTCTGATGGTTGCTAATACAGCTGCAACAAAAAAATCCGAATGCTTTTCTGACTGCGTATATTGTCTTCAGCATTGAGCCCACCAGTCCTTTTCCACCAATGTTCCCTGAAATAAAAATTCATTCAAAATCTGTGAAAGTAATTTCAAGATTTGCACTTATTTATCTGATGATTGCACTGACATTTTCTTCCTCTTGTTTTACCCAGCTTAAACTCATCTGTAATTGCAGCTGCAGCTTTTATTCAATGCTAAAACTGGGAATAGGTCGATAGCAATACTGCAGACATTTTTAAAAATTCTTTCACGGGATGTGGGCATCGCTGGCTAGGCCAGCATTTATTGCCAATCCCTAATTGCCCTGGAGAAGGTGGTGGTGAGCTGCCTTCTTGAACCGCTGCAGTCCATGTGGTGTACCCACAGTGCTGTTAGGGAGGAAGTTCCAGGATTTTAACCCAGTGACACTGAAGCTACGGTGATATATTTACAAGTCAGGATGGTGAGTAGCTTGGATGAGAACTTTCAAGAGGTGGTGTTCCCATGTGTCTGCTGCCCTTGTCCTTCTAGGTGGTGGAGGTCGCAGGTTTGAAACATGAAGTGGCCTGAATTGGATCAAGAAACACTTGCATTTCTATTACGTCTTTCAAAACCTCTGGACATCCCAAAGTGTTTCACGACCAATGAAGTATTTTTTGAAGTGCAGCTGCCATTGCAATGTGCACAGTAAGCTCCCCAAAAAAACTAAAT
Organism: Carcharodon carcharias; assembly: GCF_017639515.1. NCBI lineage: Eukaryota > Metazoa > Chordata > Chondrichthyes > Lamniformes > Lamnidae > Carcharodon > Carcharodon carcharias. Next base: position 118,066,625 of record NC_054470.1, on the reverse strand, counting down.
AAAATAATAACCTAACTTGAATGTTGGTTGAGAGACAAATATTTACTAGGCAACAAGGAGAATTCCTATGCTCTTCTTCTGAAATAGTGAAAGGGGACACTGGGCTTCAGTTTAATGTCTTGTGCAGCCTATCAGATCTCAGACCATGTAGCATTCCCTTGGTACTGGATTGGCAACCTGGATTATGAGCTGAAGTCTCTGGTGTGGAACTTGAACCTTCTGACACAGATGAGAGTGTATACGTTAACCAATGGAATACTCAAAACAAAGAATTTATGACAAAGCAGAGTAGATTTTAACTTTGGCCACTGATAGAAAACCAAAGGTCATGGTTCAGCCACCTGATTTTCCTTTCCATGTGATTTGTGGAATGCTCTTATTCTAGCAACAAGCTGCTTCATCTTCCCATTGGATGCCAGGGTGTTCCTGCAACAAAGAAAGTTCAGAGTAGTGGAAGCTTTAGGTTGATCAATGCACCCCCGCACTCAAGGTTGGCTTTTGCAATTATTGGTTTGTGGTGGGGACGCATGAGACTTAATGCAGAAGTGAACAAGATGTGTGATGGAGAGAGAAAGAGGCAGGTGGGGAAGCTGCAATTAGAACATAAACAGTGTAAGTAGTTTGTGCAAGATAAGAGAGCTATAAATTCATGTTTACATCTCAGTGTAAAGAGTCATTGTGGGTTTCCTTTGTTTAGTAATATGGCTGGGCCTCCAACAACATCTTGCCTCAAACCAAGCATGGGCCAGTCCAATTCAAATATATGTATATATGCAGAGGCTTCATACACTTGGATAAAATCATTCAAAATATGATACTGGCTTTTAGAGGTGAACAACTCTCTTTAGCTTCTTCAGGTTTGGTGCTTGAATACTTCTCTTTGATCTCTTCTCTCTGCTATTCAAATATTTTAGCACCTGATCCCAGATAGTAATTCTATGAACTTTTCCTTTATTCATACGTGGGATGTGGGCATCGCTGCCTAGGGCAGCATTTATTGCCCATCCCTAATTGCCCTTGAGAAGGTGGTGGTGAGCTGCCTTCTTGAACCGCTGCAGTCCATGTGGATATACAATATAAAAACTTTCATGTTGTTACTATTTGTTGTCTGTAACCTTTGGGAAAAATAAACACATTCCTTTGCCTTGCTTATCTGATTAATTTAAACAGACTAAAATCCCTTTGAAATCCAAATCTCCCTTCATCTATCTAAAAATGCAAATTCCCTTCATGCCTTATATACTAAACCAGCATCCATGTTTACTCACTAGCATGTCAAGCACCTAGCTTCTTTTGATGAGTTAAAGCTTGCAGTCTGCTTGACTACAAATGTAGTTAAACACACACAGACAGACCCAACTAATTAGCCTCATAAACCAATTTACAATAAACCAGAAAAATATTAAGTAAGTTATTATACTTCCATGACAAATGCCAAGGGTGATGGTTATATTCTCTCTTGTTGGAGATGGTCATTTCTTGGCACTTGTGTGGCATGAATATTACTTACCACCTGTCAGCCCAAGCCTGGATATTTTCTAGGTCTTGCTGCATTTGGACATGGACTGTTTCAGTATTCCTAATGAGCTGTAGTGTTCAAGGCAAGTGCAAGTCAGGAAATTATGCCCCTATCCCATGATTTTCCATCATTAATTTTGATGAATGGAAAATCATGAGCCATGGGCCCACAATTCCTCAACCTGTGGGCATTGCTCCTCCAGGGAGTCCTGGAATCACTCCTTCCATTGTTTTTTATGTTTGTAATCATAATATGTAGCACTAAAGGAACCCTTTCATTCCACTGCATCTTTGCTAATGTGCGGTAATCAACTGGAGCTGTCTACTTTAATCCTGTCTCCCTACTCTTCACTAATACAATTACAGTGAGATAGATGCCTTCCTCCTTGGGGTGGCACTGAAAGATAACCCTAAATTCTGCTGCCCATGTCTTAACTTGCACCAAGTCCTGTTTACCCATTGTAGCTGAGCTACACTGGCTTTACACCTCCCAATTTATGTAACCTCCTCCAGGTCTATACCCCTCTGAGCTCTCTGTGTTTCTTCACTCCTCGCCTCTTGAGCATCGCTGATTTTAATCACTCCACCAGTGACAACTGTGCCTTCAGATGCCTGGGCACCAAGTTCTGGAATTCCCTCCCTAAACGCCTTTGCCTCTCTACGTCTCTTTCTTCTTTTAAGCCGCTCCTTAAAACCAATCACTTTGATCACGGCACCTGTCCTAATGCCTCCTTATGTAGCTCAGTATCAAATTTTGTTTGGTAACCCTCCTGTGAAGCATCTTGGAACGTTTTATTACACTCAAGGTGCTACAGAAATGCAAGTTGTTGCAGTTGATTTGCTCGACTGATTATTGTTGGTGATTGTTATAAGGTGGTGTAACTTTCTGCTTGGAGTAAGCTAAGGCGCGAGAGCTGAAAATGGTCTGTTATTAGCTCAGTCTAACTTATCATGGTCTTTGCCAGAAAACCTAGGTAAAGTAATGTATTATTAAACCAGAAAATGCTGCAAATTTAAATAATATGTTTCTACTTAATGCACAAGAAAGAGCCTCATAACTTTTGGAGTTAACTGATTAAATCAACTTGCTACCCCTGAGAAATTGATTTCATGGTAAGGCCTGATATAAGTTAAAATGAATTGACAAGAAAATAAGCACAAATTAGTGTTTTCCATGGTTGTCAATCAATGTAGAAGGACACACTGTACAAAGTTAATTTAAATTCACATGTTAAGACCCAGTAAAACCTGGACATTTCTGTCATCTTCCATAATTCATCTATTTTAATCTGATTTTGCCACGGTTCATCATGTGAAAAATGAATCAATTAATGATATAATTTGCTTCCAATCATTCTTTTCCATCACAGGTCACAAGACACCATCCAGTATCTCAAGGACTAGCTTCAAAGTACTAATTCCAACACAATCCTCTCAAAGGCTGCCAGAAGAAAACCCCAGCCTACAGCACTAAGGAAGATCTCCTTTTGTAGAATCGTTGTCTTTAATTTTTTTTGCCCATCTTTTAATTTTATTTCCTTTTCTTATTTTAGGTATTTCCACCATCCCCTACTCCCCCCACCCCTCCCCACCCTACCCCCCCCCCACCCCTGCTCCCCGCCCAGCCCCTGCCCAGACCCAACTCTCAGCCCTACACCTTGACCAGCTGGACATGCAGATCAGACAATGTTGCAGGCTGCTTTTCGGCAGCCTGTCTGATTCACGTGCTGACTTTGCTTTTCTCCTTGTGGAAATTGCTTGGCCTCCTCCTTTGCCCCCGTGACTTAATAAACAATGTGTATATTTTTGTCCTGCATAAGTTTGTCAACCTGGGTTGAGCATATTCCTGGAGGTTTTATTATCCACCACCCAGTCCCACCCAGTCAAACTGCTCTTACTTTGTCCCCATCGCCACTATTGTCATCATAAATAAGTGAGATTTTGTGCTTTTTTTCCAGTGTTGCTCACTGCAGTGTCCTGGAGATTAATCTTTCACTCCTGAAGTCTCCAGGACAACCCTGGAGGGTAGCAATTCAATTCTCACATCATGATTTTAGGTTAACCTATCCATGTAAAGACCTTTGAAATGCACACGATTTTGGGGAACCGAATGACCAGCTTGCAAATTCAGTTCTCCCATCAAAAGGTAGAGAGAACAATATGCATACAAGAGGAAAAACTTTGTTCAATGAAACTAAAGTAGCAGTAGCACAAATCATTCAGTATTTCTCTCCAGACCAGAAGGTGGAGGCTTCTGGTTCTAGGTGGATCTGGCATTTGTCCCTGCTTTTGTTGAACTGATCTGTCTGTTCAGTTCTCCTTTCAGCAGACAAACAAGGTCAGACAGAAAATGACCCTCTGGCCCATTCAGCCTATCCCACACAATTGTGATACCTTATGCACAGCCCAATCCTGCCCAAAAATGTGATTTCCTGAGCTGGGGAGGAAAACAGATGAAAACCCAATCCAATCATGGGAGAAAAAATTGGGGAATTTCTCCTCGACTCCCTTAGGCTTAACGTAGGCTTTAGATTTCCAAATGAAGCATTGCATGGTAATAAGGAGACTGATCATCAGATTCTGCTCACAGAAATAATACATTTTGGATCCTTTGCCACTCATTCACTGGCCTCTGGCAATCCCTTTAAGGATCATTGGTTAGGCTGCTAGATGCCTGGTACAAATGAGTAAAATATACAAGCGCACAATTCACCTGTTTGTTCCAGGAAATTGTGACTCCGACCCTACAAACAGCAACATTATCCCCTTGCCTTGTCTTATTTCTCATTCAGCCTCATTCCAGGAGTTGGCTGCACTATGAACAATCTTTCTCCACTGATTTCTATTCTCTGCTGCCCTCACTGCCTGTCCCATAGAGAGACCAGTCCACCTTCTGATGTTATCCATCCATGCCATTTTAGGTCTTCCTTGTGCACATTTTCCATGTACTTTGTCTTGCATTACCTCTTTTTCCAAACACTCCTCTTTTGTCTGCATCACATGTGACTGTAAAAAGAAGAGCAGGAAGTTCTCCCTGGACATGGTACCTCAGGCAGAATCCATTGACCTTGGAGGAGTGCAGCACAGATTTAGCTGAATAATCTTAAAGCTAAAAGAATTAAAATATGAGGACATTTTGCATAGATTCGGTTTGCATTCTCCTAAATATAGAAGATGAAGGGGTGATCTAATTGAGGTGCTTCAGTTAAGTAAAGGAGTTATAGGGTAGACAGAGAGAAACTATTTCCACTGGTTGGGAAAACCGGAACAAGGGAACATGGCCTTAAAATTAGAGCCAGGCCATTCAGATGCAATGTCAGGAAGCCTCTTGTGTGTCCCCTATTCTAACTTAGGGGGAGATGGTGGCATAGTGGTAATGTCTCAAGACTAGTAATCAAAAGGCCCAGGCTAATGATCAGGGGACATGGGTTCAAATTCCACCAGAGCAGCTGGTGGAATTTAATTAATAAATGTGGAATTGAAAGCTAGACCCAGTAATGGTGACCTTGAAGCATTGATTGTTGTAAAAACTTATCTGGTTCACCAGTATTGCTTGGTAGTGCAGACCTTGAGTGTTGCTGAAAAAATAGATTTTTTTTGTCGAAGCTTTTCAGCTTGCATTCATCAGGACAATTATTCAAGAATACCAAATGTAAGGGGAACAACAATTTATACTGTATAAGAAGAGTGTGCTGATCGGTTGGCAAGTAGACTCTGATTGGTAGAGGCATTGCCATGGAGAATGTGACTGATAGTTAACTGCCAAGCATTGTTTGAAATTTAAACCAGGTAGCTTGACTCTGATTAGCCAAGGATTGCCCTGAGGAACGAATCAGCGAATGGCTGTCACTTATTTTGTTTAGCTGAAACAGGCTCAATGTGTGTACATGTTCTTTCTTTCTGCAAAGAGCAGGGCCCTGTGTATTAATGGTCAGTCACCATCAACTGGTACATTCTTTATGGCAATGCCTCTACCATAGTCATAGAGTTATACAGCACAGAAATAGGCCTTTCAGCCCATCATGTCCATGTCGGCCATCAAGCACCTATCTATTCTGATCCCATTTTCCAACACTTGGCCCATAGCCCTGGATGCTATTGTGTTTCAAGAGCTTAACTAAATACTTCTTAGAGTAAATTAGTAAACTGACCAATTAGAGTCCAATCGCCAGCCAATCAGCACTCTTTTCTCATACAGTATAAATTGTTTTTCCTTTTACGTTTAGTATTCTTGTGAATTGTCCTGATGAGTGCAAGATGAAAGGCTTCAATGAAAAACATCTTTTTTTTTCAGCAATACTAATGTCTCTTTGGGGAGGAAATTTGCTGCCTTTACCTGGTCTGGCCTACATGAGACTTCAGACCCACAGCAAAGCAGTTGGCTCTTAACTGCCCTTTGAAATGGCATGGCAAACCACTCAGTTCAAGGGCAAATAGGGATGGGCTATAAATGCTTGCCAGCGATGCCCCCATCGCATGAAAGAATAAAGAAAATCATTCCACCATTGGTGGCTGTGCTTTCAGCTGCCAACATCCAAGGCTTTGGAATTTTCTTCCTAAACCTCTCCACCTCTCTACTGCTCTTACCTCCTTTAACGTGCTCCTTAAAACGTAACTCTTTGAGAAAGCATATGGCCATCTGCCCAAATATCTCCTTATGTGGCGTGGTGTCAAATTTTGTTTATATCACTCCTGTGATGCTCTTGGGATGTTTTGCTACGTTAAATGTGCTCTATAAATACACACAATTGCTGTTATTGTCCTCCACATAAGAGTTAGTGGAAATCCATGACTTGCACCTAAAAGCTGCTGAGGCTTTAAATTGATCATTTTTTAATTCGATATGGATGTCGAGGAAAATGGAACAAAGTGAGTAGATGCAGTTGAAGTGTAGTTCAGCAGTGATGTAGATACAGTTGAAGTGTAGTTCAGCAGTGATGTAGATACAGTTGAAGTGTAGTTCAGCAGTGATGTAGATGCAGTTGAAGTGTAGTTCAGCAGTGATGTAGGCTCACCTAATGTTGCTATGTATGGAAGCTTCTGATGTATTACAACTGAAAAAACAAGCAAACTTAGAAGATACACGCATTGATATGCAAGATTTCTTCTTTACACAAATTATTGAAATTTGATATTAATGTATATTTCTGTGAATGCTTGCTAAACAAAAACTAAATGTGCTCAGAAAGAAATGAATGATAAGGAAGCATGTTTATTACCTGACTTTCCAATTTTTGTATGGTTGTCTTAAGGCACACGCAATGTCTTGGCATTCCTAACGCTTTGCTTCGAACTTACAGCAGAGCGCAAAACTTTACATCCACCACGTGACAGACGTTGGAAAACTAGATCCAATTATTAAATGAAAGTAGTTATCATTAAAATATTTTAAAATGTGGATATCATTCAGAGAGTATGTGATGTACTTGGGGGAGGATTTGTCTTGTCTGACACCAGCTCCCTACAATTAATTCAGCAATCTAAGTGGCCGCTTTCATAGGCAAATTGCTTCATTTAGCAACGGAACAAGCAAACATTCTTTATATGTAAAAGGTGCTCCATTACGATAGATGGTACACACAGCTGAAGCGACTGTTGTTCACAGACTAGCAGGCAGGCTGCTCAGCTGAAGTTCTTTTATGTTTGAATTCTTCAGCTCTTTGAAATAGAGGGACCTTTGAGAAATATAACCTTGTTCTTTTCCTGATCCTGAAGACTACTCCTTGACCCCGATTATAAAGGTTGTGTCTTTTAGGAAGGGTAGCAGGGATAATCCAGGAAATTACAGGCCGGTAAGCCTTATGTCAGTGGTAGGGAAATTATTGGAGAAGATTCTTCGTGACAGGATTTACTATCGTTTGGAAGCAAATGGGCGTATTAGTGAGAGGCAGCATGGTTTTGAGAAGGGGAGGTCGTGTCTCACTAACTTGATCGAGTTTTTCGAGGAAGTGACAAAGATGATTGACGATGGAAGGGCAGTGGATGTTATCTACATGGATTTCAGTAAGGCCTTTGACAAGGTCCCTCATGGCAGACTGGTACAGAAGGTAAAGTCACACGGGATCAGAGGTGAGCTGGCAAGATGGATACAGAATTGGCTTAGTCATAGAAGACAGAGGGTAGCAGTGGAAGGGTGCTTTTCTGAATGGAGAGCTGTGACTAGTGGAGTTCTGCAGAGATCAGTGCTGGGACCTTTGCTGTTTGTAGTATACATAAATGATTTGGAGGAAAATGTAACTGGGCTAATCAGTAAGTTTGCAGATGACACTAAGGTTGGAGGACAAAACAACAAATAAAAAATACCTGGAAAAACTCAGCAGGTCTGGCAGCATCGGCGAGGAAGAATACAGTTGACATTTCGAGTCCTCATGACCCTTCAGCAGAACTAAGTAAAAATAGGAGAGGGGTGAAATATAAGCTGGTTTAAGGGGGGCAGGGGGGAGGGGGGTGGGGGGTGGTTGTAGGGACAAGCAAGCAGTGATAGAAGGAGATAACCAAAAGATGTCACAGACAAAAGAACAAAGAGGGGTTGAAGGTGGTGATATTATCTAAAAGAATGTGCTAATTAAGAATGGATAGCAGGACAAGCAAGATAGCTCTAGTGGGGGTGGGGTGAAATAAGACCAAAAGGGCATAAAAGGTATAGATAAATGATCGGTGGAATACATAAAAAAAAATGGAAATAGGTGGGAAAAGAAAAATCTATATAAATTATTGGAAAAAACAAGGAGGAGGGGGAAGAAACGGAAAGGGGGTGGGGATGGCAGAGGGAGTTTAAGATCTAAAATTGTTGAACTTTTTTTGTTTTTTTTTTGTTTTTATCTAAGGTTGGAGGAGTTGCAGATAGTGAAGAGGATTGTCAAAGGATACAACAGGATATAGATCGGTTGGAGATTTGGACGGAGAAATGGCAGATGGAGTTTAATCCAGACAAATGCGAGATAATGCAATTTGAAGGTCTAATACAGGCAGGAATTATACAGTAAATGGAAGAACCCTTAAGTGCATCGACGGGCAGAGGGATCTGGGTGTACAGGTCCACAGGTCACTGAAAGTGGCAATGCAGGTGGATAAGGTAGTCAGGAAGGCATATGGCATGCTTGCCTTCATTGGCAGGAGTATTGAGTATAAAAGCTGGGAAGTCATGCTGCAGCTGTATAGAACCTTGGTTAGGCCACGCTTGGAATATTGCACGCAATTCTGGTCACCACATTACCAGAAGGATATGGAGGCATTGGAGAGGGTACAGAGGAGATTTACCAGGATGCTGCCTGGTCTGGAGGTTAGTAGCTATGAGGAGAGGTTGGAGAAACTCGGATTGTTCTCACTAGAGCGACGGAGATTGAGGGGCAACTTGATAGAAGGTTACAAAATTATGAGTAGCATGGAAAGAGTAGATAGTCAGAAGCTTTTTCCCAGGGTGGAAGAGTCAATTACTAGGGGACATAGATTTAAGGTGAGAGGAGAGAACTATAGAGGAGATGTGCAGGGCAAGTTTTTTACGCAGAGGGTGTGAGGGTCTGGAATTCGCTGCCAGAGGAGGTGGTGGAAGCAGGTACGATAGTGGTGTTTAAGAGACAGCTTGACAAATACATGAATATGATGGGAATAGAGGGATACAGACCCCGGAAGTCCAAAATGTTTTAGTTGATGGGCAATATGATCGGCGCAGGCTTGGAGGGCCGAAGGGCCTGTTCCTGTGCTGTACTTTTCTTTGTTCTTTGTTCTGTATCTTCCTCCAATGTGCAAGGTTATAAAAAAATGTTTTTCTATTTTTGCTTTGCATGTTTTTGGGAGAATTAACTGACCCTCCCCTAGGAACTGTAAATAAAAATGATCATGGCAAGCTACAGAATAATATTTTTGTGTGTGAACATGATCATAATCTACACGTCACATTCTCATCTATACACAGCCTCACTTGTGGCTTTACATATAAAAAGTACACTTCACAACTAGTCACCAAGCATACTTAAAATAAATGACTAATTATTAACATTTAGTTTAATGTAGTGCCAACACATGCTTTGGTAAATAAATGATTAAGCAGATTCCATTTGCTTTATGAATTGTTATATTTCAGCTTCAAAAATGTGATATAACAATGACTTGCATTTATAGCACCACAAAAACCTCCCAAGTTGCTTCACAGAAGCACTCTCAGGTCAGTTCTCAACTGTGACACCGAGTCACATTATGAGATATTAGGACAGATGACTAAAAGCTTGATCAAAGAGTTAAGTTTTCAGAAGTGTCTTAAAAGGAGAGAGAGAGAGGTGGAGAGGCTTAGGGAGGGAATTCCAGAGATAAGGACCTTGGCAGCTTAAGGCATGGCTGCCAATGGTGGACTGGTGATAATCAGGGAGGCCAGAATTGGAGGAATGTAAAGATCTCAGATGGTTGTAGATTTGGAGGACGTTACAGAGGTCGGAAGGTATTAATCTGTTTGCAGTGTTACTCATAACTTGGTCGATTGTGCTTACATGTTTCTAGCTTGCAAAGCCAGTGTATTGTGAGCTAGCACCATCTTTAGCTCAGTCATTACATTAAAGAGGCTATTTCACCACCACAGCACCAGTCTGAAATGGGTAACCTAGGGGTAGTTCAGTGATCAAGTCATTTCAGCACTGTGTTCCTTCCCCATGTCAGGCATAGTGACATTTCCCAAGCAACACACTTGCTGTAGCCAAAAAACAGTTGATAGAGATAGACAGAACCCAAAGAGGCTGCATTGGCTGCATCTCATATTAATCATAATCCTTTGTATCTATTTGACTTTTATAAGGCAGCAAATGGTGCAGCTTGTTTTCCGAGGGTGTACTGAGATATTTGCATCGGAACAGTGCAAAATGACAGAGTGGGTTGCATTTTATCTCCTAGTGCAAAACAAAACTGCAAAACATTAAAAATAGCTTGTCTCCCTGGTCCTGGATTCACTTCTCGATGGGTGTGTCCTGGCAAGGAAACGACCATCACTGCCCCACTCGGGCCTTGTCTTAACAATTATGCCCTTGGAGCTCAAGCCACATATTTAAACAAGGATTTTGCCAGCTGGCCTTGACATCTTGGGTTCATTTTTCAAAACCTCCCCAGTTCCATCAAAATATCGAAAATTCAGTACATGCTAACTCTCCCTCCCTCGGCTGTCAGAATTCAACTCAGGGCTACACCATAAAAAGGAGGTAAGTATGAGTGAAACCCATTCTGTAGCTACTGGCCTTACACCCCAAAGATCAAAGAAAGTACAAATGCATCTTCCTCTTTACCTGTACTTTGAAATATAAGATGTGAAGCTATTCTTCACACAAAGGGTAGAGGAAATCTCCCTTTTCCCCAGAAAACTGTTGCGGCCATGGGTCAATTGAAAATTTCAAAACTGAGCTTGATGGATTTTTGTTAGGTAAGGGTATTAAGGTTAGCAACACCAAAATCAGTTAGATGAACATAAGATACAGAATAGCCATGATCTAATGAATGGAACAAGTTTGAGAGGCTGAATGGTCTCCTCTTGTCCCTAAAGTATTAAAGGTTCAGCCTTATAGTTCTTTAAAGTATTTTGGAACCAAACATTAGTTTGGTAGTCTTCCTCACTGTGAGTGTGCTTTTAACATATTTCTTAGTTTAGATCTAATATGGAAGGATTACCTCAATATCTCTAATGAGGTTTCGAAATGGTTGCACAGCACCTGCCCCTTTTATGTACACAGCAAACGAAGTTCAGCGAGGATTACCGAGACTGTGAGCTGAGCAATAAAAGGCTCACTCTCAGCTGACCTTTGCTGGGCAGGTCATGAGTTAAGCTGTTCATCTCACTGTTCCCTTTAATATGTCCCTATAGGGGAAACTTCACATAGTGTTCAGTCTACCATTGTGTAACTGACTGCTCTCATAGTTATGAAGGAATCTATTGAAACAAGGGATCAATTAGTTTGATTTATTATCGTTTCATATGACATTATGTTATTTTCTTTCTGACTGAAATGACTGCTGGTTCTCAATGAACCCTGGAGAAAGGAAGCTGTTAGGAGGTGGGAGGCTTTGTTTATCTTTCTGGTAAAGCTTTAGATGCAAACTTGATTGAATCATATGCATTAGCAAATCTGTCAGTCATTTGAGTTCTATAATTTACTCACTTGATCCACCTTTGTAACATCTAATTTCCATTTATATCAATGTGGCAGTGATCCCGATTCACAATGTCAGACAACTGATTTCCAATTACAGGGCATCTGACGTATTGATTATCCATGGTTAGCTTTAGTTCTAGTGTCACACAGTAGCTTATTCTAATCTAAAAGCAGAAAGTGCTGGAAGTACTCAGAAGGTCTGGCAGCATCTGTGGGGAGAGAATGTTAGCGTTTTGTTGCGTTTTGAATATGACTTCTTCAGAACCAATGACTCTTCTTCAGAACCACTCTTCAGACTCTTCTTAAGAGCCGTTTTTGACTTGAAACATTGGGCGGAATTTTACAGCAGCCGGATTTTACGTTCCCGCCAAAGTCAATGGAGTTTAGACACTTTTCACGACCCCGTCCTCGACCTGATGGGGCCGAAAAATTCCGGCCGTTAAGTCCGTTTCCCTCTCCACAGGTGCTGCCAAACCTCCTGAGGGTTTCCTGCACTTTCTGTTTTCATTTTAGATTTTCAGCATTGGCAGTGTTTTGCTTTTATACCAGCTAGTCTAAGGTCTGATTTGCTTCCGGTTTTCCGACCTAGAGAGATTGCAAATAGTCAAATACTCGTTTCATCCATTACTTGTACTTTGACCTAGGTTCCCTCCGCACTTACTCTACCCACCCACACATAACAGATTCATCAATGATAGTTTGGCACTTACTTTTAGCTGATGCCCCCTATGGCTAGCACGTGTCCAGTTTCCTTGGGTAGATGTGTGGGGTATCGAGTCTGAGTATTTTGCAGTGTCTGGTTTCATCCAAAACTGGGAGCAGCATGACTAACCAACCAGTCTACACGCAAGTGACCGAGTCACTTAACACTGTAATGTTTAATAGTCATTCATCCACTAATTGGACTGCTTCAGATCACAAAGAATGCAAAGCCCTAGCTTATGTAAATGACTGCTGTGTTTTCTAATTACAACAGGGACTGCACATCAAAATACTTCACTGACTATTAAACACTTCATTATGTCTTGAGGTAGTGAAAAGTGCTATAGAAATATATGACTGCCCGTCCCTCATTGAGGAGAAATATTTTGCTTCCCCTACGACTTCACTGGAACTCCAATGATGCCTTCAACAGCTTGAACCATTAGAATGTTACTTTTAGACAGTATAATGGAATATAGTTATTGCCAATACACTTGTCCATGGTTTCACAACATTAGAATCTCAGAAAATGTCCGCAGTCGATGTTAGCAAGCTTATTCTGTGGAAGCTGGTTCCATCCCAGTTAAAACATGTTCCAGTGAACAGGAGCTATTACACGTATATAGTGTTAGATATTATAATAATGATAGAGCCATTCAAAGTGTGTGTCATATTGGTGTACTGTGATATTTCAGATTGTTATTGTCTGGAGACTGTGCACTGTATTGCTGATTATACACAGTAAGCACAGAATTTTATTGTCAGGACCACTGTTCTGCTGTTGTCTTCTGTCTACAGAATCATGCGATTATACATCACATCGGTGTCTCATGGTGGGTAGAGATAGAGATTTAAGATACATCTTCTCAAAGGTAGATTTACATTGCATCACAATAGGACTGATCTTTGGGAAATGATGATTACATAGTGTGTGATTGTTTTGCTTGTTGTTTATACAACCATAGAGTTATCACGCTTGAGGCTGATCCTGTTCTTACCTAAAGACCACATATTTGTGACTTCAAGTGGGGTGACTGCAATCCAGAGCAGGAACACAGGCTGATTTTCTTTATTCCGGAATGTTGAGGGCAATTGTAGCAGTCCTATTGCAATTCCAGCTAACAACAGTTAACTGAGCACTAAATTTGGGGTCTTCATGGCTCCACCACTTAGTGGAAACCCCACTGAGCTACCAGGGAAGAGTTCTGAAGAAAATGAAAAGGAAGATTTAATGGAAATGTTTGAGAAATATACGTGTAAAGTTCCCACCCAGTGATCACCTCCATCTTCCAAACTCAACCCTCTGTGAGGTACCAACTGAAGAACAAGCAATTTCCTTGGGAATGAAGAGATATTGCCCAGTTGATGAACCTGCATTGATCTCTTCTTTATCCTAGTACCCAGATCAAGAGTGGCATCCGCTCACTCCTGAGAGCAAGTTGTCTACCTTCTCACTCAGTCAGGAAATGGCATGTAACATGGGAGGCCCTGAAAAAGGACAATGGCAACAGGTTAGAAACAAATAGAAGGGAAAGAGACATGTTTGACTCATTTTTCTTTATTTCCTTTGCATTTACAACATTTATTATTAAATGGATACAGATGATCAAGTATATTCTAGCAAATTACACAAAATACATATTTATTTCAAAATACCACCGATCATGAGGCTACAATGTTATTGGTTTCAAAACATTCAATAATAAATACATTAAACTCAGAACTGAGTCAGTTTGAAATGCCTGTACAGTACTATATTTTATAATCACCTTTATTAGATCATTCATAAAGTCAACTGCGGGCATTTTATACATTTGCAGACTCTTTGGCTAGTTCAACAAAACATTTACTTTTCTTTCCCATTAATATATTAATATACTTTAAGTTAATTGAATTAAATTAAATTAATTTAGCTAGGACAGAAAGACATGGTAAAAATTATTGGGAATTGTTAAAACATTCAGAGAACAATGTTCACACATAATTTCATGTAGTGGTTTTTGAAGTGTAATTGATTGCGATTAGATTCACAGGTCAGATAACCATCCCATGGAAAGAAGTTAAGTCTCTGTAAAGACTTTGGACACTGACATGAACCCACTCTTCCGCTCTGCAGAGTGCTTCACAATCTTACATTAGTAATCTCAGGAGAAAAATAAATTAACTTAATATTTGTGCCTTTAAAACATTGTGAAATCTTATTTTACAAATTCCAACCGTCAGAAATAATAACATTTAGGCATTATGATTATTGGAACTAAAATAACAGCATGTATCAAAAACAGCATCGGATAGGAGACAGTGGTGTAGTGGTAATGTCACTGAGCTAGTAATGTGGGGATGTGGATTCATAATCCCACCATGACAGCTGGTGGAGTTTGAATTCAATTAAGTTAAAGCTAGTCTCAGTAATGGTGACCATGACAACTATCATTGATTGTCATAAAACCCATCTGGTTCACTAATGTCCTTTCAGGAAGGAAATCTGCCGTCCTTACCTGGTCTGGCCTGTATATGACTCCAGACCCACAGCACAGCAGTGTGGTTGACTCTTAACAGCCCTCTGAAACGGTATAGAAAGCTATATAGTTCAAGGGCGATTAGGGATGGGCAACAAATGCTGGCCTTGCCAGTGACGCCCACACCCCATGAAAGGAAAAAGAGTGAAGTCTCATTATTATCTCAGCTTTTTTACATCCTCCTGCGTTCCCAAATGTTTCTCCCACTCGCTCTGAGACTGAGCTACAAGTTAGGTTAACAATGACCAAGGTGAGCTCAGGCTGATAGATGCCACTAAACTGTTAAGGAGGTTGTCTGCAAGTTGTCGCATGTAAGCGGCATCCTTACAGTATATAATTGCGTGCTGATTGATACTTCCAGTGTCAGACACCACAGAATCCTAGCTTGTGCAGAACAAGTGGAAGGAGGTCCTTTCATTGAAGAAACATGGGTAGATTTTCAACTTTCCACCCATTATACAAACCGCCCGATTCCCCATTGATTTCCGGAACATTGGGGCGGAATTTTATGTCCCACCGTGGGCAGGGGCGAGGCCGGGCCATTGGTGGGATCGTAAAATCCTGTCGGTGTAAAATTCCATCCCATTTGTTCACAGGAAGAGTTTGCCCGCCCACCCCCTCCTCCAGTCAGCTTCAGTTTGTGGAAGGCAGCAGGTGGAAAATCCACCCCACGGAGCTTAGAGACAATGAAACAATTCATGTTTCAAAGAAGAAATCTTAAAGATACACTATTCTCAGTTTAATAATTTACCAGTGTAGTCCTCAAATGTCTAATGAACACCTTTGGCTGGTACATGAATGTCACATTGGAATTAAGATTTTCAACCTCCTGATGCCAGAATTTATTTTCCTTCCATTTAACTTTATTTTTTTTTACAGAAATAAAGGTTTTAGTGACCTGTATTTCACCTAGGTCAATGAACACATCTAAACACACACAAACGCACATTAGGACATTCTAGTGCTTAGGGGCCACGGACTACAAAACATTTAATTTTTTTAACAGAGCAAATTGATATAAAATAGCAGTGGACGGTACCACGGTGCTGTTAGCTGAGCAGGAATGTTCCTCAGGTGAGCTGCCGGGACTCTCTGATTCCTCATTACAGCTGCTGCAGCCTGAGGCTGGTGATGGGACATTACTCTCAACGACTGGTGTTCTCTGGCCCGGGGACCGCCGATGGGTGACCTCTGGAAAAGATCCAACTTTGCTGAAGTCCGACCTCCCTTGATCTGTTCCTTGGTCTTTAAGCAACCTGACCAGAAAGTCGATGTATTTCATAGCCAGGCGCAGGATTTCGTTTTTGCTCAGCTTCTTATCTGGAGGGTGAGTTGGGACGAGTTTCCGCAACTCTGCAAAGGCACTGTTTACGTTTTGCTGCCTCCATCTCTCCCTGGTGTTGGTAAAAACCTTTTTGGTCATCTTTGCCTGTAGCTGTAATATTTCACGCAGAAAGTTATTCTTATAAGTAAGTTAAGAATAAAAAGCCATATAAATAGTGTCTACAAGAGCAGGACAGAGGTTAGGAATTCTGTGGCAAGTAACTCACCTCCTGACTCCCCAAAGCCTGTCCACCATCTACAAGGCACAAGTCATGGATGTGATGGCATGTTCATCACTTGCAGCTCCAACAACACTCAAGAAGCTCAGTACCATCAGGGACAAAGCAGCCCGCTTGATAGCCACCCCATCCACCACCTTAAATGTTCACTCCCTCCACCAGCGAAGCACATGGGCAGCAGTGTGTACCATCTACAAGGTACACTGCAGCAACTAAACCAAAGCTCCTTCGACAGCACCTTCCAAACCCATGACTTCCACTACCCAGCAGGACAAGGGCAGCAAACGCACAGAAACAACACCACCTGCAAGTTGCCCTCCACTCACCATCCTGACTTGGAACTATTTCACCGTTCCTTTACTGTCGTTGGATCAAAATCTTGGAACTCCCTTTCTAACAGCACCGTGGATGTACCTACACCACATGGCAGTTTTCAAGGGCAATTAGGGATGGGCAATAAATGTTTGTCTTGGCTGCGATGGTCACATCCCACGAATGAATTAAAAAATCTGGTAGCGGTATCTTCTGCCAGGTTTATTTCCTAGTGATTCACTGAAGCATTTCAAAATGTAATGTAAAAGATGGCAATCAAGGTAAAAAAAAGTTGCATTTATCTAGCACTTTTCACAACCACCAGATGTCTCAAAGTGCCTTACAGCCAATGAAGTATTTTCAAAGTGTTGTCACTTTAGTAATACGAACATACAGACGAACATATGAAACAGGAGCAGGGGTAGGCCATTCACCCCTCGAGCCTGCTCCACCATCCAATAAGATCATGACTGATCTGTTTGTGTTTCAAATTCCACATTCACATCTAGCCCAATAACCTTTGATTTCTTTGCCTAATAAGAATCTATCTACCTCTGCCTTAAAAATATTCTTCAGAGACAGAGAGTTCCAAAGTCGCACAACCCTCTGAGAGAAAAAAATTCTCCTCATCTCTGTCCTAAAAGGATGACCCAGAATTTTAAAACAGTGCCCCCTAGTTCTGGACTCACCCATAAGAGAAAACATCCTTTCCACATCCATCTTGTCGAGACTGTTCAGCATCTTGTATACATCAATCAAATCACCCCTCACTCTTCTAAACTCTGGTGGAAACAAGCCCAGCCCGTCCAACCTTTCCTCAAAAGACAATCTGCTCATTCCAGGTATCAATCTAGTAAACCTCCTCTGAACCACCTCCAATGTATTTACATCCTTCCTTAAAAAAGGAGACCAACACTGCACACGGTATTCGAGGTGCAGTCTCACCAATGCCCTGTATAACTGAAGCAAACATCCTTACTTTTATGTTCAATTCCTCTCGTAATAAAGGATAGCATTCCATTAGCTTTCTTAATGTAGGAAACACAGCGGCCAATATTGTATACGCACAGCACCCACAAACAGCAACACAAGAATGACTAGAGAATCTGTGTATGATATTGATTGAGGGATGAATTTTGGTCAGGACACCAGTATTCATTGGGATCTAAATGTAAGCTAGTTTTTATGATTGTTTAATAGCAGGGTGTAAGTGGTGTCCCTACCTCTGGGCTAGAAGCTCTGGCTTCAAGTCCCAGTTCTGGACTTAAAGGCCATAGAGGGTGTGTCCATAACCTAGCCACACAGGTTGATTATCAGCCTGTAAGTCCTTCTGACATGCCTGATGGCAGGTGATAAGAGTGGGTGAGTTTCCTGATCAGCCAAACTGCTGAAGGCAGCAGCAAATCATTATAGCACTTTGCCAAGCACAATCCTAGACTAATTAGGGCATGGTACCTGGAGTAGCAGGGCATTTATTAAGATCTATTGGTTGAGTAATGAACACTAATATTCAACATTGACCCATTTTCTTAGGTATTTTAACAGTAGTAGGGGATTATGTTCAGGGGCCATTTTTAGCATGCAGGTTGGCGCTGTTTCCTATTCCTATTTCATTACAATTCCATTTTAAACAACTGTCTGGTTTCAAGTCATGTGAGTTGACTCATTAAATGAGGGGAACATTTTAAATCAAAAGCTTGCTGGCCGTTATAGTGTCCAGTCATATGGAGGATTTTATTCTTACTCCAATTGTTGCCTCGTTCAGCACAGTACAGATGAACCATTATAATCATATTAATTTTTGATGCCCATATTCCTCTTCCCCTTCAATAAGTTGTTTCTGCTCAATACATAGTGCTGATGCCAGAATATACAATTTTGCAATTTTAAAGATGAATGCCACCCCTCTTCTAAACTCTGGTGGAAACAAGCCCAGCCTGTGCAACCTTTCCTCATAAAACAATCTGCTCATTCCAGGTATCAATCTAGTAAAACTCCTCTAAACCGCCTCCAATGTGTTTACATCCTTCCTTAAATAAGGAATGAGTAATCTCCCATCTAGAGTATTGGCTCAGTTCTGGGCACAACACCTCAGGAAGGATATATTGACCTTGGAGACAGTGCAACATTGATTCACCAGAAAGATACCAGGTCTAAAAGGGTTAAGTTATTAGGAAAAGTTGCATATAAAGACAATAGAAGATT
This sequence comes from Carcharodon carcharias, assembly GCF_017639515.1. Taxonomy (NCBI): domain Eukaryota; kingdom Metazoa; phylum Chordata; class Chondrichthyes; order Lamniformes; family Lamnidae; genus Carcharodon; species Carcharodon carcharias. Next base: position 118,047,680 of record NC_054470.1, on the reverse strand, counting down.
AAGTGGACATAACCTCAAAATTAGAACTAGGTCATTCAGAGGTGATCCGCTCCTTCACACAAAGGAAAATGGAAATTGGGAACTCTCTTACCCAAAAGGCTGTTGAGGCATGGAGTCAATTGAAAATATCAAAACTGAGATTGATTGATTTTTTGTTAGGTAAGGGGATTAAAGGCTACAGAACTAAGGCAGATGGAGGGAGTTAAGATACAGATCAGCTATGATCCGATTAAATTCTGGAACAGACTCGAGGGGCTGAATGGCCTCCTCCTGTGCCTACATTCCCTCATTTATTAGCCAGAAGGCAAATTTTGCAAAAGTATTGATGCAATGCAGGATACCCTAAAAAAAACAGCTTGACATATTAATCAGAGAGTGCAGCCATTGTAGAACAGGAGGCTATTGTGAGGCTGTTAAATCCTTAGCCATTGGAGCACAGAAAGATGGCGTAAAGAATGTATGGTGTAGGGTATATTACTATTGATTTAAAGTTGGCTTTGGAGGTAGCACCTATACAGCCACAAGCAAAATCTGGGAGAGATCCAAACCACTCTTGTCATTCTCTATTGTCCTGTATGATGGAGACCACCTCTTCCTACCCTGATTCCACTTTCCATCTGGTTTAAAGTCAGGGTGACTTAACTGTGTACGAGAGCTATTACTAATGACAGCTGATACACAGCATTGTAACCGAATGGAAATCAGATATTCAACGCACAAAATTGAAGACAAGGTAACACAAGACACAAGAACTAGCGGCCGACAGAAATATAGCTTGAATGGGATGCAAGGGTTCCTGGACACCTTAAACACATGCTAATTAAATAGATTGGGATTGAAAATATCACTGTCATGCTCACAGATTTACAAAATCTAACCAACAATGAATGAAATACCAAACAAGTTGGAACAGTTATTCCAATCTGAATCTGATTAATAGGAAATAAACAATACATTTTAATTGCGAAAAAAAATCCCCTGCGATAGGGAACAGAAACAAGGTGTAGAGATCCAGGAAACAATTGGTTGCAGAAAGGTATGGTACAGCAGTTTATTTTTATATTGGCGAAAGCCCATCGGATCCACATTTCTACCTGTAGTAGGTAATCTTGTTCTATCCCCGCGCCAAACAAAACTCAGAATCATTTCTTGATTACCTGTTTCAAGTAGCAAGTGCTGGCTGCCAGTGATGTACAGTTACAGGATGAAGGAGCTTGAGATTCGAACTGCGCTGTATTGCGAGCAGCAAGAAACACTGATAGCCAGACTCTGTGCAGCACTGTGCTATGGGGCTTCGCTTTTTTCTGTCGGCGGGGGTGGGGTTGGCTGAGTAGGGAGGCGGGGTGGTGGTGGGGGTGGGGGGGGGGGGTGCTCCTGTCATTTATAGTGTGGCTGTCCCTTTGTTTGACATGTGTCACTGCTATGTGCTACAAGTGAATTTATTCTGCCTCCTTAGAGATAGCGGCACAATGCTTCAGGCAACCTTGCCATTCTTTGACATCTCGCTCCATCCGCTGAAAAATGAGCCTTTCAATTTTTAGCACATTTACAAGGGTGTCCTTTACCCTGAAAACGTGAACAATGCTTTGGACAATGATCAAAAGCAGGGAAGAGTTGGGGTGGGTGGGGGGGGGGGGGGTGGTGTTGAGGGGGCTGGTATAGGGAGAGAGAGACACACACACATTTTATTGTTTTGTTTAAATCCGTGTCATCGTTTCCAGCCCAAACTTGCATTTCAGTCAAACTTGGCCAGTGTTTCGCGGCGCCCGAGTTCACAAGCCTCGGCCACCCTAACCCAAAACAACTGAACCACAATGTTTTGCGATGTCCTGGACCATTTTCCTGATTTATAATCGGCAATGGAAGCGGAAATGTCACAGCATCTACTGCAAAACAAAATGCAAATTACATGTTGGGTATGAGGCACGTCTCGGATGAATAGAGTGGGTTTTTTTAAAGTGTTACTTGTTAACAGTGAATGTAAACAGAGGAGCCGGACCCGCTGCTGCTGCTGCGTGAACCAAGTTAATCCATTATGCAATTGATTGTTGTCGGTATATATATATATATATATATAGTAAATCAGCATTCTCATCGTTTGCTGTGGGCTTTTTATTGTTTTTAATTTATGCAGTTATTAATTTTTTTCCCTCAAGTGCTTTGTTTCAAAGTGATAGACCTGCTATGGGGTTTTACTTCGTGGAGAGGAATTTACATAATCCGATTACGGGGATTATCATGTGGTTGCAAAACTGCCCCAGTGGGTTTGAGTTTAAAAAAAATCCTTACTATTCATTGCGCTCTCCACCGTCCAAAGTAGTGCACCTGCAATTCTAACCCACTCTTTCAGAACACTCTAGTAGATCTAAAATTTACAAAAAAAAACTGCTTCATGTATGCATCGCCTTTAATTGATCCATCTGGATTAATCTTGAGACTGAAAACGAGCGTTTGGAAGCTTAGCGATATCTAAAGGGTCATCGGATTTTTTTTAAAAAAAAGACCAACTTGCATCGTGCCTCAGTACTTACCGTTCCGGGGGTTTCTTAAGGCATTGGGCGCGAAGAGAGCGAGAACAAATCATTCAGCTCACACTTTATTCTTGCAGCTCCAAGAGGAGAGTGACTTCAAGTAAGACAGGCGCCCGATTCCCACCATAAATTTCACTCTAACGCCGCTGCTGAAACTCCAATTAGTCAAGTTTTAAAGGACAAACGCGCTTAGACAAATGTTTACTTTAGCGGAGGATTGCCCATAGTCATTGCAAACGAAACGAAAGGTCTCTTGTTCAATGCGGTTTGCGGGGTGGGGGGGGAGTTCCAAGTGAAAAGCGGCTGGGAGGCTGTTTCTAGAAGTCTTTGGAATAGTGAGTGTGCTGAAGGTGAGCAATAGGGGGTTTTAATGACAATACTTGGCAGTTTGCAGCTATTGTGAGGCTCGGCCTTTGATTTGCCATTCAGAGTGGAGAAGGTGCTCAATCCTGTCAAGCTGCCTTTTACAGATAAGAATATTACAGCCTCTGGAAGGGCGTGATAAGGAAGCTGTAATTATTAATCAGGCATTAATTGTTACGCAGTCAGTAAAAAGATACAGTGGATGGTTTATCAGCTCGACTGCAAGACTTCCAGCGTTTTGCTTTCTACAACAGATGCTATATTGATTTGAGCTATAAAACCAAGATCCGTTTTCATAGCCCCAAGATTAGCTGAATTTGACATTACTCAGCGGTAGAATCTCGCTGCTGTCATATTAAAGAGAGACTTCTGGAAAGGAAATGGATGGAAGTTGACACTTCTTTGTTAATTTCATTTTATTTTCTGTTGACCAGTTAACAGCTTTAGCTCAGGAGTTCAGTGGGATTACCTTGTGCTAAAACACAGTTTTGATCAATCCCATTCGTTCTTCAAGGAAAGGCCAACAGATTAAAGAACCTTCGATTCCTAACAACAGATCAATGGATCTGTCAGTGAAACTGACCTGGGGGAGATCAATCAATCAATCATCCATCTTTCCATTGGTCGGCACAGAAAGACCGAGGAAAGTTATCCAGGGAAATGGATTCCAAAACAAAAACTGCAAATGTTGCCACGTAGCAAACGCAAAATACTGCAGATGCTGGAAATCAAAGCGCAAATGTTGGATATACTCAGCAAGTCAAGCAGCCTCTGTGGAAAGAGAGAGACAGACAGTCAGGCAGAGTTAAGGTTTCAGTTGGATGTCCTTTCATCAGGAGATGTTGGCCGTGTTTGTGTTGAGAAGGCCATATAACCCGTGGCAATGTGGGAAATAGTCACAAATGGTGTCAACGGACATCATATTGTGTTGTGCAAAATGGTTCAGTGAAGCAAAGAAAAGACTTGCATTTATATTTTTGCTTTTATTTATTCTTGCACAGGATGTGGGTGTCACTGGCTGGGCCAGCATTTATTGCCCATCCCTAGTTGCCCTTGAGAAGGTGGTGGTGAGCTGCCTTCTTGAACCACTGCAGTCCATGTGGTGTAGGTACACCCACAGTGCTGTTAGGGAGGGAGCTCCAGGAGTTTGGCTCAGCGACAGTGAAGGAACGGAAATACAGGGTGGAATTTTATGGCTCCGTTGCAGCGGGGGTGGGGCCATAAAATGCAGTGAGCTTTCAAAAGACTTTGGCGGGACTGGAAAATCCCACCAGCAGGAGGGGCTGTAAAATACCCCCCAATTCCAAGTCAGGATGGTAAGTGGCTTGGGAAGGGGGGTGGGGGGGGACCTGCAGGTGGCGGTGTTCCCAGCTATCTGCTGCCTTTGTTCTTCTAGGTGGTAAAGGCCATGGGTTTGAAAGATGATGTTGAAGGAGCCTTGATGAGATGCTGCAGTGCATCTTGTAGATGGTATACACTGCTGCTATTGTTCGTCAGTGGTGGAGGGAGTGAATGTTTGTGGATGGGGTGCCAATCAAGCAGCCTGCTTTGTCCTGGACAGTGTCAAGCTTCTTGAGTGTCGTAGGAGCTGCACTCATCCAGGCAAGTGGAGAGGATTCCATCACACTCCTGACTGGTGCCTTGTATATGGTGGAGAGTTAGGAGGTGAATTATTCACCGCAGGATTCCCAGCCTGTGTGGTCACAGTTTTTATATGGCTGGTCCAGTTCAGTTTCTGGTCATTGGTAACCCCCCCAGGGCATTGATAGTGGGGGATTCAGTGATGGTAATGCCATTGAATGTTAAGGGGCGATAGTTAGATTCTCTCTTGTTGGAAATGGCAAGTGGCATGAAGGTAACTTGCCACATATAATCAGTTCAATAATCAAATCAATACACTTTGTTTTCCTTATGGAAATTCACTATGGGTACAATTGCTTACCCAACAAAAAAGGAAGAATTACATAACATAACGACCTGTGTCATTAAGATGCAGCACCAACATCACTGCCAAAGAGAATAAAAAGGATAAAGATTGAAAAAAATGGTCTTCAGTCTTCATGCTCTCTCCCCAGCACAGGTACATCCGATAACTATGTCTAAATTGGTGATATGACTGACTTTTGTTCCAGGCATTGGTGGTATATTGAGGGGAATGGAGATGAGGCAAATATGGAGTTTTAGGAAGCTTTCTGACCCAGGTAGTCACAGTCCTTCAGCAGACACCTGGCCATCCATAATATCCTGTTATCTCTCCGTTACCAAAAAGCTCCAGACCAAGGGGACTGCCCGCTTTTTCTGGTCCAACCGACTCCTGTTCAGAGGGATTCCATCACAAAAGACTCCTGCTGAAATGGCTACAGCTTCAATGCAGTGACTCTCATCTGCTAGGCTGCTCACTCTCAGGTCTGGTGCTAGCCAAAGAACTGAACTATGAAAATTAGGTAAAAGGGATAACTAGAGAGATGACTGATACATTCAGCAACCCCGAATTACAGTTCATGCAGCCAAGCCAAACTGGGCCACTCCAGCACGACTGACCACTGTACCAGACCTCCAGCTCCCCGTCCGCACAAAGTCTTCTTTTAACCCCCACCATCTTGTTGGTCTAGGCAGTTGGTTAAGTCTAAATGTTGTTGGGGTCTTGCTGCATTTGGACATGGGCTGCTTCAGTTTTGAGGAATCGTGAATGGTGCTGAACATTGTGCAATCATCAGCGAACATTCCCACTTTTGACCTTATGATGGAAGGAAGGTTGTTGATGAAGCAGCTGAAGATGGTTGGGCCTCGGACACTACCCTGAGGAACTCCTGAAGTGATGTCCTGGAGCTGAGATGATTGACCTCCAACCACAATCTTCCTTTGTGCTAGGTATGACTCCAACGAGCAGAGAGTTTCCCTGATTCCCATTGACTCCAGTTTTGCTAGGGCTCCTTGATGCCGCACTCAGTCAAATGCTGCCTTGATATCAAGGGCAGTCACTCTCACCTCACCTCGGGAGTTCAGCTCTTTTGTCCACATTTGAACCAAGACTGTAATGAGGTCAGGAGCTGAGTGGCCCTAGCAGAACCAAAACTGAATGTCAAGAGCAGGTTATTGCCAAGCAAGTGCTGCTTGACAGCACTGTCGATGCTTTACTTTACTGATGGGCAAGATGTGAGCAAATCCCAACTTCATCCTCTATGCAATCTTCAAGTTCCAAGAGGTGAAGCTTTTGTTTTCATGTTCTGTTGAAGCGTTTCTGCTGTGAATTTGGTAAATTATAAACACTATTAGGAAGGAAAATGTAATGTTACACCACTTGTTAGAAAGTCATAAATCAATGAAACATTTCAAAACCCCTGTGACCAATCAGTAACTGAAAAATTACTAGAAAAATTAATCCAGGATGGAATAATAATCCAACAAATTCTTCAAGAAGATAAACCCTAATAATCTTCATAACTTCTCCTCCCAGTATTCCAACATCACCTGCTTGCATTTATATAGCACCTTTAACATAGTAAAACATCCCAAAGTGCTTCACAGGAGCTTTATCAAACAAAATTCGACAACAGGCCACATAAGGAGATATTTGGACAAGTGACCAAAATCTTCAACAAAGAGGTAGGTGCTAAGAAGTATCTTATAGTAGAAGAGAGAGATAGAAAGGTGGAGAGGTTTAGGGAAGGAATTCCAGAGCTTAGGGTCCAGGAAACTGAAGACACGGCTGCCACTGGAGGAGCGATTAAAATCAGGGATGCTCAAGGAATGCAAAGACCTCAGGGGTTGTGAGGCTGGAAGAGGTTATGGAGGTAGGAGTGGGTGAGGCCACAGATGGATTTAAAAACAAGGATGAAATCACTCATTGATTTAGCAGAGTCACTGCAGATAAGTGAGCACAGGGGGGATGGGGGACCAGACTTGATGTGAGTTAGAATATGAATGGCAGATTTGAGATGAGTTCAGGTTTACTGAGGGTAGAAGGGGAGGAGTCCAGCCAGGAGAGCTTTGGGATAATTGAGTCTAGAGGTAACAAAGGCACAGGTGGGAGCATTGACAACTGATAAACTGAGGATGGAGTGAAGGTAAGTGATGTTATGGAGGTGAAAGTAGGCGATCATGATGAAAGAGAGGATAAAGGATCAAGAGATCAGCTCACGGTCAAATAGATGGCTGAAATTGTGAAAAAATCTAGTTCCACTTGCAAACAGTGGCAGGGAATTGATGACTGGGGTACAATTTGAAGATTAGGGGCAGTTTTGTGCTGTGGTATCAAGTCCAATGAAGAAGTCAACTAAATCACCTCAGACCTCAATCCACATGGGACCTTTACACTATAATCTTTACCAAGGCTGGCTCAGATGCCTTTTTTCTTTTATCAGATACCTTTTTGTTTGTTCAGATTTAAATCCTTACATAGTGGTACAATCAAGCACATTTATGATTTTTTTTTCTGCATCCGCACAAGTACATACTAACTAAAATCAGAACTCAAATTATGCCTTTGTTTTAAATTTAGTTGAAATGATCCCACTGTCATTTCAATAGCCTGGTTTCTGCTTACTTTCCTGTCCCCTATTTCAACATAACGCATAACAGTATGCTGCTTTAGAAGTATTAAAATGGATTTACTGAAAATATACTCATCCATTTTAAATAAAAGAGCAGTGAACAGAGAAAGATCCGATTAGCCCTTCCTGTATTGTAGCTGACTGAGGATGAAAAAATTGTTGCAATGATTTCCATTTCGTTTTACTTAGACCAATGTGATGTTATTCCTCAGAGGATTCACACCCTTTTTGATTTTAAGATGCAAATATGATCGATTCTGTTCAGTCAAATTCTGCAGTTTAGTGACGTGTCTCAAGAAATCTCAAAATGTTACGGTAGGCTTAGCTCTCTGAATGACTTATTTACAGATAAAAGTTAAAAAGCTTCAGTTTTGCAGCAGATGTGACATTGCTAATTGGTCTCCTCCTATATTTCGTCTACATGTTGTCCCTGAGCAATATCATCTGAAAACACATTGGTTTCCACATGTATGCTGATGATACCAAGCTTAACCTCACCACCACCTCTCTCTACCCCTCCATGCTGTACATTTGCAGACTGCTTCTCCAAATCCAGCACTAGATGAGCAGAAATTTCTTCCAACTAAACATTGGGAGCTCAGAAGCTTTTGTCTATGGACCCCACCACAAACTCCATTCCCCAACTATTAATTCCATCCCTCCCCTGGGAACTGTCTGGGCCTAAACCAGTCTGTTACCTTGATGTCATATTTGACCACAAGATGAACTTCCAATCATGCACACACTATAACACCTATCTCTACCTCTGCATCATGGCCTGACTCTGTCTCTACCTCTGCTTATCTGCTGCGGAATCTCTCATCCATACCTTTGTTACCTCCATATTTGACAATTCTAACACACTCCTGACCAGCCTCCCACATTCTGCCCATTGCAACCTTGAAGTCATTCAAAGTTCTTCTGCCCATGTCCTTACTTGCATTAAGCTCCACTCACCCAGTCCCCTGTGCTCACTGACCTACACTGGCTCCCAGTTAAGTAACACCTTGAGTTTAAAATTCTCAACTTTGTTTTCGAATCCCTCCATGGCCTTGCTCGTCCCTATCAGCTGTACAGCCACTGAGATAATGGCATTCCTCGAAATCTGGCTTAATTTGCATCTCCAACTTTAATCATTTCACTGTCACTGTCTGTTACTTCAGTTGCTGAGACCCTAATCTCTGGAATTCCCTTCCTAAATGTTTCTGCCTCTCTTTCTTCATTTAATGTGCATCTTAAATCCCATGTCTTTGACCAGACTTTTGGTTGTCTGATTGAAATCTCCTTATGTAGCTCGGTGTCAACTTTTTGTTTGATATCACTCCTGTGAATCATCTTGGGATATTGTATTATGTTAAATGCACTATATAAATGCAAATTGCTGTTGTTAATGGTCAGATAGTCAGCCTATTATGACACGGCAGGTGTTGTGTGCCAGGTGGACCAAACCCATGAAGGAAACTTGGCCAAACTATCACAACGGTTTCACAATTTATCTTTATTATGAGAAGATATGTGCACAATTTAGAAGTAATAAGTCCACCAAGACCTTTAGAGATTTAAAAAAAATAAATTAAAATATTTATTAATGTAATAAAAGATTTTAAGCACATACATAAGACTACAATTACTGAATATTATAACAACTCCTAAAATTCCTAATTAACCTGACTCCCAGTTATACACCCCTTTTAAGGCAACAGTCCAAAATAGATTTTAGATTTAAAAAAAAACAAGCCAGCAAGTTAACACTGTACCCACTGGACAGTGGAATTCCAAATTATTCTCTCCAACTTCAGTTACTGGACACAACAGACTTGTGCACAAATGACTAGAGGCTTCTTCAAGACTGTTTCACACGTTCCTGTTAGATCTTACATGGCCCTCAACATAGCCTTTCGTTCTCCTTTAATTATGCTTCTCTCTCCTTAATATGTAAATTTAATTGTTCCATATGTATTTGGAAATGTATCTTTCCCATAATATAAAACCTTTCATGTTGCCAATATTGTCAGTAATCTTTGGAAAAAAATAAACACACTCCTTAGCCTTGCTTATCTGCCTAGTTGTAAACAGACTAACATCCTTTTGAAATCCAAGCAATCCCTTCACTTATCTAAAAATGCAAGTTTCCTTCACACCTTACATGCTAAGGCAGTATCCATGTTTACTCATTCAAGTACATTTCTATACCCAGCTTCTTATGAGAATTTCAAGCTTGTCGTCTACTTGACTCCAAATGTAATTAAATCACACAGAGAGAACCCATAAACCTACTTTACAACAAACCAGAAAAATATTATGAAAATTATTATACTTTCTTAGCAAACCTAAGAGTGAGGAATGGAAGTAAACGTTCACATTTCAATTCTCCACAGGCACTGATCCAAGAGACATCTTAGATTGTGTCAAGCCATAATTGCCCAACAACTTCTACAAATGTTGAGATTTTCCAATGCACATCATCTGCCAGAATGATTTCCTTCAGATGTCCAGCATTGAATTCTATAAGTTAAAAAAAAGAATTAAGAAGATCCCCTCTATTGCAAATGAATAAACCGTGGTCAGATCTAGATGCTAAGTTGCTTTCACTAACATACCTTGGATAGTGAAATACAATAGTTCAGTTCATCCTGTATTCTCGAAATTCTAGGAAATGAATCAGATGTACGATAAGGAGAAATGTATTTACGAGTTGCTGTGATCCGGAATGTGCTGCCTGAAAATGCAGTAGGAGCAGCTTCAATAATAATTTTCAAGAAGGAATGGGACAAATATTTGGAAAAAAAGGTCAGCGAAAAGAGCAGGGGAGTGGAACTAATTGGATAGCTCTTTCAAAGAGCCAGCTCAGACACGATGGGCTGAATGGCCTCCTCCTGTGTCGTGTGATTCAATGATAATCATACATTTCCTTAGTTAAAGTCAAATTTAATCCTATGTACCCTTTCATTATGTGAACATTGAGTTCCTGAGAATTTGCCAGAATAAGCATCAATATAAGCCACAGCATGATAAGTTACCATAAGGGCTTACAAGTAAGAGGTAATAATACTATTGTCACGTTACAGGACGTGTGTCACCTGCTCACACACAGTTAACAATACTGCCAATAACAATATTCTTAGTAACCTTATGAGTGGGTTCAACATTCTCTCTTTCAGCTTTCAACACCTAATTCTGCTTTTCCTCTTTTGACATTTAGTACACCCTGCAGCATTGTTAGAAAGCCCCACAATCTGAGTTAATCAGCTTTTCTTCTGGCTGCAGTAACTTTGGTTTATCTACAACAATAACTTGCATTTATGTAGCGCCTTTAACATAGTAAAATGTCCCAAAGCACTTCGCAAGTGTGTTATCAAACGTAATTTGACATCCAGCCAAAAAGGAGATATTAGGACAAGTGACCAAACGTTTGGTAGGTTTTCAATGGCATCTTAAAGGATGAGAGAAGTGGAGGGGCTTAGGGCAGGAATCTGAGGGCTTGGGACTCAGGCATGAAGGCACAGCCACCAATGGTGGAGTGATTAAAATCGGGAATGTACAACAATCCAGAATTGTAGGAGTGCAGAGATCTCGGAGGGCTGTAGTGCTGGAGGAGCTGGTTTCAAACATTTTTTTTCAACAACTTTCTCAGCTGGAGTATTGTAATCAGTTCTGGGCACCCCACTTTAGGAAGGATGTGAAGGCTTTAGAGATGGTGCAAAAAAGGTTCATGAGACTGGTTTCAGGAATAAGGGACTACAGTGACATGGATAGATTGGAGAAGCTGGGGTTGTGCTCCTTAGAGAAGAGAAGGTTGAGAGATTTGATAGAGGTGTTCAAAATCATGAGGGGTCTGGACAGAGTAAATAGGGAGAAACTTTTCCCACTGGTGGAAAGATTGAGAACAAGAGGGTACAGATTTAAGGTGAGTGGTAAAAGAACCAAAGGCAACATGAGGAGAAACACTTTTATGTAGCTAGTGGTTAGGATCTGGAATGTGCTGCCTGAGAGTGCGGTGGCTTTCAAAAGGGAATTGGATCGTTATCTGAAAAGAAAAACAATTATAGGGTTACAGGGAAAGGGCGGCGCAGTGGGACTGGCTGAATTGCTCTTGCAGAGAGCGGGCATGGACACAACGCCTTCTGTTCTGTAACCATTCAATGATTCTGATACAAACTTGATTTACGTAAAACAAAAACAGAATTACCTGGAAAAACTCAGCAGGTCTGGCAGCATCGGTGGAGAAGAAAAGAGTTGACGTTTCGAGTCCTCATGACCCTTCGACAGTTCTGTCGAAGGGTCATGAGGACTCGAAACGTCAACGCTTTTCTTCTCCACCGATGCTGCCAGACCTGCTGAGTTTTTCCAGGTAATTCTGTTTTTGTTTTGGATTTCCAGCATCCGCAGTTTTTTTGTTTTGATTTACATAAACCTTGATTTCATAAATGCAATTATTTCACTGTTCATTAAAGACAGGGTGGCTCCTGAAAGGTGAAAATTTATGACTCAGTATGAAGATTTGGCTTCGGGCGTACAGGTACATAAAGTGCTTGAAAATAATGAAGTGATTTCCCTCATTCCAGTAATGCATCGCCTGATGAAGAGGGCAGATAAAGACTCATGCCCCAAATTTAATCACTGCCTTTTGCAAGGAACTGATTATGTTTGAATAAAATATTTAAATTTAATGCATATTAAATGGCAGACACCAATATTATCAAACTTAACAGCCTATAACAGGAGGTGATCTCATAGATTGGTTTCAATCACTTGAATGGTTCAGAGAGTAATTTTCTAGATTCCTTTCCCTTTTTGGCTTCGTTTCTTTTGCTATTAGGAGCAGATTATGTAAAAAAGAAAACTTGCATTTCTATAGTGCCTTTCATGACCTCCGAAAGCGCTTTACAGCCAATGAAGCTCTGTTTGAAGTGTCGTCACTGTTTTAATGTAGGATATGCAGTAGCCAATTTGCACACAGCAAACTCCCACAAACAGTAATTTGGTAATGACCTGATAATCTTTTTTAGTGATGTTGGTGAAGAAATAAGTACTGACCAGGACACAAGGGAGAATTCGTCTGCTGTTCTTCATTGGTGGGTGAGGGGTGTGTGGGGGTTAGGAAATATCCAGTCACGATAGTCCAGGAATCATGAGAAGTAGGACAGGATTTCGTGGGGTTTTTTAATATTTATTCATTCATGGGGGCCACTGGCCAGGCCAGTATTTATTGCCCATCTCTATTTGCCCTTGTTCAAAGGACATTTAAGTGTCAACAACATTGCTGTGGGTCTGGAGTCACATGTAGGCCAGACCAGGTGACAAGGGCAGATTTCCTTCTCGAAAGGATGTTAGTGAACCAGATGGGTTTTTACAACAAGTGACAATGATTTCATGGTCATCGTTAGACTTTTAATTCCAGATTTTGTTTTATTGAATTCAAATTCCACCATCTGCTGTGGAGTTGAACCCATGTCCCCTGAGCGTTACTCTAGGTCCAGCAACAATACCACTCTGCTAATTCCTGGGCCTCACCTACCTGCTGTCAGTCAGCTGCATGCCTGAGAGAGGCAGAAAGCAGCAACTGGCTGGTAGATGGGGGAAGGAGTCCAGCAGATGGCACCAAGGGAGGGAAACACAGCCAAGAAGGTAGGTCATGGCAACACTGTTTGAGGAGTGTCCCACAAGAGGGAAAGTGAGGGAAGTGGGGCAGGGTGATGGGTAGATCATAGGACAAGGGAGGCCTAAACTTCATTTGTGAGGCTGACAGGAGATGACTTCTGCCCCTACAGGCATTCAAAATAAAGTTAAAAAAAACTTACCTTAAATGGCCCCTTCTGGTTCCAGGTCCTCTTGGTGTCCTGGCCAATATTTTTTCCTCAATGATCATCACTAAGAAAACAGATTATCTGGTCATTTTCACAGCTGCAGAAAAGTGAGTGCATTATCTAGGCTACACAGACAATGGAGTACTGAGGAAGTGCTGCACTGTGGAGAATCAGTACTGAGGAAGTGCTGCACTGTGGAGAATCAGTACTGAGGAAGTGCTGCACTGTGGAGAATCAGTACTGGGGGAGTGCTGCACTGTGGAGAATCAGTACTGAGGAAGTGCTGCACTGTGGAGAATCAGTACTGGGGGAGTGCTGCACTGTGGAGAATCAGTACTGGGGGAGTGCTGCACTGTGGAGAATCAGTACTGAGGGAGTGCTGCACTATGGAGAATCAGTACTGAGGGAGTGCTGCACTGTGGAGAATCAGTAATGAGGGAATGTTGCGCTGTGGAGAATCAGTACTGAGGGAGTGCTGCACTGTCAGAGGATCAATACTGAGGGAGTGCTGCACTGTCCGAGGGTCAATACTGAGGGAGCGCTGCACTGTGGAGAATCAGTACTGAGGGAGTGCCGCACTGTTAGAGAATTAGTACTGAGGGAGTGCTGCACTATGGAGAATCAGTACTGAGGGAGTGCTGCACTGTTAGAGAATCAGTATTGAGGGAGTGCCCACGGTTAGAGAATTAGTACTGAGGGAGTGCTGCACTGTGGAGAATCAGTACTGAGGGAGTGCTGCACTATGGAGAATTAGTACTGAGGGAGTGCTGCACTGTTAGAGAATCAGTACTGAGGAAGTGCTGCACTATGGAGAATCAGTACTGAGGGAGTGCTGCACTATGGAGAATTAGTACTGAGGGAGTGCTGCACTATGCGGAATCAGTACTGAGGGAGTGCTGCACTGTTAGAGAATCAGTACTGAGGAAGTGCTGCACTGTTAGGGAATCAATACTGAGGGAGTGCTGCACTGTGGAGAATCAGTAATGAGGGAGTGCTGCGCAATTGGAGGGTCAGTACTGACGGAGTGTTGCACTGACAGTGGATCAGTACTGAGGGATTGATGCACTGTCAGTGAGTCAGTAGAGCGCTGTCAGAAGATCAGTTTTGTTGCTCTGTTAGAGGTGCTGTCTTTTGGAGGAGACACTAAACTGAGTCTGCCCTCTCAGGTGGCTGTAAAAAATCTCTTAACAATATGTGCAAAAGCACAGGGGAGTTCACCCTGGTATCCTGGCAAATACCTACTCCTCAACCAACATCATTAAAAAAATTGTGGTCAGTTATCACATTGATGTTTCTGGGAGCTTTCTGTACACAAATTGGCTGTTGGGTTTCCTATATTACAGCAGTAACTGCAGTTCAAAAATACTTAATTGGCTGTAAAGCCCTTTGGGACATCCTGAGATTGTGTAAGATGCTATATAAATTCTTCTCAGATTCACTAGGTTGTGGTTTCTCGTTCCGCTCCAGAGACTTGAGTGCAATAATCTAGATTGACACTAGTGCAGTTCTGAGGGAAAGCTGCAATGCCAGATGAGATGTTAAACCAAGACTCTGCCTGCCTTCTTAGGTGGACACAAACACTTCCTTGGCACTGTTTTGAAGCAGAGCAGGGGAGTTCCCCCCATTGTCCTACCCAACATTTATCCCTCAGTCACAAAAGTAGACTATCTTGTCATCATCACAATGTTGATTGTGAGAGCTTGCTGTGTGCAAATTGGCAGCAACATTTCCTATGTTACAGCAGTGACTGCACTTCAAAAAGAACTGTAAAGCAATTTGGGACACCCTGTGGTCCTAAAAGTCACTGTATATATGTTTTGACATTGACATCACCGCCGTGAGTGAAACCTGGCGGGCAGGGAAAGGTCAGCTCAAGGAACAAGGTGGTGTTACACCTTCTGAAAAGGTAAACCAATAGAAGATCACCATCTCCACAGGGCTGCCTTCACCATTAAAAGCAAACTAGTTGGCCGTCTCAAACGACAGGATAAACGAACTCCTCATGACCCTTTGGCTCACCCCAACCCAGAACCAATGTGCTCCAGTCCTCACTGTCTACGCCCCAGCACTGGATGCTACACAGGAGTCCAAAGAGGAATTTTACTCTGGCCTCGAACAACTCCTGGCCGTGTTCCAATGGGTGGTAGGCTGATCCTCCTTGGCGACTGCAATGCCAGAGTTGGAAAGGACACACCTCTGGGGAGATGTAATCGGCAGAGAGGGGGTAGGGAAATCCAACAGCAATGGCAACCCTGCTCCTGACAAAGTGCCTAGAACATGGCCCTGTCATAACCAACACCTTGTTCCGTCAGAGAGACAAGTACAAGGCCACATGGCAACACCCTCGCTCCAAGCACTGGCACCTGTTCGACTATGCCACTGCCCGAGCGAGGGACAGCAAGGACATGCGTATCACCTGTGCCATGACAGGAGCCAATGATTGCTGGATGGAGCACCGCCTAATTCACTCTGTCATCAGCATCAGTGGAGACCCAAAGCAGCGACGGCAACAGATACAATGTCACAGGAAAATCAACACTGAGGCACTCAAGGACCCTGATAAGAGAGCCCCATTCAGCCAGCGCCTCACTGCCAACCTGGCCACTCCCAGTGATCCAGAGACACAGAGTCTCCACTGTGCCTGGTCTGCCCTCAAGGCCTCCATCATCAGCACCTGCGAAGAGACGCTCGGTCACTCAACCAGGAAACACCAAGGCTGGTTCGATGAGAAAGACCAAGAGATACAGGAGCTGAAAAGCCACAAGCGCAAGGCATTTCTGAACCTGAAACAGCCACCCCACTCGAGAGCAAGAAAGCAGCTCTACAGACGGCTGGCGGCTGAGGCCCAACAAAAAACCCACGACCTAAGGAACAGATAGAGGGTGGAGAAAGTACAGGAGATCCTGCAGTTCGCCAACAAACATGATGTGTGAGGTTTATTTAGCGCCGTCAAGACTACCTATAGCCCCAGTCCACTGCTGGCCAAGAACGGAGAGGAGGTTAGCACCCGCTGGAAGGAGAACTTCAAAGATCTTCTTAACAGAGACTCTGTCTCCAATGCGAATGTCCTCGACTCCATCCCGCAGCATGCTACACACCACCATCTCAGCACAACCCTAACCGAGCATGAGGTAGAAAAGGCCATTCAACAGCTAAAGAGCAACAAGACATCTGGAGTAGATGGATTCCCTGCTGAATCAATAAAGCACAGCAGAGAAGTACTAAGGGTGCGAATACATGGCCTCATCCCCTTTATCTGGAAGGAGGAGAGCATGCCAGGAGATCTCAGAGATGCCATAATTGTGACTATCTTCAAGAAAGGTGACAAGTCCGACTGCAGTAACTATAGAGGATCTCCCTGCTGTTGGCCACTGGGAAGGTCATCGCAAGAATCCTCCTCATTCGCTTTCTCCCTGTGGCTCCCAGAGTTGCAATGCTGATTCCGCACACTAAGGATACAATGGACATGATCTTCTCCACGTGGCAACTGCAAGAGAAATGCAGGGACCAGCACCAGCCCTTGCACATGGCCTCCTTTGACCTCACAAAAGCCTTCAACACTGTCAACCGCAAAGGATTATGGAGCATCCTCCTCCGTTTTGGCTGCCCCAAAAAGTCTGTCACCATCCTCTGCCTGCTCCACAATGACATGCAGGCCATGATCCTCACTAACGGACCCACCACAGACCCAATCCATGTTCGGACGGGGGTCAAACAAGGCTGTGTCATCGCACTGATGCTCTTCTCGATCTTCCTTGCTGCAATGCTGCATCTTACCCTCAGCAAGATGGAGTGGAGCTAAACTACAGAACAAGCAGGAATCTGTTCAACCTCCGCTGCCTGCAGGCCAGATCCAAGGTCATCTTGTCCTCTGTCATTGAACTACATTTAGCAGATGCAGAGGCCAATCTCCAAGCCATCGTCAACACCCACACTGAGGCATATGAGAGCGTGGGCCTTACACTAAACATCCGTAGAAAGGTCCCCCACCGACCTGTACCCCCCACACCACACTGCTCCCTGGTTATCAAAATCCACAACAAGACATTGGACAACGTGAACCACTTTCCATACCTTGGGAGCTACTGTCAATAAGGCCAGACATCGACGACAAGGTTTAACACCACATTCAATGTGCCAGTGTGGCCCTCACTGCCTGAGGAAGAGAGGGTTTGAAGACCAGGACCTCTATTTTAAACCCAGAGGGCAGTGGGAATCTGGAACTCACTGCCTGAAAGGGTGGTGGAGGGAGAAACCCTCATAACATTTAAGAAATATTTGGATGTCCACTTGCGATGCCATGGCAAACAAGGCTATGGGCCTAGTGCTGGAAAATGGGATTAGAATAGTTAGGTACTTGTTTGACCAGCGTAGACTTGATGGGTCAAAGGGCCTTTTTCGGTGCTGTAGACCTCTATGACTCTATGACTCAAACCCGGCACTAAGTTCATGGTCTACAGCGTAATAGTGATATCCACCCTCCAATATGGTTCAAAGGCATGGACTATGTATAACAGGCACCTCAAAACTCTGGAGAAGTACCACCAGCACTGCCTCCACAAGATCCTGCAAATCCATTGGCAGGATAGGTGCACCAACGTCAGTGTTCTCACTCAGGCTGACATCCCCAGCATCGAAGCATTGACCATGCTCGACCAACTCTGCTGGATGGGACACACTGTCCACATGCCTGACACGGGACTCCCGAAACAAGCACTCTACTCGGAGTTTCAACACTGCAAGTGAGGCCCAGGAGGGCAGAGGAAACACTTCAAGGACACCCTCAAAGCCTCGTTGAAAAAGTGCAACATCCCCAGCGACATCTGGGCATCCCTGGCCCAAGACCAGGGAGAGAAAGCATCTAGGAAGGGGCTGAACACCTCGAGTCTTATCGCAAGGGCTAGGTGAAGCAAAGCATCTACAGCGAAAGGAGCGCTTGACAACCTGGGTACCCGGTCCACCCATTCCCCCTACCACCATCTGCCCCACCTGTGACAGAGACTGTAGGTCACACAGTGGACTCTTCAGTCACCTGAGAACTTATTTTTATTGTGGAAGCAAATCATCCTCGAACCCAAGGCACTGCCTAAGAGAGAAATAAATGCAAGACTTTCCAAATGCATACAAGAATACATGTTTAAAATGAATACAGGATATATCTTATGAGTAAAGGAAGGTTTTGCAGTTTAAAAATTGCACTAAAACCACATTTGTTAATTAGAAACACGTTCTTCAAAACATCACTTTACGTAATCTATTAAAAAGTTGTTTATTCACCACTGTTAACTAGGCAGTGCAATCTGGGTCTAACATAGTGTGTGGAATCTGTCATCAGAGCACAGTGTAAAAAAACCACAGTAATGACTTGTAAACATATGCAAAGCATTTCCGTTATTGGTCCGTATTTTAAGTAGCTCTGAAAGGAGGTTACAGCACCTGCCCTTTCCCTGTATACAGGACGTCATGGAGAAAAGGATTACTAATCCCTTGTCCACAGTTCAGACTTTTTGGATTTAATGATGTATTTTGAGTTGAATATTTTTGGGCCAGGTCACCCCATAACCCTAAAGCTCCTCTGTTGCATGTGCTTTTCTGTGTTGAGGTTTAAATGTGCCACTTAAAGTCAGATATAGGGAAAACTTAAAAGCCCTTGTCTTGTTTCTGCCCTGTATGAATGTGTTGAGTTACTGATGCTCTGAACTTAATCATTAGTTACCCAACTCCTTTAAGAAATTAAACAAAACTTTTAAAGGCTGTTACATCATTTGAGGAAGTCAGAGTTGAATGAATTAGAGTTGGAGCATCAAGAAAATGTTTCTGGTTTTCATGTTGCACTGACCTTGCAGGACAGAGATAGCGGGAAATTGTTAAAGGTTTCGATAGAGTAAATGAGTAGAAACTATTTCCACTGATAAGTGGGTCAGTCACCAGAGGACTCCCCTAAAAGCCTCTTAATGGCACTAGGTGAGTTGCTCATTCAGAGTGGCGGTGCAGACACGATGGACTGAATGGCCTTCTTCTACATTAACAGTTCTGTGACTCTGGCTCAGCGATAAATTGTTTTGTGGCACCTCTGAAGTGCAATATTTTTCTATAACCACCTTCAGCAAACAACCTCTTCAGATGGATTTCGATGTCTTCAGAGGCAGACCATCTCATGGAATCTTACAGTGTATTAAGAGGCTATTTGGCCCATTGTGCTGGGCTGGCTCTTTGAAAGTGCTATCCAATTAGCTATACAATTTGCTACATAGAACATTCTCCTCATCCACCGCCACCCCTGGTTTTTTAGTCAATTATCTTAAATTTGCGACACACAACTTGTCATGGATAATTACATTGATATCCCGACTTTGAAACTTGGATCTTTAGTGGTAACTTATCACCCTTACCAAAACCTCAGTGTCTGTCAGTTTAGTGTTGGTGTGTCTTTTATTCTAGTCACATTTCAGTCTCTCCCCTCAGCTTTCTCATACCTTCTGCCCTTCAAGGACCACACCTTCTTCCATCCTTTCTTACCTTTTATTTCCTCATCATCTACCATCAGCCTGACACTGAGTTTGAGAGATCCTTCATCAGCCACTGAATGAAGTGACTCTTCAATCTCTATTTCAGTTCCCTTCCGTTTTCCCTAAACTTCTCCCCCTTTGTAAACTCCCCTACCCATATTCATGGCCAACCCCTTGACTTGCTGGAACCCCAGCCTCTCTACTCCCCTGACCTTTACCACAGACAAGGATATTTATGATTGCTTCTTTCTAACTGTCATCACATTCATCCTCTTACCCAAGCGTGACCATCCCTCATTCCCCATTCACACTGGATCAGTCACTTCTTTCAAAATCCCAACTGTGCAACCTTTACCCTCCAGTTCCTAGGATATTTTTGCAGTTGTTAATCTGCTCAACAATTCCCTCACCTCCACCTTTGATGCCCTTGTCACTAGTAAAATGTTTACTCTTTCCTATTCCGGTCAGTTCTCCTGGAATGAGCCAATCTACAATCCCTCAAATCCAAGGTGCATAGGCTTGAGGATATCTGGTCCACAATTGTTTTAGCCATCCAATGTCAGATCTTGCTGGACCACATCAAACACAATTGATTCCTCACTTTTCTAAATTTACCCTCTACTCCAACAGACACCTGGGGAGCAAAAAAGTGTTTCTTAGCTCTGCTACTAACCATTTCCTCATACACCTTGCCTCTCCTCTCTCACCTCAACCCTCAAGGAGCGAGGGGCTTATGGACTCAGCTGCTTTGCTCATTCTCCTAACCCTGACCTCACATCTTTCCCTAGTTTCTCTGTTCTGCCTTTGCAAACTAACACTCAAATTCCAATCTTCCTAATTGGGACTAATTGGATAGTTCTCTCAAAGAGCCAGTACTGGCATGATTGCCTGAATAGCCTCCTTCTATATTGTATCATTCTGTGTTGCCTCCCAAATTTGGGAATATAGGAACTAACTTTCACTTGAGAACTAGGTTTGGGACATTCAAAGTTATTAAACTCTTTGGCATCACATCAGTCTGCAAAGAATTAAGGACTTTGCACATTAAGCTGCTATATTCATTGACCAGATGAGGGCAGCTGTGAGTGGAGCCCACAGCCCCCAATAAGGGCCCATTGTTCATTAAAGATAAGCTGTCATGAATACAAAATGTGTAAATAGGTTATTAATTATGGTGAATATATTTGAAATAAATTTAGATGAGGTAGTTAAGTTTTCACATCTGGAAGCCTGCAAAAATACATTCCCATCATGTCACTGTAGTGATTGTAAGTAAAACTTTTCTTAGTGTTGAGGGGTCACGTGATTGTACTGACGAATCAGCCCTAAGCACAGGTAAACGTAAGGGCGGAGCTTTCTAGTCGTGGACATTTTCAAGAATGTAGTTTCTTCAAAAACTCTGTAAAAAAGTTCTGTTTCAAGTAAGAAACCTGTCTGGTACACCAAGTTTATTATCCACCTTGCTGTCTGTTAAATACCAGCATAAGCTTTTCTCCAATGATCTTAGCTGGAAGACAACAGCTACTTGATTTTAATAATCGATTCTTAGTAGAGAACATGAATATTGCTGAAAAGAGAGACATGTTGTCGAAGCTTTTCACCTTGAACTCATCAGGGCAAACGCAAGAATGCCAAATTTTAAATGATCACAATTTATACTACAGGAAAAAAGGGTGCTGATTAGTTAGCAAGTCAACTCTGATTGTCCCAGGCATTGCCATGGAGAAAGCAACAGGGAACTATAGGCTCCCCTAGCTCCCGGATAATTTAAAAAAGGTGCAAGGCTTGAACATATTCTTTTTGTTTTGAGAGAATGGGTCCTGATGTATGAATGTATGTTGCATCTAGCCAGTGTAAATGAGTCATGTTACAAGCTTAACTGATTTTCTTGATTGTTAGTCTAGCTATTACCACATTCAGGATTGTTCAGCAAGTGCTGCTCAGTTGCAGAATCACATTAACAGTAAACACTTTGTTTTGAGTTATGCAGGTGTGGGTTGGTTTAGTACAGGTTGTACTCTGTCAATTATGAACAACTGAAAGAACATGCTGTTTGATTCAGCCAATGTGAAACGTGTGCAGAGACGCGCTCAGCATTGCCGGCGGGGGCGATAAGAGGACTGGGACCAAGGAGGGTGTGGGAGGGGGGTTTAGAAGTTACTAGGGAGTTCCCTGAAAGCTGGTAATAGGTTTTCAGGAGCTTCAGGAAGCTACTTTGACATTCTGTGGGCTTCACTGCATCAGGAAGGCAGCATTATGGCATCTGGACCTGTAGCTCATGCCAGTCTGCACCATTTCCAGATGATTGCTTGCAGGTTCTTCTGGAGGTAATAAGTGCCCTCTGGGAGATTTTGCTGCTGTGAGATGGTAAGAGGAGGCCAACTCACCTAACCAAGAAGGCCTGGATGGAGGTGGCAGCCCAGGTGAGCGGGCATGATGTTGTTCACTAGATGTGGATCCAGTGCAGAAAAAGGTTCGATAACCTTTTGCCCTTTGCCAGAGTGAGTACTAACTTCATTTGGAACTGTGGATAGATGTCTTTGTGAGCGGCAGGACTTGGTGCTCATGGGTGTGAAACGCAGAGCATAAAATGGCACATATCCCAGTGCCTTGAAAGAGTAAATAATTAGACCGGATGGCTGGCATGTATGTAAGGGTGAGGTGGGGTAGTGTGATGGGCACCTGAACCTAGTGTCTCTGGGGGGAATGCTGGTATGTTCTGGGGGGGGACGCTCATGAAAGCACTTTTGTCCTTACAGGAGAAGAGGAGCCATAATATGCAGGAGTGAGGACAAATGGCTGGTATCAAACCTCCACATTTTAACTCTGGCAGAGGAGGAAGCTCCGGAGGTCGCTTGCAAGCGTGAAGTCAGGTCCATTGGTTGCGGAGAGGCAGTCGCCTTGGAGGAGGGTAAAAGTCCAGATGAAAACAGAGAGACTGGAGGAAGGTATGAGAGATGTGGGGCAGTGGCTGTTAGATTGAGATGCATAAACCATTTCTTGTCCATTCAGGGCGCCTTTCTGAGGCATATGTCCATTGTGAGAAGCAACCAGAGTGCATGCACTGTGACTTTGTAATGATTAACATTCTCTCTTCTTCCCTTAGCTATCCCATCCTCACACCACCACAGAGACCCCAAGAACCCTCCCTTGACCCCCGAGGAGCAAATGCCAGATGCACCCATGTCACATCCTCCCTCTGCACCAAGCACCAGCACAGATTCAGGCATATTGGTGGGCTTAAGGGTCTCGGGTCAGATGGTAGTGCATTGTGGTGAAGGCACATCACACGTGCCTGAGGAGCTGGCGAAGGCAGAGAGTCCACAGTGTGCTGGCAGTCAGAGGATTGCTGGAGACCAGGAAGATACTGAGTCCAAGGCAGATGATGAGCCTCTGGAGTTGTCCATCAGGCAGCAGATGCTGGATGTCCAGTGGGATGCGCAGGAGATCTGGCAGAAAATCCTGAGGTCTGGAATTAAAGTCTAACGATGACCATGAAACCTTTGTCGATTGTTGTACAAGTCCATCTGGTTCACTAATGTCCTTTAGGGAAGGATATCTACCAATCTTACCTGGTCTGGCCGACATGTGTCTCCAGATCCACACCTTTGAAATGGCCCAGCAAGCTATTCAGTTCTCAGGGGCAATTAGGGATAGGCAATAAATACTCGCCTGGCCAGCGACACCCACATCCCTTAAGTAAACAAAATAAAAAGCAGGCTTCTTAATTGACTCTCACAAGGCAGAAATACACATTAGTCACCAAACTTCACTTAATCTGACTAGTTCATGCCTAACAATGAGACTTCCTCCCACTTCTCCATCAGATTTAAACCCAGGACCCAGTTGAATGGAGAATGCTAATTCATTGCATAATCTGGTTACCCGCAATGGCCTTTTTCACATACAACTCATTGTTCGATTAGTAAAAATGACAGAGAACTAGATACAATTTATTCTTAAAATATATGTTTTGGAATAGGCAAAATGTTACACAAACGTACAAAACATGCACAAAGTTGAGACCTACCTCATTGCTTTTATTCATAAATTCTAAACAGAATACAATAAATACAATATTGTAAGCACTAAAAGTTAAAGGTGCTTTCTAAATATACTTTCAGAGGTAAGGCACCTCTACTACAAACATTGTTAGTGCTGCAGATAAGTAGAGCTTTGCATTGAGGGTGAAATGCATCTTCGCAAACAGGGCATTACCAGAAGTTCCTGCCATCCCAGTGCGCTGTCAAACAGGGGCAGCTTTATTTAAAAAAAGGGGTTTATTTACAAAGTACAAAGATTAAGAGATTTAATTACATACATGAAAAAAATGAGCAATATGCTTCTCTTATATTTTAATTGATTTAGTCCAGAATATATTCCCAGTGTTGGGAGTTTGACACTTGCAAATTCTGGGTGTGCACCCATTCACAAAACACCATGATCCAAGTACACTATATTCAGTACAATCCAGCTTTCTATGCATTTGTATTGATGAATGAAATCTCCAATTGACGAGACAAACACATTTCAAATCCACCCAAACTAAAATTGTGTAAAAAAAAAATGCTAACTGCTGACAGGCTGCAACATTATTCATTACACATTCCAGTCTAGGACAGGTAACAAAAAATATGTCAAGTCAATAACTTCCACTTAATCCTTCTAAATTATTCAACTATTAGTTTCATGTGAATTTAGGTTGGATGATTCCAACACATATGCACACAGACATATATATCAAAACGACATGATAAATAAAAAGTGCAAGCTTGTGCTGATGGAGTGAAAGTTCTTTGAATTTGTGGAATGAAGCATATTTCTGAACATTTTCTCCCATCTTAATCTTCAAACAGTTGATTTTTAAAATAAAAATCCTTCCACTTAGGCACGTATCCAGCAAAGACCTTTCTGTAGAGAGACCCCACTTCTGCCTCTTGTTGCTCACAACAAGCATTAAATCATTTTGCCTGTCCTTTTCGTATTTCAACAATGCACACTCTTGTTTTTCTAAGCTTTGGTAGCTTCATCTTGTGTCCAAACACAACCATTAATTCAAAACATGGGGCACTAATGTTTGGTAAAACCACATGAACCTTTTCTCCCATAATTCAAAAACAGGTGCAAAATACATCTTCAACAGGCAAACACAGCATGAATTTCACAGCAAGAATGTTCAGCAGGTCAGAATGACTGACAGCCTTTGCTGCAAAACGTAAACATTGTTCAACAGTCCCTCACACTTTGACATAATCACCATAGTTCATTTCCCTGAAAATGGGATTAGCATCTTAATTAAGTAAAACACAAACTGATGTCGTTGTTACTTAATTCTGACAGTCTATTACAAGATGTCACCTCAATGAAAAATTGTTTCCAGGACTGTCACTGACCTCATCTCCTCTGTAGATCTTCCTCCCACAGCTTCCAACCTGATAGTCGCCCAACCTCGGACTGCCCGCTTCTATCTCCTACCCAAAATCCACAAACAGAACTGTCCCAGTAGACCGATCGTGTCAGCCTGTTCCTGCCCCACGGAACTCATTTCTCGTTATCTTGACTCCCTTCTCTCTCCCCTTGTCCAGTCCCTTCCCACCTACACCCGTGATTCCTCTGACACCTTACGTCACATCAACAATTTCCAATTCCCTGGCCCCAACCACTTCCTCTTCACCATGGACGTCCAATCCCTCTACACCTCCATCCCCCACCAGGATGGTCTGAGGGCCCTTAGCTTCTTCCTCAAACAGAGGCCCGAACAATCCCCATCCACCACTACTCTCCTCCGTCTGGCTGAACTTGTTCTCACACTGAACAATTTCTCCTTCAACTCCTCTCACTTCCTCCAAATAAAAGGTGTGGCTATGGGTACCCGCATGGGCCTCAGCTATGCCTGTCTCTTTATGGAGTATGTGGAACATTCCTTGTTCCAGTCCTACTCCGGCCCCCTCCCACAATTCTTTCTCTGGTACATCGATGATTACTTTGGTGCTGCTTCATGGTCTCGTCGGGACTTGGGAAAATTTATTAATTTTGCTTCCAATCTCCATCCCTCCATCATTTTCACGTGGTCCATCTCTGACACTTCCCTTCCCTTCCTTGACCTCTCTGTCTCAATTTCTGGTGATAGACTGTCCATCAATATCCATTATAAGTCTACTGACTCCCACAGCTACCTCGACTACAGCTGCTCACACCCCGCTTCCTGTAAGGACTCCATCCCATTCTCTCAGTTCATTCGCCTCCATCGCATCTGTTCTGATGATGCTAACTTCAGAAACAGTTCCTCTGACATGTCCTCCTTCTTCCTTAACCGAGGTTTTCCACCCACGGTTGTTGACAGGGCCCTCAACCGTGTCCGGCCCATCTCCCGTGCATCTGCCCTCATGCCTTCTCCTCCCTCCCAGAAACATGATAGGGTCTCCCTTGTCCTCACTTATCACCCCACCAGCCTCCGCATTCAAAGGATCATCCTCCGCCATTTCCGCCAACTCCAGCATGATGCCACCACCAAACACATCTTCCCTTCACCCCCCCAGTGGCATTCCGTAGGGATCGTTCCCTTCGTGACACCCTGGTCCACTCCTCCATCACCCCCTACTTCTCAACCCCTACATATGGCACCTCCCCATGCCCACGCAAAAGATGCAACACCTGCCCCTTCACTTCCTCTCTCCTCACTGTCCAAGGGCCCAAACACTCCTTTCAAGTGAAGCAGCATTTCACTTGCATTTCCCCCAACTTAGTCTACTGCATTCGTTGCTCCCAATGCGGTCTCCTCTACATTGAAGAGACCAAAAGTAAACTGGGCGACCGCTTTGCAGAACACCTGCGGTCTGTCCGCAAGAAAGACCCAAACCTCCCTGTTGCTTGCCGTTTTAACACTCCACCCTGCTCTCTTGCCCACATGTCTGTCCTTGGCTTGCTGCATTGTCCCAGTGAAGCCTAACGCAAACTGGAGGAACAGCACCTCATCTTCTGACTAGGCACTTTACAGCTTTCCGGACTGAATATTGAATTCAACAACTTTAGGTCTTGAACTCCCTCCTCCAGCCCCATCCCCTTTCTGTTTCTTCCCCTTTCCTTTTGTTTTTTCCAATAATTTATATAGATTTTTCTTTTCCCACCTATTTCCATTATTTTTAAATCTATACCTTTTATGCCCGGTTAGTCTTATTTCACCCCACCCCCACTAGAGCTGTACTTTGTGTGTCCTGCCATCCATTCCTAATTAGCACATTCGCTTAGATAATATCACCACCTTCAACACTTCTTTGTTCTTTTTTCTGTGACATCTTTTGATTATCTACTCCTATCACTGCTTGCTTGTCCCTACAACCACACCATACAATAGTCTTAGACAGATGCAATTCCAAACACACGAAATACTAACATATTCGCACAATATCCATAGTGCACATCCTTCAGAATGAAAGATTAAAACTGGGGATTTCTCAATAAAAGCAGAAGAACTTTTAAGGTTTTAAGAGCATCTTCACAAAGAAATTATTTCAAGAAACAGAAACATTTTGGGTTGGAGACCAGAGAGGAGGTTATACCATATATCTTCTCTATAGCCTCACCAGTTTCCTACCCTCAGAGTTCAAATCTCCATTTTGCACTTTGTTGCATATAGTGAGTGGCACATTAGAATGCCTGTTCCATGGAGAAGTTTGCTTTAGTGAAGAGACAATACATAAAACAGGTAGGGTAAAATAATAACATTAATGAAAAAGGAAAAAGGGAAAGTTGCATTCTTTCCAAAGACAAACTTTCTTGGCTGGACCAACTCTGCAGGAATGGCAAACACTACAGCACCTCAGCGCCTCAGCACCTCGCACTCAGCACCTCACTCTCAGCACCTTGCACTCAGCGTCTCAGTGCCTCGCACTCAGAATCTCAGCACCTCGCACTCAGCGCCTTGAACTCAGCGCCTCGCATGCAGCGACTCAGCAGCCTCACACTCAGTGTCTTACAGGCAGCGTCTCAGCGCTTTACACTCAGTGTCTCAGCACCTCGCACTCAGAAACTCAGCACCTCACACTCAGAATCTCAGCACCTCGCACTCAGCGCCTTAAACAGCGCCTCGCATGCAGCGCCTCAGCGCCTTGCACTCAGAGTCTCAGTGCCTCGCACTCAGCGCCTCAGCGCCTCGCGCTCCGAGTCTCAGTGCTTCGCACTCAGCGTATCGCACTCAGCGCCTCGCACTCAGCGCCTTGCGCTCCGAGTCTCAGTGCTTTGCACTCAGCATCTCGCACTCAGCGCCTCGCACTCAGCGTCTCATGGCCTCGCACTCAGCGTCTCAGCGCCTCGAACTCAGCGCCTTGCGCCCAGCGCCTCAGCGCCTCGCGCCCAGTGCCTCAGCGCCTCGCGCCCAACGCCTCAGCGCCTCGCGCCCAGCGCCTCAGCGCCTCGCTTTCAGCGTCTCAGCGCCTCGCCCTCAATGTCTCGCACTCAGCACCTCAGTGCCTCGCATTCAGCATCTCAGTGCCTCGCCCACAAAGCCTCACAATCAGCGTCTCAGCGCATCGCACTCAGAGTCTCGCGCTCAGAGTCTCTCCCTCAGCGTCTCAGCGCCTCGCACTCAGTGACTCAGCGCCTCACACTCAGCGCCTTGCATTCAGCAACTCAGCGCCTCGCACTCAGCATCTCAGCGCTTCGCCCACAATGCCTCGCACTCAGCGCCTCGCACTCAGCGCCTCGCACTCAGCATCTCGGCGCCTCACGCTCGACGCCTGGCACTCAGCGTCTCAGCGCCTCACACTCAGCGCCTCAGCGCTTCACGCTCAGAGTCTCAGTGCCTCGCACTCAGCGTCTCGCACTCAGCAACTCGCACTCAGCGTCTCAGCGCCTCGCCCTCAATGCCTCAAACTCAGCGCCTCACGCTCAGCATCTCAGCGCCTCGCACTCAGCGTCTCAGCGCCTCGAACTCAGCGCCTTGCACTCAGCACCTCAGCACCTCGCGCCCAGTGCCTCAGCGCCTCGCGCCCAACACGTCAGCGCCTCGCGCCCAGCGCCTCAGCGCCTCGCTTTCAGCGTCTCAGCGCCTCGCCCTCAATGTCTCGCACTCAGCACCTCAGTGCCTCGCATTCAGCATCTCAGTGCCTCGCCCACAAAGCCTCACAATCAGCGTCTCAGCGCATCGCACTCAAAGTCTCGCGCTCAGAGTCTCGCACTCAGAGTCTCGCGCTCAGAGTCTCGCCCTCAGCATCTCAGCGCCTCGCCCTCAATGCCTCGCACTCAGCACCTCGCACTCAGCCCTAATGCCTCGAACTCAGTGCCTCGCACTCAGCGCCTTGCACTCAGCGACTCAGCGTCTCGCACTCAGCGTCTCAGCACCTCACCCTCAATGCCTCGCACTCAGCGCCTCACGCTCAGCACCTCATACTCAGCATCTCAGCGCCTCGCCCAAACGCCTCGCACTCAGCGCCTCACACTCAGTGCCTCGCACTCAGCGCCTCGCACTCAGCGCCTTGCACTCAGCGCCTCAGCGCCTCGCGCCCAGCGCCTCAGCGCCTCGCACTCAGCATCTCAGCGCCTCGCACTCAGCACCTCAGCGCCTCACGCCCAGCGCCTCAGCGCCTCACGCCCAGCGCCTCAGTGCCTCGCACTCAGCGTCTCAGCGCCTCGCCCTCAATGCCTCGAACTCAGCACCTAACGCTCAGCGTCTCAGCACCTCGCACTCAGCATCTCAGCGCCTCGCACTCAGCATCTCAGTGCCTCACCCTCGACGCCTCGCACTCAGCATCTCAGTGCCTCACCCTCGACGTCTCGCACTCAGTGTCTCAGTGCCTCGCACTCAGCATCTCAGTGCCTCACCCTCGACGCCTCGCACTCAGCGTCTCAGCGCCTCGCACTCAGCGTCTCGCACTCAGCGTCTCAGCGCCTCGCACTCAGCGTCTCGCACTCAGTGACTCGCAATCAGCGCCTCAGCGCCTTGCGCTCAGCATCTCAGCGCCTCGTGCTCAGCGTCTCAGTGCCTCGCGTTCAGCGTCTCAGCGCCTCACATTCCACGTCTCAGTGCCTCGCGCTCAGAGTCTCAGCGACTCGAGCTCAGCGTCTCAAGGCCTCACTCTCAGCGTCTCAGCACATCGCACTCAGCGCCTCGCGCTCAGCGTCTCAGCACATCGCACTCAGCGCCTCGCACTCAGCGTCTCAGCGCCTCGCGCTCAGCGCCTCGCACTCAACATCTCAGTGCCTCGCACTCAGTTTCTCAGCGCCTACCTCTCAGCATTTCAGCGCCTCGCGCTCAGCATCTCAGTGCCTCACACTCAGCGTCTCGCACTCAACATCTCAGCGCCTCGCACTCAGCGTCTCAGCGCCTACCTATCAGCATTTCAGCGCCTCGCGCTCTGCATCTCAGTGCCTCGCCCTCAGCGTCTCAGCGCCTCGTGTTCAGTGTCTCAGCGCCTCGCATTCCACGTCTCAGTACCTCGCTCTCAGAGTCTCAGCAACTCGAGCTCAGTGTCTCAGGGCCTCACTCTCAGCGTCTCAGCGCCTCGCACTCAGCGTCTCAGTGCGTCGCACTCAGCGCCTCGCACTCAACGTCTCAGCGCCTCGCGCTCAGCGTCTCAGTGCCTCGCACTGAGCGTCTCGCACTCAGCGTCTCAGTGCCTCGCCCTCAGCGTCTCAGTGCCTCGTGCTCAGCGTCTCAGTGCCTCGCACTCAACGTCTCAGCGCCTCGCCCTCAGTGCCTCGCACTCAGCATCTCAGCGCCTCGCACTCAGTGTCTCAGCGCCTCGCACTCAGTGTCTCAGTGCCTCGCACTCAATGCCTCGCACTCACCATCTCAGCACCTCGCTCTCAATGCATCAAGCTCAGCGCCTCGCACTCAGCGCCTCGCACACAACGTCTCAATGCCTCGCGCTCAGCATCTCAGTGCCTCGCACTGAGCGTCTAGCACTCAGCGTCTCAGTGCCTCGCCCTCAGCGTCTCAGTGCCTCGCCCTCAGCGCCTCAGCGCCTCGCCCTCAGTGTCTCAGCGCCTCGCCCTAACGTCTCAGCGCCTCGCACTCAGCGTCTCAGCGCCTCGCACTCAGTGTCTCAGTGCCTCGCACTCAACGTCTCAGCGCCTCGCCCTCAGTGCCTCGCACTCAGCATCTCAGCGCCTCGCCCTCAATGCCTCGAACTCAGCACCTCATGCTCAGCGTCTCAGCGCCTCGCACTCAGTGTCTCAGCGCCTCGCACTCAGTGTCTCAGTGCCTCGCACTCAATGCCTCGCACTCACCATCTCAGCACCTCGCTCTCAATGCATCAAGCTCAGCGCCTCGCACTCAGCGCCTCGCGCTCAGAGTCTCAGGGCCGCCCACTCAGCGTCTCAGCGCCTCGCCCTCAGCGCCTCGCCCTCAGCACCTCAGCGCCTCGCACTCAGCGTCTCAGAGCCTCGCACTCAGCATCTCAGCGCCTCGCACTCAGCCTTTCAGCATCTCGAGCTCAGCGTCTCAGTGCCTCGCACTCAGTGCCTCAGTGCCTCGCGCTCAGAGTCTCAGGGCCTCGCACTCAGCGTCTCAGTGCCTCGCACTCAGCATCTCAGCGCCTCGCACTCAGTGTCTCAGTGCCTTGCACTCAGCGCCTCGCTCTCAGCGTCTTAGCGACTCGCACTCCGCATCTCAGCGCCTCACACTCAGCCTTTCAGCGTCTCGAGCTCAGCGTCGCAGTGCCTCGAACTCAGTGCCTCGCACTCAGCGCCTTGCACTCAGCGACTCAGCGTCTCGCACTCAGCGTCTCAGCACCTCACCCTCAATGCCTCGCACTCAGCGCCTCACGCTCAGCACCTCATACTCAGCATCTCAGCGCCTCGCCCAAACGCCTCGCACTCAGCGCCTCACACTCAGTGCCTCGCACTCAGCGCCTCGCACTCAGCATCTCAGCGCCTCACCCTCGACGCCTCGCACTCAGCGTCTCAGCGCCTCGCCCTCAATGCCCTGCACTCAGCGCCTCGCACTCAGCATCTCAGCGCCTCGCACCCAGTGCCTCAGTGCCTCGCGCCCAACGCCTCAGCGCCTCGCGCCCAGCGCCTCAGCGCCTCGCTTTCAGCGTCTCAGCGCCTCGCCCTCAATGTCTCGCACTCAGCACCTCAGTGCCTCGCATTCAGCATCTCAGTGCCTTGCCCACAAAGCCTCACAATCAGCGTCTCAGCGCATCGCACTCAGAGTCTCGCGCTCAGAGTCTCGCGCTCAGAGTCTCGCGCTCAGAGTCTCGCCCTCAGCATCTCAGCGCCTCGCCCTCAATGCCTCGCACTCAGCACCTCGCACTCAGCCCTAATGCCTCGAACTCAGTGCCTCGCACTCAGCGCCTTGCACTCAGCGACTCAGCGTCTCGCACTCAGCGTCTCAGCACCTCACCCTCAATGCCTCGCACTCAGCGCCTCACGCTCAGCACCTCATACTCAGCATCTCAGCGCCTCGCCCAAACGCCTCGCACTCAGCGCCTCACACTCAGTGCCTCGCACTCAGCGCCTCGCACTCAGCATCTCAGCGCCTCACCCTCGACGCCTCGCACTCAGCGTCTCAGCGCCTCGCCCTCAATGCCCTGCACTCAGCGACTCGCACTCAGCGTCTCAGCGCCTCGCACTCAGTGCCTCAGCGCCTCGCCCTCAATGCCTCAAACTCAGCGCCTCAGGCTCAGCGTCTCAGCGTCTCTCACTCAGCATCTCAGCACCTCACCCTCAATGCCTCGAACTCAGTGCCTCACCCTCAATGCCTCGCACACAGCGCCTCACGCTCAGCATCTCAGCGCCTCACACTCAGCATCTCAACGCCGCGCCCACAACGCCTCACACTCAGCGCCTCACACTCAGCGCCTCGCACTCAGCGCCTCGCACTCAGCATCTCAGCGACTCACCCTTGACGCCTCGCACTCAGCATCTCAGCGCCTCACACTCAGCGTCTCAGCGCCTCGCCCTCAATGCCTCGCACTCAGCACCTCGCACTCAGCGACTCATGCTCAGCGTCTCAGTGCTTCGCACTCAGCGTCTCAGCGCCTCGCCCACAACGCCTCGCACTCAGTGCCTTGCACTCAGCATCTCAGCACCTCACCCTCGACGCCTCACACTCAGCGTCTCAGCGCCTCGCACTCAGTGCCTCGTGCCCAGCACATCAGCGCCTCGCACTCAGCGTCTCAGCGCTTCGCCCTCAATGTCTCGAACTCAGCGCCTCAGTGCCTCGCTCTCAGCATCTCAGTGCCTCGCACTCAGAGTCTCGCGCTCAGAGTCTTGCCCTCAGCGTCTCAGCGCCTCGGCCTCAGCATCTCAGTGCCTCGCACTTAGCGTCTCAGCGCCTCACACTCAGCGCCTCAGCGCCTCGCCCTCAGTGTCTCAGTGCCTCGCGTTTACTGTCTCAGCACCTCACACTCAGCGTCTCAGCGCCTTGCACTCAGCGCCTCGCCCTCAATGCCTCGAACTCAGCACCTCACGCTCAGTGTCTCAGCGCCTCGCACTCAGCATCTCAGCGCCTCGCCCACAACGCCTTGCACTCAGCGCCTCGCACTCAGCATCTCAGCGCCTCACCCTCGACACCTCGCACTCAGTGTCTCAGCGCCTCGCACTCAGCGCCTCAGCGCCTCGCGCTCCGAGTCTCAGTGCTTCGCACTCAGCGTCTCAGCGCCTCACACTCAGCGCCTCGCGCCCAACGCCTCAGCGCCTCATGCCCAGTGCCTCAGCGCGTCGCACTCAGCATCTCAGCGCCTCGCACTCAGCATCTCAGCGCCTCGCACTCAGCGCCTTGCACTCAGCGCCTCAGCGCCTCGCGCCCAGCGCCTCAGCGCCTCGCACTCAGCATCTCAGCGCCTCGCACTCAGCACCTCAGCGCCTCACGCCCAGCGCCTCAGCGCCTCACGCCCAGCGCCTCAGTGCCTCGCACTCAGCGTCTCAGCGCCTCGCCCTCAATGCCTCGAACTCAGCACCTAACGCTCAGCGTCTCAGCACCTCGCACTCAGCATCTCAGCGCCTCGCACTCAGCATCTCAGTGCCTCACCCTCGACGCCTCGCACTCAGCATCTCAGTGCCTCACCCTCGACGTCTCGCACTCAGTGTCTCAGTGCCTCGCACTCAGCATCTCAGTGCCTCACCCTCGACGCCTCGCACTCAGCGTCTCAGCGCCTCGCACTCAGCGTCTCGCACTCAGCGTCTCAGCGCCTCGCACTCAGCGTCTCGCACTCAGTGACTCGCAATCAGCGCCTCAGCGCCTTGCGCTCAGCATCTTAGCGCCTCGTGCTCAGCGTCTCAGTGCCTCGCGTTCAGCGTCTCAGCGCCTCACATTCCACGTCTCAGTGCCTCACGCTCAGAGTCTCAGCGACTCGAGCTCAGCGTCTCAAGGCCTCACTCTCAGCGTCTCAGCACATCGCACTCAGCGCCTCGCGCTCAGCGTCTCAGCACATCGCACTCAGCGCCTCGCACTCAGCGTCTCAGCGTCTCGCGCTCAGCGCCTCGCACTCAACATCTCAGCGCCTCGCACTCAGTTTCTCAGCGCCTACCTCTCAGCATTTCAGCGCCTCGTGCTCAGCGTCTCAGTGCCTCGCGTTCAGCGTCTCAGCGCCTCACATTCCACGTCTCAGTGCCTCACGCTCAGAGTCTCAGCGACTCGAGCTCAGCGTCTCAAGGCCTCACTCTCAGCGTCTCAGCACATCGCACTCAGCGCCTCGCGCTCAGCGTCTCAGCACATCGCACTCAGCGCCTCGCACTCAGCGTCTCAGCGTCTCGCGCTCAGCGCCTCGCACTCAACATCTCAGCGCCTCGCACTCAGTTTCTCAGCGCCTACCTCTCAGCATTTCAGCGCCTCGCGCTCAGCATCTCAGTGCCTCACACTCAGCGTCTCGCACTCAACATCTCAGCGCCTCGCACTCAGCGTCTCAGCGCCTACCTATCAGCATTTCAGCGCCTCGCGCTCTGCATCTCAGCGCCTCGCCCTCAGCGTCTCAGCGCCTCGTGTTCAGTGTCTCAGCGCCTCGCATTCCACGTCTCAGTACCTCGCTCTCAGAGTCTCAGCAACTCGAGCTCAGTGTCTCAGGGCCTCACTCTCAGCATCTCAGCGCCTCGCACTCAGCGTCTCAGTGCCTCGCCCTCAGCGTCTCAGTGCCTCGTGCTCAGCGTCTCAGTGCCTCGCACTCAGTGTCTCAGCGCCTCGCACTCAATGCCTCGCACTCACCATCTCAGCACCTCGCTCTCAATGCATCAAGCTCAGCGCCTCACGCTCAGCGTCTCAGTGCCACGCACTCATCGCCTACCTCTCAGCATTTCAGCGCCTCGCACTCAGCGCCTCGCGCTCAGAGTCTCAGGGCCTCCCACTCAGCGTCTCAGCACCTCGCCCTCAGCGCCTCGCCCTCAGCACCTCAGCGCCTCGCCCTCAGCATCTCAGCGCCTCGCGCTCAGCGTCTCAGAGCCTCGCGCTCAGTGCCTCAGAGCCTCGTGCTCAGCGTCTCGCTCTCAGCATCTTAATGACTCGCACTCCGCATCTCAGGGCCTCGCACTCAGCATCTCAGCGCCTCGCACTCAGCCTTTCAGCATCTCGAGCTCAGCGTCTCAGTGCCTCGCACTCAGTGCCTCAGTGCCTCGCGCTCAGAGTCTCAGGGCCTCGCACTCAGCGTCTCAGTGCCTCGCACTCAGCATCTCAGCGCCTCGCACTCAGCCTTTCAGCATCTCGAGCTCAGCGTCTCAGTGCCTCGCACTCAGTGCCTCAGTGCCTCGCGCTCAGAGTCTCAGGGCCTCGCACTCAGCGTCTCAGTGCCTCGCACTCAGCATCTCAGCGCCTCGCACTCAGTGTCTCAGTGCCTTGCACTCAGCGCCTCGCTCTCAGCGTCTTAGCGACTCGCACTCCGCATCTCAGCGCCTCACACTCAGCCTTTCAGCGTCTCGAGCTCAGCGTCGCAGTGCCTCGTACTCAGTGCCTTGAACTCAGTGCCTCACACTCAGCGTCTCAGCCCCTCGCCCTCAGCATCTCAGGGCCTCGCACTCAGCGTCTCAGAGCCTCGCACTCAGCATCTCAGTGCCTCGCATTCAGCGTCTCAGCGCTTCGCACTCAGCATCTCAGCGCCTCGCTCTCAGCGTCTCAGCGCCTCGCTCTCAGCATCTTAACGACTCGCACTCTGCATCTCAGGGCCTCGCACTCAGCGTCTCAGCGCCTCGCCCTCAGCGTCTCAGCGCCTCGCTCTCAGCATCTTAACGACTCGCACTCCGCATCTCCGCCTCACAGTCAGCCTTTCAGCGTCTCGAGCTCAGCGTCGCAGTGCCTCGCACTCAGTGCCTCGAACTCAGTGTCTCACACTCAGCGTCTCAGCCCCTCGCCCTCAGCATCCCAGCGCCTCGCACTCAGGGTCTCAGCGCCTCGCACTCAGCATCTCAGCGCCTCGCATTCAGCGTCTCAGTGCCTTGCACTCAGCATCTCAGTGCCTCGCACTCAGCATCTCAGCGCCTCGCTCTCAGCGTCTCAGCGCCTCGCTCTCAGTGTCTCAGCGCCTCGCACTCAGTGTCTCAGTGCCTCGCTCTCAGCGTCTTAGCGACTCGCACTCAGTGCCTCAGTGCCTCGCTCTCAGTGTCTTAGCGACTCGCACTCAGCCTTTCAGCGTCTCGAGCTCAGCGTCGCAGTGCCTCGCACACAGCGTCGCAGCGCCTCGCATTCCGCGTCTCAGTGCCTTGCGCTTAGAGTCTCAGCGCCTCGCGTTCAGCGTCTCAGCGCCTCGCATTCCACGTCTCAGTGCCTCGCGCTCAGAGTCTCAGCGACTCGAGCTCAGCGTCTCAGGGCCTCACTCTCAGCGTCTCAGCACATCGCACTCAGCGCCTCGCTCTCAGCGTCTCAGCGCCTCGCTCTCAGTGTCTCAGCGCCTCGCACTCAGTGTCTCAGTGCCTCGCTCTCAGCGTCTTAGCGACTCGCACTCAGTGCCTCAGTGCCTCGCTCTCAGCGTCTTAGCGACTCGCACTCAGCCTTTCAGCGTCTCGAGCTCAGCGTCGCAGTGCCTCGCACACAGCGTTGCAGCGCCTCGCATTCCGCGTCTCAGTGCCTTGCGCTTAGAGTCTCAGCGCCTCGCGTTCAGCGTCTCAGCGCCTCGCATTCCACGTCTCAGTGCCTCGCGCTCAGAGTCTCAGCGACTCGAGCTCAGCGTCTCAGGGCCTCACTCTCAGCGTCTCAGCACATCGCACTCAGCCCCTCGCGCTCAGCGTCTCAGCACATCGCACTCAGCGCCTCGCACTCAGCGTCTCAGCGCCTCGCGCTCAGCGCCTCGCACTCAACATCTCAGCGCCTCGCACTCAGCATCTCAGCGCCTCGCACTCAGCGTGTCACACTCACCGTCTCAGTGCCTCACACTCAACACCTCGCACTCAACGTCTTAGCGCCTCGCACTCAGCGTCTCAGCGCCTACCTATCAGCATTTCAGCGCCTCGCGCTCAGCATCTCAGCGCCTCGCCCTCAGCGTCTCAGCACCTCGTGTTCAGTGTCTCAGCGCCTTGCATTCCACGTCTCAGTACCTCGCTCTCAGAGTCACAGCAACTCGAGCTCAGTGTCTCAGGGCCTCACTCTCAGCGTCTCAGCGCCTCGCACTCAGCGTCTCAGTGCGTCGCCCTCAGCGCCTCGCACTCAACGTCTCAACGCCTCGCGCTCAGCGTCTCAGTGCCTCGCACTGAGCGTCTCGCACTCAGCGTCTCAGTGCCTCGTCCTCAGCGTCTCAGTGCCTCGCCCTCAGCTCCTCAGCGCCTCGCCCTCAGTGTCTCAGCGCCTCGCCCTCACGTCTCAGCGCCTCGCACTCAGCGTCTCAGCGCCTCGCACTCAGCGTCTCAGTGCCTCGCACTCAACGTCTCAGCGCCTCGCCCTCAGTGCCTCGCACTCAGCATCTCAGCGCCTCGCCCTCAATGCCTCGAACTCAGCACCTCATGCTCAGTGTCTCAGCGCCTCACACTCAGTGTCTCAGCGCCTCGCACTCAGTGTCTCAGTGCCTCGCACTCAATGCCTCGCACTCACCATCTCAGCACCTCGTTCTCAATGCATCAAGCTCAGCGCCTCGCACTCAGCGCCTCGCGCTCAGAGTCTCAGGGCCGCCCACTCAGCGTCTCAGCGCCTCGCCCTCAGCGCCTCGCCCTCAGCACCTCAGCGCCTCGCACTCAGCGTCTCAGAGCCTCGCACTCAGCATCTCAGTGCCTCGCATTCAGCGTCTCAGCGCCTCGCACTCAGCATCTCAGCGCCTCGCTCTCAGTGTCTCAGCGCCTCGCCCTCACGTCTCAGCGCCTCGCACTCAGCGTCTCAGCGCCTCGCACTCAGCGTCTCAGTGCCTCGCACTCAACGTCTCAGCGCCTCGCCCTCAGTGCCTCGCACTCAGCATCTCAGCGCCTCGCCCTCAATGCCTCGAACTCAGCACCTCATGCTCAGCGTCTCAGCGCCTCACACTCAGTGTCTCAGCGCCTCGCACTCAGTGTCTCAGTGCCTCGCACTCAATGCCTCGCACTCACCATCTCAGCACCTCGTTCTCAATGCATCAAGCTCAGCGCCTCGCACTCAGCGCCTCGCGCTCAGAGTCTCAGGGCCGCCCACTCAGCGTCTCAGCGCCTCGCCCTCAGCGCCTCGCCCTCAGCACCTCAGCGCCTCGCACTCAGCGTCTCAGAGCCTCGCACTCAGCATCTCAGTGCCTCGCATTCAGCGTCTCAGCGCCTCGCACTCAGCATCTCAGCGCTTCGCTCTCAGTGTCTCAGCGCCTCGCTCTCAGCATCTTAACGACTCGCACTCCGCATCTCAGGGCCTCGCACTCAGCCTCTCAGCGCCTCGCCCTCAGCGTCTCAGCGCCTCGCTCTCAGCATCTTAACGACTCGCACTCCGCATCTCAGGGCCTCGCACTCAGCATCTCAGCGCCTCGCACTCAGCCTTTCAGCATCTCGAGCTCAGCGTCTCAGTGCCTCGCACTCAGTGCCTCAGTGCCTCGCGCTCAGAGTCTCAGGGCCTCTCACTCAGCGTCTCAGTGCCTCGAACTCAGCATCTCAGCGCCTCGCACTCAGTGTCTCAGTGCCTTGCACTCAGCGCCTCGCTCTCAGCGTCTTAGCGACTCGCACTCCGCATCTCAGCGCCTCACACTCAGCCTTTCAGCGTCTCGAGCTCAGCGTCGCAGTGCCTCGCACTCAGTGCCTCGCACTCAGTGCCTCACACTCAGCGTCTCAGCCCCTCGCCCTCAGCATCTCAGGGCCTCGCACTCAGCGTCTCAGAGCCTCGCACTCAGCATCTCAGTGCCTCGCATTCAGCGTCTCAGCGCCTCGCACTCAGCATCTCAGCGCCTCGCTCTCAGCGTCTCAGCGCCTCGCTCTCAGCATCTTAACGACTCGCACTCCGCATCTCAGGGCCTCGCACTCAGCGTCTCAGCACCTTGCCCTCTGCATCTCAGCGCCTCGCTCTCAGCATCTTAACGACTCGCACTCCGCATCTCAGCGCCTCACACTCAGCCTTTCAGCGTCTCGAGCTCAGCGTCGCAGTGCCTCGCACTCAGTGCCCCGAACTCAGTGGCTCACACTCAGCGTCTCAGCCCCTCAACCTCAGCATCCCAGCGCCTCGAACTCAGCATCTCAGCGCCTCGCACTCAGCATCTCAGCGCCTCGCATTCAGCGTCTCAGTGCCTTGCACTCAGCATCTCAGTGCCTCGCACTCAGCATCTCAGCGCCTCGCTCTCAGCGTCTCAGCGCCTCGCTCTCAGCATCTTAACGACTCGCACTCCGCATCTCAGGGCCTCGCACTCAGCGTCTCAGCGCCTCGCCCTCAGCGTCTCAGCGCCTCGCTCTCAGCATCTTAACAACTCGCACTCCGCATCTCAGCGCCTCACACTCAGCGTCTCAGTGCCTCGCACTCAGTGTCTCAGCGCCTCGCGCTCAGCATCTCAGCGCCTCGCTCTCAGCGTCTTAGCGACTCGCACTCAGCCTTTCAGCGTCTCGAGCTCAGCGTCGCAGTGCCTCGCACTCAGTGCCTCAGTGCCTCGCGCTCAGAGTCTCAGTGCCTCGCACTCAGCGTCTCAGTGCCTCGCACTCAGCATCTCAGCGCCTCGCACTCAGTGTCTCAGCGCCTCGCACTCAGTGTCTCAGTGCCTCGCTCTCAGCATCTTAGCGACTCGCACTCAGTGCCTCAGTGCCTCGCTCTCAGCGTCTTAGCGACTCGCACTCAGCCTTTCAGCGTCTCGAGCTCAACGTCGCAGTGCCTCGCACACAGCGTCACAGCGCCTCACATTCCGCGTCTCAGTGCCTTGCGCTTAGAGTCTCAGCGCCTCGCGTTCAGCGTCTCAGCGCCTCGCATTCCACGTCTCAGTGCCTCGCGCTCAGAGTCTCAGCGACTCGAGCTCAGCGTCTCAGGGCCTCACTCTCAGCGTCTCAGCACATCGCACTCAGCGCCTCGCGCTCAGCATCTCAGCACATCGCACTCAGCGCCTCGCACTCAGCGTCTCAGCGCCTCGCGCTCAGCGCCTCGCACTCAACATCTCAGCGCCTCGCACTCAGTTTCTCAGCGCCTACCTCTCAGCATTTCAGCGCCTCGCGCTCAGCATCTCAGTGCCTCACACTCAGCGTCTCGCACTCAACATCTCAGCGCCTCGCACTCAGCATCTCAGCGCCTACCTATCAGCATTTCAGCGCCTCGCGCTCTGCATCTCAGCACCTCGCCCTCAGCGTCTCAGCGCCTCGTGTTCAGTGTCTCAGCGCCTCGCATTCCACGTCTCAGTACCTCGCTCTCAGAGTCTCAGCAACTCGAGCTCAGTGTCTCAGGGCCTCACTCTCAACGTCTCAGCGCCTCGCGCTCAGCGTCTCAGTGCCTCGCACTGAGCATCTCGCACTCAGCGTCTCAGTGCCTTTCCCTCAGCGTCTCAGTGCCTCGCCCTTAGCGCCTCAGCGCCTCGCCCTCAGCGTCTCAGCGCCTCGCCCTCACGTCTCAGCGCCTCGCACTCAGCGTCTCAGCGCCTCGCACTCAGCGTCTCAGTGCCTCGCACTCAACGTCTCAGCGCCTCGCCCTCAGTGCCTCGCACTCAGCGTCTCAGCGCCTCGCACTCAGCGCCTCAGCGCCTCACGCTCACCGTCTCAGCGCCTCGCGCTCAGAGCCTCAGCGCCTCACGCTCAGCATCTCAGCGCCTCGCGCTCAGAGCCTCAGCGCCTTACGCTCAGCGTCTCAGTGCCTTGCACTCGGCGTCTCAGCGCCTCGCACTCAGCGTCTCAGCGCCTCGCATTCAGCGTCTCGCACTCAGCGTCTCAGTGCCTCGCACTCAGCGTCTCAGCGCCTCACATTCAGCGTCTCGCACTCAGCGTCTCAGCGCCTCGCACTCAGCGTCTCAGCGCCTCGCATTCAGCGTCTCGCACTCAGCGTCTCAGTGCCTTGCACTCAGCGTCTCAGCGCCTCGCGCTCAGCGTCTCAGTGCCTCGCACTCAGTGCCTCACACTCAGCGTCTCAGCGCCTCGCATTTAGCGTCTCGCACTCAGCGTCTCAGTGCCTTGCACTCAGCGTCTCAGCGCCTCGCATTCAGCGTCTTGCACTTAGCGCCTCAGCCTCTCGCACTCAGCGTCTCAGCGCCTCGCATTCAGCGTCTCGCACTCAGCGTCTCAGCGCCTCACACTCAGCGTCTCAGCGCCCTGCACTCCGCATCTCAGCGCCTCACACTCAGCGTCTCAGCGCCTTGCACTCAGCATCTCAGCACCTCGCACTCAGCGTCTCAGCGCCTCGCATTCAGCGTCTCGCACTAAGCGTCTCAGTGCCTCACACTAAGTGTCTCAGTGCCTTGCTCTCAGCGTCTTAGCGACTCGCGCTTATTTTCTCAGCGCCTGGCACTCAGCGTCTCAGCGCCTCGCACTCCGCGTCTCAGCGTCTCGCATTCAGCCTTTCAGTGACTCGAGCTCAGCGTCTCAGCGCCTCGTGCTCAGCGCCTTGCGCTCAGCGTCTAAGGGCCTCGCGCTCAGCGACTTGCGCTCAGAGTCTCAGTGGCTCTCACTCCGCATCTCAGCGCCTCGCACTCAGCATCGCGCACTCAGAGTCTCAGTGCCTCGTCCTCAGCGTCTCAGCGACTTGCGCTCAGCGTCTCAGTGACTCGCCCTCAGCGTCTCAGTGACTCGCCCTCAGTGTCTCAGCGTCTCACACTCAGCGTCTCAGCGACTTGCGCTCAGCGTCTCAGTGCCTCGCATTCCACGTCTCAGTGCCTTGCTCTCAGAATCTCAGCGACTCAAGCTCAGCGTCTCAGGGCCTCACTCTCAGCGTCTCAGCGCCTCGCGCTCTGCGCCTCTCACTCAGCGTCTCAGCTGCTCGCACTCAGCGCCTCGCACACAGCGTCTCAGTGCCTCACATTCTGCGTCTCAGTGCCTCACATTCTGCGTCTCAGTGCCTCGTGCTCAGAGTCTCAGCGCCTCGCACTCAGCAATTCACACTCACCGTCTCAGTGCCTCGCACTCAACACCTCGCACTCAGCATCTCAGCGCCTCGCACTCAGCGTCTCAGCCCCTCAACCTCAGCATCCCAGCGCCTCGAACTCAGCATCTCAGCGCCTCGCACTCAGCATCTCAGCGCCTCGCATTCAGCGTCTCAGTGCCTTGCACTCAGCATCTCAGTGCCTCGCACTCAGCATCTCAGCGCCTCGCTCTCAGCGTCTCAGCGCCTCGCTCTCAGCATCTTAACAACTCGCACTCCGCATCTCAGCGCCTCACACTCAGCGTCTCAGTGCCTCGCACTCAGTGTCTCAGCGCCTCGCGCTCAGCATCTCAGCGCCTCGCTCTCAGCGTCTTAGCGACTCGCACTCAGCCTTTCAGCGTCTCGAGCTCAGCGTCGCAGTGCCTCGCACTCAGTGCCTCAGTGCCTCGCGCTCAGAGTCTCAGTGCCTCGCACTCAGCGTCTCAGTGCCTCGCACTCAGCATCTCAGCGCCTCGCACTCAGTGTCTCAGCGCCTCGCACTCAGTGTCTCAGTGCCTCGCTCTCAGCATCTTAGCGACTCGCACTCAGTGCCTCAGTGCCTCGCTCTCAGCGTCTTAGCGACTCGCACTCAGCCTTTCAGCGTCTCGAGCTCAACGTCGCAGTGCCTCGCACACAGCGTCGCAGCGCCTCACATTCCGCGTCTCAGTGCCTTGCGCTTAGAGTCTCAGCGCCTCGCGTTCAGCGTCTCAGCGCCTCGCATTCCACGTCTCAGTGCCTCGCGCTCAGAGTCTCAGCGACTCGAGCTCAGCGTCTCAGGGCCTCACTCTCAGCGTCTCAGCACATCGCACTCAGCGCCTCGCGCTCAGCATCTCAGCACATCGCACTCAGCGCCTCGCACTCAGCGTCTCAGCGCCTCGCGCTCAGCGCCTCGCACTCAACATCTCAGCGCCTCGCACTCAGTTTCTCAGCGCCTACCTCTCAGCATTTCAGCGCCTCGCGCTCAGCATCTCAGTGCCTCACACTCAGCGTCTCGCACTCAACATCTCAGCGCCTCGCACTCAGCATCTCAGCGCCTACCTATCAGCATTTCAGCGCCTCGCGCTCTGCATCTCAGCACCTCGCCCTCAGCGTCTCAGCGCCTCGTGTTCAGTGTCTCAGCGCCTCGCATTCCACGTCTCAGTACCTCGCTCTCAGAGTCTCAGCAACTCGAGCTCAGTGTCTCAGGGCCTCACTCTCAACGTCTCAGCGCCTCGCGCTCAGCGTCTCAGTGCCTCGCACTGAGCATCTCGCACTCAGCGTCTCAGTGCCTTTCCCTCAGCGTCTCAGTGCCTCGCCCTTAGCGCCTCAGCGCCTCGCCCTCAGCGTCTCAGCGCCTCGCCCTCACGTCTCAGCGCCTCGCACTCAGCGTCTCAGCGCCTCGCACTCAGCGTCTCAGTGCCTCGCACTCAACGTCTCAGCGCCTCGCCCTCAGTGCCTCGCACTCAGCGTCTCAGCGCCTCGCACTCAGCGCCTCAGCGCCTCACGCTCACCGTCTCAGCGCCTCGCGCTCAGAGCCTCAGCGCCTCACGCTCAGCATCTCAGCGCCTCGCGCTCAGAGCCTCAGCGCCTTACGCTCAGCGTCTCAGTGCCTTGCACTCGGCGTCTCAGCGCCTCGCACTCAGCGTCTCAGCGCCTCGCATTCAGCGTCTCGCACTCAGCGTCTCAGTGCCTCGCACTCAGCGTCTCAGCGCCTCACATTCAGCGTCTCGCACTCAGCGTCTCAGCGCCTCGCACTCAGCGTCTCAGCGCCTCGCATTCAGCGTCTCGCACTCAGCGTCTCAGTGCCTTGCACTCAGCGTCTCAGCGCCTCGCGCTCAGCGTCTCAGTGCCTCGCACTCAGTGCCTCACACTCAGCGTCTCAGCGCCTCGCATTTAGCGTCTCGCACTCAGCGTCTCAGTGCCTTGCACTCAGCGTCTCAGCGCCTCGCATTCAGCGTCTTGCACTTAGCGCCTCAGCCTCTCGCACTCAGCGTCTCAGCACCTCGCATTCAGCGTCTCGCACTCAGCGTCTCAGCGCCTCACACTCAGCGTCTCAGCGCCCTGCACTCCGCATCTCAG
Source organism: Carcharodon carcharias (assembly GCF_017639515.1). Classification (NCBI taxonomy): domain Eukaryota; kingdom Metazoa; phylum Chordata; class Chondrichthyes; order Lamniformes; family Lamnidae; genus Carcharodon; species Carcharodon carcharias. The sequence goes on along the minus strand of NC_054470.1, from coordinate 118,003,487 downwards.
CGCCTCACACTCAGCGTCTCAGCGCCTTGCACTCAGCATCTCAGCACCTCGCACTCAGCGTCTCAGCGCCTCGCATTCAGCGTCTCGCACTAAGCGTCTCAGTGCCTCACACTAAGTGTCTCAGTGCCTTGCTCTCAGCGTCTTAGCGACTCGCGCTTATTTTCTCAGCGCCTGGCACTCAGCGTCTCAGCGCCTCGCACTCCGCGTCTCAGCGTCTCGCATTCAGCCTTTCAGTGACTCGAGCTCAGCGTCTCAGCGCCTCGTGCTCAGCGCCTTGCGCTCAGCGTCTAAGGGCCTCGCGCTCAGCGACTTGCGCTCAGAGTCTCAGTGGCTCTCACTCAGCATCTCAGCGCCTCGCACTCAGCATCGCGCACTCAGAGTCTCAGTGCCTCGTCCTCAGCGTCTCAGCGACTTGCGCTCAGCGTCTCAGTGACTCGCCCTCAGCGTCTCAGTGACTCGCCCTCAGTGTCTCAGCGTCTCACACTCAGCGTCTCAGCGACTTGCGCTCAGCGTCTCAGTGCCTCGCATTCCACGTCTCAGTGCCTTGCTCTCAGAATCTCAGCGACTCAAGCTCAGCGTCTCAGGGCCTCACTCTCAGCGTCTCAGCGCCTCGCGCTCTGCGCCTCTCACTCAGCGTCTCAGCTGCTCGCACTCAGCGCCTCGCACACAGCGTCTCAGTGCCTCACATTCTGCGTCTCAGTGCCTCACATTCTGCGTCTCAGTGCCTCGTGCTCAGAGTCTCAGCGCCTCGCACTCAGCAATTCACACTCACCGTCTCAGTGCCTCGCACTCAACACCTCGCACTCAGCATCTCAGCGCCTCGCACTCAGCGTCTCAGCGCCTCACCCTCAGCGTCTCAGCGCCTCGTGTTCTGTGTCTCAGCGCCTCGTGTTCAGTGTCTCAGCGCCTCGCATTCCACGTCTCAGTACCTCGTTCTCAGAGTCTCAGCGACTCGAGCTCAGCATCTCAGGGCCTCACTCTCAGCGTCTCAGCGCCTCGCACTCAGCGCCACACACTCAGCGTCTCAGCACATCGCACTCAGCACCTCGCGCTCAGCGTCTCAGCGCCTCGCACTCAGCGTCTCAGCGCCTCGCATTCAGCGTCTCACACTCAGCGTCTCAGCGCCTCGCACTCAGCGTCTCAGTGCCTCGCATTCAGCATCTCGCACTCAGCGTCTCAGTGCCTTGCACTCAGCGTCTCAGCGCCTCGCATTCAGCGTCTCGCACTCAGGGTCTCAGTGCCTCGCACTCAGCGCCTCGCGCTCAGCGTCTCAGTGCCTCGCACTCAGCGCCTCACACTCAGCGTCTCAGCGCCTCGCATTCAACGTCTCGCACTCAGCGTCTCAGTGCCTTGCACTCAGCGTCTCAGCGCCTCGCATTCAGCGTCTTGCACTCAGCGTCTCAGCCTCTCGCACTCAGCGTCTCAGCGCCTCGCATTCAGCGTCTCGCACTCAGCGTCTCAGTGCCTCACACTCAGCGTCTCAGCGCCCTGCACTCAGCATCTCAGCGCCTCACACTCAGCGTCTCAGCGCCTTGCACTCAGCATCTCAGCGCCTCGCACTCAGCGTCTCAGCGCCTCGCATTCAGCGTCTCGCACTAAGCGTCTCAGTGCCTCTCACTAATCGTCTCAGTACCTTGCTCTCAGCGTCTTAGCGACTCGCGCTTAGTTTCTCAGCGCCTGGCTCTCAGCGTCTCAGCGCCTCGCACTCCGCGTCTCAGTACCTCGCACTCCGCGTCTCAGCGTCTCGCACTCAGCCTTTCAGTGACTCGAGCTCAGCGTCTCAGCGCCTCGTGCTCAACGCCTTGCGCTCAGCGTCTAAGTGCCTCGCGCTCAGCGCCTTGCGCTCAGAGTCTCAGTGGCTCTCACTCAGCATCTCAGCGCCTCGCACTCAGCATCTCGCACTCAGAGTCTCAGTGCCTCGTCCTCAGCGTCTCAGCGACTCGCCCTCAGCGTCTCAGCGACTCGCCCTCAGCTTCTCAGCGCCTCGCCCTCAGCGTCTCAGTGCCTCGTCCTCAGCGTCTCAGCGACTCGCCCTCAGCGTCTCAGCGACTCGCCCTCAGCTTCTCAGCGCCTCGCCCTCAGCGTCTCAGTGACTCGCCCTCAGTGTCTCAGTGACTCGCCCTCAGTGTCTCAGCGTCTCACACTCAGCGTCTCAGCGACTTGCACTCAGCGTCTCAGTGCCTCGCGCTCAGCGTCTCAGTGCCTCGCATTCCACGTCTCAGTGCCTTGCTCTCAGAATCTCAGCGACTCAAGCTCAGCGTCTCAGGGCCTCACTCTCAGGGCATCAGCGCCTCGCGCTCAGCGCCTTGCACTCAGCGTCTCAGCTGCTCGCACTCAGCGTCTCAGCTGCTCGCACTCAGCGCCTCGCACACAGCGTCTCAGTGCCTCACATTCTGCGTCTCAGTGCCTCACACTCAGCGTCTCAGCGCCTTGCGCTCAGCATCTCTGCGCCTCACACTCAGCGTCTCAGCGCCTTTCACTCAGCGTCTCAGCGCCTCGCATTCAGCGTCTCGCACTAAGCGTCTCAGTGCCTCACACTAAGCGTCTCAGTGCCTTGTTCTCAGCGTCTTAGCGACTCGCGCTTAGCTTCTCAGCGCCTGGCACTCAGCGTCTCAGCGCCTGGCACTCAGCGTCTCAGCACCTCGCACTCCGCGTCTCAGTGCCTCGCACTCCGCGTCTCAGCGTCTCGCACTCAGCCTTTCAGTGACTCGAGCTCAGCGTCTCAGCGCCTCGTGCTCAGCGCCTTGCGCTCAGCGTCTAAGTGCCTCGCGCTCAGCGCCTTGCGCTCAGAGTCTCAGTGGCTCTCACGCAGCATCTCAGCACCTCGCACTCAGCATTGCGCACTCAGAGTCTCAGTGCCTCGTCCTCAGCGTCTCAGCGACTTGCGCTCAGCGTCTCATTGACTTGCCCTCAGCGTCTCAGTGACTCGCCCTCAGTGTCTCAGCGTCTCACACTCAGCGTCTCAGCGACTTGCGCTCAGCGTCTCAGTGCCTCGCATTTCACGTCTCAGTGCCTTGCTCTCAGAATCTCAACGACTCAAGCTCAGCGTCTCAGGGCCTCACTCTCAGCGTCTCAGCGCCTCGCGCTCAGCGCCTCGCACTCAGCGTCTCAGCTGCTCGCACTCAGCGCCTCGCACACAGCGTCTCAGTGCCTCACATTCTGCGTCTCAGTGCCTCGTGCTCAGAGTCTCAGCGCCTCGCACTCAGCAATTCACACTCACCGTCTCAGTGCCTCGCACTCAACACCTCGCACTCAGCATCTCAGCGCCTCGCACTCAGCGTCTCAGCGCCTCGCCCTCAGCGTCTCAGCGCCTCGTGTTCAGTGTCTCAGCGCCTCGTGTTCAGTGTCTCAGTGCCTCGCATTCCACGTCTCAGTACCTCGCTCTCAGAGTCTCAGCGACTCGAGCTCAGCGTCTCAGGGCCTCACTCTCAGCGTCTCAGCACATCGCACTCAGCACCTCGCGCTCAGCGTCTCAGCGCCTCGCACTCAGCGTCTCAGCGCCTCGCATTCAGCGTCTCAGCGCCTCGCCCTCAGCGCCTCGCACTCAGCGTCTCAGCGCCTCGCGCTCAGCGCCTCAGCGCCTCACGCTCAGCGTCTCAGCGCCTCGCGCTCAGAGCCTCAGCGCCTCACGCTCAGCGTCTCAGCGCCTCGCGTTCAGAGCCTCAGCGCCTCACGCTCAGCGTCTCAGTGCCTTGCACTCGGCATCTCAGCGCCTCGCACTCAGCATCTCAGCGCCTCGCATTCAGCGTCTCGCACTCAGCGTCTCAGCGCCTCGCACTCAGCGTCTCAGCGCCTCGCATTCAGCGTCTCGCACTCAGCTTCTCAGTGCCTTGCACTCAGCGTCTCAGCGCCTCGCATTCAGCGTCTCGCACTCAGGGTCTCAGTGCCTCGCACTCAGCGCCTCGCGCTCAGCGTTTTAGTGCCTCGCACTCAGCGCCTCACACTCAGCGTCTCAGCGCCTCGCATTCAACGTCTCGCACTCAGCGTCTCCGTGCCTTGAACTCAGCGTCTCAGCGCCTCGCATTCAGCGTCTTGCACTCAGCGTCTCAGCCTCTCGCACTCAGCGTCTCAGCGCCTCGCATTCAGCGTCTCGCACTCAGCGTCTCAGCGCCTCACACTCAGCGTCTCAGCGCCCTGCACTCAGCATCTCAGCGCCTCACACTCAGCGTCTCAGCGCCTTGCACTCAGCATCTCAGCGCCTTGCACTCAGCGTCTCAGCGCCTCGCATTCAGCGTCTCGCACTAAGCGTCTCAGTGCCTCACACTAAGCGTCTCAGTGCCTTGCTCTCAGCGTCTTAGCGACTCGCGCTTAGTTTCTCAGCGCCTGGCACTCAGCGCCTCAGCGCCTCGCACTCCGCGTCTCAGTACCTCGCACTCCGTGTCTCAGCGTCTCGCACTCAGCCTTTCAGTGACTCGAGCTCAGCGTCTCAGCGCCTCGTGCTCAGCGCCTTGCGCTCAGCGTCTAAGTGCCTCGCGCTCAGCGCCTTGCGCTCAGAGTCTCAGTGGCTCTCACTCAGCATCTCAGCGCCTCGCACTCAGCATCTCGCACTCAGAGTCTCAGTGCCTCGTCCTCAGCGTCTCAGCGACTCGCCCTCAGCGTCTCAGCGACTCGTCCTCAGCTACTCAGCGCCTCGCACTCAGCGTCTCAGTGACTCGCCCTCAGTGTCTCAGTGACTCGCCCTCAGCGTCTCAGTGACTCGCCCTCAGTGTCTCAGCGTCTCACACTCAGCGTCTCAGCGACTTGCACTCAGCGTCTCAGTGCCTCGCGCTCAGCGTCTCAGTGCCTCGCATTCCACGTCTCAGTGCCTTGCTCTCAGAATCTCAGCGACTCAAGCTCAGCGTCTCAGGGCCTCACATTCTGCGTCTCAGTGCCTTGTGCTCAGAGTCTCAGCGCCTCGCACTCAGCGTCTCAGCGCCTCGCATTCCGCGTCTCAGTGCCTCGCGCTCAGAGTCTCAGCGCCTCGCATTCAGCGTCTCAGCGCCTCGCTTTCCACGTCTCAGTTCCTCGCGCTCAGAGTCTGAGACTGGAGCTCAGCATCTCAGGGCCTCACTCTCAGGGCCTCAGCACCTCGCGCTCAGCACCTCGCCCTCAGCGTCTCAGTGCCTCGCACTCAGCGTCTCAGTGCCTCGCACTCAGCGTCTCAGCGCCTCGCCCTCAGCATCTCAGCGCCTCGCACTCAGCGTCTCAGTGCCTCGCACTCAGCAATTCACACTCACCGTCTCAGTGCCTCGCACTCAACACCTCGCACTCAGCGTCTCAGTGCCTCGCACTCAGCGTCTCAGCGCCTCGCACTCAGCCTCTCACACTCACCATCTCAGTGCCTCACACTCAACACCTCGCACTCAACGTCTTAGCGCCTCGCACTCAGCGTCTCAGCGCCTCGCATTCCACGTCTCAGTGCCTCGCGCTCAGAGTCTGAGACTGGAGCTCAGCATCTCAGGGCCTCACTCTCAGGGCCTCAGCACCTCGCGCTCAGCACCTCGCCCTCAGCGTCTCAGCGCCTCGCACTCAGCGTCTCAGTGCCTCGCACTCAGCGCCTCACACTCAGCATCTCAGCGCCTCGCACTCAGCGTCTCAGCGCCTCGCATTCAGCGTCTCGCACTCAGCGTCTCAGTGCCTTGCACTCAGCATCTCAGCGCCTCAAACTCAGCGTCTCAGCGCCTCGCGCTCAGCGTCTCAGTGCCTCGCACTCAGCGCCTCGCACTCATCGTCTCAGTGCCTTGCACTCAGCATCTCAGTGCCTCACACTCAGCGTCTCAGCGCCTCGCACTCAGCGTCTCAGTGCCTCGCACTCAGCGCCTCGCACTCAGCATCTCAGTGCCTTGCACTCAGCGTCTCAGCGCCTCGCGCTTAGCGTCTCAGAGCCTCGTGCTCAGTGCCTCGCACACAGCGTCGCAGCGCCTCGCATTCCGCATCTCAGTGCCTCGCTCTCAGAATCTCAACGACTCAAGCTCAGCGTCTCAGGGCCTCACTCTCAGCGCATCAGCGCCTCACACTCAGCGCCTCGCACACAGCGTCTCAGCTGCTTGCACTCAGCGCCTCGCACACAGCGTCTCAGTGCCTCGCGCTCAGAGTCTCAGCGCCTCGCACTCAGCGTCTCAGCACCTCACATTCCACGTCTCAGTGCCTCGCTCTCAGAGTCTCAGAGACTCGAGCTCAGCATCTCAGGGCTTCTCTCTCAGCGCCTCAGCACCTCTCGCTCAGCGTCTCAGTGCCTCGCACTCAGTGTCTCACACTCACCGTCGCAGTGCCTTGCACTCAACACCTCGCACTCAGCATCTCAGCGCCTCGCACTCAGCGCCTCACACACAGCGTCGCAGCGCCTCGCATTCCGCGTCTCAGTGCCTTGCGCTCAGAGTCTCAGCGCCTCGCGTTCAGCGTCTCAGTGCCTCGCATTCCAAATCTCAGTGCCTTGCTCTCAGAATCTCAGCGACTCAAGCTCAGCATCTCAGGGCCTCACTCTCAGCGCATCAGCGCCTCGTGCTCAGCGCCTCTCGCTCAGCGCCTCGCACACAGCGTCTCAGTGCCTCACACTCAACATCTCAGCTGCTCGCACTCAGCTGTTCACACACAGCGTCTCAGCGCCTCGCATTCCGCGTCTCAGCGCCTCGCATTCAGCGCCTCAGCGCCTCGCATTCCGCGCCTCAGCGCCTCGCCTTCCGCGGCTCAGCGCCTTGCACTCAGCATCTCAGCTGCTCGCACTCAGCTGCTCGCACACAGCGTCTCAGTGCCTCGCATTCCGCGTCTCAGTGCCTCGCGCTCAGAGTCTCAGCGCCTCGCACTCAGCGTCTCAGCGCCTCGCTCTCAGAGTCTGAGACTGGAGCTCAGCGTCTCAACGCCTCGCCCTCAGCATCACAGCGCCTCGTGTTCAGCATCTCAGCGCCTTGCATGCAGCATCTCAGTGACTCGCCCTCAGCGTCTCAGCACCTCGCACTCAGCATCTCAGCGCCTCGCACTCAACGTCTCACACTCACCGTCTCAGTGACTCGCACTCAACACCTCGCACTCAGCGTCTCAGTGCCACGCACTCAGCGCCTTGCACTCATCGTCTCAGTGCCTTGCACTCAGCATCTCAGTGCCTCACACTCAGCGTCTCAGCGCCTCGCACTCAGCGTCTCAGTGCCTCGCACTCAGCGCCTCGCACTCAGCATCTCAGTGCCTTGCACTCAGCGTCTCAGCACCTCGCACTCAGCATCTCAGCGCCTCGCACTCAACGTCTCACACTCACCGTCTCAGTGACTCGCACTCAACACCTCGCACTCAGCGTCTCAGTGCCACGCACTCAGCGCCTCGCACTCAGCGTCTCAGTGCCTCGCTCTCAGCGACTCGTGCTCAGTGTCTTAGCGACTCACCCTCAGTGTCTCAGCGCCTCGCACTCAGCGTCTCACACTCACTGTCTCAGTGCCTTGCACTCAGCGTCTCAGTGCCTCGCTCTCAGCGACTCGTGCTCAGTGTCTTAGCGACTCACCCTCAGCGTCTCAGCGCTTTGCACTCAGCGTCTCAGCGCCTCACACTCAGCGTCTCAGCGCCTCGCACTCAGAGTCTAGCACTCAACATCTCAGCACCTCGCCCTCAGCGTCTCAGCGCCTCGTGTTCAGCGTCTAAGCGCCTCGCATTCCACGTCTCAGTGCCTCGCTCTCAGAGTCTCAGCGTCTCGAGCTCAGTGTCTCACGGCCTCACTCTCAGCGCCTCGCACTCAGCATCTCAGAACCTCGCGCTCAGGGCCTCGCGATCAGCATCTCAACGTCTCGCGCTCAGCGCCTCGCGCTCAGCATCTCAGCGCCTCGCCCTCAGTGTCTCAGCGCCTCGCCCTCAGCGTCTCAGTGCCTCGCACTCAGCGTCTCAGCGCCTCGCACTCAGCGTCTCACACTCACCATCTCAGTGCCTCGCACTCAGCATCTCAGCGCCTCGCACTCAGCGTCTCACACTCACCATCTCAGTGCCTCGCACTCAGCATCTCAGCGCCTCGCACTCAGCGTCTCAGTGCCTCGCACTCAGCGCCTCGCACTCAACGTCTCAGCTCCATGCACTCAGCGTCTCGGTGCCTACCTCTCAGCATTTCAGCGCCTCGCGCTCAGCGTCTCAGTGCCTCGCACTCAGCGTCTCAGCGCCTCGCCCTCAGCGTCTCAGCGCCTCGCACTCAGCGTCTCAGCGCCTCGCACTCAGTGATTCACACTCACCGTCTCAGTGCCTCGCACTCAACACCTCGCACTCAGCATCTCAGCGCCTCGCACTCAGTTTCTCAGCGCCAACCTCTCAGCATTTCAGCGCCTCGCGCTCAGCATCTCAGTGCCTCACACTCAGCGTCACGCACTCAACATCTCAGTGCCTCGCACTCAGCATCTCAGGGCCTCGCCCTCAGCGATTCAGCGCCTCGCCTTCAGTGTCTCAGCGCCTCGCGCTCAGCGCCCCGCCCTCAGCGTCTCAGCGCCTCGCCCTCAGCTCTCAGCGCCTCGCCCTCAGCGTCTCAGCGCCTCGCCCTCAGCGTCTCAGCGCCTTGCACTCAGCGTCTCACACTCACCGTCTCAGTGCCTCGCACTCAACACCTCGCACTCAGCACCTCAGCGCCTCGCACTCAGTGCCTCGCACTCAACGTCTCAGCTCCATGCACTCAGCGTCTCGGCGCCTACCTCTCAGCATTTCAGCACCTCGCGCTCAGCGTCTCAGCGCCTCGCCCTCAGCGTCTCAGCGCCTCGCCCTCAGCGACTCAGCGCCTCGCACTCAGCGTCTCAGCGCCTCGCCCTCAGCGTCTCACACTCACCGTCTCAGTGCCTCACACTCAACACCTCGTACTCAGCACCTCAGCGCCTCGCACTCAGTGCCTCGCAGTCAACGTCTCAGCTCCATGCACTCAGCGTCTCGGCGCCTACCTCTCAGCATTTCAGCGCCTCGCGCTCAGCGTCTCAGCGCCTTGCCCTCAGTGTCTCAGCGCCTCACACTCAGCGTCTCAGCGCCTCGCACTCAGCGATTCACACTCACCGTTTCAGTGCCTCGCACTCAACAACTTGCACTCAGCATCTCAGCGCCTTGCACTCAGCGTCTCAGCGCCTCGCACTCAGCGATTCACACTCACCGTATTAGTGCCTCGCACTCAACACCTCGCACTCAACATCTCAGCGCCTCACACTCAGTTTCTCAGCGCCTACCTCTCAGCATTTCAGCGCCTCGCGCTCAGCATCTCAGTGCCTCACACTCAGCGTCTCGTACTCAACATCTCAGCGCCTCGCACTCAACGTCTCACACTCACCGTCTCAGTGACTCGCACTCAACACCTCGCACTCAGCGTCTCAGTGCCTCGCTCTCAGCGACTCAATGCCTCGCACTCAGCACCTCGCACTCAACGTCTCAGCTCCATGCACTCAGCGTCTCACACTCACTGTCTCAGTGACTTGCACTCAATGTCTCAGCGCCTTGCACTCAGCGTCTCGCACTCAACATCTCAGTGCCTTGCCCTCAGCGTCTCAGCGACTCGCCCTCAGCATCTCAGCGCCTCGCATTCCGCGTCTCAGTGCCTCGCGCTCAGAGTCTCAGCGCCTCGTGTTCAGCGTCTCAGCGCCTCGCATTCCACGTCTCAACGCCTCGCGCTCAGCATCTCAGCGCCTCGCCCTCAGCATCTCAGGGCCTCGCCCTCAGCGTCTCAGCACCTCACCCTCAGCGTCTCAGCGCCTCGCCCTCAGCGTCTCAGCGCCTCGCACTCAGCGTCTCAGCGCCTCGCACTCAGCGTCTCAGCGCCTCGCCCTCAGCGTCTCAGCGCCTCACCCTCAACGTCTCAGCGCCTCGCACTCAGCGTCTCAGCGCCTTGCACTCAACACATCGCCCTCAGCATCTCAGCGCCTCGCCCTCAGCTTCTCAGCGCCTTGCACTCAGCGTCTCACACTCAGCGTCTCAGCGCCTCGCACTCAGCGTCTCAGCGCCTTGCACTCAGCGTCTCACACTCAGCGTCTCAGCGCCTCGCACTCAGCGTCTCAGCGCCTCGCACTCAGTGCCTCGCACTCAACGTCTCGGCTCCATGCACTCAGCGTCTCAGCGCCTCGCACTTAGCGTCTCAGCGCCTCGCACTCAGTGCCTCGAACTCAGCGTCTCGGCGCCTATCTCTCAGCATTTCAGCGCCTCGCGCTCAGCGTCTCAGTGCCTCGCACTCAGCGTCTCAGCTCCTCGCCCTCAGCGTCTCAGCGCCTCGCACTCAGCGTCTCAGCGCCTCGCACTCAGCGATTCACACTCACCGTATCAGTGCCTCGCACTCAACACCTTGCACTCAACGTCTCAGCGCCTCGCACTCAGTTTCTCAGCGCCTACTTCTCAGCATTTCAGCGCCTCGCGCTCAGCATCTCAGTGCCTCACACTCAGCGTCTCGCACTCAACATCTCAGTGCCTCGCATTCCACGTCTCAGTACCTCGCTCTGAGAGTCTCAGCGACTCGAGCTCAGTGTCTCAGGGCCTCACTCTCAGCGTCTCAGCGCCTCGCACTCAGCGCCTCGCGCTCACTGTCTCAGCGCCTCGCCCTCAGCGTCTCAGCGCCTCGCCCTCAGCGTCTCAGCGCCTCGTGTTCAGCGTCTCAGCGCCTCACATTCCACGTCTCAGTACCTCGCTCTCAGAGTCTCAGCGACTTGAGCTCAGTGTCTCAGGGCCTCACTCTCAGCATCTCAGCGCCTCGCCCTCAGCGTCTCAGCGCCTCGCCCTCAGCGTCTCAGCGCCTCACACTCAGCATCTCAGTGCGTCGCACTCAGCACCTCGCACTCAATGTCTCAGCGCGTCGCACTCAGCGCCTCGCACTCAACGTCTCAGCGCCTCGCACTCAGCGTCTCAGTGACTCACACTCAACGTCTCAGTGCCTACCTCTCAGCATTTCAGCGCCTCGCGCTCAGCGTCTCAGTGCCTCGCACTGAGCGTCTCGCACTCAGCGTCTCAGTGCCTCGCCCTCAGCGTCTCAGTGCCTCACCCTCAGCGCCTCAGCGCCTCACCCTCAGCGTCTCAGTGCGTCGCCCTCACGTCTCAGCGCCTCGCACTCAGCGTCTCAGCGCCTCGCACTCAACGTCTCAGCGCCTCGCACTCAACGTCTCAGTGCGTCGCACTCAGCGCCTCGCACTCAACGTCTCAGCGCCTCACACTCAGCGTCTCAGCTCCTCGCACTCAGCGTCTCAGCGCCTCGCACTCAGCGTCTCAGCGCCTTGCACTCAGCGTCTCACACTCAGCGTCTCAGCGCCTCGCACTCAGCGTCTCAGCGCCTCGCACTCAGTGCCTCGCACTCAACGTCTCGGCTCCATGCACTCAGCGTCTCAGCGCCTCGCACTTAGCGTCTCAGCGCCTCGCACTCAGTGCCTCGCACTCAGCGTCTCGGCGCCTATCTCTCAGCATTTCAGCGCCTCGCGCTCAGCGTCTCAGTGCCTCGCACTCAGCGTCTCAGCGCCTCGCCCTCAGCTCTCAGTGCCTCGCCCTCAGCGTCTCAGCGCCTCGCCCTCAGCGTCTCAGCGCCTTGCACTCAGCGTCTCACACTCACCGTCTCAGTGCCTCGCACTCAACACCTCGCACTCAGCACCTCAGCGCCTCGCACTCAGTGCCTCGCACTCAACGTCTCAGCTCCATGCACTCAGCGTCTCGGCGCCTACCTCTCAGCATTTCAGCACCTCGCGCTCAGCGTCTCAGCGCCTCGCCCTCAGCGTCTCAGCGCCTCGCCCTCAGCGACTCAGCGCCTCGCACTCAGCGTCTCAGCGCCTCGCCCTCAGCGTCTCACACTCACCGTCTCAGTGCCTCACACTCAACACCTCGTACTCAGCACCTCAGCGCCTCGCACTCAGTGCCTCGCACTCAACGTCTCAGCTCCATGCACTCAGCGTCTCGGCGCCTACCTCTCAGCATTTCAGCACCTCGCGCTCAGCGTCTCAGCGCCTTGCCCTCAGTGTCTCAGCGCCTCACACTCAGCGTCTCAGCGCCTCGCACTCAGCGATTCACACTCACCGTTTCAGTGCCTCGCACTCAACAACTTGCACTCAGCATCTCAGCGCCTTGCACTCAGCGTCTCAGCGCCTCGCACTCAGCGTCTCAGCGCCTCGCACTCAGCGATTCACACTCACCGTATTAGTGCCTCGCACTCAACACCTCGCACTCAACATCTCAGCGCCTCGCACTCAGTTTCTCAGCGCCTACCTCTCAGCATTTCAGCGCCTCGCGCTCAGCATCTCAGTGCCTCACACTCAGCGTCTCGTACTCAACATCTCAGCGCCTCGCACTCAACGTCTCACACTCACCGTCTCAGTGACTCGCACTCAACACCTCGCACTCAGCGTCTCAGTGCCTCGCTCTCAGCGACTCAGTGCCTCGCACTCAGCACCTCGCACTCAACGTCTCAGCTCCATGCACTCAGCGTCTCACACTCACTGTCTCAGTGACTTGCACTCAATGTCTCAGCGCCTTGCACTCAGCGTCTCGCACTCAACATCTCAGTGCCTTGCCCTCAGCGTCTCAGCGACTCGCCCTCAGCATCTCAGCGCCTCGCATTCCGCGTCTCAGTGCCTCGCGCTCAGAGTCTCAGCGCCTCGTGTTCAGCGTCTCAGCGCCTCGCATTCCACGTCTCAGCGCCTCGCGCTCAGCATCTCAGCGCCTCGCCCTCAGCATCTCAGGGCCTCGCCCTCAGTGTCTCAGCACCTCACCCTCAGCATCTCAGCGCCTCGCCCTCAGCGTCTCAGCGCCTCGCACTCAGCGTCTCAGCGCCTTGCACTCAGCGTCTCACACTCACCGTCTCAGTGCCTCGCACTCAACACCTCGCCCTCAGCATCTCAGCGCCTCGCCCTCAACGTCTCAGCGCCTCGCCCTCAGTGTCTCAGCGCCTCGCCCTCAGCATCTCAGCGCCTCGCCCTCAATGTCTCAGCGCCTCGCCCTCAGCGTCTCAGCGCCTCACCCTCAACGTCTCAGCGCCTCGCACTCAGCGTCTCAGCGCCTTGCACTCAACACCTCGCCCTCAGCATCTCAGCGCCTCGCCCTCAGCGTCTCAGCGCCTTGCACTCAGCGTCTCACACTCAGCGTCTCAGCGCCTCGCACTCAGCGTCTCAGCGCCTTGCACTCAGCGTCTCACACTCAGCGTCTCAGCGCCTCGCACTCAGCGTCTCAGCGCCTCGCACTCAGTGCCTCGCACTCAACGTCTCGGCTCCATGCACTCAGCGTCTCAGCGCCTCGCACTTAGCGTCTCAGCGCCTCGCACTCAGTGCCTCGCACTCAGCGTCTCGGCGCCTATCTCTCAGCATTTCAGCGCCTCGCGCTCAGCGTCTCAGTGCCTCGCACTCAGCGTCTCAGCGCCTCGCCCTCAGCGTCTCAGCGCCTCGCACTCAGCGTCTCAGCGCCTCGCACTCAGCGATTCACACTCACCGTATCAGTGCCTCGCACTCAACACCTTGCACTCAACATCTCAGCACCTCGCACTCAGTTTCTCAGCGCCTACTTCTCAGCATTTCAGCGCCTCGCGCTCAGCATCTCAGTGCCTCACACTCAGCGTCTCGCACTCAACATCTCAGTGCCTCGCATTCCAGGTCTCAGTACCTCGCTCTGAGAGTCTCAGCGACTCGAGCTCAGTGTCTCAGGGCCTCACTCTCAGCGTCTCAGCGCCTCGCGCTCAGCGCCTCGCGCTCAGTGTCTCAGCGCCTCGCCCTCAGCGTCTCAGCGCCTCGCCCTCAGCGTCTCAGCGCCTCGTGTTCAGCGTCTCAGCGCCTCACATTCCACGTCTCAGTACCTCGCTCTCAGAGTCTCAGCGACTTGAGCTCAGTGTCTCAGAGCCTCACTCTCAGCATCTCAGCGCCTCGCCCTCAGCGTCTCAGCGCCTCGCCCTCAGCGTCTCAGTGCCTCACACTCAGCATCTCAGTGCGTCGCACTCAGCGCCTCGCACTCAATGTCTCAGCGCGTCGCACTCAGCGCCTCGCCCTCAGCGTCTCAGCGCCTCGCCCTCAGCGTCTCAGCGCCTCACACTCAGCATCTCAGTGCGTCGCACTCAGCGCCTCGCACTCAATGTCTCAGCGCGTCGCACTCAGCGCCTCGCACTCAACGTCTCAGCGCCTCGCACTCAGCGTCTCAGTGACTCACACTCAACGTCTCAGTGCCTACCTCTCAGCATTTCAGCGCCTCGCGCTCAGCGTCTCAGTGCCTCGCACTGAGCGTCTCGCACTCAGCGTCTCAGTGCCTCGCCCTCAGCGTCTCAGTGCCTCACCCTCAGCGCCTCAGCGCCTCACCCTCAGCGTCTCAGTGCGTCGCCCTCACGTCTCAGCGCCTCGCACTCAGCGTCTCAGCGCCTCGCACTCAACGTCTCAGCGCCTCGCACTCAACGTCTCAGTGCGTCGCACTCAGCGCCTCGCACTCAACGTCTCAGCGCCTCACACTCAGCGTCTCAGCTCCTCGCACTCAGCGTCTCAGCGCCTCGCACTCAGCGTCTCAGCGCCTTGCACTCAGCGTCTCACACTCAGCGTCTCAGCGCCTCGCACTCAGCGTCTCAGCGCCTCGCACTCAGTGCCTCGCACTCAACGTCTCGGCTCCATGCACTCAGCGTCTCAGCGCCTCGCACTTAGCGTCTCAGCGCCTCGCACTCAGTGCCTCGCACTCAGCGTCTCGGCGCCTATCTCTCAGCATTTCAGCGCCTCGCGCTCAGTGTCTCAGTGCCTCGCACTCAGCGTCTCAGCGCCTCGCCCTCAGCTCTCAGCGCCTCGCACTCAGCGTCTCAGCGCCTTGCACTCAGCGTCTCAGCGCCTCGCCCTCAGCGTCTCAGCGCCTCACCCTCAACGTCTCAGCGCCTCGCACTCAGCGTCTCAGCGCCTTGCACTCAACACATCGCCCTCAGCATCTCAGCGCCTCGCCCTCAGCTTCTCAGCGCCTTGCACTCAGCGTCTCACACTCAGCGTCTCAGCGCCTCGCACTCAGCGTCTCAGCGCCTTGCACTCAGCGTCTCACACTCAGCGTCTCAGCGCCTCGCACTCAGCGTCTCAGCGCCTCGCACTCAGTGCCTCGCACTCAACGTCTCGGCTCCATGCACTCAGCGTCTCAGCGCCTCGCACTTAGCGTCTCAGCGCCTCGCACTCAGTGCCTCGAACTCAGCGTCTCGGCGCCTATCTCTCAGCATTTCAGCGCCTCGCGCTCAGCGTCTCAGTGCCTCGCACTCAGCGTCTCAGCTCCTCGCCCTCAGCGTCTCAGCGCCTCGCAC
This sequence comes from Carcharodon carcharias, assembly GCF_017639515.1. Taxonomy (NCBI): domain Eukaryota; kingdom Metazoa; phylum Chordata; class Chondrichthyes; order Lamniformes; family Lamnidae; genus Carcharodon; species Carcharodon carcharias. The sequence goes on along the minus strand of NC_054470.1, from coordinate 117,988,312 downwards.
TCAGCGTCTCAGCGCCTCGCACTCAGCGATTCACACTCACCGTATCAGTGCCTCGCACTCAACACCTTGCACTCAACGTCTCAGCGCCTCGCACTCAGTTTCTCAGCGCCTACTTCTCAGCATTTCAGCGCCTCGCGCTCAGCATCTCAGTGCCTCACACTCAGCGTCTCGCACTCAACATCTCAGTGCCTCGCATTCCACGTCTCAGTACCTCGCTCTGAGAGTCTCAGCGACTCGAGCTCAGTGTCTCAGGGCCTCACTCTCAGCGTCTCAGCGCCTCGCACTCAGCGCCTCGCGCTCAGTGTCTCAGCGCCTCGCACTCAGCGTCTCAGCGCCTCGCCCTCAGCGTCTCAGCGCCTCGTGTTCAGCGTCTCAGCGCCTCACATTCCACGTCTCAGTACCTCGCTCTCAGAGTCTCAGCGACTTGAGCTCAGTGTCTCAGGGCCTCACTCTCAGCATCTCAGCGCCTCGCCCTCAGCGTCTCAGCGCCTCGCCCTCAGCGTCTCAGCGCCTCACACTCAGCATCTCAGTGCGTCGCACTCAGCGCCTCGCACTCAATGTCTCAGCGCGTCGCACTCAGCGCCTCGCACTCAACGTCTCAGCGCCTCGCACTCAGCGTCTCAGTGACTCACACTCAACGTCTCAGTGCCTACCTCTCAGCATTTCAGCGCCTCGCGCTCAGCGTCTCAGTGCCTCGCACTGAGCGTCTCGCACTCAGCGTCTCAGTGCCTCGCCCTCAGCGTCTCAGTGCCTCACCCTCAGCGCCTCAGCGCCTCACCCTCAGCGTCTCAGTGCGTCGCCCTCACGTCTCAGCGCCTCGCACTCAGCGTCTCAGCGCCTCGCACTCAACGTCTCAGCGCCTCGCACTCAACGTCTCAGTGCGTCGCACTCAGCGCCTCGCACTCAACGTCTCAGCGCCTCACACTCAGCGTCTCAGCTCCTCGCACTCAGCGTCTCAGCGCCTCGCACTCAGCGTCTCAGCGCCTTGCACTCAGCGTCTCACACTCAGCGTCTCAGCGCCTCGCACTCAGCGTCTCAGCGCCTCGCACTCAGTGCCTCGCACTCAACGTCTCGGCTCCATGCACTCAGCGTCTCAGCGCCTCGCACTTAGCGTCTCAGCGCCTCGCACTCAGTGCCTCGCACTCAGCGTCTCGGCGCCTATCTCTCAGCATTTCAGCGCCTCGCGCTCAGCGTCTCAGTGCCTCGCACTCAGCGTCTCAGCGCCTCGCCCTCAGCTCTCAGTGCCTCGCCCTCAGCGTCTCAGCGCCTCGCCCTCAGCGTCTCAGCGCCTTGCACTCAGCGTCTCACACTCACCGTCTCAGTGCCTCGCACTCAACACCTCGCACTCAGCACCTCAGCGCCTCGCACTCAGTGCCTCGCACTCAACGTCTCAGCTCCATGCACTCAGCGTCTCGGCGCCTACCTCTCAGCATTTCAGCACCTCGCGCTCAGCGTCTCAGCGCCTCGCCCTCAGCGTCTCAGCGCCTCGCCCTCAGCGACTCAGCGCCTCGCACTCAGCGTCTCAGCGCCTCGCCCTCAGCGTCTCACACTCACCGTCTCAGTGCCTCACACTCAACACCTCGTACTCAGCACCTCAGCGCCTCGCACTCAGTGCCTCGCACTCAACGTCTCAGCTCCATGCACTCAGCGTCTCGGCGCCTACCTCTCAGCATTTCAGCGCCTCGCGCTCAGCGTCTCAGCGCCTTGCCCTCAGTGTCTCAGCGCCTCACACTCAGCGTCTCAGCGCCTCGCACTCAGCGATTCACACTCACCGTTTCAGTGCCTCGCACTCAACAACTTGCACTCAGCATCTCAGCGCCTTGCACTCAGCGTCTCAGCGCCTCGCACTCAGCGTCTCAGCGCCTCGCACTCAGCGATTCACACTCACCGTATTAGTGCCTCGCACTCAACACCTCGCACTCAACATCTCAGCGCCTCGCACTCAGTTTCTCAGCGCCTACCTCTCAGCATTTCAGCGCCTCGCGCTCAGCATCTCAGTGCCTCACACTCAGCGTCTCGTACTCAACATCTCAGCGCCTCGCACTCAACGTCTCACACTCACCGTCTCAGTGACTCGCACTCAACACCTCGCACTCAGCGTCTCAGTGCCTCGCTCTCAGCGACTCAGTGCCTCGCACTCAGCACCTCGCACTCAACGTCTCAGCTCCATGCACTCAGCGTCTCACACTCACTGTCTCAGTGACTTGCACTCAATGTCTCAGCGCCTTGCACTCAGCGTCTCGCACTCAACATCTCAGTGCCTTGCCCTCAGCGTCTCAGCGACTCGCCCTCAGCATCTCAGCGCCTCGCATTCCGCGTCTCAGTGCCTCGCGCTCAGAGTCTCAGCGCCTCGTGTTCAGCGTCTCAGCGCCTCGCATTCCACGTCTCAGCGCCTCGCGCTCAGCATCTCAGCGCCTCGCCCTCAGCATCTCAGGGCCTCGCCCTCAGCGTCTCAGCACCTCACCCTCAGCGTCTCAGCGCCTCGCCCTCAGCGTCTCAGCGCCTCGCACTCAGCGTCTCAGCGCCTTGCACTCAGCGTCTCACACTCACCGTCTCAGTGCCTCGCACTCAACACCTCGCCCTCAGCATCTCAGCGCCTCGCCCTCAACGTCTCAGCGCCTCGCCCTCAGTGTCTCAGCGCCTCGCCCTCAGCATCTCAGCGCCTCGCCCTCAACGTCTCAGCGCCTCGCCCTCAGCGTCTCAGCGCCTCACCCTCAACGTCTCAGCGCCTCGCACTCAGCGTCTCAGCGCCTTGCACTCAACACCTCGCCCTCAGCATCTCAGCGCCTCGCCCTCAGCGTCTCAGCGCCTTGCACTCAGCGTCTCACACTCAGCGTCTCAGCGCCTCGCACTCAGCGTCTCAGCGCCTTGCACTCAGCGTCTCACACTCAGCGTCTCAGCGCCTCGCACTCAGCGTCTCAGCGCCTCGCACTCAGTGCCTCGCACTCAACGTCTCGGCTCCATGCACTCAGCGTCTCAGCGCCTCGCACTTAGCGTCTCAGCGCCTCGCACTCAGTGCCTCGCACTCAGCGTCTCGGCGCCTATCTCTCAGCATTTCAGCGCCTCGCGCTCAGCGTCTCAGTGCCTCGCACTCAGCGTCTCAGCGCCTCGCCCTCAGCGTCTCAGCGCCTCGCACTCAGCGTCTCAGCGCCTCGCACTCAGCGATTCACACTTACCGTATCAGTGCCTCGCACTCAACACCTTGCACTCAACGTCTCAGCGCCTCGCACTCAGTTTCTCAGCGCCTACTTCTCAGCATTTCAGCGCCTCGCGCTCAGCATCTCAGTGCCTCACACTCAGCGTCTCGCACTCAACATCTCAGTGCCTCGCATTCCACGTCTCAGTACCTCGCTCTGAGAGTCTCAGCGACTCGAGCTCAGTGTCTCAGGGCCTCACTCTCAGCGTCTCAGCGCCTCGCGCTCAGCGCCTCGCGCTCAGTGTCTCAGCGCCTCGCCCTCAGCGTCTCAGCGCCTCGCCCTCAGCGTCTCAGCGCCTCGTGTTCAGCGTCTCAGCGCCTCACATTCCACGTCTCAGTACCTCGCTCTCAGAGTCTCAGCGACTTGAGCTCAGTGTCTCAGGGCCTCACTCTCAGCATCTCAGCGCCTCGCCCTCAGCGTCTCAGCGCCTCGCCCTCAGCGTCTCAGCGCCTCACACTCAGCATCTCAGTGCGTCGCACTCAGCGCCTCGCACTCAATGTCTCAGCGCGTCGCACTCAGCGCCTCGCACTCAACGTCTCAGCGCCTCGCACTCAGCGTCTCAGTGACTCACACTCAACGTCTCAGTGCCTACCTCTCAGCATTTCAGCGCCTCGCGCTCAGCGTCTCAGTGCCTCGCACTGAGCGTCTCGCACTCAGCGTCTCAGTGCCTCGCCCTCAGCGTCTCAGTGCCTCACCCTCAGCGCCTCAGCGCCTCACCCTCAGCGTCTCAGTGCGTCGCCCTCACGTCTCAGCGCCTCGCACTCAGCGTCTCAGCGCCTCGCACTCAACGTCTCAGCGCCTCGCACTCAACGTCTCAGTGCGTCGCACCAAGCGCCTTGCACTCAACGTCTCAGCGCCTCACACTCAGCATCTCAGCTCCTCGCACTCAGCGTCTCAGCGCCTCGCACTCAGCGTCTCAGCGCCTTGCACTCAGCGTCTCACACTCAGCGTCTCAGCGCCTCGCACTCAGCGTCTCAGCGCCTCGCACTCAGTGCCTCGCACTCAACGTCTCGGCTCCATGCACTCAGCGTCTCAGCGCCTCGCACTTAGCGTCTCAACGCCTCGCACTCAGTGCCTCGCACTCAGCGTCTCGGCGCCTATCTCTCAGCATTTCAACGCCTCGCGCTCAGCGTCTCAGTGCCTCGCACTCAGCGTCTCAGCGCCTCGCCCTCAGCTCTCAGCGCCTCGCCCTCAGCGTCTCAGCGCCTCGCACTCAACACCTCGCACTCAGCACCTCAGCGCCTCGCACTCAGTGCCTCGCACTCAACGTCTCAGCTCCATGCACTCAGCGTCTCGGCGCCTACCTCTCAGCATTTCAGCACCTCGCGCTCAGCGTCTCAGCGCCTCGCCCTCAGCGTCTCAGCGCCTCGCCCTCAGCGTCTCAGCGCCTCGCACTCAACACCTCGCACTCAGCACCTCAGCGCCTCGCACTCAGTGCCTCGCACTCAACGTCTCAGCTCCATGCACTCAGCGTCTCGGCGCCTACCTCTCAGCATTTCAGCACCTCGCGCTCAGCGTCTCAGCGCCTCGCCCTCAGCGTCTCAGCGCCTCGCCCTCAGCGACTCAGCGCCTCGCACTCAGCGTCTCAGCGCCTCGCCCTCAGCGTCTCACACTCACCGTCTCAGTGCCTCACACTCAACACCTCGTACTCAGCACCTCAGCGCCTCGCACTCAGTGCCTCGCACTCAACGTCTCAGCTCCATGCACTCAGCGTCTCGGCGCCTACCTCTCAGCATTTCAGCACCTCGCGCTCAGCGTCTCAGCGCCTTGCCCTCAGTGTCTCAGCGCCTCACACTCAGCGTCTCAGCGCCTCGCACTCAGCGATTCACACTCACCGTTTCAGTGCCTCGCACTCAACAACTTGCACTCAGCATCTCAGCGCCTTGCACTCAGCGTCTCAGCGCCTCGCACTCAGCGTCTCAGCGCCTCGCACTCAGCGATTCACACTCACCGTATTAGTGCCTCGCACTCAACACCTCGCACTCAACATCTCAGCGCCTCGCACTCAGTTTCTCAGCGCCTACCTCTCAGCATTTCAGCGCCTCGCTCTCAGCGACTCAGTGCCTCGCACTCAGCACCTCGCACTCAACGTCTCAGCTCCATGCACTCAGCGTCTCACACTCACTGTCTCAGTGACTTGCACTCAATGTCTCAGCGCCTTGCACTCAGCGTCTCGCACTCAACATCTCAGTGCCTTGCCCTCAGCGTCTCAGCGACTCGCCCTCAGCATCTCAGCGCCTCGCATTCCGCGTCTCAGTGCCTCGCGCTCAGAGTCTCAGCGCCTCGTGTTCAGTGTCTCAGCGCCTCGCATTCCACGTCTCAGCGCCTCGCGCTCAGCATCTCAGCGCCTCGCCCTCAGCATCTCAGGGCCTCGCCCTCAGCGTCTCAGCACCTCACCCTCAGCGTCTCAGCGCCTCGCCCTCAGCGTCTCAGCGCCTCGCACTCAGCGTCTCAGCGCCTTGCACTCAGCGTCTCACACTCACCGTCTCAGTGCCTCGCACTCAACACCTCGCCCTCAGCATCTCAGCGCCTCGCCCTCAACGTCTCAGCGCCTCGCCCTCAGTGTCTCAGCGCCTCGCCCTCAGCATCTCAGCGCCTCGCCCTCAACGTCTCAGCGCCTCGCCCTCAGCGTCTCAGCGCCTCACCCTCAACGTCTCAGCGCCTCGCACTCAGCGTCTCAGCGCCTTGCACTCAACACATCGCCCTCAGCATCTCAGCGCCTCACCCTCAGCTTCTCAGCGCCTTGCACTCAGCGTCTCACACTCAGCGTCTCAGCGCCTCGCACTCAGCGTCTCAGCGCCTTGCACTCAGCGTCTCACACTCAGCGTCTCAGCGCCTCGCACTCAGCGTCTCAGCGCCTCGCACTCAGTGCCTCGCACTCAACGTCTCGGCTCCATGCACTCAGCGTCTCAGCGCCTCGCACTTAGCGTCTCAGCGCCTCGCACTCAGTGCCTCGAACTCAGCGTCTCGGCGCCTATCTCTCAGCATTTCAGCGCCTCGCGCTCAGCGTCTCAGTGCCTCGCACTCAGCGTCTCAGCTCCTCGCCCTCAGCGTCTCAGCGCCTCGCACTCAGCGTCTCAGCGCCTCGCACTCAGCGAATCACACTCACCGTATCAGTGCCTCGCACTCAACACCTTGCACTCAACGTCTCAGCGCCTCGCACTCAGTTTCTCAGCGCCTACTTCTCAGCATTTCAGCGCCTCGCGCTCAGCATCTCAGTGCCTCACACTCAGCGTCTCGCACTCAACATCTCAGTGCCTCGCATTCCACGTCTCAGTACCTCGCTCTGAGAGTCTCAGCGACTCGAGCTCAGTGTCTCAGGGCCTCACTCTCAGCGTCTCAGCGCCTCGCGCTCAGCGCCTCGCGCTCAGTGTCTCAGCGCCTCGCCCTCAGCGTCTCAGCGCCTCGCCCTCAGCGTCTCAGCGCCTCGTGTTCAGCGTCTCAGCGCCTCACATTCCACGTCTCAGTACCTCGCTCTCAGAGTCTCAGCGACTTGAGCTCAGTGTCTCAGGGCCTCACTCTCAGCATCTCAGCGCCTCGCCCTCAGCGTCTCAGCGCCTCGCCCTCAGCGTCTCAGCGCCTCACACTCAGCATCTCAGTGCGTCGCACTCAGCGCCTCGCACTCAATGTCTCAGCGCGTCGCACTCAGCGCCTCGCACTCAACGTCTCAGCGCCTCGCACTCAGCGTCTCAGTGACTCACACTCAACGTCTCAGTGCCTACCTCTCAGCATTTCAGCGCCTCGCGCTCAGCGTCTCAGTGCCTCGCACTGAGCGTCTCGCACTCAGCGTCTCAGTGCCTCGCCCTCAGCGTCTCAGTGCCTCACCCTCAGCGCCTCAGCGCCTCACCCTCAGCGTCTCAGTGCGTCGCCCTCACGTCTCAGCGCCTCGCACTCAGCGTCTCAGCGCCTCGCACTCAACGTCTCAGCGCCTCGCACTCAACGTCTCAGTGCGTCGCACTCAGCGCCTCGCACTCAACGTCTCAGCGCCTCACACTCAGCGTCTCAGCTCCTCACACTCAGCGTCTCAGCGCCTCGCACTCAGCGTCTCAGCGCCTTGCACTCAGCGTCTCACACTCAGCGTCTCAGCGCCTCGCACTCAGCGTCTCAGCGCCTCGCACTCAGTGCCTCGCACTCAACGTCTCGGCTCCATGCACTCAGCGTCTCAGCGCCTCGCACTTAGCGTCTCAGCGCCTCGCACTCAGTGCCTCGCACTCAGCGTCTCGGCGCCTATCTCTCAGCATTTCAGCGCCTCGCGCTCAGCGTCTCAGTGCCTCGCACTCAGCGTCTCAGCGCCTCGCCCTCAGCTCTCAGCGCCTCGCCCTCAGCGTCTCAGCGCCTCGCCCTCAGCGTCTCAGCGCCTTGCACTCAGCGTCTCACACTCACCGTCTCAGTGCCTCGCACTCAACACCTCGCACTCAGCACCTCAGCGCCTCGCACTCAGTGCCTCGCACTCAACGTCTCAGCTCCATGCACTCAGCGTCTCGGCGCCTACCTCTCAGCATTTCAGCACCTCGCGCTCAGCGTCTCAGCGCCTCGCCCTCAGCGTCTCAGCGCCTCGCCCTCAGCGACTCAGCGCCTCGCACTCAGCGTCTCAGCGCCTCGCCCTCAGCGTCTCACACTCAGCGTCTCAGCGCCTCGCACTCAACGTCTCAGCTCCATGCACTCAGCGTCTCGGCGCCTACCTCTCAGCATTTCAGCGCCTCGCGCTCAGCGTCTCAGCGCCTTGCCCTCAGTGTCTCAGCGCCTCACACTCAGCGTCTCAGCGCCTCGCACTCAGCGATTCACACTCACCGTTTCAGTGCCTCGCACTCAACAACTTGCACTCAGCATCTCAGCGCCTTGCACTCAGCGTCTCAGCGCCTCGCACTCAGCGTCTCAGCGCCTCGCACTCAGCGATTCACACTCACCGTATTAGTGCCTCGCACTCAACACCTCGCACTCAACATCTCAGCGCCTCGCACTCAGTTTCTCAGCGCCTACCTCTCAGCATTTCAGCGCCTCGCGCTCAGCATCTCAGTGCCTCACACTCAGCGTCTCGTACTCAACATCTCAGCGCCTCGCACTCAACGTCTCACACTCACCGTCTCAGTGACTCGCACTCAACACCTCGCACTCAGCGTCTCAGTGCCTCGCTCTCAGCGACTCAGTGCCTCGCACTCAGCACCTCGCACTCAACGTCTCAGCTCCATGCACTCAGCGTCTCACACTCACTGTCTCAGTGACTTGCACTCAATGTCTCAGCGCCTTGCACTCAGCGTCTCGCACTCAACATCTCAGTGCCTTGCCCTCAGCGTCTCAGCGACTCGCCCTCAGCATCTCAGCGCCTCGCATTCCGCGTCTCAGTGCCTCGCGCTCAGAGACTCAGCGCCTCGTGTTCAGCGTCTCAGCGCCTCGCATTCCACGTCTCAGCGCCTCGCGCTCAGCATCTCAGCGCCTCGCCCTCAGCATCTCAGGGCCTCGCCCTCAGCGTCTCAGCACCTCACCCTCAGCGTCTCAGCGCCTCGCCCTCAGCGTCTCAGCGCCTCGCACTCAGCGTCTCAGCGCCTTGCACTCAGCGTCTCACACTCACCGTCTCAGTGCCTCGCACTCAACACCTCGCCCTCAGCATCTCAGCGCCTCGCCCTCAACGTCTCAGCGCCTCGCCCTCAGTGTCTCAGCGCCTCGCCCTCAGCATCTCAGCGCCTCGCCCTCAACATCTCAGCGCCTCGCCCTCAGCGTCTCAGCGCCTCACCCTCAACGTCTCAGCGCCTCGCACTCAGCGTCTCAGCGCCTTGCACTCAACACATCGCCCTCAGCATCTCAGCGCCTCGCCCTCAGCTTCTCAGCGCCTTGCACTCAGCGTCTCACACTCAGCGTCTCAGCGCCTCGCACTCAGCGTCTCAGCGCCTCGCACTCAGTGCCTCGCACTCAACGTCTCGGCTCCATGCACTCAGCGTCTCAGCGCCTCGCACTTAGCGTCTCAGCGCCTCGCACTCAGTGCCTCGAACTCAGCGTCTCGGCGCCTATCTCTCAGCATTTCAGCGCCTCGCGTTCAGCGTCTCAGTGCCTCGCACTCAGCGTCTCAGCTCCTCGCCCTCAGCGTCTCAGCGCCTCGCACTCAGCGTCTCAGCGCCTCGCACTCAGCGATTCACACTCACCGTATCAGTGCCTCGCACTCAACACCTTGCACTCAACGTCTCAGCGCCTCGCACTCAGTTTCTCAGCGCCTACTTCTCAGCATTTCAGCGCCTCGCGCTCAGCATCTCAGTGCCTCACACTCAGCGTCTCGCACTCAACATCTCAGTGCCTCGCATTCCACGTCTCAGTACCTCGCTCTGAGAGTCTCAGCGACTCGAGCTCAGTGTCTCAGGGCCTCACTCTCAGCGTCTCAGCGCCTCGCGCTCAGCGCCTCGCGCTCAGTGTCTCAGCGCCTCGCCCTCAGCGTCTCAGCGCCTCGCCCTCAGCGTCTCAGCGCCTCGTGTTCAGCGTCTCAGCGCCTCACATTCCACGTCTCAGTACCTCGCTCTCAGAGTCTCAGCGACTTGAGCTCAGTGTCTCAGGGCCTCACTCTCAGCATCTCAGCGCCTCGCCCTCAGCGTCTCAGCGCCTCGCCTTCAGCGTCTCAGCGCCTCACACTCAGCATCTCAGTGCGTCGCACTCAGCGCCTCGCACTCAATGTCTCAGCGCCTCGCACTCAGCGTCTCAGTGACTCACACTCAACGTCTCAGTGCCTACCTCTCAGCATTTCAGCGCCTCGCGCTCAGCGTCTCAGTGCCTCGCACTGAGCGTCTCGCACTCAGCGTCTCAGTGCCTCGCCCTCAGCGTCTCAGTGCCTCACCCTCAGCGCCTCAGCACCTCACCCTCAGCGTCTCAGTGCGTCGCCCTCACGTCTCAGTGCCTCGCACTCAGCGTCTCAGCGCCTCGCACTCAACGTCTCAGCGCCTCGCACTCAACGTCTCAGTGCGTCGCACTCAGCGCCTCGCACTCAACGTCTCAGCGCCTCACACTCAGCGTCTCAGCTCCTCGCACTCAGCGTCTCAGCGCCTCGCACTCAGCGTCTCAGCGCCTTGCACTCAGCGTCTCACATTCAGTGTCTCAGCGCCTCGCACTCAGCGTCTCAGCGCCTCGCACTCAGTGCCTCGCACTCAACGTCTCGGCTCCATGCACTCAGCGTCTTAGCGCCTCGCACTTAGCGTCTCAGCGCCTCGCACTCAGTGTCTCGCACTCAGCGTCTCGGCGCCTATCTCTCAGCATTTCAGCGCCTCGCACTCAGCGTCTCAGTGCCTCGCACTCAGCGTCTCAGCGCCTCGCCCTCAGCTCTCAGCGCCTCGCCCTCAGCGTCTCAGCGCCTCGCCCTCAGCGTCTCAGCGCCTTGCACTCAGCGTCTCACACTCACCGTCTCAGTGCCTCGCACTCAACACCTCGCACTCAGCACCTCAGCGCCTCGCACTCAGTGCCTCGCACTCAACGTCTCAGCTCCATGCACTCAGCGTCTCAGCGCCTTGCACTCAGCGTCTCACACTCAGCGTCTCAGCGCCTCGCACTCAGCGTCTCAGCGCCTCGCACTCAGTGCCTCGCACTCAACGTCTCGGCTCCATGCACTCAGCGTCTCAGCGCCTCGCACTTAGCGTCTCAGCGCCTCGCACTCAGTGCCTCGCACTCAGCGTCTCGGCGCCTATCTCTCAGCATTTCAGCGCCTCGCGCTCAGCGTCTCAGTGCCTCGCACTCAGCGTCTCAGCGCCTCGCCCTCAGCGTCTCAGCGCCTCGCACTCAGCGTCTCAGCGCCTCGCACTCAGCGATTCACACTCACCGTATCAGTGCCTCGCACTCAACACCTTGCACTCAACGTCTCAGCGCCTCGCACTCAGTTTCTCAGCGCCTACTTCTCAGCATTTCAGCGCCTCGCGCTCAGCATCTCAGTGCCTCACACTCAGCGTCTCGCACTCAACATCTCAGTGCCTCGCATTCCACGTCTCAGTACCTCGCTCTGAGAGTCTCAGCGACTCGAGCTCAGTGTCTCAGGGCCTCACTCTCAGCGTCTCAGCGCCTCGCGCTCAGCGCCTCGCGCTCAGTGTCTCAGCGCCTCGCCCTCAGCGTCTCAGCGCCTCGCCCTCAGCGTCTCAGCGCCTCGTGTTCAGCGTCTCAGCGCCTCACATTCCACGTCTCAGTACCTCGCTCTCAGAGTCTCAGCGACTTGAGCTCAGTGTCTCAGGGCCTCACTCTCAGCATCTCAGCGCCTCGCCCTCAGCGTCTCAGCGCCTCGCCCTCAGCGTCTCAGCGCCTCACACTCAGCATCTCAGTGCGTCGCACTCAGCGCCTCGCACTCAATGTCTCAGCGCGTCGCACTCAGCGCCTCGCACTCAACGTCTCAGCGCCTCGCACTCAGCGTCTCAGTGACTCACACTCAACGTCTCAGTGCCTACCTCTCAGCATTTCAGCGCCTCGCGCTCAGCGTCTCAGTGCCTCGCACTGAGCGTCTCGCACTCAGCGTCTCAGTGCCTCGCCCTCAGCGTCTCAGTGCCTCACCCTCAGCGCCTCAGCGCCTCACCCTCAGCGTCTCAGTGCGTCGCCCTCACGTCTCAGTGCCTCGCACTCAGCGTCTCAGCGCCTCGCACTCAACGTCTCAGCGCCTCGCACTCAACGTCTCAGTGCGTCGCACTCAGCGCCTCGCACTCAACGTCTCAGCGCCTCACACTCAGCGTCTCAGCTCCTCGCACTCAGCGTCTCAGCGCCTCGCCCTCAGCGTCTCATCGCCTCGCACTCAGCGTCTCAGCGCCTCGCACTCAGCGATTCACACTCACCGTATCAGTGCCTCGCACTCAACACCTCGCACTCAACGTCTCAGCGCCTCGCACTCAGTTTCTCAGCACCTACCTCTCAGCATTTCAGCGCCTCGCGCTCAGCATCTCAGTGCCTCACACTCAGCGTCTCGCACTCAACATTTCAGCGCCTCGCCCTCAGCGTCTCAGTGCCTCGTGTTCAGCGTCTCAGCGCCTCGCATTCCACGTCTCAGTACCTCGCTCTGAGAGTCTCAGCGACTCGAGCTCAGTGTCTCAGGGCCTCAATCTCAGCGTCTCAGCGCCTCGCGCTCAGCGCCTCGCGCTCAGTGTCTCAGCGCCTCGCCCTCAGCGTCTCAGCGCCTCGACCTCAGCATCTCAGCGCCTCGTGTTCAGCGTCTCAGCGCCTCACATTCCACGTCTCAGTACCTCGCTCTCAGAGTCTCTGCAACTCGAGCTCAGTGTCTCAGGGCCTCACTCTCAGCGTTTCAGCGCCTCGCACTCAGCGTCTCAGCGCCTCGCCCTCAGCGTCTCAGCGCCTCACACTCAGCATCTCAGTGCGTCGCACTCAGCGCCTCGCACTCAACGTCTCAGCGCGTCGCACTCAGCGCCTCGCACTCAACGTCTCAGCGCCTCGCGCTCGGCGTCTCAGTGACTCACACTCAACGTCTCAGTGCCTACCTCTCAGCATTTCAGCGCCTCGTGCTCAGCGTCTCAGTGCCTCGCACTGAGCGTCTCGCACTCAGCGTCTCAGTGCCTCGCCCTCAGCGTCTCAGTGCCTCACCCTCAGCGCCTCAGCGCCTCAGCGCCTCACCCTCAGCGTCTCAGCGCCTCGCCCTCACGTCTCAGCGCCTCGCACTCAGCGTCTCAGCGCCTCGCACTCAGCGTCTCAGTGCGTCGCACTCAGCGCCTCGCACTCAACGTCTCAGCGCCTCACACTCAGCGTCTCAGCGCCTCGCACTCAGCGTCTCAGCGCCTCGTCCTCAGCGTCTCAGCGCCTCGCACTCAGCGTCTCAGCGCCTCGCACTCAGCGATTCACACTCACCGTATCAGTGCCTCGCACTCAACACCTCGCACTCAACGTCTCAGCGCCTCGCACTCAGTTTCTCAGTGCCTACCTCTCAGCATTTCAGCGCCTCGTGCTCAGCATCTCAGTGCCTCACACTCAGCGTCTCGCACTCAACATTTCAGCGCCTCGCCCTCAGCGTCTCAGCGCCTCGTGTTCAGCGTCTCAGCGCCTCGCATTGCACGTCTCAGTACCTCGCTCTGAGAGTCTCAGCGACTCGAGCTCAGTGTCTCAGGGCCTCACTCTCAGCGTCTCAGCGCCTCGCGCTCAGCGCCTCGCGCTCAGTGTCTCAGCGCCTTGCGCTCAGTGTCTCAGTGACTCGCACTCAACGTCTCAGCGCCTCGCGCTCAGCGCCTCACGCTCAGTGTCTCAGCGCCTCGCACTCAGTGTCTCAGCGCCTCACCCTCAGCGTCTCAGTGCATCGCACTCAGCGCCTCGCACTCAACGTCTCAGCGCCTCGCGCTCAGCGTCTCAGTGACTCGCACTCAACGTCTCAGCGCCTCGCACTCAGCGTCTCAGTGCGTCGCACTCAGCGCCTCGCACTCAACGTCTCAGCGTCTCGCGCTCAGCATCTCAGTGACTCGCACTCAATGTCTCAGTGCCTACCTTTCAGCATTTCAGCGCCTTGCGCTCAGCGTCTCAGTGCCTCGCACTGAGCATCTCGCACTCAGCGTCTCAGTGCCTTGCCCTCAGCATCTCAGTGCCTCGCCCTCAGCGCCTCAGCGCCTCACCCTCAGCGTCTCAGCACCTCGCCCTCACGTCTCAGCGCCTCGCACTCAGCGTCTCAGCACCTCGCACTCAGCGTCTCAGTGCGTCGCACTCAGCGCCTCGCACTCAGCATCTCAGCACCTCACTCTCAGTGTATCAGCGCCTACCTCTCAGCATTTCAGCGCCTCGCGCTCAGCGCCTCAGTGCCTCGCACTGAGCGTCTCGCACTCAGCGTCTCAGCGCCTTGCACTCAACACCTCGCCCTCAGCATCTCAGCGCCTCGCCCTCAGCGTCTCAGCGCCTTGCACTCAGCGTCTCACACTCAGCGTCTCAGCGCCTCGCACTCAGCATCTCAGCGCCTTGCACTCAGCGTCTCACACTCAGCGTCTCAGCGCCTCGCACTCAGCGTCTCAGCGCCTCGCACTCAGTGCCTCGCACTCAACGTCTCGGCTCCATGCACTCAGCGTCTCAGCGCCTCGCACTTAGCGTCTCAGCGCCTCGCACTCAGTGCCTCGCACTCAGCGTCTCGGCGCCTATCTCTCAGCATTTCAGCGCCTCGCGCTCAGCGTCTCAGTGCCTCGCACTCAGCGTCTCAGCGCCTCGCCCTCAGCGTCTCAGCGCCTCGCACTCAGCGTCTCAGCGCCTCGCACTCAGCGATTCACACTCACCGTATCAGTGCCTCGCACTCAACACCTTGCACTCAACATCTCAGCGCCTCGCACTCAGTTTCTCAGCGCCTACCTCTCAGCATTTCAGCGCCTCGCGCTCAGCATCTCAGTGCCTCACACTCAGCGTCTCGCACTCAACATCTCAGCGCCTCGCACTCAACGTCTCAGCGCCTCGTGTTCAGCGTCTCAGCGCCTCGCATTCCACGTCTCAGTGCCTCACGCTCAGAGTCTCAGCGACTCGAGCTCAGCGTCTCAGGGCCTCACTCTCAGTGTCTCAGCACATCGCACTCAGCGACTCGCACTCAGCGTCTCAGCGCCTCGCACTCAACATCTCAGCGCCTCGCACTCAGTTTCTCAGCGCCTACCTCTCAGCATTTCAGCGCCTCGCGCTCAGCATCTCAGTGCCTCGTCCTCAGCGTCTCAGCGCCTCGTGTTCAGCGTCTCAGCGCCTCGCATTCCACGTCTCAGTACCTCGCTCTGAGAGTCTCAGCGACTCAAGCTCAGTGTCTCAGGGCCTCACTCTCAGCGTCTCAGCGCCTCGCGCTCAGCGCCTCGCGCTCAGCGTCTCAGCGCCTCGCACTCAGCGTCTCAGCTCCTCGCACTCAGCGTCTCGCATTCAGTGTCTCAGTGCCTCGCTCTCAGAGTCTCAGCGCCTCGCGTTCAGCGTCTCAGCGCCTCGCACTCAGCGTCTCAGCGCCTCGCACTCAGCGTCTCGCATTCAGCGTCTCAGTGCCTCGCCCTCAGCGTCTCAGTGCCTCGCGTTCAGCATCTCAGCGCTTCGCATTCCACGTCTCAGTGCCTCGCTCTCAGAGTCTCAGCGCCTCGCGTTCAGCATCTCAGCGCCTCGCACTCAGCGTCTCAGCGCCTCGCACTCAGCGTCTCGCATTCAGCGTCTCAGTGCCTCGCCCTCAGCGTCTCAGTGCCTCGCACTCAGCGTCTCGCATTCAGTGTCTCAGTGCCTCGCCCTCAGCGTCTCAGTGCCTCGCGTTCAGCATCTCAGCGCTTCGCATTCCACGTCTCAGTGCCACTCTCTCAGAGTCTCAGCGCCTCGCGTTCAGCGTCTCAGTGCCTCGCACTCAGCGTCTCAGCGCCTCGCACTCAGCGTCTCGCATTCAGTGTCTCAGTGCCTCGCCCTCAGCGTCTCAGTGCCTCGCGTTCAGCATCTCAGCGCTTCGCATTCCACGTCTCAGTGCCTCGCTCTCAGAGTCTCAGCGACTCGAGCTCAGTGTCTCAGGGCCTCACTCTCAGCGTCTCAGCGCCTTGTGCTCAGCGTCTCACACTCAGCGTCTCAGCACATAGCACTCAGCACCTCGCGCTCAGCGTCTCAGGGCCTCGCACTCAGCGCCTCACGCTCAGAGCCTCAGCGCCTCACGCTCACCGTCTCAGTGCTTCGCACTCAGCGCCTCACACTCAGCGTCTCAGCGCCTCGCACTCAGCGCCTCGCACTCAACGTCTCAGCTCCATGCACTCAGCGTCTCAGCGCTTACATCTCAGCATTTCAGCACCTTGCGCTCAGCGTCTCAGTGCCTCGCACTCAGCGTCTCAGCGCCTCGCCCTCAGCGTCTCAGCGCCTCACCCTCAGCGTCTCAGTGCCTCACCCTCAGCATCTCAGTGCCTCGCACTCAGCAATTCACACTCACCGTCTCAGTGCCTCACACTCAACACCTCGCACTCAGCATCTCAGCGCCTCGCACTCAGCATCTCACACTCACAGTCTCAGTGCCTCGCACTCAACACCTCGCACTCAACGTCTTAGCGCCACGTGTTCAGCGTCTCAGCGCCTCGCATTCCACGTCTCAGTACCTCGCTCTCAGAGTCTCAGCAACTCGAGCTCAGTGTCTCAGGGCCTCACTCTCAGCGCCTCAGCGCCTCGCGCTCAGCGCCTTGCGCTCAGTGTCTCAGCGCCTCGCCCTCACATCTCAGCGCCTCGCACTCAGCGTCTCAGCACCTCGCACTCAGCGTCTCACACTCACCGTCTCAGTGCCTCGCACTCAACACCTCGCACTCAGCGCCTCGCACTCAGCGTCTCAGCGCCTCGCCCTCAGTTTCTCAGCGCCTACCTCTCAGCATTTCAGTGCCTCGCGCTCAGCATCTCAGTGCCTCACACTCAACGTCTCAGCGCCTACCTCTCAGCTTTTCAGCGCCTCGCGATCAGCGTCTCAGTGCCTCGCACTCAGCGTCTCGCACTCAGCGCCTCAGCGCCTCGCCCTCAGCATCTCAGCGACTCGCCCTCAGCGTCTCAGTGCCTCGTGCTCAGCATCTCAGTGCCTCGTGCTCAGTGCCTCGCACACAGCGTCTCAGCGCCTCGCATTCCACGTCTCAGTGCCTCGCGCTCAGAGTCACAGCGACTCGGGATCAGCGTCTCAGGGCCTCACTCTCAGCACATCAGCGCCTCACGCTCAGCGCCTCACACTCAGCGTCTCAGTGCCTCGCTCTCAGAGTCTCAGCGACTCGAGCTCAGAGCCTCAGCGCCTCACGCTCAGCGTCTCAGTGCCTCGCACTCAGCGCCTCACGCTCAGCGTCTCAGTGCCTCGCACTCAGCGCCTCACACTCAGCATCTCAGCGCCTCGCACTCAGCGTCTCAGCGCCTCGCATTCAGCTTCTCGCACTCAGCGTCTCAGTGCCTTGCACTCAGCATCTCAGTGCCTCACACTCAGCGTCTCAGCGCCTCGCACTCAGCGTCTCAGTGCCTCGCACTCAGTGTCTCGCACTCAGCGCCTCAGCGCCTCGCCCTCAGCATCTCAGCGACTCGCCCTCAGCGTCTCAGTGCCTCGTGCTCAGCATCTCAGTGCCTCGTGCTCAGTGCCTCGCACACAGTGTCGCAGCGCCTCGCATTCCGAGTCTCAGCGCCTTGCGTTCAGCGTCTCAGCACCTCGCATTCCACGTCTCAGTGCCTCGCGCTCAGAGTCACAGCGACTCGGGATCAGCGTCTCAGGGCCTCACTCTCAGCACATCAGCGCCTCGCGCTCAGCGCCTCACACTCAGTGTCTCAGTGCCTCGCTCTCAGAGTCTCAGCGACTCGAGCTCAGAGCCTCAGCGCCTCACGCTCAGCGTCTCAGTGCCTCGCACTCAGCGCCTCATGCTCAGCGTCTCAGTGCCTCGCACTCAGCGCCTCACACTCAGCATCTCAGCGCCTCGCACTCAGCGTCTCAGCGCCTCGCATTCAGCTTCTCGCACTCAGCGTCTCAGTGCCTTGCACTCAGCATCTCAGTGCCTCACACTCAGCGTCTCAGCGCCTCGCACTCAGCGTCTCAGTGCCTCGCACTCAGCGCCTCGCACTCAGCATCTCAGTGCCTTGCACTCAGCGTCTCAGCGCCTCGCGCTTAGCGTCTCAGAGACTCGTGCACAGAAACTCAGCGACTCAAGCTCAGCGTCTCAGGGCCTCACTCTCAGCGCATCAGTGCCTCGCACTCAGCGCCTCGCACACAGCGTCTCAGCGCCTCGCATTCTGCGTCTCAGTGCCTCGCGCTCAGAGTCTCAGCGCCTCGCACTCAGCGTCTCAGCAACTCGCATTCCACGTCTCAGTGCCTTGCTCTCAGAGTCTCAGAGACTCGAGCTCAGCATCTCAGGGTTTCACTCTCAGAGCCTCAGCACCTCGCGCTCAGCGTCTCAGCGCCTCGCACTCAGTTTCTCAGCGCCTCGCACTCAGTGTCTCACACTCACCGTCTCAGTGCCTCGCACTCAACACCTCGCACTCAGCGTCTCAGCGCCTCACACTCAGTGCCTCACACACAGCGTCGCAGCGCCTCGCATTCCGCGTCTCAGTGCCTTGCGCTCAGATTCTCAGCGCCTCGCGTTCAGCGTCTCAGTGCCTCGCATTTCCAATCTCAGTGCCTTGCTCTCAGAATCTCAGCGACTCAAGCTCAGCGTCTCAGGGCCTCACTCTCAGCGCATCAGCGCCTCGCGCTCAGCACCTCGCACTCAGCGTCTCAGCTGCTCGCACTCAGCGCCTCGCCCACAGCGTCTCAGCGCCTCGCATTCCGTGTCTCAGTGCCTCGCTCTCAGAGTCTGAGACTGGAGCTCAGCATCTCGGGGCCTCACTCTCAGCGCATCAGCGCCTCGTGCTCAGCGCCTCGCATTCCGCGTCTCAGTGCCTCGCACTCAGCATCTCAGCTGCTCGCACTCAGCTGCTCGCACACAGCGTCGCAGCGCCTCGCATTCCGCGTCTCAGTGCCTCGCGCTCAGCGTCTCAGCGCCTCGCACTCAGCATCTCACACTCACCGTCTCAGTGCCTCGCACTCAACGTCTTAGCGCCAAGCACTGAGCGTCTCAGCGCCTACCTATCAGCATTTCAGCGCCTCGCGCTCAGCATCTCAGCGCCTCGTGTTCAGCGTCTCAGCGCCTCGCATTCCACGTCTCAGTACCTCGCTCTCAGAGTCTCAGAAACTTGAGCTCAGTGTCTCAGGGCCTCACTCTCAGCGCCTCAGCGCCTCGCGCTCAGCGCCTCGCGCTCAGTGTCTCAGCGCCTCGCCCTCACATCTCAGCGCCTCGCACTCAGCGTCTCAGCGCCTCGCACTCAGCGTCTCACACTCACCGTCTCAGTGCCTCGCACTCAACACCTCGCACTCAGAGCCTCGCACTCAGCGTCTCAGCGCCTCGCACTCAGTTTCTCAGCGCCTACCTCTCAGCATTTCAGTGCCTCGCGCTCAGCGTCTCAGTGCCTCACACTCAACGTCTCAGCGCCTACCTCTCAGCATTTCAGCACCTCGCGATCAGCGTCTCAGTGCCTCGCACTCAGCGTCTCGCACTCAGCGTCTCAGTGCCTCGCCCTCAGCGTCTCAGCGCCTCACCCTCAGCGCCTCAGCGCCTCGCCCTCAGCATCTCAGCGACTCACCCTCAGCGTCTCAGTGCCTCGCACTCAGCATCTCAGCTGCTCGCACTCAGCTGCTCGCACACAGCGTCGCAGCGCCTCGCATTCCGCGTCTCAGTGCCTTGCGCTCAGAGTCTCAGCGCCTCGCGTTCAGCGTCTCAGCGCCTCGCATTCCACGTCTCAGTGCCTCGCGCTCAGAGTCACAGTGACTCGGTATCAGCGTCTCAGGGCCTCACTCTCAGCGCATCAGCGCCTCGTGCTCAGCGCCTCACACTCAGCGTCTCAGTGCCTCGTTCCCAGAGTCTCAGAGACTCAAGCTCAGCATCTCAGGGTTTCACTCTCAGCGCCTCAGCACCTCGCGCTCAGTGTCTCAGCGCCTCGCACTCAGTGTCTCAGCGCCTCGCACTCAGTGTCTTACACTCACTGTCTCAGTGCCTCGCACTCAACACCTCGCACACAGCGCCTCACACTCAGCATTTCAGCGCCTCGCACTCAGCGTCTCAGCACCTCGCATTCAGCGTCTCGCACTCAGCGTCTCAGTGCCTTGCACTCAGCATCTCAGTGCCTCACACTCAGCGTCTCAGCGCCTCGCACTCAGCGTCTCAGTGCCTCGCACTCAGTGCCTCGCACTCAGCATCTCAGTGCCTTGCACTCAGCGTCTCAGCGCCTCGCG